>NW_027480515.1:0-1200000 GCF_051401765.1 Calliopsis andreniformis | reverse complement strand
ATCCTCAATCCCCAATCCTCAATCCTCAATCCTCAGTCCTCAAACCTCAATCTTCAATCCTCAATACACAATCTTCAATCCTCAATCCTCAATCCTCGGTCCTCAATCCTCAATCGTCAATCTCCAATCCTGAATACTCAATCTTCAATCCTCAATCC
The DNA here is from genome assembly GCF_051401765.1 of Calliopsis andreniformis. Lineage (NCBI taxonomy): Eukaryota > Metazoa > Arthropoda > Insecta > Hymenoptera > Andrenidae > Calliopsis > Calliopsis andreniformis. The sequence goes on along the minus strand of NW_027480515.1, from coordinate 1,199,842 downwards.
CCAATCCTCAATCCTCATTTCCCAATCCTCACTCTTCATTCCTCAATACCCAATCCTCAATCTTCAATCCTCAATCCTCAATCCTCAATTCTCCACCCTCAATACTCAGTCCTCAGACCTCAACTCTCAATCCTCAATCCTAAGTCCTCAGTCCTCAGACCTCAATACTCAACCCTCAGCCCTCTTCCTCAATCCTCAATCCTCAATCTTCAATCCTCAATCCTTAATCCTCAATCCTCAATCCTCAATCCTCAAACATCAATACTTAATCTTCAATCCTCAATCCTCAATCCTCAACCCTCAGCCCTCATCCTCAATCCTCAATCCTCAATCTTCAATCCTCAATCCTCAATCCTCAATCCTCAATCCTCAATCTCCAATCATCAATACTGAATCCCCATTCTTCAATCTTCAAATCTCAATCCACAAACATCAATTCTCATCACTCAACCATCAACACTCAGTCCTCAATTTCAATCCTCAATTCTCAATCCTCAATCTTCAATCCTCAATACTCAATCCTCAATCCTCAATCCACAATTCTCAATACTCAATACTCAATCCTCAATCGTCAATCCTCAATCCCCAATCCTCAATCTTCAATCCTCAATCCTCAACCCTCAATCCTCAATCCTCAATATTCAACACACAACCGTCAACCATCAATCCTCAATACTCAACCATCAATCTTCATTTCTCGATACTCAATAGAATATCCTGAATTCTCATGGTTCAATACTCCATCCACAAAATTCAATAATCAAATCTCAATCCTCAAACATCAATTCTCAACACTCAATCCTCAATACTCAGTCCTCTCTCTTCAATCCTCCATCCTCAATCCTCAATCTTCAAGCGTCAATCCTCAACCCTCAATCCTCAACCCTCAATCCTCAGTCTTCAGACCTTCATCCGGAATCCTCAATCCTGAATCCTCAATCTTCAGGCGTCGGTCCTCAACAATCAATTGCCAATCATCAATCCTCAATAGAATATATTCAATTCACAGTTTTTTATACTCAATCCCCATTCTTCAATCTTAAAATCTCAACCCACAAACATCAATTATCATCACTCAACCCTCGTCACTCAGTCCTCAATCTTCAATCCTCAATCCTCAATCCTCGGTCCTCAATCCTCAATCGTCAATCTCCAATCCTGAATACTCAATCTTCAATCCTCAATCCCCAATCCTCAATCCTCATTTCCCAATCCTCACTCTTCATTCCTCAATACCCAATCCTCAATCTTCAATCCTCAATCCTCAATCCTCAATTCTCCACCCTCAATACTCAGTCCTCAGACCTCAACTCTCAATCCTCAATCCTAAGTCCTCAGTCCTCAGACCTCAATACTCAACCCTCAGCCCTCTTCCTCAATCCTCAATCCTCAATCTTCAATCCTCAATCCTTAATCCTCAATCCTCAATCCTCAATCCTCAAACATCAATACTTAATCTTCAATCCTCAATCCTCAATCCTCAACCCTCAGCCCTCATCCTCAATCCTCAATCCTCAATCTTCAATCCTCAATCCTCAATCCTCAATCCTCAATCCTCAATCTCCAATCATCAATACTGAATCCCCATTCTTCAATCTTCAAATCTCAATCCACAAACATCAATTCTCATCACTCAACCATCAACACTCAGTCCTCAATTTCAATCCTCAATTCTCAATCCTCAATCTTCAATCCTCAATACTCAATCCTCAATCCTCAATCCACAATTCTCAATACTCAATACTCAATCCTCAATCGTCAATCCTCAATCCCCAATCCTCAATCTTCAATCCTCAATCCTCAACCCTCAATCCTCAATCCTCAATATTCAACACACAACCGTCAACCATCAATCCTCAATACTCAACCATCAATCTTCATTTCTCGATACTCAATAGAATATCCTGAATTCTCATGGTTCAATACTCCATCCACAAAATTCAATAATCAAATCTCAATCCTCAAACATCAATTCTCAACACTCAATCCTCAATACTCAGTCCTCTCTCTTCAATCCTCCATCCTCAATCCTCAATCTTCAAGCGTCAATCCTCAACCCTCAATCCTCAACCCTCAATCCTCAGTCTTCAGACCTTCATCCGGAATCCTCAATCCTGAATCCTCAATCTTCAGGCGTCGGTCCTCAACAATCAATTGCCAATCATCAATCCTCAATAGAATATATTCAATTCACAGTTTTTTATACTCAATCCCCATTCTTCAATCTTAAAATCTCAACCCACAAACATCAATTATCATCACTCAACCCTCGTCACTCAGTCCTCAATCTTCAATCCTCAATCCTCAAACCTCAATCTTCAATCCTCAATACTCAATCTTCAATCCTCAATCCTCAATGCTCAATGCTCAATAATCAACCCTCAGTCCTCAATCCTCAATCCTCAATCCTCAATAATCATTCCTCAATCCTCAATACCAAATCCTCAATCTTCAATCCTCAATCCTCAATCCTCAATCCTCAATCCTCAGTCCTCACACGTCAATCCTGAATCCTCAATCCTGAATCCTCAATCTTGAGCCCTCGGTCCTCTACAATCAGTTGTCAATCCTCAATCCTCAATAGAATATCATCAATTCTCAGTTTTCATTATTCAATACTCAATCTGCAATCTTCAAATCTCTATCCACAAACATCAATTCTCATCACTCAACCCTCAACTCTCAGTCCCAAATCCTCAATATTCAATCCTCAATCCTCAACCCTCAATCCACAATCCTCAACCTTCTATCCTCAACACTCAATCTTCAATGCTCATTCCTCAATCCTCAATCCTCAATTCTCAATCCTCAATCGTGAATCTTCAATAATCAATACTCAACTCTCAATCCTCAATACTCAATCCTCAATCGTCAACCCTCAATCCCCAATCCTCAATCTTCAGTCCTCAATCCTCAATACTCAATCCTCAATCCTCAATCTTCAATCCTCAGTACTCAACCTTCAATCCTCAATCCTCAATCCTGAATCCTCAATCCTCAATCCTCAATCCTCAATCTTCAATCCTCAATACACAGTCTTCAATACTCAATCCTCAATCCTCAATCCTCAATCCTCAATCCTCATTCCCCAATCCTCAATACCCAATCCTCGATCTTCAATCCTCAATCCTCAATCCTCAATTCTCAATCCTCAGTCATCAATCCTCAGACCTCAAACAGCAATACTCAACCCTCAGTCCTCGGGTTCAATGCACAAACATCAATACTCAATCCTCAATCTTCAATCGTCAATATTCAATATTCAGTCCTCAATCCTCAATCCTCAATACTCAATCCTCAATCCTCAATGTTCAATCCGCAATACCCAATCCTCAATCGTCAATACTCAATCCTCAATCCTCAATCCTCAATCCTCGGTCCTCAAACCTCAATCCTGAATCCTCAATCCTGAATCCTCAATCCTCAATCCTCAATCTTCAATCCGCAATACTCAATCTTCAATCCTCAATCCTCAATACTCAATCCTCAATCCTCAATCCTCAATATTCAAACCTCAATTCTCAACCCTCAATCCTCAATCCTCAATCCTCAATCCTCAATCTTCAATCCTCAATACTCAATCTTCAATCCTCAATCCTCAATACTCAATCCTCAATCCTCAATCCTCAATCCTCAATCCTCAATCCTCAATCCTCAATCCTCAATCCTCAATCCTCAATCCTCAATCTTCAATCCTCATTACTCAATCTTCAATCCTCAATCCTCAATACTCAATCCTCAATCCTCAATCCTCAATCTTCAAACCTCAATCCTCGACCCTCAGCCCTCATTCTCAATCCTCAATCATCAATCTTCAATCCTCAATCCTCAATCCTCAATCCTCAGTCCTCAATCGTCAATCCTCAATCCTCAATCCTCAATCCTCAATCTTCAATCCTCAATACTCAATCCTCAATAGTCAATCCTCAATTCTCAATCCTCAATACTCAATCCACAATCGTCAATCCTCCATCCACAATCCTCAATCTTCAATCCTCAATCCTCAATCCTCATTCCTCAATCCTCAATCTTCAATCCTCAATACTCGATCTTCAATCCTCAATCCTCAATCCTCAATCCTCAATCCTCAATCCTCAATCCTCAAACCTCAATCCTCAATCGTCAATCCTCAATACTCAGTCTTCAAACCTCAATCCTCATTCCTCAAACCTCAATCCTCATTCTTCAGTCCTCAATACCCAATCCTCAATCTTCAATCCTCAATCCTCAATCCTCAATTCTCAATCCTCAATCCTCAATCCTCAGGGCTCTAACAGCAATGCTCAGCCCTCAGTCCTCGTCCTCAATACACAACCGTCAATACTGAATCCTCAATCTTCAATCATCAATATTCAACCTTCAGTCCTCAATCCTCAATCCTCAATCCTCACACCTCAGTCCTCAACCGTAAGTCCTCGTCCTCAAACCTCAACCCTCAATCCTCAATCCTCAATCCTCAATATTCAACGCACAACCCTCAACCATCAATCCTCAATACTCAACCATCAATCCTCAATTCTCAATACTCAATAGAATATCCTGAATTCTCATGGTTCAATACTCAATCCACAATATTCAAGAATCAAATCTCAATCCTCAAACATCAATTCTCAACACTCAATCCTCAACACTCAGTCCTCGCTCTTCAATCCTCCATCCTCAATCCTCAATCCTCAAGCGTCAGTCCTGAATCCTCAATCCTCAATCCTCAATCCTCAATCTTCAATCCTCAGTCCCAAATCCTCAATCTTCAATACTCAATCCTCAATCCTCAATCTTCAATCCTCAATACTCAATCTTCAGCCCTCAATCCTCAATCCTCAATCCTCAATCCTCATTATTCAATCCTCAATACCCAATGCTCAATCTTCACTCCTCAATCCTCAATCCTCAATTCTCAATCCTCAATCCTCAATCCTCTGATCTCAAACATCAATACTCAATCCTCAGTCCTCGTCCTCAATCCACAACCCTCAATCCACAATCCTCAATCTTCAATTCTCAATCCTCAATCCTCAATCCTCAATCCTCAATCCTCAGTTCTCAACCCTCAATTCTGAATCCTCAACGCTGAATCCTCAATCTTCAGCCCTCAGTCCTCAACAATCAGTTGTCAATCCACAATCCTCAATAGAATATCATCGATTCACAGTTTTCAAGACTCAATACTCAATCTGAAATCTTCAAATCTCTATCCACAAACATCAATTCTCATCACTCAGCACTCAACACTCAGTCTTCAATCCTCAATCCTCAATCCTCAATCCTCAATCCTCATTCTTCAATCCTCAATACCCAATTCTCAATCTTCAATCCTCAATCCTCAATCCTCAAAATCTCAATCCTCAATCCTCAATCCTCAGACCTCTAACAGCAATACTCAACCCTGAGTCCTCGGCCTCAATCTACAACCATCAATCCTCAATCCTCAACCTTCAATCGTCAATATTCAATCTTCAGTCCTTAATCCTCTATCCTCAATACTCAATCCTCAATCCTCAATGTTCAATCCGCAATACCCAATCCTCAGTCTTCAATCCTCAGTCCTCAATCCTCAATCCTCAATCCTCAAATCTCAATCTTCAATCCTCAATACTCAATCTTCAACCCTCAATCCTCAATCCTCAATCCTCAGTCCTCATTCTTCAAACCTCAACACCCAATCCTCAATCTTCAATCCTCAATCCTCAATCCTCAATTCTCAATCCTCAATCCTCAACCCTCAGGCCTCAAACATCAATACTCAACCCTCAGTCCTCGTCCTCAATCCACAACACTCAATCCTCGATCCACAATCTTCAATCATCAATATTCAATCCTCAATCTTCAATCCTCAATCCTCAATCCTCAATTCTCAACCCTCAATCCTCAGTCCTCAGTCCTCAAACCTCAATCCTCAGACCTCAGCCCTCATCATCAATCCTCAATCCTCAATCCTCAATCTTCAATCCCCAATACTCAATATTCAATCCTCAATCCTCAATCCTCAACCTTTAATCCTCAATCCTCAATCCTCAATCATCATTATTAAATCCTCAATACCCAATCCTCAATCTTCAATCCTGAATCCTCAATCCTAAATTCTCAATCCTCAATCCTCAGTCCTCAGTCCTCAAACCTCAATCCTCAACCCTCAGCCCTCATCCTCAATCCTCAATCCTCAATCCTCAATCCTCAATCTTCAATCCTCGATACTCAATCTTCAATAATCAATAATCAATTCTCAATCCACAATACTCAATCCTCAATCGTCAATCCTCAATCCCCAATCCTCAATCCTCAATCCCCAATGTTCAATGCGCAATACCCAATCCTCTATCTTCAATCCTCGACCCTCAACCCTCAATCCTCGATCCTCAATCTTCAATCCTCAATACTCAATCTTCAATCCTCCATCCTCAATCCTCAATCCTCAATCCTCAATCCTCAATCGTCAGGCTTCAATCCTCAATACTCATTCTTCAATCATCAATACTGAATCCCCATTCTTCAATCTTCAAATCTCAATCCACAAACATCAATTCTCATCACTCAACCATCAACACTCAGTCCTCAATTTCAATCCTCAATTCTCAATCCTCAATCTTCAATCCTCAATACTCAATCCTCAATCCTCAATCCACAATTCTCAATACTCAATACTCAGTCCTCAATCGTCAATCCTCAATCCCCAATCCTCAATCTTCAATCCTCAATCCTCAATCCTCAATCCTCAATCCTCAATATTCAACACACAACCCTCAACCATCAATCCTCAATACTCAACCATCAATCCTCAATTCTCGATACTCAATAGAATATCCTGAATTCTCATGGTTCAATACTCAATCCACAAAATTCAATAATCAAATCTCAATCCTCAAACATCAATTCTCAACACTCAATCGTCAATCCTCAATCCCCAATCCTCAATCTTCAGTCCTCAATCCTCAATACTCAATCCTCAATCCTCAATCTTCAATCCTCAGTACTCAACATTCAATCCTCAATCCTCAATCCTCAATCTTCAATCGTCAATATTCAATATTCAGTCCTCAATCCTCATTCCTCAATCCTCAATACACAATCCTCAATCCTCAATCTTCAATCTTCAATCCTCAATCCTCAATTCTCAATCCTCAATCCTCAGCCCTCAGTCCTTAAACCTCAATCCTCAACACTCAGCCCTCATCCTCAATCCACAACCATCAATACTCAATCCTCAATCTTCAATCCTCAATCCTCAATCCTCAATCTTCAATCGTCAATATTCAATATTCAGTCCTCAATCCTCAATCCTCAATCCTCAAATCTCAAACCTCAATCCTCAATCCTCAATCCTCAGTCCTCAGTCTTCAATCCTCAATGCTCAATCCTCAATCCTCGATACTCAATCTTCAATCCTCAATCCTCAATTCTCAATCCTCAATGCTCAATACTCGATCGTCAGTCCTCAATCCCCGATCCTCAATCTTCAATCCTCAATCCTCAACCCTCAATCCTCAATCCTCAGTCCTCAAACATCAAACCTGAATCCTCAATCCTGAATCCTCAATCTTCTGACCTCAGTCCTCAACAATCAGTCGTCAATTCTCAATCCTCAATAGAATATCATCAATTCACAGATTTCAATACACAATACTCAATCTGCAATCTTCAAATCTCTATCCACAAACATCAATTCTCATCATTCAACCCTCAACACTCAGTTCCCGATCCTCAATCTTCAATCCTCAATCCTCAATGCTCAGTCCTCAATCCTCAACCTTGAATTCTCAATACTCAATCTTCAACCCTCAATACCCAATCCTCAATCTTCAATCCTCAATCCTCAATCCTCAATCCTCAATTCTCAATACTCAATCCTCAATCCTCAATCTCCAATCCTCAATCCTCAATCCTCAATTCTCAATCGTCAATCCTCAGTCCTCAGTCCTCAAACCTCAATCCTCATCACTCAGACCTCATCCTCAATCCTCAATCCTCAATCCTCAATCCTCAATCTTCAATCCTCTATCCTCAATCCTCAATCCTCAATCCTCAGTCCTCAAGCTTCAATCCTCAATGCTCAATCCTCAATCCTCAATACTCAATCTTCAGTCCTCAATCCTCAATTCTCAATCCTCAATGCTCAATACTCTATCGTCAATCCTCAATCCCCAATCCTCAATCTTCAATCCTCAATCCTCAATACTCAATCTTCAATCCTCAATACTCAATCTTCAATCCTCAATCCTCAATTCTCAAACCTCAATGCTCAATACTCAATCGTCAATCCTCAATCCCCAATCCTCAATCATCAATCCTCAATCCTCAATCCTCAATCCTCAATCCTCAATCTTCAATCCTCAATACTCAATCTTCAATCCTCAATACTCAATCTTCAATCCTCAATCCTCAATCCTCGGTCCTCAATCCTCAATCGTCAATCTCCAATTCTGAATACTCAATCTTCAATCCTCAATCCTCAATCCTCAATACTCCATCCTCAATTCTCATTCCTCAATCCTCAATCCTCAATCCTCAATCCTCAATCCTCAATCCTCAATCGTCAATCCTCAATCTTCAATCCTCAATCCTCAATCCTCATTTTTCAATCCTCTATAACCAATCCTCAAACTTCAACCCTCAATCCTCAATCCTCAATTCTCAATCCTCAATCCTCAAATCCTCAGACCTCAAACAGCCATACTCAACCCTCAGTCCTCGTCCTCAATCCACAACCATCAATACTCAATCCTCAATCTTCAATCATCAATATTCAATCTTCAGTCCTCAATCCTCTATCCTCAACCCTCAATCCTCAATCCTCAATGTTCAATGCGCAATAACCAATCCTCAATCTTCAATCCTCAATCCTCAATCCTCAATCCTCAATCCTCAATCCTCAATCCTCAATCCTCAATCCTCAATCCTCAATCCTCAATCCTCAATCCTCAATACTCAATCTTAAATCCTCAATACTCAATCTTCAACCCTCAATCCTCAATACTCAATCCTCAATCCTCAATCCTCAATCCTCAATCCTCAATCGTCAATCCTTAATCTTCAATCCTCAATACTCAATCTTCAATCCTCAATCCTCAATCCTCAATACTCCATCCTCAATTCTCATTCCTCAATCCTCAATCCTCAATCCTCAATCCTCAATCCTCAATCGTCAATCCTCAATCTTCAATCCTCAATACTCAATCTTGAATCCTCAATCCTCAATCCTCATTTTTCAATCCTCTATAACCAATCCTCAAACTTCAATCCTCAATCCTCAATCCTCAATTCTCAATCCTCAATCCTCAAATCCTCAGACCTCAAACAGCCATACTCAACCCTCAGTCCTCGTCCTCAATCCACAACCATCAATACTCAATCCTCAATCTTCAATCATCAATATTCAATCTTCAGTCCTCAATCCTCTATCCTCAATCCTCAATCCTCAATCCTCAATGTTCAATGCGCAATACCCAATCCTCAATCTTCAATCCTCAATCCTCAATCCTCAATCCTCAATCCTCAATCCTCAATCCTCAATCCTCAATCCTCAATCCTCAAACCTCAATCCTCAATACTCAGTCTTCAATCCTCAATACTCAATCTTCAATCCTCAATCCTCAATCGTCAATCCTTAATCTTCAATCCTCAATACTCAATCTTCAATCCTCAATCCTCAATCCTCAATCCTCAATCCTCAATCCTCAATCCTCAATCTTCAAACCTCAATCCTCAACCCTCAGCCCTCATCCTCAATCCTCAATCATCAATCTTCAATCCTCAATCCTCAATCCTCAATTCTCAATCCTCAATCCTCAGTCCTCAGTCCTCAAACCTCTACCCTCATCCCTCAGACCTCATCCTCAATCCTCAATCGTCAATCCTCAATCCTCAATCCTCAATAATCATTCGTCAACCGTCAATACCAAATCCTCAATCTTCAATCCTCAATCCTCAATCCTCAATCCTCAATCCTCAGTCCTCACACCTCAATCCTGAATCCTCACTCCTGAATCATCAATCTTCAGCCCTCAGTCCTCTACAATCAGTTGTCAATCCTCAATCCTCAATAGAATATCATCAATTCTCAGTTTTCATTACTCAATGCTCAATCTGCAATCTTCAAATCTCTATCCACAAACATCAATTCTCATCACTCAACCCTCAACTCTCAGTCCCAAACCCTCAATATTCGATCCTCGATCCTCAACCCTCAATCCACAATCCTCAACCTTCAATCCTCAACGCTCAATCTTCAATGCTCATTCCTCAATCGTCAATCCTCAATTCTCAATCCTCAATCGTGAATCTTCAATAACCAATCCTCTATTCTCAATCCTCAATACTCAATCCTCAATCGTCAATCCTCAATCCCCAATCCTCAATCTTCAGTCCTCAATCCTCAATACTCAATCCTCAATCCTCAATCTTCAATCCTCAGTACTCAACCTTCAATCCTCAATCCTCAATCCTCAATCCTCAATCCTCAATCCTCAATCCTCAATCTTCAATCCTCAATACACAGTCTTCAATCCTCAATCCTCAATCCTCAATCCTCAATCCTCAATCCTCATTCCCCAATCCTCAATACCCAATCTTCAATCCTCAATCCTCAATCCTCAATTCTCAATCCTCAGTCATCAATCCTCAGACCTCAAACAGCAATACTCAACCCTCAGTCCTCGGCCTCAATCCACAAACATCAATACTCAATCCTCAATCTTCAATCGTCAATATTCAATATTCAGTCCTCAATCCTCTATCCTCAATACTCAATCCTCAATCCTCAATGTTCAATCCGCAATACCCAATCCTCAATCATCAATCCTCAATCCTCAATCCTCAATCCTCAATCCTCAATCCTCAATCCTCAATCCTCGGTCCTCAAACCTCAATCCTGAATCCTCAATCCTGCATCCTCAATCTTCAGACCTCAGTCCTCAAGAATCAGTTGTCAATTCTCAATCCTCAATAGAATATCATCAATTCACTATTTCAATACCCAATACTCAATCTGCAATCTCCAAATCTCTATCCACAAACATCAATTCTCAACACTCAAACCTCAACACTCAGTACCCAATCCTCAATCTTCAATCCTCAATCATCAATCCTCAATCCTCAATCCTCAATCTTCAATCCTCAATACTCAATCTTCAATCCTCAATCCTCAATACTCAATCCTCAGTCCTCATTCTTCTATCCTCAATACCCAATCCTCAATCTTCAATCCTCAATCCTCAATCCTCAATTCTCAATCCTCAATCCTCAATCCTCTGATCTCAAACATCAATACTCAATCCTCAGTCCTCGACCTCAATCCACAACCCTCAATCCACAATCCTCAATCTTCAGTTCTCAATCCTCAATCCTCAGTCCTCAGTCCTCAAACCTCAATCCTCAGACCTCAGCCGTCATCACCAATCCTCTATCCTCAATCCTCAATACTCAATCTTCAATCCTCCATCCTCAATCCTCAATCCTCAATAATCATTCCTCAATCCTCAATACCAAATCCTCAATCTTCAATCCTCAATCCTCAATCCTCAATCCTCAACCCTCAGCCCTCATCCTCAATCCTCAATCATCAATCTTCAATCCTCAATCCTCAATCCTCAATCCTCAATCCTCAATCTTCAATCATCAATACTGAATCCCCATTCTTCAATCTTCAAATCTCAATCCACAAACATCAATTCTCATCACTCAACCATCAACACTCAGTCCTCAATTTCAATCCTCAATTCTCAATCCTCAATCTTCAATCGTCAATACTCAATCCTCAATCCTCAATACACAATTCTCTATACTCAATACTCAATCCTCAATCGTCAATCCTCAATCCTCAATCTTCAAGCGTCAATCCTCAATCCTCAATCCTCAACCCTCAATCCTCAGTCTTCAGGCCTCCATCCGGAATCCTCAATCCTGAATCCTCAATCTTCTGGCGTCGGTCCTCAACAATCAATTGCCAATCCTCAATCCTCAATAGAATATCCTCAATTCACAGTTTTTTATACTCAATCCGCATTCTTCAATCTTCAAATCTCAACCCACAAACATCAATTATCATCACTCAACCCTCGACACTCAGTCCTCAATCTTCAATCCTCAATCCTCAAACCTCAATCTTCAATCCTCAATACTCAATCTTCAATCCTCAATCCTCAATTCTCAATCCTCAATAATCAACCCTCCATCCTCAATCCTCAATCCTCAATCCTCAATAATCATTCCTCAATCCTCAATACCAAATCCTCAATCTTCAATCCTCAATCCTCAATCCTCAATCCCCAATCCTCAATCCTCAATCCTCAGTCCTCAAACCTCAATCTTCAATCCTCAATACACAATCTTCAATCCTCAATCCTCAATCCTCGGTCCTCAATCCTCAATCGTCAATCTCCAATCCTGAATACTCAATCTTCAATCCTCAATCCCCAATCCTCAATCCTCATTTCCCAATCCTCACTCTTCATTCCTCAATACCCAATCCTCAATCTTCAATCCTCAATCCTCAATCCTCAATTCTCCACCCTCAATACTCAGTCCTCAGACCTCAACTCTCAATCCTCAATCCTAAGTCCTCAGTCCTCAGACCTCAATACTCAACCCTCAGCCCTCATCCTCAATCCTCAATCCTCAATATTCAATCCTCAATCCTTAATCCTCAATCCTCAATCCTCAATCCTCAATCGTCAATACTTAATCTTCAATCCTCAATCCTCAATCCTCAACCCTCAGCCCTCATCCTCAATCCTCAATCCTCAATCTTCAATCCTCAATCCTCAATCCTCAATCCTCAATCCTCAATCTCCAATCATCAATACTGAATCCCCATTCTTCAATCTTCAAATCTCAATCCACAAACATCAATTCTCATCACTCAACCATCAACACTCAGTCCTCAAATTCAATCCTCAATTCTCAATCCTCAATCTTCAATCCTCAATACTCAATCCTCAATCCTCAATCCACAATTCTCAATACTCAATACTCAATCCTCAATCGTCAATCCTCAATCCCCAATCCTCAATCTTCAATCCTCAATCCTCAACCCTCAATCCTCAATACACAGTCTTCAATCCTCAATCCTCAATCCTCAATCCTCAATCTTCAATCGTCAATATTCAATATTCAGTCCTCAATCCTCAATCCTCAATACTCAATCCTCAATCCTCAATGTTCAATCCGCAATACCCAATCCTCAATCATCAATCCTCAATCCACAATCCTCAATCCTCAATCCTCAATCCTCAATCCTCAATCCTCAATCCTCAATCCTCGGTCCTCAAACCTCAATCCTGAATCCACAATCCTCAATCCTCAATCCTCAATCGTCAATCCTCAATACTCAGTCTTCAAACCTCAATCATCAATCCTCAAACCTCAATCCTCATTCTTCAGTCCTCAATACCCAATCCTCAATCTTCAATCCTCAATCCTCAATCCTCAATTCTCAATCCTCAATCCTCAATCCTCAGGCCTCAAACAGCAATGCTCAGCCCTCAGTCCTCGTCCTCAATACACAACCATCAATACTGAATCCTCAATCTTCAATCATCAATATTCAACCTTCAGTCCTCAATTCTCATTCCTCAATCCTCAATCCTCAATCCTCAATCCTCAATCCTCAATCGTCAATCCTCAATCTTCAATCCTCAATACTCAATCTTCAATCCTCAATCCTCAATCCTCATTTTTCAATCCTCTATAACCAATCCTCAAACTTCAATCCTCAATCCTCAATCCTCAATTCTCAATCCTCAATCCTCAAATCCTCAGACCTCAAACAGCCATACTCAACCCTCAGTTCTCGTCCTCAATCCACAACCATCAATACTCAATCCTCAATCTTCAATCATCAATATTCAATCTTCAGTCCTCAATCCTCTATCCTCAATCCTCAATCCTCAATCCTCAATGTTCAATGCGCAATACCCAATCCTCAATCTTCAATCCTCAATCCTCAATCCTCAATCCTCAATCCTCAATCCTCAATCCTCAATCCTCAATCCTCAATCCTCAAACCTCAATCCTCAATACTCAGTCTTCAATCCTCAATACTCAATCTTCAATCCTCAATCCTCAATCGTCAATCCTTAATCTTCAATCCTCAATACTCAATCTTCAATCCTCAATCCTCAATCCTCAATCCTCAATCCTCAATCCTCAATCCTCAATCTTCAAACCTCAATCCTCAACCCTCAGCCCTCATCCTCAATCCTCAATCATCAATCTTCAATACTCAATCCTCAATCCTCAATTCTCAATCCTCAATCCTCAGTCCTCAGTCCTCAAACCTCTACCCTCATCCCTCAGCCCTCATCCTCAATCCTCAATCGTCAATCCTCAATCCTCAATCCTCAATAATCATTCGTCAACCGTCAATACCAAATCCTCAATCTTCAATCCTCAATCCTCAATCCTCAATCCTCAATCCTCAGTCCTCACACCTCAATCCTGAATCCTCACTCCTGAATCATCAATCTTCAGCCCTCAGTCCTCTACAATCAGTTGTCAATCCTCAATCCTCAATAGAATATCATCAATTCTCAGTTTTCATTACTCAATGCTCAATCTGCAATCTTCAAATCTCTATCCACAAACATCAATTCTCATCACTCAACCCTCAACTCTCAGTCCCAAACCCTCAATATTCGATCCTCAATCCTCAACCCTCAATCCACAATCCTCAACCTTCAATCCTCAACGCTCAATCTTCAATGCTCATTCCTCAATCGTCAATCAACAATTCTCAATCCTCAATCGTGAATCTTCAATAATCAATCCTCTATTCTCAATCCTCAATACTCAATCCTCAATCGTCAATCCTCAATCCCCAATCCTCAATCTTCAGTCCTCAATCCTCAATACTCAATCCTCGATCCTCAATCTTCAATCCTCAGTACTCAACCTTCAATCCTCAATCCTCAATCCTCAATCCTCAATCCACAATCCTCAATCCTCAATCTTCAATCCTCAATACACAGTCTTCAATCCTCAATCCTCAATCCTCAATCCTCAATCCTCAATCCTCATTCCCCAATCCTCAATACCCAATCTTCAATCCTCAATCCTCAATCCTCAATTCTCAATCCTCAGTCATCAATCCTCAGACCTCAAACAGCAATACTCAACCCTCAGTCCTCGGGCTCAATCCACAAACATCAATACTCAATCCTCAATCTTCAATCGTCAATATTCAATATTCAGTCCTCAATCCTCTATCCTCAATACTCAATCCTCAATCCTCAATGTTCAATCCGCAATACCCAATCCTCAATCATCAATCCTCAATCCTCAATCCTCAATCCTCAATCCTCAATCCTCAATCCTCAATCCTCGGTCCTCAAACCTCAATCCTGAATCCTCAATCCTGCATCCTCAATCTTCAGACCTCAGTCCTCAAGAATCAGTTGTCAATTCTCAATCCTCAATAGAATATCATCAATTCACTGTTTTCAATACCCAATACTCAATCTGCAATCTCCAAATCTCTATCCACAAACATCAATTCTCAACACTCAAACCTCAACACTCAGTACCCAATCCTCAATCTTCAATCCTCAATCATCAATCCTCAATCCTCAATCCTCAATCCTCAATCCTCAATCCTCAATCCTCAATCCTCAATCCTCAATCCTCAATCCTCAATACTCAATCTTAAATCCTCAATACTCAATCTTCAATCCTCAATCCTCAATACTCAATCCTCAATCCTCAATCCTCAATCCTCAATCCTCAATCGTCAATCCTTAATCTTCAATCCTCAATACTCAATCTTCAATCCTCAATCCTCAATCCTCAATACTCCATCCTCAATTCTCATTCCTCAATCCTCAATCCTCAATCCTCAATCCTCAATCCTCAATCGTCAATCCTCAATCTTCAATCCTCAATACTCAATGCTCAGTCCTCAATCCTCAACCTTGAATTCTCAATACTCAATCTTCAACCCTCAATACCCAATCCTCAATCTTCAATCCTCAATCCTCAATCCTCAATCCTCAATTCTCAATACTCAATACTCAATCCTCAATCTCCAATCCTCAATCCTCAATCCTCAATTCTCAATCGTCAATCCTCAGTCCTCAGTCCTCAAACCTCAATCCTCATCACTCAGACCTCATCCTCAATCCTCAATCCTCAATCCTCAATCCTCAATCTTCAATCCTCTATCCTCAATCCTCAATCCTCAATCCTCAGTCCTCAATCTTCAATCCTCAATGCTCAATCCTCAATCCTCAATACTCAATCTTCAGTCCTCAATCCTCAATTCTCAATCCTCAATGCTCAATACTCTATCGTCAATCCTCAATCCCCAATCCTCAATCTTCAATCCTCAATCCTCAATCCTCAATCCTCAATCCTCAATCTTCAATCCTCAATACTCAATCTTCAATCCTCAATACTCAATCTTCAATCCTCAATCCTCAATCCTCGGTCCTCAATCCTCAATCGTCAATCTCCAATTCTGAATACTCAATCTTCAAACCTCAATCCTCAATCCTCAATACTCCATCCTCAATTCTCATTCCTCAATCCTCAATCCTCAATCCTCAATCCTCAATCCTCAATCGTCAATCCTCAATCTTCAATCCTCAATATTCAATCTTCAATCCTCAATCCTCAATCCTCATTTTTCAATCCTCTATAACCAATCCTCAAACTTCAACCCTCAATCCTCAATCCTCAATTCTCAATCCTCAATCCTCAAATCCTCAGACCTCAAACAGCCATACTCAACCCTCAGTCCTCGTCCTCAATCCACAACCATCAATACTCTATCCTCAATCTTCAATCATCAATATTCAATCTTCAGTCCTCAATCCTCTATCCTCAACCCTCAATCCTCAATCCTCAATGTTCAATGCGCAATAACCAATCCTCAATCTTCAATCCTCAATCCTCAATCCTCAATCCTCAATCCTCAATCCTCAATCCTCAATCCTCAATCCTCAATCCTCAATCCTCAATCCTCAATCCTCAATACTCAATCTTAAATCCTCAATACTCAATCTTCAACCCTCAATCCTCAATACTCAATCCTCAATCCTCAATCCTCAATCCTCAATCCTCAATCGTCAATCCTTAATCTTCAATCCTCAATACTCAATCTTCAATCCTCAATCCTCAATCCTCAATACTCCATCCTCAATTCTCATTCCTCAATCCTCAATCCTCAATCCTCAATCCTCAATCCTCAATCGTCAATCCTCAATCTTCAATCCTCAATACTCAATCTTCAATCCTCAATCCTCAAATCCTCAGACCTCAAACAGCCATACTCAACCCTCAGTCCTCGTCCTCAATCCACAACCATCAATACTCAATCCTCAATCTTCAATCATCAATATTCAATCTTCAGTCCTCAATCCTCTATCCTCAATCCTCAATCCTCAATCCTCAATGTTCAATGCGCAATACCCAATCCTCAATCTTCAATCCTCAATCCTCAATCCTCAATCCTCAATCCTCAATCCTCAATCCTCAATCCTCAATCCTCAAACCTCAATCCTCAATACTCAGTCTTCAATCCTCAATACTCAATCTTCAATCCTCAATCCTCAATCGTCAATCCTTAATCTTCAATCCTCAATACTCAATCTTCAATCCTCAATCCTCAATCCTCAATCCTCAATCCTCAATCCTCAATCCTCAATCTTCAAACCTCAATCCTCAACCCTCAGCCCTCATCCTCAATCCTCAATCATCAATCTTCAATCCTCAATCCTCAATCCTCAATTCTCAATCCTCAATCCTCAGTCCTCAGTCCTCAAACCTCTACCCTCATCCCTCAGACCTCATCCTCAATCCTCAATCGTCAATCCTCAATCCTCAATCCTCAATAACCATTCGTCAACCGTCAATACCAAATCCTCAATCTTCAATCCTCAATCCTCAATCCTCAATCCTCAATCCTCAGTCCTCACACCTCAATCCTGAATCCTCACTCCTGAATCATCAATCTTCAGCCCTCAGTCCTCTACAATCAGTTGTCAATCCTCAATCCTCAATAGAATATCATCAATTCTCAGTTTTCATTACTCAATGCTCAATCTGCAATCTTCAAATCTCTATCCACAAACATCAATTCTCATCACTCAACCCTCAACTCTCAGTCCCAAACCCTCAATATTCGATCCTCGATCCTCAACCCTCAATCCACAATCCTCAACCTTCAATCCTCAACGCTCAACCTTCAATGCTCATTCCTCAATCGTCAATCCTCAATTCTCAATCCTCAATCGTGAATCTTCAATAACCAATCCTCTATTCTCAATCCTCAATACTCAATCCTCAATCGTCAATCCTCAATCCCCAATCCTCAATCTTCAGTCCTCAATCCTCAATACTCAATCCTCAATCCTCAATCTTCAATCCTCAGTACTCAACCTTCAATCCTCAATCCTCAATCCTCAATCCTCAATCCTCAATCCTCAATCCTCAATCTTCAATCCTCAATACACAGTCTTCAATTCTCAATCCTCAATCCTCAATCCTCAATCCTCAATCCTCATTCCCCAATCCTCAATACCCAATCTTCAATCCTCAATCCTCAATCCTCAATTCTCAATCCTCAGTCATCAATCCTCAGACCTCAAACAGCAATACTCAACCCTCAGTCCTCGGCCTCAATCCACAAACATCAATACTCAATCCTCAATCTTCAATCGTCAATATTCAATATTCAGTCCTCAATCCTCTATCCTCAATACTCAATCCTCAATCCTCAATGTTCAATCCGCAATACCCAATCCTCAATCATCAATCCTCAATCCTCAATCCTCAATCCTCAATCCTCAATCCTCAATCCTCAATCCTCAATCCTCGGTCCTCAAACCTCAATCCTGAATCCTCAATCCTGCATCCTCAATCTTCAGACCTCAGTCCTCAAGAATCAGTTGTCAATTCTCAATCCTCAATAGAATATCATCAATTCACTGTTTTCAATACCCAATACTCAATCTGCAATCTCCAAATCTCTATCCACAAACATCAATTCTCAACACTCAAACCTCAACACTCAGTACCCAATCCTCAATCTTCAATCCTCAATCATCAATCCTCAATCCTCAATCCTCAATCTTCAATCCTCAATACTCAATCTTCAATCCTCAATCCTCAATACTCAATCCTCAGTCCTCATTCTTCTATCCTCAATACCCAATCCTCAATCTTCAATCCTCAATCCTCAATCCTCAATTCTCAATCCTCAATCCTCAATCCTCTGATCTCAAACATCAATACTCAATCCTCAGTCCTCGACCTCAATCCACAACCCTCAATCCACAATCCTCAATCTTCAGTTCTCAATCCTCAATCCTCAGTCCTCAGTCCTCAAACCTCAATCCTCAGACCTCAGCCCTCATCACCAATCCTCTATCCTCAATCCTCAATACTCAATCTTCAATCCTCCATCCTCAATCCTCAATCCTCAATAATCATTCCTCAATCCTCAATACCAAATCCTCAATCTTCAATCCTCAATCCTCAATCCTCAATCCTCAACCCTCAGCCCTCATCCTCAATCCTCAATCATCAATCTTCAATCCTCAATCCTCAATCCTCAATCCTCAATCCTCAATCTTCAATCATCAATACTGAATCCCCATGCTTCAATCTTCAAATCTCAATCCACAAACATCAATTCTCATCACTCAACCATCAACACTCAGTCCTCAATTTCAATCCTCAATTCTCAATCCTCAATCTTCAATCGTCAATACTCAATCCTCAATCCTCAATACACAATTCTCTATACTCAATACTCAATCCTCAATCGTCAATCCTCAATCCCCAATCCTCAATCTTCAATCCTCAATTCTCAATCCTCAATCCTCAATCCTCAATATTCAACACACAACCCTCAACCATCAATCCTCAATACTCATTCATCAATCCTCAATTCTCGATACTCAATAGAATATCCTGAATTCTCATGGTTCAATACTCAATCCACTAAATTCAATAATCAAATCTCAATCCTCAAACATCAATTCTCAACACTCAATCCTCAATACTCAGTCCTCTCTCTTCAATCCTCCATCCTCAATCCTCAATCTTCAAGCGTCAATCCTCAATCCTCAACCCTCAATCCTCAGTCTTCAGGCCTCCATCCGGAATCCTCAATCCTGAATCCTCAATCTTCTGGCGTCGGTCCTCAACAATCAATTGCCAATCCTCAATCCTCAATAGAATATCCTCAATTCACAGTTTTTTATACTCAATCCGCATTCTTCAATCTTCAAATCTCAACCCACAAACATCAATTATCATCACTCAACCCTCGACACTCAGTCCTCAATCTTCAATCCTCAATCCTCAAACCTCAATCTTCAATCCTCAATACTCAATCTTCAATCCTCAATCCTCAATTCTCAATCCTCAATAATCAACCCTCCATCCTCAATCCTCAATCCTCAATCCTCAATAATCATTCCTCAATCCTCAATACCAAATCCTCAATCTTCAATCCTCAATCCTCAATCCTCAATCCCCAATCCTCAATCCTCAATCCTCAGTCCTCAAACCTCAATCTTCAATCCTCAATACACAATCTTCAATCCTCAATCCTCAATCCTCGGTCCTCAATCCTCAATCGTCAATCTCCAATCCTGAATACTCAATCTTCAATCCTCAATCCCCAATCCTCAATCCTCATTTCCCAATCCTCACTCTTCATTCCTCAATACCCAATCCTCAATCTTCAATCCTCAATCCTCAATCCTCAATTCTCCACCCTCAATACTCTGTCCTCAGACCTCAACTCTCAATCCTCAATCCTAAGTCCTCAGTCCTCAGACCTCAATACTCAACCCTCAGCCCTCATCCTCAATCCTCAATCCTCAATCTTCAATCGTCAATCCTTAATCCTCAATCCTCAATCCTCAATCCTCAATCGTCAATACTTAATCTTCAATCCTCAATCCTCAATCCTCAACCCTCAGCCCTCATCCTCAATCCTCAATCCTCAATCTTCAATCCTCAATCCTCAATCCTCAATCCTCAATCCTCAATCTCCAATCATCAATACTGAATCCCCATTCTTCAATCTTCAAATCTCAATCCACAAACATCAATTCTCATCACTCAACCATCAACACTCAGTCCTCAAATTCAATCCTCAATTCTCAATCCTCAATCTTCAATCCTCAATACTCAATCCTCAATCCTCAATCCACAATTCTCAATACTCAATACTCAATCCTCAATCGTCAATCCTCAATCCCCAATCCTCAATCTTCAATCCTCAATCCTCAACCCTCAATCCTCAATACACAGTCTTCAATCCTCAATCCTCAATCCTCAATCCTCAATCTTCAATCGTCAATATTCAATATTCAGTCCTCAATCCTCAATCCTCAATACTCAATCCTCAATCCTCAATGTTCAATCCGCAATACCCAATCCTCAATCATCAATCCTCAATCCAGAATCCTCAATCCTCAATCCTCAATCCTCAATCCTCAATCCTCAATCCTCAATCCTCGGTCCTCATACCTCAATCCTGAATCCACAATCCTCAATCCTCAATCCTCAATCGTCAATCCTCAATACTCAGTCTTCAAACCTCAATCATCAATCCACAAACCTCAATCCTCATTCTTCAGTCCTCAATACCCAATCCTCAATCTTCAATCCTCAATCCTCAATCCTCAATTCTCAATCCTCAATCCTCAAATCCTCAGACCTCAAACAGCCATACTCAACCCTCAGTTCTCGTCCTCAATCCACAACCATCAATACTCAATCCTCAATCTTCAATCATCAATATTCAATCTTCAGTCCTCAATTCTCATTCCTCAATCCTCAATCCTCAATCCTCAATCCTCAATCCTCAATCGTCAATCCTCAATCTTCAATCCTCAATACTCAATCTTCAATCCTCAATCCTCAATCCTCATTTTTCAATCCTCTATAACCAATCCTCAAACTTCAATCCTCAATCCTCAATCCTCAATTCTCAATCCTCAATCCTCAAATCCTCAGACCTCAAACAGCCATACTCAACCCTCAGTTCTCGTCCTCAATCCACAACCATCAATACTCAATCCTCAATCTTCAATCATCAATATTCAATCTTCAGTCCTCAATCCTCTATCCTCAATCCTCAATCCTCAATCCTCAATGTTCAATGCGCAATACCCAATCCTCAATCTTCAATCCTCAATCCTCAATCCTCAATCCTCAATCCTCAATCCTCAATCCTCAATCCTCAATCCTCAATCCTCAATCCTCAATCCTCAAACCTCAATCCTCAATACTCAGTCTTCAATCCTCAATACTCAATCTTCAATCCTCAATCCTCAATCGTCAATCCTTAATCTTCAATCCTCAATACTCAATCTTCAATCCTCAATCCTCAATCCTCAATCCTCAATCCTCAATCCTCAATCCTCAATCTTCAAACCTCAATCCTCAACCCTCAGCCCTCATCCTCAATCCTCAATCATCAATCTTCAATCCTCAATCCTCAATCCTCAATTCTCAATCCTCAATCCTCAGTCCTCAGTCCTCAAACCTCTACCCTCATCCCTCAGCCCTCATCCTCAATCCTCAATCGTCAATCCTCAATCCTCAATCCTCAATAATCATTCGTCAACCGTCAATACCAAATCCTCAATCTTCAATCCTCAATCCTCAATCCTCAATCCTCAATCCTCAGTCCTCACACCTCAATCCTGAATCCTCACTCCTGAATCATCAATCTTCAGCCCTCAGTCCTCTACAATCAGTTGTCAATCCTCAATCCTCAATAGAATATCATCAATTCTCAGTTTTCATTACTCAATGCTCAATCTGCAATCTTCAAATCTCTATCCACAAACATCAATTCTCATCACTCAACCCTCAACTCTCAGTCCCAAACCCTCAATATTCGATCCTCAATCCTCAACCCTCAATCCACAATCCTCAACCTTCAATCCTCAACGCTCAATCTTCAATGCTCATTCCTCAATCGTCAATCAACAATTCTCAATCCTCAATCGTGAATCTTCAATAATCAATCCTCAATCTTCAGTCCTCAATCCTGAATACTCAATCCTCGATCCTCAATCTTCAATCCTCAGTACTCAACCTTCAATCCTCAATCCTCAATCCTCAATCCTCAATCCACAATCCTCAATCCTCAATCTTCAATCCTCAATACACAGTCTTCAATCCTCAATCCTCAATCCTCAATCCTCAATCCTCAATCCTCATTCCCCAATCCTCAATACCCAATCTTCAATCCTCAATCCTCAATCCTCAATTCTCAATCCTCAATCCTCTGATCTCAAACATCAATACTCAATCCTCAGTCCTCGACCTCAATCCACAACCCTCAATCCACAATCCTCAATCTTCAGTTCTGAATCCTCAATCCTCAGTCCTCAGTCCTCAAACCTCAATCCTCAGACCTCAGCCCTCATCACCAATCCTCTATCCTCAATCCTCAATACTCAATCTTCAATCCTCCATCCTCAATCCTCAATCCTCAATAATCATTCCTCAATCCTCAATACCAAATCCTCAATCTTCAATCCTCAATCCTCAATCCTCAATCCTCAACCCTCAGCCCTCATCCTCAATCCTCAATCCTCAATCTTCAATCCTCAATCCTCAATCCTCAATCCTCAATCCTCAATCTTCAATCATCAATACTGAATCCCCATTCTTCAATCTTCAAATCTCAATCCACAAACATCAATTCTAATCACTCAACCATCAACACTCAGTCCTCAATTTCAATCCTCAATTCTCAATCCTCAATCTTCAATCGTCAATACTCAATCCTCAATCCTCAATACACAATTCTCTATACTCAATACTCAATCCTCAATCGTCAATCCTCAATCCCCAATCCTCAATCTTCAATCCTCGATTCTCAATCCTCAATCCTCAATCCTCAATATTCAACACACAACCCTCAACCATCAATCCTCAATACTCATTCATCAATCCTCAATTCTCGATACTCAATAGAATATCCTGAATTCTCATGGTTCAATACTCAATCCACTAAATTCAATAATCAAATCTCAATCCTCAAACATGAATTCTCAACACCCAATCCTCAACACTCAGTCCTCGCTCTTCAATCCTCCATCCTCAATCCTCAATCCTCAAGCGTCAGTCCTCAATCCTCAATCCTCAATCCTCAATCCTCAATCTTCAATCCTCAGTCCCAAATACTCAATCTTCAATACTCAATCCTCAATTCTCAATCTTCAATCCTCAATACTCAATCTTCAATCCTCAATCCTCAATCCTCAATCCTCAATCCTCATTCTTCAATCCTCAATACCCAATCCTCAATTTTCACTCCTCAATCCTCAAACTTCAATTCTCAATCCTCAATCCTCAATCCTCTGATCTCAAACATCAATACTCAATCCTCAGTCCTCGTCCTCAATCCACAACCCTCAATCCACAATCCTCAATCTTCAATTCTCAATCCTCAATCCTCAATCCTCAATCCTCAATCCTCAGTTCTCAACCCTCAATTCTGAATCCTCGACCCTGAATCCTCAATCTTCAGCCCTCAGTCCTCAACAATCAGTTGTCAATCCACAATCCTCAATAGAATATCATCAATTCACAGTTTTCAATACTCAATACTCAATCTGAAATATTCAAATCTCTATCCACAAACATCAATTCTCATCACTCAGCACTCAACACTCAGTCTTCAATCCTCAATCCTCAATCCTCAATCCCCATTCTTCAATCCTCAATACCCAATTCTCAATCTTCAATCCTCAATCCTCAATCCTCAAAATCTCAATCCTCAATCCTCAATCCTCAGACCTCTAACAGCAATACTCAACCCTCAGTCCTCGGCCTCAATCCACAACCATCAATACTCAATCCTCAACCTTCAATCGTCAATATTCAATCTTCAGTCCTCAATCCTCTATCCTCAATACTCAATCGTCAATCCTCAATGTTCAATCCGCAATACCCAATCCTCAGTCTTCAATCCTCACTCCTCAATCCTCAATCCTCAATCCTCAATTCTCAATCTTCAATCCTCAATACTCAATCTTCAACACTCAATCCTCAATCCTCAATCCTCAATCCTCATTCTTCAAACCTCAACACCCAATCCTCAATCTTCAATCCTCAATCCTCAATCCTCAATTCTCAATCCTCAATCCTCAACCCTCAGACCTCAAACATCAATATTCAACCCTCAGTCCTCGTCCTCAATCCACAACACTCAATCCTCGATCCACAATCTTCAATCATCAATATTCAATCTTCAATCCGCAATCCTCAATCCTCAATACTCAATCCTCTATCCTCAGAGTTCAATCCCCAATACCCAATCGTCAATCATCAATCCTCAATCCTCAATCCTCAGTCCCCAATCCTCAATCCTCAATCCTCAGCCCTCAAACCTCAATCTTCAATCCTCAATACACAATCTTCAATCCTCAATACTCAATCCTCGGTCCTCAATCCTCCATCGTCAATCTCCAATCCTGAATACTCAATCTTCAATCCTCAATCCCCAATCCTCAATCCTCATTTCTCAATCCTCACTCTTCATTCCTCAATACCCAATCCTCAATCTTCAATCCTCAATCCTCAATCCTTAATTCTCAACCCTCAATCCTCAGTCCTCAGTCCTCAAACCTCAATCCTCAGACCTCAGCCCTCATCATCAATCCTCAATCCTCAATCCTCAATCCTCAATCTTCAATCCCCAATACTCAATATTCAATCCTCAATCCTCAATCCTCAATCTTTAATCCTCAATCCTCAATCCTCAATCATCATTATTAAATCCTCAATACCCAATCCTCAATCTTCAATCCTGAATCCTCAATCCTAATTTCTCTATCCTCAATCCTCAGTCCTCAGTCCTCAAACCTCAATCCTCAACCCTCAGCCCTCATCCTCAATCCTCAATCCTCAATCCTTAATCCTCAATCTTCAATCCTCAATACTCAATCTTCAATAATCAATAATCAATTCTCAATCCACAATACTCAATCCTCAATCGTCAATCCTCAATCCCCAATCCTCAATCCTCAATCCCCAATGTTCAATGCGCAATACCCAATCCTCTATCTTCAATCCTCGACCCTCAACCCTCGATCCTCGATCCTCAATCTTCAATCCTCAATACTCATTCTTCAATCCTCCATCCTCAATCCTCAATCCTCAATCCTCAATCCTCAATCGTCAGGCTTCAATCCTCAATACTCAATTTTCAATCCTCAACCCTCAATCCTCATTCCTCAATCCTCATTCTTCAATCCTCAATACCCAATCCTCAATTGTCAATCCTCAATCCTCAATCCTCAACTCTCAATCCTCAATCCTAAGTCCTCAGTCATCAGACCTCAATCCTCAACCCTCAGCCCTCTTCCTCAATCCTGAATCCTCAATCTTCAATCCTCAATCCATAATCCTCAATCCTCAATCCTCAATCCTCAATCATCAATACTTAATCTTCAATCCTCAATCCTCAATCCTCAATCCTCAATCCTCAATATTCAACACACAACCGTCAACCATCAATCCTCAATACTCAACCATCAATCTTCATTTCTCGATACTCAATAGAATATCCTGAATTCTCATGGTTCAATACTCAATCCACAAAATTCAATAATCAAATCTCAATCCTCAAACATCAATTCTCAACACTCAATCCTCAATACTCAGTCCTCTCTCTTCAATCCTCCATCCTCAATCCTCAATCTTCAAGCGTCAATCCTCAACCCTCAATCCTCAACCCTCAATCCTCAGTCTTCAGACCTTCATCCGGAATCCTCAATCCTGAATCCTCAATCTTCAGGCGTCGGTCCTCAACAATCAATTGCCAATCATCAATCCTCAATAGAATATATTCAATTCACAGTTTTTTATACTCAATCCCCATTCTTCAATCTTCAAATCTCAACCCACAAACATCAATTATCATCACTCAACCCTCGTCACTCAGTCCTCAATCTTCAATCCTCAATCCTCAAACCTCAATCTTCAATCCTCAATACTCAAACTTCAATCCTCAATCCTCAATTCTCAATCCCTAATAATCAACCCTCAGTCCTCAATCCTCAATCCTCAATCCTCAATAATCATTCCTCAATCCTCAATACCAAATCCTCAATCTTCAATCCTCAATCCTCAATCCTCAATCCTCAATCCTCAGTCCTCACACGTCAATCCTGAATCCTCAATCCTGAATCCTCAATCTTGAGCCCTCAGTCCTCTACAATCAGTTGTCAATCCTCAATCCTCAATAGAATATCATCAATTCTCAGTTTTCATTACTCAATACTCAATCTGCAATCTTCAAATCTCTATCCACAAACATCAATTCTCATCACTCAACCCTCAACTCTCAGTCCCAAATCCTCAATATTCAATCCTCAATCCTCAACCCTCAATCCACAATCCTCAACCTTCTATCCTCAACACTCAATCTTCAATGCTCATTCCTCAATCCTCAATCCTCAATTCTCAATCCTCAATCGTGAATCTTCAATAATCAATCCTCAACTCTCAATCCTCAATACTCAATCCTCAATCGTCAATCCTCAATCCCCAATCCTCAATCTTCAGTCCTCAATCCTCAATACTCAATCCTCAATCCTCAACCATCAATCCTCAGTACTCAACCTTCAATCCTCAATCCTCAATCCTCAATCCTCAATCCTCAATCCTCAATCCTCAATCTTCAATAATCAATCCTCAATTCTCAATCCTCAATACTCAATCCACAATCGTCAATCCTCCATCCACAATCCTCAATCTTCAATCCTCAATCCTCAATCCTCATTCCTCAATCCTCAATCTTCAATCCTCAATACTCGATCTTCAATCCTCAATCCTCAATCCTCAATCCTCAATCCTCAATCCTCAATCCTCAAACCTCAATCCTCAATCGTCAATCCTCAATACTCAGTCTTCAAACCTCAATCCTCATTCCTCAAACCTCAATCCTCATTCTTCAGTCCTCAATACCCAATCCTCAATCTTCAATCCTCAATCCTCAATCCTCAATTCTCAATCCTCAATCCTCAATCCTCAGGGCTCTAACAGCAATGCTCAGCCCTCAGTCCTCGTCCTCAACACACAACCGTCAATACTGAATCCTCAATCTTCAATCATCAATATTCAACCTTCAGTCCTCAATCCGAAATCCTCAACCCTCAAACCTCAATCCTCAACCGTAAGTCCTCGACCTCAAACCTCAACCCTCAATCCTCAATCCTCAATCTTCAGTCATCAATACCCAATCTTCAATCCTCAATCCTCAATCCTCAATCCTCAATCCTCAATCCTCAATATTCAACGCACAACCCTCAACCATCAATCCTCAATACTCAACCATCAATCCTCAATTCTCAATACTCAATAGAATATCCTGAATTCTCATGGTTCAATACTCAATCCACAATATTCAAAAATCAAATCTCAATCCTCAAACATCAATTCTCAGCACTCAATCCTCAACACTCAGTCCTCGCTCTTCAATCCTCCATCCTCAATCCTCAATCCTCAAGCGTCAGTCCTGAATCCTCAATCCTCAATCCTCAATCCTCAATCCTCAATCTTCAATCCTCAATACACAGTCTTCAATCCTCAATCCTCAATCCTCAATCCTCAATCCTCAATCCTCATTCCCCAATCGTCAATACCCAATCTTCAATCCTCAATCCTCAATCCTCAATTCTCAATCCTCAGTCATCAATCCTCAGACCTCAAACAGCAATACTCAACCCTCAGTCCTCGGCCTCAATCCACAAACATCAATACTCAATCCTCAATCTTCAATCGTCAATATTCAATATTCAGTCCTCAATCCTCTATCCTCAATACACAATCCTCAATCCTCAATGTTCAATCCGCAATACCCAATCCTCAATCATCAATCCTCAATCCTCAATCCTCAATCCTCAATCCTCAATCCTCAATCCTCAATCCTCGGTCCTCAAACCTCAATCCTGAATCCTCAATCCTGCATCCTCAATCTTCAGACCTCAGTCCTCAAGAGTCAGTTGTCAATTCTCAATCCTCAATAGAATATCATCAATTCACTGTTTTCAATACCCAATACTCAATCTGCAATCTCCAAATCTCTATCCACAAACATCAATTCTCAACACTCAAACCTCAACACTCAGTCCCCAATCCTCAATCTTCAATCCTCAATCATCAATCCTCAATCCTCAATCCTCAATCTTCAATCCTCAATACTCAATCTTCAATCCTCAATCCTCAATACTCAATCCTCAGTCCTCATTCTTCTATCCTCAATACCCAATCCTCAATTCTCAATCCTCAATCCTCAATCCTCTGATCTCAAACATCAATACTCAATCCTCAGTCCTCGTCCTCAATCCACAACCCTCAATCCACAAACCTCAATCTTCAATTCTCAATCCTCAATCCTCAGTCCTCAGTTCTCAAACCTCAATCCTCAGACCACAGCCCTCATCACCAATCCTCTATCCTCAATCCTCAATCCTCAATCTTCAATCCTCAATACTGAATATTCAATCCTCAATCCTCAATCCTCAATCTTTAATCGTCAATCCTCAATCCTCAATCATCATTATTAAATCCTCAATACCCAATCCTCAATCTTCAATCCTGAATCCTCAATCCTAAATTCTCAATCCTCAATCCTCAGTCCTCAGTCCTCAAACCTCAATCCTCAACCCTCAGCCCTCATCCTCAATCCTCAATCCTCAATCCTCAATCTTCAATCCTCAATACTCAATCTTCAATAATCAATAATCAATTCTCAATCCACAATTCTCAACCCTCAATCGTCAATCCTCAATCCCCAATCCTCAATCCTCAATCCCCAATGTTCAATGCGCAATACCCAATCCTCTATCTTCAATCCTCGACCCTCAACCCTCAATCCTCGATCCTCAATCTTCAATCCTCAATACTCAATCTTCAATCCTCCATCCTCAATCCTCAATCTTCAATCCTCAATAATCATTCCTCAATCCTCAATACCAAATCCTCAATCTTCAATCCTCAATCCTCAATCCTCAATCCTCAACCCTCAGCCCTCATCCTCAATCCTCAATCCCCAATCTTCAATCCTCAATCCTCAATCATCAATCCTCAATCCTCAATCTTCAATCATCAATACTGAATCCCCATTCTTCAATCTTCAAATCTCAATCCACAAACATCAATTCTCATCACTCAACCATCAACACTCAGTCCTCAATTTCAATCCTCAATTCTCAATCCTCAATCTTCAATCCTCAATACTCAATCCTCAATCCTCAATCCACAATTCTCAATACTCAATTCTCAATCCTCAATCGTCAATCCTCAATCCCCAATCCTCAACCTTCAATCCTCAATCCTCAACCCTCAATCCTCAATCCTCAATATTCAACACACAACCGTCAACCATCAATTCTCAATCCTCAATCGTGAATCTTCAATAATCAATCCTCAACTCTCAATCCTCAATACTCAATCCTCAATCGTCAATCCTCAATCCCCAATCCTCAATCTTCAGTCCTCAATCCTCAATACTCAATCCTCAATCCTCAATCTTCAATCCTCAGTACTCAACCTTCAATCCTCAATCCTCAATCCTCAATCCTCAATCCTCAATCCTCAATCCTCAATCCTCAATCCTCAATCCTCAATCTTCAATCCTCAATCCTCAATCCTCAATCCTCAATCCTCAATCCTCATTCCCCAATCCTCAATACCCAATCCTCGATCTTCAATCCTCAATCCTCAATCCTCAATTCTCAATCCTCAGTCATCAATCCTCAGACCTCAAACAGCAATACTCAACCCTCAGTCCTCGGCTTCAATGCACAAACATCAATACTCAATCCTCAATCTTCAATCGTCAATATTCAATATTCAGTCCTCAATCCTCAATCCTCAATACTCAATCCTCAATCCTCAATGTTCAATCCGCAATACCCAATCCTCAATCATCAATACTCAATCCTCAATCCTCAATCCTCAATCCTCAATCCTCAATCCTCAATCCTCGGTCCTCAAACCTCAATCCTGAATCCTCAATCCTGAATCCTCAATCCTCAATCCTCAATCTTCAATCCGCAATACTCAATCTTCAATCCTCAATCCTCAATACTCAATCCTCAATCCTCAATCCTCAATCTTCAAACCTCAATTCTCAACCCTCAATCCTCAATCCTCAATCCTCAATCCTCAATCTTCAATCCTCAATACTCAATCTTCAATCCTCAATCCTCAATACTCAATCCTCAATCCTCAATCCTCAATCCTCAATCCTCAATCCTCAATCCTCAATCCTCAATCCTCAATCCTCAATCCTCAATCGTGAATCTTCAATAATCAATCCTCAACTCTCAATCCTCAATACTCAATCCTCAATCGTCAATCCTCAATCCCCAATCCTCAATCTTCAGTCCTCAATCCTCAATACTCAATCCTCAATCCTCAATCTTCAATCCTCAGTACTCAACCTTCAATCCTCAATCCTCAATCCTCAATCCTCAATCCTCAATCCTCAATCCTCAATCCTCAATCCTCAATCCTCAATCTTCAATCCTCAATCCTCAATCCTCAATCCTCAATCCTCAATCCTCATTCCCCAATCCTCAATACCCAATCCTCGATCTTCAATCCTCAATCCTCAATCCTCAATTCTCAATCCTCAGTCATCAATCCTCAGACCTCAAACAGCAATACTCAACCCTCAGTCCTCGGCTTCAATGCACAAACATCAATACTCAATCCTCAATCTTCAATCGTCAATATTCAATATTCAGTCCTCAATCCTCAATCCTCAATACTCAATCCTCAATCCTCAATGTTCAATCCGCAATACCCAATCCTCAATCATCAATACTCAATCCTCAATCCTCAATCCTCAATCCTCAATCCTCAATCCTCAATCCTCGGTCCTCAAACCTCAATCCTGAATCCTCAATCCTGAATCCTCAATCCTCAATCCTCAATCTTCAATCCGCAATACTCAATCTTCAATCCTCAATCCTCAATACTCAATCCTCAATCCTCAATCCTCAATCTTCAAACCTCAATTCTCAACCCTCAATCCTCAATCCTCAATCCTCAATCCTCAATCTTCAATCCTCAATACTCAATCTTCAATCCTCAATCCTCAATACTCAATCCTCAATCCTCAATCCTCAATCCTCAATCCTCAATCCTCAATCCTCAATCCTCAATCCTCAATCCTCGACCCTCAGCCCTCATTCTCAATCCTCAATCATCAATCTTCAATCCTCAATCCTCAATCCTCAATCCTCAGTCCTCAATCGTCAATCCTCAATCCTCAATCCTCAATCCTCAAACTTCAATCCTCAATACTCAATCTTCAATAATCAATCCTCAATTCTCAATCCTCAATCCTCAATCCTCAATCCTCAATTCTCAATCTTCAATCCTCAATACTCAATCTTCAACCCTCAATCCTCAATCCTCAATCCTCAGTCCTCATTCTTCAAACCTCAACACCCAATCCTCAATCTTCAATCCTCAATCCTCAATCCTCAATCCTCAATGCTCAACCCTCAGGCCTCAAACATCAATACTCAACCCTCAGTCCTCGTCCTCAATCCACAACACTCATTCCTCGATCCACAATCTTCAATCATCAATATTCAATCTTCAATCCGCAATCCTCAATCCTCAATACTCAATCCTCTATCCTCAGTGTTCAATCCCCAATACCCAATCCTCAATCATCAATCCTCAATCCTCAATCCTCAGTCCCCAATCCTCAATCCTCAATCCTCAGTCCTCAAACCTCAATCTTCAATCCTCAATACACAATCTTCAATCCTCAAACCTCAATCCTCGGTCCTCAATCCTCAATCGTCAATCTCCGATCCTGAATACTCAATCTTCAATCCTCAATCCCCAATCCTCAATCCTCATTTCTCAATCCTCACTCTTCATTCCTCAATACCCAATCCTCAATCTTCAATCCTCAATCCTCAATCCTCAATTCTCAACCCTCAATCCTCAGTCCTCAGTCCTCAAACCTCAATCCTCAGACCTCAGCCCTCATCATCAATCCTCAATCCTCGGTCCTCAAACCTCAATCCTGAACCCTCAATCCTGAATCCTCAATCCTCAATCCTCAATCTTCAATCCTCAATACTCAATCTTCAATCCTCAATCCTCAATCCTCAATCCTCAATCCTCATTCCCCAATCCTCAATACCCAATCCTCGATCTCCAATCCTCAATCCTCAATCCTCAATTCTCAATCCTCAGTCATCAATCCTCAGACCTCAAACAGCAATACTCAACCCTCAGTCCTCGGCTTCAATCCACAAACATCAATACTCAATCCTCAATCTTCAATCGTCAATATTCAATATTCAGTCCTCAATCCTCAATCCTCAATACTCAATCCTCAATCCTCAATGTTCAATCCGCAATACCCAATCCTCAATCATCAATCCTCAATCCACAATCCTCAATCCTCAATCCTCAATCCTCAATCCTCAATCCTCGGTCCTCAAACCTCAATCCTGAATCCTCAATCCTGAATCCTCAATCCTCAATCCTCAATCTTCAATCCTCAATACTCAATCTTCAATCCTCAATCCTCAATACTCAATCCTCAATCCTCAATCCTCAATCTTCAAACCTCAATTCTCAACCCTCAGCCCTCATCCTCAATCCTCAATCCTCAATCCTCAATCCTCAATCCTCAATCTTCAATCCTCAATACTCAATCTTCAATAATCAATAATCAATTCTCAATCCACAATTCTCAACCCTCAATCGTCAATCCTCAATCCCCAATCCTCAATCCTCAATCCCCAATGTTCAATGCGCAATACCCAATCCTCTATCTTCAATCCTCGACCCTCAACCCTCAATCCTCGATCCTCAATCTTCAATCCTCAATACTCAATCTTCAATCCTCCATCCTCAATCCTCAATCTTCAATCCTCAATAATCATTCCTCAATCCTCAATACCAAATCCTCAATCTTCAATCCTCAATCCTCAATCCTCAATCCTCAACCCTCAGCCCTCATCCTCAATCCTCAATCCTCAATCTTCAATCCTCAATCCTCAATCATCAATCCTCAATCCTCAATCTTCAATCATCAATACTGAATCCCCATTCTTCAATCTTCAAATCTCAATCCACAAACATCAATTCTCATCACTCAACCATCAACACTCAGTCCTCAATTTCAATCCTCAATTCTCAATCCTCAATCTTCAATCCTCAATACTCAATCCTCAATCCTCAATCCACAATTCTCAATACTCAATACTCAATCCTCAATCGTCAATCCTCAATCCCCAATCCTCAACCTTCAATCCTCAATCCTCAACCCTCAATCCTCAATCCTCAATATTCAACACACAACCGTCAACCATCAATCCTCAATACTCAACCATCAATCTTCATTTCTCGATACTCAATAGAATATCCTGAATTCTCATGGTTCAATACTCAATCCACAAAATTCAATAATCAAATCTCAATCCTCAAACATCAATTCTCAACACTCAATCCTCAATACTCAGTCCTCTCTCTTCAATCCTCCATCCTCAATCCTCAATCTTCAAGCGTCAATCCTCAACCCTCAATCCTCAACCCTCAATCCTCAGTCTTCAGACCTTCATCCGGAATCCTCAATCCTGAATCCTCAATCTTCAGGCGTCGGTCCTCAACAATCAATTGCCAATCATCAATCCTCAATAGAATATATTCAATTCACAGTTTTTTATACTCAATCCCCATTCTTCAATCTTCAAATCTCAACCCACAAACATCAATTATCATCACTCAACCCTCGTCACTCAGTCCTCAATCTTCAATCCTCAATCCTCAAACCTCAATCCACAATCCTCAACCTTCTATCCTCAACACTCAATCTTCAATGCTCATTCCTCAATCCTCAATCCTCAATTCTCAATCCTCAATCGTGAATCTTCAATAATCAATCCTCAACTCTCAATCCTCAATACTCAATCCTCAATCGTCAATCCTCAATCCCCAATCCTCAATCTTCAGTCCTCAATCCTCAATACTCAATCCTCAATCCTCAATCTTCAATCCTCAGTACTCAACCTTCAATCCTCAATCCTCAATCCTCAATCCTCAATCCTCAATCCTCAATCCTCAATCCTCAATCCTCAATCCTCAATCTTCAATCCTCAATCCTCAATCCTCAATCCTCAATCCTCAATCCTCATTCCCCAATCCTCAATACCCAATCCTCGATCTTCAATCCTCAATCCTCAATCCTCAATTCTCAATCCTCAGTCATCAATCCTCAGACCTCAAACAGCAATACTCAACCCTCAGTCCTCGGCTTCAATGCACAAACATCAATACTCAATCCTCAATCTTCAATCGTCAATATTCAATATTCAGTCCTCAATCCTCAATCCTCAATACTCAATCCTCAATCCTCAATGTTCAATCCGCAATACCCAATCCTCAATCATCAATACTCAATCCTCAATACTCAATCCTCAATCCTCAATCCTCAATCCTCAATCCTCGGTCCTCAAACCTCAATCCTGAATCCTCAATCCTGAATCCTCAATCCTCAATCCTCAATCTTCAATCCGCAATACTCAATCTTCAATCCTCAATCCTCAATACTCAATCCTCAATCCTCAATCCTCAATCTTCAAACCTCAATTCTCAACCCTCAATCCTCAATCCTCAATCCTCAATCCTCAATCTTCAATCCTCAATACTCAATCTTCAATCCTCAATCCTCAATACTCAATCCTCAATCCTCAATCCTCAATCCTCAATCCTCAATCCTCAATCCTCAATCCTCAATCCTCAATCCTCAATCCTCAATCCTCGACCCTCAGCCCTCATTCTCAATCCTCAATCATCAATCTTCAATCCTCAATCCTCAATCCTCAATCCTCAGTCCTCAATCGTCAATCCTCAATCCTCAATCCTCAATCCTCAATCTTCAATCCCCAATACTCAATCTTCAATAATCAATCCTCAATTCTCAATCCTCAATACTCAATCCACAATCGTCAATCCTCCATCCACAATCCTCAATCTTCAATCCTCAATCCTCAATCCTCATTCCTCAATCCTCAATCTTCAATCCTCAATACTCGATCTTCAATCCTCAATCCTCAATCCTCAATCCTCAATCCTCAATCCTCAATCCTCAATCCTCAAACCTCAATCCTCAATCGTCAATCCTCAATACTCAGTCTTCAAACCTCAATCCTCATTCCTCAAACCTCAATCCCCATTCTTCAGTCCTCAAAGCCAATCCTCAATCTTCAATCCTCAATCCTCAATCCTCAATTCTCAATCCTCAATCCTCAATCCTCAGGGCTCTAACAGCAATGCTCAGCCCTCAGTCCTCGTCCTCAACACACAACCGTCAATACTGAATCCTCAATCTTCAATCATCAATATTCAACCTTCAGTCCTCAATCCTCAATCCTCAACCCTCAAACCTCAATCCTCAACCGTAAGTCCTCGACCTCAAACCTCAACCCTCAATCCTCAATCCTCAATCTTCAGTCATCAATACCCAATCTTCAATCCTCAATCCTCAATCCTCAATCCTCAATCCTCAATCCTCAATATTCAACGCACAACCCTCAACCATCAATCCTCAATACTCAACCATCAATCCTCAATTCTCAATACTCAATAGAATATCCTGAATTCTCATGGTTCAATACTCAATCCACAATATTCAAAAATCAAATCTCAATCCTCAAACATCAATTCTCAACACTCAATCCTCAACACTCAGTCCTCGCTCTTCAATCCTCCATCCTCAATCCTCAATCCTCAAGCGTCAGTCCTGAATCCTCAATCCTCAATCCTCAATCCTCAATCTTCAATCCTCAGTCCCAAATCCTCAATCTTCAATACTCAATCCTCAATCCTCAATCTTCAATCCTCAATACTCAATCTTCAGCCCTCAATCCTCAATCCTCAATCCTCAATCCTCATTCTTCAATCCTCAATACCCAATCCTCAATCTTCACTCCTCAATCCTCAATCCTCAATTCTCAATCCTCAATCCTCAATCCTCTGATCTCAAACATCAATACTCAATCCTCAGTCCTCGTCCTCAATCCACAACCCTCAATCCACAATCCTCAATCTTCAATTCTCAATCCTCAATCCTCAATCCTCAATCCTCAATCCTCAGTTCTCAACCCTCAATTCTGAATCCTCAACGCTGAATCCTCAATCTTCAGCCCTCAGTCCTCAACAATCAGTTGTCAATCCACAATGCTCAATAGAATATCATCGATTCACAGTTTTCAATACTCAATACTCAATCTGAAATCTTCAAATCTCTATCCACAAACATCAATTCTCATCACTCAGCACTCAACACTCAGTCTTCAATCCTCAATCCTCAATCCTCAATCCTCAATCCTCATTCTTCAATCCTCAATACCCAATTCTCAATCTTCAATCCTCAATCCTCAATCCTCAAAATCTCAATCCTCAATCCTCAATCCTCAGACCTCTAACAGCAATACTCAACCCTGAGTCCTTGGCCTCAATCCACAACCATCAATCCTCAATCCTCAACCTTCAATCGTCAATATTCAATCTTCAGTCCTTAATCCTCTATCCTCAATACTCAATCCTCAATCCTCAATGTTCAATCCGCAATACCCAATCCTCAGTCTTCAATCCTCAGTCCTCAATCCTCAATCCTCAATCCTCAATTCTCAATCTTCAATCCTCAATACTCAATCTTCAACCCTCAATCCTCAATCCTCAATCCTCAGTCCTCATTCTTCAAACCTCAACACCCAATCCTCAATCTTCAATCCTCAATCCTCAATCCTCAATTCTCAATCCTCAATGCTCAACCCTCAGGCCTCAAACATCAATACTCAACCCTCAGTCCTCGTCCTCAATCCACAACACTCATTCCTCGATCCACAATCTTCAATCATCAATATTCAATCTTCAATCCGCAATCCTCAATCCTCAATACTCAATCCTCTATCCTCAGTGTTCAATCCCCAATACCCAATCCTCAATCATCAATCCTCAATCCTCAATCCTCAGTCCCCAATCCTCAATCCTCAATCCTCAGTCCTCAAACCTCAATCTTCAATCCTCAATACACAATCTTCAATCCTCAAACCTCAATCCTCGGTCCTCAATCCTCAATCGTCAATCTCCGATCCTGAATACTCAATCTTCAATCCTCAATCCCCAATCCTCAATCCTCATTTCTCAATCCTCACTCTTCATTCCTCAATACCCAATCCTCAATCTTCAATCCTCAATCCTCAATACTCTATCCTCAATCCTCAATCCTCAATCTTCAAACCTCAATCCTCAACCCTCAGCCCTCATCCTCAATCCTCAATCATCAATCTTCAATCCTCAATCCTCAATCCTCAATCCTCAGTCCTCAATCGTCAATCCTCAATCCTCAATCCTCAATCCTCAATCCTCAATCCTCAATCCTCAATCCTCAATCCTCAATCGTCAATCCTCAATACTCAGTCTTCAAACCTCAATCCTCAATCCTCAAACCTCAATCCTCATTCTTCAGTCCTCAATACCCAATCCTCAATCTTCAATCCTCAATCCTCAATCCTCAATTCTCAATCCTCAATCCTCAATCCTCAGGCCTCAAACAGCAATGCTCATTACTCAGTCCTCGTCCTCAATACACAACCACCAATACTGAATCCTCAATCTTCAATCATCAATATTCAACCTTCAGCCCTCAATCCTCAATCCTCAATCCTCAAACCTCAGTCCTCAACCGTAAGTCCTCGTCCTCAAACCTCAACCCTCAATCCTCAATCCTCAATCTTCAATCCTCAATACTCAATCTTCAAACCTCAATCCTCAACCCTCAGCCCTCATCCTCAATCCTCAATCATCAATCTTCAATCCTCAATCCTCAATCCTCAATTCTCAATCCTCAATCCTCAGTCCTCAGTCCTCAAACCTCTACCCTCAACCCTCAGCCCTCATCCTCAATCCTCAATCGTCAATCCTCAATCCTCAATCCTCAATAATCATTCGTCAACCGTCAATACCAAATCCTCAATCTTCAATCCTTAATCCTCAATCCTCAATCATCAATCCTCAGTCCTCACACCTCAATCCTGAATCCTCACTCCTGAATCATCAATCTTCAGCCCTCAGTCCTCTACAATCAGTTGTCAATCCTCAATCCTCAATAGAATATCATCAATTCTCAGTCTTCATTACTCAATACTCAATCTGCAATTTTCAAACCTCTATCCACAAACATCAATTCTCATCACTCAACCCTCAACTCTCAGTCCCAAATCCTCAATATTCGATCCTCAATCCTCAACCCTCAATCCACAATCCTCAACCTTCAATCCTCAACGCTCAACCTTCAATGCTCATTCCTCAATCGTCAATCCTCAATTCTCAATCCTCAATCGTGAATCTTCAATAATCAATCCTCTATTCTCAATCCTCAATACTCAATCCTCAATCGTCAATCCTCAATCCCCAATCCTCAATCTTCAGTCCTCAATCCTCAATACTCAATCCTCAATCCTCAATCTTCAATCCTCAGTACTCAACCTTCAATCCTCAATCCTCAATCCTCAATCCTCAATCCTCAATCCTCAATCCTCAATCTTCAATCCTCAATACACAGTCTTCAATCCTCAATCCTCAATCCTCAATCCTCAATCCTCAATCCTCATTCCCCAATCCTCAATACCCAATCTTCAATCCTCAATCCTCAATCCTCAATTCTCAATCCTCAGTCATCAATCCTCAGACCTCAAACAGCAATACTCAACCCTCAGTCCTCGGCCTCAAACCACAAACATCAATACTCAATCCTCAATCTTCAATCGTCAATATTCAATATTCAGTCCTCAATCCTCTATCCTCAATACTCAATCCTCAATCCTCAATGTTCAATCCGCAATACCCAATCCTCAATCATCAATCCTCAATCCTCAATCCTCAATCCTCAATCCTCAATCCTCAATCCTCAATCCTCGGTCCTCAAACCTCAATCCTGAATCCTCAATCCTGCATCCTCAATCTTCAGACCTCAGTCCTCAAGAATCAGTTGTCAATTCTCAATCCTCAATAGAATATCATCAATTCACTGTTTTCAATACCCAATACTCAATCTGCAATCTCCAAATCTCTATCCACAAACATCAATTCTCAACACTCAAACCTCAACACTCAGTCCCCAATCCTCAATCTTCAATCCTCAATCATCAATCCTCAATCCTCAATCCTCAACCTTCAATCCTCAATACTCAATCTTCAATCCTCAATCCTCAATACTCAATCCTGAGCCCTCATCCTCAATCCTCAATCCTCAATCTTCAATCCTCAATCCTTAATCCTCAATCCTCAATCCTCAATCCTCAATCATCAATACTTAATCTTCAATCCTCAATCCTCAATCCTCAACCCTCAGCCCTCATCCTCAATCCTCAATCCTCGATCTTCAATCCTCAATCCTCAATCCTCAATCCCCAATCCTCAATCTCCAATCATCAATACTGAATCCCCATTCTTCAATCTTCAAATCTCAATCCACAAACATCAATTCTCATCACTCAACCATCAACACTCAGTCCTCAATTTCAATCCTCAATTCTCAATCCTCAATCTTCAATCCTCAATACTCAATCCTCAATCCTCAATCTTCAATCCTCAATACTCAATCTTCAATCCTCAATCCTCAATACTCAATCCTTAATCCTCAATCCTCAATCCTCAATCCTCAATCCTCAATCCTCAATCCTCAATCCTCAATCCACAATCCTCAACCTTCAATCCTCAATACTCAATCTTCAATCCTCAATCCTCAATACTCAATCCTCAATCCTCAATCCTCAGTCCTCAATCGTCAATCCTCAATCCTCAATCCTCAATCCTCAATCTTCAATCCTCAATACTCAATCTTCAATAATCAATCCTCAATTCTCAATCCTCAATACTCAATCCACAATCGTCAATCCTCCATCCACAATCCTCAATCTTCAATCCTCAATCCTCAATCCTCATTCCTCAATCCTCAATCTTCAATCCTCAATACTCGATCTTCAATCCTCAATCCTCAATCCTCAATCCTCAATCCTCAATCCTCAATCCTCAAACCTCAATCCTCAATCGTCAATCCTCAATACTCAGTCTTCAAACCTCAATCCTCATTCCTCAAACCTCAATCCTCATTCTTCAGTCCTCAAAGCCAATCCTCAATCTTCAATCCTCAATCCTCAATCCTCAATTCTCAATCCTCAATCCTCAATCCTCAGGGCTCTAACAGCAATGCTCAGCCCTCAGTCCTCGTCCTCAACACACAACCGTCAATACTGAATCCTCAATCTTCAATCATCAATATTCAACCTTCAGTCCTCAATCCTCAATCCTCAACCCTCAAACCTCAATCCTCAACCGTAAGTCCTCGACCTCAAACCTCAACCCTCAATCCTCAATCCTCAATCTTCAGTCATCAATACCCAATCTTCAATCCTCAATCCTCAATCCTCAATCCTCAATCCTCAATCCTCAATATTCAACGCACAACCCTCAACC
Organism: Calliopsis andreniformis; assembly: GCF_051401765.1. Classification (NCBI taxonomy): domain Eukaryota; kingdom Metazoa; phylum Arthropoda; class Insecta; order Hymenoptera; family Andrenidae; genus Calliopsis; species Calliopsis andreniformis. The sequence goes on along the minus strand of NW_027480515.1, from coordinate 1,158,346 downwards.
ATCAATCCTCAATACTCAACCATCGATCCTCAATTCTCAATACTCAATAGAATATCCTGAATTCTCATGGTTCAATACTCAATCCACAATATTCAAAAATCAAATCTCAATCCTCAAACATCAATTCTCAACACTCAATCCTCAACACTCAGTCCTCGCTCTTCAATCCTCCATCCTCAATCCTCAATCCTCAAGCGTCAGTCCTGAATCCTCAATCCTCAATCCTCAATCCTCAATCTTCAATCCTCAGTCCCAAATCCTCAATCTTCAATACTCAATCCTCAATCCTCAATCTTCAATCCTCAATACTCAATCTTCAGCCCTCAATCCTCAATCCTCAATCCTCAATCCTCATTCTTCAATCCTCAATACCCAATCCTCAATCTTCACTCCTCAATCCTCAATCCTCAATTCTCAATCCTCAATCCTCAATCCTCTGATCTCAAACATCAATACTCAATCCTCAGTCCTCGTCCTCAATCCACAACCCTCAATCCACAATCCTCAATCTTCAATTCTCAATCCTCAATCCTCAATCCTCAATCCTCAATCCTCAGTTCTCAACCCTCAATTCTGAATCCTCAACGCTGAATCCTCAATCTTCAGCCCTCAGTCCTCAACAATCAGTTGTCAATCCACAATGCTCAATAGAATATCATCGATTCACAGTTTTCAATACTCAATACTCAATCTGAAATCTTCAAATCTCTATCCACAAACATCAATTCTCATCACTCAGCACTCAACACTCAGTCTTCAATCCTCAATCCTCAATCCTCAATCCTCAATCCTCATTCTTCAATCCTCAATACCCAATTCTCAATCTTCAATCCTCAATCCTCAATCCTCAAAATCTCAATCCTCAATCCTCAATCCTCAGACCTCTAACAGCAATACTCAACCCTGAGTCCTTGGCCTCAATCCACAACCATCAATCCTCAATCCTCAACCTTCAATCGTCAATATTCAATCTTCAGTCCTTAATCCTCTATCCTCAATACTCAATCCTCAATCCTCAATGTTCAATCCGCAATACCCAATCCTCAGTCTTCAATCCTCAGTCCTCAATCCTCAATCCTCAATCCTCAATCCTCAATTCTCAATCTTCAATCCTCAATACTCAATCTTCAACCCTCAATCCTCAATCCTCAATCCTCAGTCCTCATTCTTCAAACCTCAACACCCAATCCTCAATCTTCAATCCTCAATCCTCAATCCTCAATTCTCAATCCTCAATGCTCAACCCTCAGGCCTCAAACATCAATACTCAACCCTCAGTCCTCGTCCTCAATCCACAACACTCATTCCTCGATCCACAATCTTCAATCATCAATATTCAATCTTCAATCCGCAATCCTCAATCCTCAATACTCAATCCTCTATCCTCAGTGTTCAATCCCCAATACCCAATCCTCAATCATCAATCCTCAATCCTCAATCCTCAGTCCCCAATCCTCAATCCTCAATCCTCAGTCCTCAAACCTCAATCTTCAATCCTCAATACACAATCTTCAATCCTCAAACCTCAATCCTCGGTCCTCAATCCTCAATCGTCAATCTCCGATCCTGAATACTCAATCTTCAATCCTCAATCCCCAATCCTCAATCCTCATTTCTCAATCCGCACTCTTCATTCCTCAATACCCAATCCTCAATCTTCAATCCTCAATCCTCAATCCTCAATTCTCAACCCTCAATCCTCAGTCCTCAGTCCTCAAACCTCAATCCTCAGACCTCAGCCCTCATCATCAATCCTCAATCCTCGGTCCTCAAACCTCAATCCTGAATCCTCAATCCTGAATCCTCAATCCTCAATCCTCAATCTTCAATCCTCAATACTCAATCTTCAATCCTCAATCCTCAATCCTCAATCCTCAATCCTCATTCCCCAATCCTCAATACCCAATCCTCGATCTCCAATCCTCAATCCTCAATCCTCAATTCTCAATCCTCAGTCATCAATCCTCAGACCTCAAACAGCAATACTCAACCCTCAGTCCTCGGCTTCAATCCACAAACATCAATACTCAATCCTCAATCTTCAATCGTCAATATTCAATATTCAGTCCTCAATCCTCAATCCTCAATACTCAATCCTCAATCCTCAATGTTCAATCCGCAATACCCAATCCTCAATCATCAATCCTCAATCCACAATCCTCAATCCTCAATCCTCAATCCTCAATCCTCAATCCTCGGTCCTCAAACCTCAATCCTGAATCCTCAATCCTGAATCCTCAATCCTCAATCCTCAATCTTCAATCCTCAATACTCAATCTTCAATCCTCAATCCTCAATACTCAATCCTCAATCCTCAATCCTCAATCTTCAAACCTCAATTCTCAACCCTCAATCCTCAATCCTCAATCCTCAATCCTCAATCTTCAATCCTCAATACTCAATCTTCAATCCTCAATCCTCAATACTCAATCCTCAATCCTCAATCCTCAATTCTCAATCCTCAATCCTCAATCCTCAATCCTCAATCCTCAATCCTCAATCCTCAATCTTCAATCCTCAATACTCAATCTTCAATCCTCAATCCTCAATACTCTATCCTCAATCCTCAATCCTCAATCTTCAAACCTCAATCCTCAACCCTCAGCCCTCATCCTCAATCCTCAATCATCAATCTTCAATCCTCAATCCTCAATCCTCAATCCTCAGTCCTCAATCGTCAATCCTCAATCCTCAATCCTCAATCCTCAATCCTCAATCCTCAATCCTCAATCCTCAATCCTCAATCGTCAATCCTCAATACTCAGTCTTCAAACCTCAATCCTCAATCCTCAAACCTCAATCCTCATTCTTCAGTCCTCAATACCCAATCCTCAATCTTCAATCCTCAATCCTCAATCCTCAATTCTCAATCCTCAATCCTCAATCCTCAGGCCTCAAACAGCAATGCTCAGCACTCAGTCCTCGTCCTCAATACACAACCACCAATACTGAATCCTCAATCTTCAATCATCAATATTCAACCTTCAGCCCTCAATCCTCAATCCTCAATCCTCAAACCTCAGTCCTCAACCGTAAGTCCTCGTCCTCAAACCTCAACCCTCAATCCTCAATCCTCAATCCTCTATCCTCAATACTCAATCCTCAATCCTCAATGTTCAATCCGCAATACCCAATCCTCAATCATCAATCCTCAATCCTCAATCCTCAATCCTCAATCCTCAATCCTCAATCCTCAATCCTCGGTCCTCAAACCTCAATCCTGAATCCTCAATCCTGCATCTTCAATCTTCAGACCTCAGTCCTCAATCTCCAATCATCAATACTGAATCCCCATTCTTCAATCTTCAAATCTCAATCCACAAACATCAATTCTCATCACTCAACCATCAACACTCAGTCCTCAATTTCAATCCTCAATTCTCAATCCTCAATCTTCAATCCTCAATACTCAATCCTCAATCCTCAATCTTCAATCCTCAATACTCAATCTTCAATCCTCAATCCTCAATACTCAATCCTTAATCCTCAATCCTCAATCCTCAATCCTCAATCCTCAATCCTCAATCCTCAATCCTCAATCCACAATCCTCAACCTTCAATCCTCAATACTCAATCTTCAATCCTCAATCCTCAATACTCAATCCTCAATCCTCAATCCTCAATCTTCAAACCTCAATCCTCGACCCTCAGCCCTCATTCTCAATCCTCAATCATCAATCTTCAATCCTCAATCCTCAATCCTCAATCCTCAGTCCTCAATCGTCAATCCTCAATCCTCAATCCTCAATCCTCAATCTTCAATCCTCAATACTCAATCTTCAATAATCAATCCTCAATTCTCAATCCTCAATACTCAATCCACAATCGTCAATCCTCCATCCACAATCCTCAGTCTTCAATCCTCAATCCTCAATCCTCATTCCTCAATCCTCAATCTTCAATCCTCAATACTCGATCTTCAATCCTCAATCCTCAATCCTCAATCCTCAATCCTCAATCCTCAATCCTCAAACCTCAATCCTCAATCGTCAATCCTCAATACTCAGTCTTCAAACCTCAATCCTCATTCCTCAAACCTCAATCCTCATTCTTCAGTCCTCAATACCCAATCCTCAATCTTCAATCCTCAATCCTGAATCCTCAATTCTCAATCCTCAATCCTCAATCCTCAGGGCTCTAACAGCAATGCTCAGCCCTCAGTCCTCGTCCTCAATACACAACCGTCAATACTGAATCCTCAATCTTCAATCATCAATATTCAACCTTCAGTCCTCAATCCTCAATCCTCAATCCTCAAACCTCAATCCTCTACCGTAAGTCCTCGCCCTCAAACCTCAACCCTCAATCCTCAATCCTCAATCTTCAATCATCAATACCCAATCTTCAATCCTCAATCCTCAATCCTCAATCCTCAATCCTCAATCCTCAATATTCAACGCACAACCCTCAACCATCAATCCTCAATACTCAACCATCAATCCTCAATTCTCAATACTCAATAGAATATCCTGAATTCTCATGGTTCAATACTCAATCCACAATATTCAAAAATCAAATCTCAATCCTCAAACATCAATTCTCAACACTCAATCCTCAACACTCAGTCCTCGCTCTTCAATCCTCCATCCTCAATCCTCAATCCTCAAGCGTCAGTCCTGAATCCTCAATCCTCAATCCTCAATCCTCAATCTTCAATCCTCAGTCCCAAATCCTCAATCCTCAATACTCAATCCTCAATCCTCAATCTTCAATCCTCAATACTCAATCTTCAGCCCTCAATCCTCAATCCTCAATCCTCAATCCTCATTCTTCAATCCTCAATACCCAATCCTCAATCTTCACTCCTCAATCCTCAATCCTCAATTCTCAATCCTCAATCCTCAATCCTCTGATCTCAAACATCAATACTCAATCCTCAGTCCTCGTCCTCAATCCACAACCCTCAATCCACAATCCTCAATCTTCAATTCTCAATCCTCAATCCTCAATCCTCAATCCTCAATCCTCAGTTCTCAACCCTCAATTCTGAATCCTCAACGCAGAATCCTCAATCTTCAGCCCTCAGTCCTCAACAATCAGTTGTCAATCCACAATCCTCAATAGAATATCATCGATTCACAGTTTTCAATACTCAATACTCAATCTGAAATCTTCAAATCTCTATCCACAAACATCAATTCTCATCACTCAGCACTCAACACTCAGTCTTCAATCCTCAATCCTCAATCCTCAATCCTCAATCCTCATTCTTCAATCCTCAATACCCAATTCTCAATCTTCAATCCTCAATCCTCAATCCTCAAAATCTCAATCCTCAATCCTCAATCCTCAGACCTCTAACAGCAATACTCAACCCTGAGTCCTCGGCCTCAATCCACAACCATCAATCCTCAATCCTCAACCTTCAATCGTCAATATTCAATCTTCAGTCCTCAATCCTCAATCCTCAATACTCAATCCTCAATCCTCAATGTTCAATCCGCAATACCCAATCCTCAATCATCAATACTCAATCCTCAATCCTCAATCCTCAATCCTCAATCCTCAATCCTCAATCCTCGGTCCTCAAACCTCAATCCTGAATCCTCAATCCTGAATCCTCAATCCTCAATCCTCAATCTTCAATCCGCAATACTCAATCTTCAATCCTCAATCCTCAATACTCAATCCTCAATCCTCAATCCTCAATCTTCAAACCTCAATTCTCAACCCTCAATCCTCAATCCTCAATCCTCAATCCTCAATCTTCAATCCTCAATACTCAATCTTCAATCCTCAATCCTCAATACTCAATCCTCAATCCTCAATCCTCAATCCTCAATCCTCAATCATCAATCCTCAATCCTCAATCCTCAATCCTCAATCCTCGACCCTCAGCCCTCATTCTCAATCCTCAATCATCAATCTTCAATCCTCAATCCTCAATCCTCAATCCTCAGTCCTCAATCGTCAATCCTCACTCCTCAATCCTCAATCCTCAATCTTCAATCCTCAATACTCAATCTTCAATAATCAATCCTCAATTCTCAATCCTCAATACTCAATCCACAATCGTCAATCCTCCATCCACAATCCTCAATCTTCAATCCTCAATCCTCAATCCTCATTCCTCAATCCTCAATCTTCAATCCTCAATACTCGATCTTCAATCCTCAATCCTCAATCCTCAATCCTCAATCCTCAATCCTCAATCCTCAAACCTCAATCCTCAATCGTCAATCCTCAATACTCAGTCTTCAAACCTCAATCCTCATTCCTCAAACCTCAATCCTCATTCTTCAGTCCTCAATACCCAATCCTCAATCTTCAATCCTCAATCCTCAATCCTCAATTCTCAATCCTCAGTCCTCAATCCTCAGGGCTCTAACAGCAATGCTCAGCCCTCAGTCCTCGTCCTCAACACACAACCGTCAATACTGAATCCTCAATCTTCAATCATCAATATTCAACCTTCAGTCCTCAATCCTCAATCCTCAACCCTCAAACCTCAATCCTCAACCGTAAGTCCTCGACCTCAAACCTCAACCCTCAATCCTCAATCCTCAATCTTCAGTCATCAATACCCAATCTTCAATCCTCAATCCTCAATCCTCAATCCTCAATCCTCAATCCTCAATATTCAACGCACAACCCTCAACCATCAATCCTCAATACTCAACCATCAATCCTCAATTCTCAATACTCAATAGAATATCCTGAATTCTCATGGTTCAATACTCAATCCACAATATTCAAAAATCAAATCTCAATCCTCAAACATCAATTCTCAACACTCAATCCTCAACACTCAGTCCTCGCTCTTCAATCCTCCATCCTCAATCCTCAATCCTCAAGCGTCAGTCCTGAATCCTCAATCCTCAATCCTCAATCCTCAATCTTCAATCCTCAGTCCCAAATCCTCAATCTTCAATACTCAATCCTCAATCCTCAATCTTCAATCCTCAATACTCAATCTTCAGCACTCAATCCTCAATCCTCAATCCTCAATCCTCATTCTTCAAACCTCAACACCCAATCCTCAATCTTCAATCCTCAATCCTCAATCCTCAATTCTCAATCCTCAATGCTCAACCCTCAGGCCTCAAACATCAATACTCAACCCTCAGTCCTCGTCCTCAATCCACAACACTCATTCCTCGATCCACAATCTTCAATCATCAATATTCAATCTTCAATCCGCAATCCTCAATCCTCAATACTCAATCCTCTATCCTCAGTGTTCAATCCCCAATACCCAATCCTCAATCATCAATCCTCAATCCTCAATCCTCAGTCCCCAATCCTCAATCCTCAATCCTCAGTCCTCAAACCTCAATCTTCAATCCTCAATACACAATCTTCAATCCTCAAACCTCAATCCTCGGTCCTCAATCCTCAATCGTCAATCTCCGATCCTGAATACTCAATCTTCAATCCTCAATCCCCAATCCTCAATCCTCATTTCTCAATCCTCACTCTTCATTCCTCAATACCCAATCCTCAATCTTCAATCCTCAATCCTCAATCCTCAATTCTCAACCCTCAATCCTCAGTCCTCAGTCCTCAAACCTCAATCCTCAGACCTCAGCCCTCATCATCAATCCTCAATCCTCGGTCCTCAAACCTCAATCCTGAATCCTCAATCCTGAATCCTCAATCCTCAATCCTCAATCTTCAATCCTCAATACTCAATCTTCAATCCTCAATCCTCAATCCTCAATCCTCAATCCTCATTCCCCAATCCTCAATACCCAATCCTCGATCTCCAATCCTCAATCCTCAATCCTCAATTCTCAATCCTCAGTCATCAATCCTCAGACCTCAAACAGCAATACTCAACCCTCAGTCCTCGGCTTCAATCCACAAACATCAATACTCAATCCTCAATCTTCAATCGTCAATATTCAATATTCAGTCCTCAATCCTCAATCCTCAATACTCAATCCTCAATCCTCAATGTTCAATCCGCAATACCCAATCCTCAATCATCAATCCTCAATCCACAATCCTCAATCCTCAATCCTCAATCCTCAATCCTCAATCCTCGGTCCTCAAACCTCAATCCTGAATCCTCAATCCTGAATCCTCAATCCTCAATCCTCAATCTTCAATCCTCAATACTCAATCTTCAATCCTCAATCCTCAATACTCAATCCTCAATCCTCAATCCTCAATCTTCAAACCTCAATTCTCAACCCTCAATCCTCAATCCTCAATCCTCAATCCTCAATCTTCAATCCTCAATACTCAATCTTCAATCCTCAATCCTCAATACTCAATCCTCAATCCTCAATACTCAATTCTCAATCCTCAATCCTCAATCCTCAATCCTCAATCCTCAATCCTCAATCCTCAATCTTCAATCCTCAATACTCAATCTTCAATCCTCAATCCTCAATACTCTATACTCAATCCTCAATCCTCAATCTTCAAACCTCAATCCTCAACCCTCAGCCCTCATCCTCAATCCTCAATCATCAATCTTCAATCCTCAATCCTCAATCCTCAATCCTCAGTCCTCAATCGTCAATCCTCAATCCTCAATCCTCAATCCTCAATCCTCAATCCTCAATCCTCAATCCTCAATCCTCAATCGTCAATCCTCAATACTCAGTCTTCAAACCTCAATCCTCAATCCTCAAACCTCAATCCTCATTCTTCAGTCCTCAATACCCAATCCTCAATCTTCAATCCTCAATCCTCAATCCTCAATTCTCAATCCTCAATCCTCAATCCTCAGGCCTCAAACAGCAATGCTCAGCACTCAGTCCTCGTCCTCAATACACAACCACCAATACTGAATCCTCAATCTTCAATCATCAATATTCAACCTTCAGCCCTCAATCCTCAATCCTCAATCCTCAAACCTCAGTCCTCAACCGTAAGTCCTCGTCCTCAAACCTCAACCCTCAATCCTCAATCCTCAATCTTCAATCCTCAATACTCAATCTTCAAACCTCAATCCTCAACCCTCAGCCCTCATCCTCAATCCTCAATCATCAATCTTCAATCCTCAATCCTCAATCCTCAATTCTCAATCCTCAATCCTCAGTCCTCAGTCCTCAAACCTCTACCCTCAACCCTCAGCCCTCATCCTCAATCCTCAATCGTCAATCCTCAATCCTCAATCCTCAATAATCATTCGTCAACCGTCAATACCAAATCCTCAATCTTCAATCCTCAATCCTCAATCCTCAATCATCAATCCTCAGTCCTCACACCTCAATCCTGAATCCTCACTCCTGAATCATCAATCTTCAGCCCTCAGTCCTCTACAATCAGTTGTCAATCCTCAATCCTCAATAGAATATCATCAATTCTCAGTCTTCATTACTCAATACTCAATCTGCAATTTTCAAACCTCTATCCACAAACATCAATTCTCATCACTCAACCCTCAACTCTCAGTCCCAAATCCTCAATATTCGATCCTCAATCCTCAACCCTCAATCCACAATCCTCAACCTTCAATCCTCAACGCTCAACCTTCAATGCTCATTCCTCAATCGTCAATCCTCAATTCTCAATCCTCAATCGTGAATCTTCAATAATCAATCCTCTATTCTCAATCCTCAATACTCAATCCTCAATCGTCAATCCTCAATCCCCAATCCTCAATCTTCAGTCCTCAATCCTCAATACTCAATCCTCAATCCTCAATCTTCAATCCTCAGTACTCAACCTTCAATCCTCAATCCTCAATCCTCAATCCTCAATCCTCAATCCTCAATCCTCAATCTTCAATCCTCAATACACAGTCTTCAATCCTCAATCCTCAATCCTCAATCCTCAATCCTCAATCCTCATTCCCCAATCCTCAATACCCAATCTTCAATCCTCAATCCTCAATCCTCAATTCTCAATCCTCAGTCATCAATCCTCAGACCTCAAACAGCAATACTCAACCCTCAGTCCTCGGCCTCAATCCACAAACATCAATACTCAATCCTCAATCTTCAATCGTCAATATTCAATATTCAGTCCTCAATCCTCTATCCTCAATACTCAATCCTCAATCCTCAATGTTCAATCCGCAATACCCAATCCTCAATCATCAATCCTCAATCCTCAATCCTCAATCCTCAATCCTCAATCCTCAATCCTCAATCCTCGGTCCTCAAACCTCAATCCTGAATCCTCAATCCTGCATCCTCAATCTTCAGACCTCAGTCCTCAAGAATCAGTTGTCAATTCTCAATCCTCAATAGAATATCATCAATTCACTGTTTTCAATACCCAATACTCAATCTGCAATCTCCAAATCTCTATCCACAAACATCAATTCTCAACACTCAAACCTCAACACTCAGTCCCCAATCCTCAATCTTCAATCCTCAATCATCAATCCTCAATCCTCAATCCTCAATCTTCAATCCTCAATACTCAATCTTCAATCCTCAATCCTCAATACTCAATCCTGAGCCCTCATCCTCAATCCTCAATCCTCAATCTTCAATCCTCAATCCTTAATCCTCAATCCTCAATCCTCAATCCTCAATCATCAATACTTAATCTTCAATCCTCAATCCTCAATCCTCAACCCTCAGCCCTCATCCTCAATCCTCAATCCTCGATCTTCAATCCTCAATCCTCAATCCTCAATCCCCAATCCTCAATCTCCAATCATCAATACTGAATCCCCATTCTTCAATCTTCAAATCTCAATCCACAAACATCAATTCTCATCACTCAACCATCAACACTCAGTCCTCAATTTCAATCCTCAATTCTCAATCCTCAATCTTCAATCCTCAATACTCAATCCTCAATCCTCAATCTTCAATCCTCAATACTCAATCTTCAATCCTCAATCCTCAATACTCAATCCTTAATCCTCAATCCTCAATCCTCAATCCTCAATCCTCAATCCTCAATCCTCAATCCTCAATCCTCAATCCTCAACCTTCAATCCTCAATACTCAATCTTCAATCCTCAATCCTCAATACTCAATCCTCAATCCTCAATCCTCAATCTTCAAACCTCAATCCTCAATCCTCAATCCTCAATCCTCAATCCTCAATCCTCAATCCTCAATCTTCAATCCTCAATACACAGTCTTCAATCCTCAATCCTCAATCCTCAATCCTCAATCCTCAATCCTCATTCCCCAATCCTCAATACCCAATCTTCAATCCTCAATCCTCAATCCTCAATTCTCAATCCTCAGTCATCAATCCTCAGACCTCAAACAGCAATACTCAACCCTCAGTCCTCGGCCTCAATCCACAAACATCAATACTCAATCCTCAATCTTCAATCGTCAATATTCAATATTCAGTCCTCAATCCTCTATCCTCAATACTCAATCCTCAATCCTCAATGTTCAATCCGCAATACCCAATCCTCAATCATCAATCCTCAATCCTCAATCCTCAATCCTCAATCCTCAATCCTCAATCCTCAATCCTCGGTCCTCAAACCTCAATCCTGAATCCTCAATCCTGCATCCTCAATCTTCAGACCTCAGTCCTCAAGAATCAGTTGTCAATTCTCAATCCTCAATAGAATATCATCAATTCACTGTTTTCAATACCCAATACTCAATCTGCAATCTCCAAATCTCTATCCACAAACATCAATTCTCAACACTCAAACCTCAACACTCAGTCCCCAATCCTCAATCTTCAATCCTCAATCATCAATCCTCAATCCTCAATCCTCAATCTTCAATCCTCAATACTCAATCTTCAATCCTCAATCCTCAATACTCAATCCTGAGCCCTCATCCTCAATCCTCAATCCTCAATCTTCAATCCTCAATCCTTAATCCTCAATCCTCAATCCTCAATCCTCAATCATCAATACTTAATCTTCAATCCTCAATCCTCAATCCTCAACCCTCAGCCCTCATCCTCAATCCTCAATCCTCGATCTTCAATCCTCAATCCTCAATCCTCAATCCCCAATCCTCAATCTCCAATCATCAATACTGAATCCCCATTCTTCAATCTTCAAATCTCAATCCACAAACATCAATTCTCATCACTCAACCATCAACACTCAGTCCTCAATTTCAATCCTCAATTCTCAATCCTCAATCTTCAATCCTCAATACTCAATCCTCAATCCTCAATCTTCAATCCTCAATACTCAATCTTCAATCCTCAATCCTCAATACTCAATCCTTAATCCTCAATCCTCAATCCTCAATCCTCAATCCTCAATCCTCAATCCTCAATCCTCAATCCTCAATCCTCAACCTTCAATCCTCAATACTCAATCTTCAATCCTCAATCCTCAATACTCAATCCTCAATCCTCAATCCTCAATCTTCAAACCTCAATCCTCGACCCTCAGCCCTCATTCTCAATCCTCAATCATCAATCTTCAATCCTCAATCCTCAATCCTCAATCCTCAGTCCTCAATCGTCAATCCTCAATCCTCAATCCTCAATCCTCAATCTTCAATCCTCAATACTCAATCTTCAATAATCAATCCTCAATTCTCAATCCTCAATACTCAATCCACAATCGTCAATCCTCCATCCACAATCCTCAGTCTTCAATCCTCAATCCTCAATCCTCATTCCTCAATCCTCAATCTTCAATCCTCAATACTCGATCTTCAATCCTCAATCCTCAATCCTCAATCCTCAATCCTCAATCCTCAATCCTCAAACCTCAATCCTCAATCGTCAATCCTCAATACGCAGTCTTCAAACCTCAATCCTCATTCCTCAAACCTCAATCCTCATTCTTCAGTCCTCAATACCCAATCCTCAATCTTCAATCCTCAATCCTGAATCCTCAATTCTCAATCCTCAATCCTCAATCCTCAGGGCTCTAACAGCAATGCTCAGCCCTCAGTCCTCGTCCTCAATACACAACCGTCAATACTGAATCCTCAATCTTCAATCATCAATATTCAACCTTCAGTCCTCAATCCTCAATCCTCAATCCTCAAAGCTCAATCCTCTACCGTAAGTCCTCGTCCTCAAACCTCAACCCTCAATCCTCAATCCTCAATCTTCAATCATCAATACCCAATCTTCAATCCTCAATCCTCAATCCTCAATCCTCAATCCTCAATCCTCAATATTCAACGCACAACCCTCAACCATCAATCCTCAATACTCAACCATCAATCCTCAATTCTCAATACTCAATAGAATATCCTGAATTCTCATGGTTCAATACTCAATCCACAATATTCAAAAATCAAATCTCAATCCTCAAACATCAATTCTCAACACTCAATCCTCAACACTCAGTCCTCGCTCTTCAATCCTCCATCCTCAATCCTCAATCCTCAAGCGTCAGTCCTGAATCCTCAATCCTCAATCCTCAATCCTCAATCTTCAATCCTCAGTCCCAAATCCTCAATCTTCAATACTCAATCCTCAATCCTCAATCTTCAATCCTCAATACTCAATCTTCAGCCCTCAATCCTCAATCCTCAATCCTCAATCCTCATTCTTCAATCCTCAATACCCAATCCTCAATCTTCACTCCTCAATCCTCAATCCTCAATTCTCAATCCTCAATCCTCAATCCTCTGATCTCAAACATCAATACTCAATCCTCAGTCCTCGTCCTCAATCCACAACCCTCAATCCACAATCCTCAATCTTCAATTCTCAATCCTCAATCCTCAATCCCCAATCCTCAATCCTCAGTTCTCAACCCTCAATTCTGAAACCTCAACCCTGAATCCTCAATCTTCAGCCCTCAGTCCTCAACAATCAGTTGTCAATCCACAATCCTCAATAGAATATCATCAATTCACAGTTATCAATACTCAATACTCAATCTGAAATATTCAAATCTCTATCCACAAACATCAATTCTCATCACTCAGCACTCAACAGTCAGTCTTCAATCCTCAATCCTCAATCCTCAATCCTCAATCCTCATTCTTCAATCCTCAATACCCAATTCTCAATCTTCAATCCTCAATCCTCAATCCTCAAAATCTCAATCCTCAATCCTCAATCCTCAGACCTCTAACAGCAATACTCAACCCTCAGTCCTCGGCCTCAATCCACAACCATCAATACCCAATCCTCAATCTTCAATCCTCAATCCTCAATCCTCAATTCTCAATCCTCAATCCTCAATCCTCAGGCCTCAAACAGCAATGCTCAGCACTCAGTCCTCGTCCTCAATACACAACCATCAATACTGAATCCTCAATCTTCAATCATCAATATTCAACCTTCAGCCCTCAATCCTCAATCCTCAATCCTCAAACCTCAGTCCTCAACCGTAAGTCCTCGTCCTCAAACCTCAACCCTCAATCCTCAATCCTCAATCTTCAATCCTCAATACTCAATCTTCAAACCTCAATCCTCAACCCTCAGCCCTCATCCTCAATCCTCAATCATCAATCTTCAATCCTCAATCCTCAATCCTCAATTCTCAATCCTCAATCCTCAGTCCTCAGTCCTCAAACCTCTACCCTCAACCCTCAGCCCTCATCCTCAATCCTCAATCGTCAATCCTCAATCCTCAATCCTCAATAATCATTCGTCAACCGTCAATACCAAATCCTCAATCTTCAATCCTCAATCCTCAATCCTCAATCATCAATCCTCAGTCCTCACACCTCAATCCTCAATCCTCACTCCTGAATCATCAATCTTCAGCCCTCAGTCCTCTACAATCAGTTGTCAATCCTCAATCCTCAATAGAATATCATCAATTCTCAGTCTTCATTACTCAATACTCAATCTGCAATCTTCAAACCTCTATCCACAAACATCAATTCTCATCACTCAACCCTCAACTCTCAGTCCCAAATCCTCAATATTCGATCCTCAATCCTCAACCCTCAATCCACAATCCTCAACCTTCAATCCTCAACGCTCAACCTTCAATGCTCATTCCTCAATCGTCAATCCTCAATTCTCAATCCTCAATCGTGAATCTTCAATAATCAATCCTCTATTCTCAATCCTCAATACTCAATCCTCAATCGTCAATCCTCAATCCCCAATCCTCAATCTTCAGTCCTCAATCCTCAATACTCAATCCACAATCCTCAATCTTCAATCCTCAGTACTCAACCTTCAATCCTCAATCCTCAATCCTCAATCCTCAATCCTCAATCCTCAATCCTCAATCCTCGGTCCTCAAACCTCAATCCTGAATCCTCAATCCTGAATCCTCAATCTTCAGACCTCAGTCCTCATGAATCAGTTGTCAATTCTCAATCCTCAATAGAATATCATCAATTCACTGTGCTCAATACCCAATACTCAATCTGCAATCTCCAAATCTCTATCCACAAATATCAATTCTCATCACTCAAACCTCAACACTCAGTCCCCAATCCTCAATCTTCAATCCTCAATCATCAATCCTCAATCCTCAATCCTCAATCCCCAATCCTCAATCTTCACTCCTCAATCCTCAATCCTCAATTCTCAATCCTCAATCCTCAATCCTCTGATCTCAAACATCAATACTCAATCCTCAGTCCTCGTCCTCAATCCACAACCCTCAATCCACAATCCTCAATCTTCAATTCTCAATCCTCAATCCTCAATCCCCAATCCTCAATCCTCAGTTCTCAACCTTCAATTCTGAAACCTCAACCCTGAATCCTCAATCTTCAGCCCTCAGACCTCAACAATCAGTTGTCAATCCACAATCCTCAATAGAATATCATCAATTCACAGTTATCAATACTCAATACTCAATCTGAAATATTCAAATCTCTATCCACAAACATCAATTCTCATCACTCAGCACTCAACAGTCAGTCTTCAATCCTCAATCCTCAATCCTCAATCCTCAATCCTCATTCTTCAATCCTCAATACCCAATTCTCAATCTTCAATCCTCAATCCTCAATCCTCAAAATCTCAATCCTCAATCCTCAATCCTCAGACCTCTAACAGCAATACTCAACCCTCAGTCCTCGGCCTCAATCCACAACCATCAATACCCAATCCTCAATCTTCAATCCTCAATCCTCAATCCTCAATTCTCAATCCTCAATCCTCAATCCTCAGGCCTCAAACAGCAATGCTCAGCACTCAGTCCTCGTCCTCAATACACAACCATCAATACTGAATCCTCAATCTTCAATCATCAATATTCAACCTTCAGCCCTCAATCCTCAATCCTCAATCCTCAAACCTCAGTCCTCAACCGTAAGTCCTCGTCCTCAAACCTCAACCCTCAATCCTCAATCCTCAATCTTCAATCCTCAATACTCAATCTTCAAACCTCAATCCTCAACCGTCAGCCCTCATCCTCAATCCTCAATCATCAATCTTCAATCCTCAATCCTCAATCCTCAATTCTCAATCCTCAATCCTCAGTCCTCAGTCCTCAAACCTCTACCCTCAACCCTCAGCCCTCATCCTCAATCCTCAATCGTCAATCCTCAATCCTCAATCCTCAATAATCATTCGTCAACCGTCAATACCAAATCCTCAATCTTCAATCCTCAATCCTCAATCCTCAATCATCAATCCTCAGTCCTCACACCTCAATCCTCAATCCTCACTCCTGAATCATCAATCTTCAGCCCTCAGTCCTCTACAATCAGTTGTCAATCCTCAATCCTCAATAGAATATCATCAATTCTCAGTCTTCATTACTCAATACTCAATCTGCAATCTTCAAACCTCTATCCACAAACATCAATTCTCATCACTCAACCCTCAACTCTCAGTCCCAAATCCTCAATATTCGATCCTCAATCCTCAACCCTCAATCCACAATCCTCAACCTTCAATCCTCAACGCTCAACCTTCAATGCTCATTCCTCAATCGTCAATCCTCAATTCTCAATCCTCAATCGTGAATCTTCAATAATCAATCCTCTATTCTCAATCCTCAATACTCAATCCTCAATCGTCAATCCTCAATCCCCAATCCTCAATCTTCAGTCCTCAATCCTCAATACTCAATCCTCAATCCTCAATCTTCAATCCTCAGTACTCAACCTTCAATCCTCAATCCTCAATCCTCAATCCTCAATCCTCAATCCTCAATCCTCAATCTTCAATCCTCAATACACAGTCTTCAATCCTCAATCCTCAATCCTCAATCCTCAATCCTCAATCCTCATTCCCCAATCCTCAATACCCAATCTTCAATCCTCAATCCTCAATCCTCAATTCTCAATCCTCAGTCATCAATCCTCAGACCTCAAACAGCAATACTCAACCCTCAGTCCTCGGCCTCAATCCACAAACATCAATACTCAATCCTCAATCTTCAATCGTCAATCCTCAATCCTCAATGCTCATTCCCCAATCCTCAATACCCAATCCTCAATCCTCAATGTTCAATCCGCAATACCCAATCCTCAATCATCAATACTGAATCCTCAATCCTCAATCCTCAATCCTCAATCCTCAATCCTCAATCCTCGGTCCTCAAACCTCAACCCTGAATCCTCAATCCTGAATCCTCAATCCTCAATCCTCAATCTTCAATCCGCAATACTCAATCTTCTATCCTCAATCCTCAATACTCAATCCTCAATCCTCAATCCTCAATATTCAAACCTCAATTCTCAACCCTCAATCCTCAATCCTCAATCCTCAATCCTCAATCTTCAATCCTCAATACTCAATCTTCAATCCTCAATCCTCAATACTCAATCCTCAATCCTCAATCCTCAATCCTCAATCCTCAATCCTCAATCCTCAATCCTCAATCCTCAATCCTCAATCTTCAATCCTCAATACTCAATCTTCAATCCTCAATCCTGAATACTCAATCCTCAATCCTCAATCCTCAATCTTCAAACCTCAATCCTCGACCCTCAGCCCTCATTCTCAATCCTCAATCATCAATCTTCAATCCTCAATCCTCAATCCTCAATCCTCAGTCCTCAATCGTCAATCCTCAATCCTCAATCCTCAATCCTCAATCTTCAATCCTCAATACTCAATCTTCAATAATCAATCCTCAATTCTCAATCCTCAATACTCAATCCACAATCGTCAATCCTCCATCCACAATCCTCAGTCTTCAATCCTCAATCCTCAATCCTCATTCCTCAATCCTCAATCTTCAATCCTCAATACTCGATCTTCAATCCTCAATCCTCAATCCTCAATCCTCAATCCTCAATCCTCAATCCTCAATCCTCAAACCTCAATCCTCAATCGTCAATCCTCAATACTCAGTCTTCAAACCTCAATCCTCATTCCTCAAACCTCAATCCTCATTCTTCAGTCCTCAATACCCAATCCTGAATCTTCAATCCTCAATCCTCAATCCTCAATTCTCAATCCTCAATCCTCAATCCTCAGGGCTCTAACAGCAATGCTCAGCCCTCAGCCCTCGTCCTCAATACACAACCGTCAATACTGAATCCTCAATCTTCAGTCATCAATATTCAACCTTCAGTCCTCAATCCTCAATCCTCAATCCTCAAACCTCAATCCTCAACCGTAAGTCCTCGTCCTCAAACCTCAACCCTCAATCCTCAATCCTCAATCTTCAATCATCAATACCCAATCTTCAATCCTCAATCCTCAATCCTCAATCCTCAATATTCAACGCACAACCCTCAACCATCAATCCTCAATACTCAACCATCAATCCTCAATTCTCAATACTCAATAGAATATCCTGAATTCTCATGGTTCAATACTCAATCCACAATATTCAAAAATCAAATCTCAATCCTCAAACATCAATTCTCAACACTCAATCCTCAACACTCAGTCCTCGCTCTTCAATCCTCCATCCTCAATCCTCAATCCTCAAGCGTCAGTCCTGAATCCTCAATCCTCAATCCTCAATCCTCAATCTTCAATCCTCAGTCCCAAATCCTCAATCTTCAATACTCAATCCTCAATCCTCAATCTTCAATCCTCAATACTCAATCTTCAGCCCTCAATCCTCAATCCTCAATCCTCAATCCTCATTCTTCAATCCTCAATACCCAATCCTCAATCTTCACTCCTCAATCCTCAATCCTCAATTCTCAATCCTCAATCCTCAATCCTCTGATCTCAAACATCAATACTCAATCCTCAGTCCTCGTCCTCAATCCACAACCCTCAATCCACAATCCTCAATCTTCAATTCTCAATCCTCAATCCTCAATCCTCAATCCTCAATCCTCAGTTCTCAACCCTCAATTCTGAATCCTCAATCCTCAAAATCTCAATCCTCAATCCTCAATCCTCAGACCTCTAACAGCAATACTCAACCCTGAGTCCTCGGCCTCAATCCACAACCATCAATCCTCAATCCTCAACCTTCAATCGTCAATATTCAATCTTCAGTCCTTAATCCTCTATCCTCAATACTCAATCCTCAATCCTCAATGTTCAATCCGCAATACCCAATCCTCAGTCTTCAATCCTCAGTCCTCAATCCTCAATCCTCAATCCTCAATTCTCAATCTTCAATCCTCAATACTCAATCTTCAACCCTCAATCCTCAATCCTCAATCCTCAGTCCTCATTCTTCAAACCTCAACACCCAATCCTCAATCTTCAATCCTCAATCCTCAATCCTCAATTCTCAATCCTCAATGCTCAACCCTCAGGCCTCAAACATCAATACTCAACCCTCAGTCCTCGTCCTCAATCCACAACACTCAATCCTCGATCGACAATCTTCAATCATCAATATTCAATCTTCAATCCGCAATCCTCAATCCTCAATACTCAATCCTCTATCCTCAGTGTTCAATCCCCAATACCCAATCCTCAATCATCAATCCTCAATCCTCAATCCTCAGTCCCCAATCCTCAATCCTCAATCCTCAGTCCTCAAACCTCAATCTTCAATCCTCAATACACAATCTTCAATCCTCAAACCTCAATCCTCGGTCCTCAATCCTCAATCGTCAATCTCCAATCCTGAATACTCAATCTTCAATCCTCAATCCCCAATCCTCAATCCTCATTTCTCAATCCTCACTCTTCATTCCTCAATACCCAATCCTCAATCTTCAATCCTCAATCCTCAATCCTCAATTCTCAACCCTCAATCCTCAGTCCTCAGTCCTCAAACCTCAATCCTCAATACTCAATCCTCAATCTTCAATTCTCAATCCTCAATCCTCAATCCTCAATCCTCAATCCTCAGTTCTCAACCCTCAATTCTGAATCCTCAACCCTGAATCCTCAATCTTCAGCCCTCAGTCCTCAACAATCAGTTGTCAATCCACAATCCTCAATAGAATATCATCAATTCACAGTTTTCAATACTGAATACACAATCTGAAATATTCAAATCTCTATCCACAAACATCAATTCTCATCACTCAGCACTCAACACTCAGTCTTCAATCCTCAATCCTCAATCCTCAATCCTCAATCCTCATTCTTCAATCCTCAATCCTCAATCCTCGGTCCTCAAACCTCAATCCTGAATCCTCAATCCTGAATCCTCAATCCTCAATCCTTAATCTTCAATCCTCAATACTCAATCTTCAATCCTCAATCCTCAATCCTCAATCCTCAATCCTCAATCCTCAATCCTCAATCCTCAATCCTCAATCCTCAATCCTCAATCCTCGGTCCTCAAACCTCAATCCTGAATCCTCAATCCTGAATCCTCAATCTTCAGACCTCAGTCCTCATGAATCAGTTGTCAATTCTCAATCCTCAATAGAATATCATCAATTCACTGTGCTCAATACCCAATACTCAATCTGCAATCTCCAAATCTCTATCCACAAACATCAATTCTCATCACTCAAACCTCAACACTCAGTCCCCAATCCTCAATCTTCAATCCTCAATCATCAATCCTCAATCCTCAATCCTCAATCCTCAATCCTCAATCTTCACTCCTCAATCCTCAATCCTCAATCCTCAATTCTCAATCCTCAATCCTCAATCCTCTGATCTCAAACATCAATACTCAATCCTCAGTCCTCGTCCTCAATCCACAACCCTCAATCCACAATCCTCAATCTTCAATTCTCAATCCTCAATCCTCAATCCCCAATCCTCAATCCTCAGTTCTCAACCCTCAATTCTGAAACCTCAACCCTGAATCCTCAATCTTCAGCCCTCAGTCCTCAACAATCAGTTGTCAATCCACAATCCTCAATAGAATATCATGAATTCACAGTTATCAATACTCAATACTCAATCTGAAATATTCAAATCTCTATCCACAAACATCAATTCTCATCACTCAGCACTCAACAGTCAGTCTTCAATCCTCAATCCTCAATCCGCAATCCTCAATCCTCATTCTTCAATCCTCAATACCCAATTCTCAATCTTCAATCCTCAATCCTCAATCCCCAAAATCTCAATCCTCAATCCTCAATCCTCAGACCTCTAACAGCAATACTCAACCCTCAGTCCTCGGCCTCAATCCACAACCATCAATACTCAATCCTCAACCTTCAATCGTCAATATTCAATCTTCAGTCCTCAATCCTCTATCCTCAATACTCAATCGTCAATCCTCAATGTTCAGTCCGCAATACCCAATCCTCAGTCTTCAATCCTCAGTCCTCAATCCTCAGTCCTCAATCCTCAATTCTCTATCTTCAATCCTCAATACACAATCTTCAATCCTCAATCCTCAATCGTCGGTCCTCAATCCTCAATCGTCAATCTCCAATCCTGAATACTCAATCTTCAATCCTCAATCCCCAATCCTCAATCCTCATTTCTCAATCCTCACTCTTCATTCCTCAATACCCAATCCTCAATCTTCAATCCTCAATCTTCAATCATCAATTCTCAACCCTCAATCCTCAGTCCTCAGTCCTCAAACCTCAATCCTCAGACCTCAGCCCTCACCATCAATCCTCAATCCTCAATCGTCAATCCTCAATCTTCAATCCCCAATACTCAATATTCAATCCTCAATCCTCAATCCTCAATCTTTAATCCTCAATCCTCAATCCTCAATCATCATTATTAAATCCTCAATACCCAATCCTCAATCTTCAATCCTGAATCCTCAATCCTAAATTCTCTATCCTCAATCCTCTGTCCTCAGTCCTCAAACCTCAATCCTCAACCCTCAGCCCTCATCCTCAATCCTCAATCCTCAATCCTTAATCCTCAATCTTCAATCCTCAATACTCAATCTTCAATAATCAATAATCAATCCTCAATCCACAATACTCAATCCTCAATCGTCAATCCTCAATCCCCAATCCTCAATCCTCAATCCCCAATGTTCAATGCGCAATACCCAATCCTCTATCTTCAATCCTCAACCCTCAACCCTCAATCCTCGATCCTCAATCTTCAATCCTCAATACTCATTCTTCAATCTTCCATCCTCAATCCTCAATCCTCAATCCTCAATCCTCAATTGTCAGGCTTCAATCCTCAATACTCAATCTTCAATCCTCAACTCTCAATCCTCATTCCTCAATCCTCATTCTTCAATCCTCAATACCCAATCCTCAATCGTCAATCCTCAATCCTCAATCCTCAACTCTCAATCCTCAATCCTAAGTCCTCAGTCCTCAGACCTCAATCCTCAAACCTCAGCCCTCATCCTCAATCCTCAATCCTCAATCTTCAATCCTCAATCCATAATCCTCAATCCTCAATCCTCAATCCTCAATCCTCAATCATCAATACTTAATCTTCAATCCTCAATCCTCAATCCTCAACCCTCAGCCCTCATCCTCAATCCTCAATCCTCAATCTTCAATCCTCAATCCTCAATCCTCAATCCTCAATCCTCAATCCTCAATCCTCATTCCTCAATCCTCAATCCTCGGTCCTCAAACCTCAATCCTGAATCCTCAATCCTGAATCCTCAATCTTCAGACCTCAGTCCTCATGAATCAGTTGTCAATTCTCAATCCTCAATAGAATATCATCTATTCACTGTGCTCAATACCCAATACTCAATCTGCAATCTCCAAATCTCTATCCACAAACATCAATTCTCATCACTCAAACCTCAACACTCAGTCCCCAATCCTCAATCTTCAATCCTCAATCATCAATCCTCAATCCTCAATCCTCAATCTTCAATCCTCAATACTCAATCATCAATCCTCAATCCTCAATACTCAATCCTCAGGGCTCTAACAGCAATGCTCAGCCCTCAGTCCTCGTCCTCAATACACAACCGTCAATACTGAATCCTCAATCTTCAATCATCAATATTCAACCTTCAGTCCTCAATCCTCAATCCTCAATCCTCAAACCTCAATCCTCAACCGAAAGTCCTCGTCCTCAAACCTCAACCCTCAATCCTCAATCCTCAATCTTCAATCATCAATACCCAATCTTCAATCCTCAATCCTCAATCCTCAATCCTCAATCCTCAATCCTCAATATTCAACGCACAACCCTCAACCATCAATCCTCAATACTCAACCATCAATCCTCAATTCTCAATACTCAATAGAATATCCTGAATTCTCATGGTTCAATACTCAATCCACAATATTCAAAAATCAAATCTCAATCCTCAAACTTCAATTCTCAACACTCAATCCTCAACACTCAGTCCTCGCTCTTCAATCCTCCATCCTCAATCCTCAATCCTCAAGCGTCAGTCCTGAATCCTCAATCCTCAATCCTCAATCCTCAATCTTCAATCCTCAGTCCCAAATCCTCAATCTTCAATACTCAATCCTCAATCCTCAATCTTCAATCCTCAATACTCAATCTTCAGCCCTCAATCCTCAATCCTCAATCCTCAATCCTCATTCTTCAATCCTCAATACCCAATCCTCAATCTTCACTCCTCAATCATCAATCCTCAATTCTCAATCCTCAATCTTCAATCCTCTGATCTCAAACATCAGTACTCAATCCTCAGTCCTCGTCCTCAATCCACAACCCTCAATCCACAATCCTCAATCTTCAATTCTCAATCCTCAATCCTCAATCCTCAATCCTCAATCCTCAGTTCTCAACCCTCAATTCTGAATCCTCAACGCTGAATCCTCAATCTTCAGCCCTCAGTCCTCAACAATCAGTTGTCAATCCACAATCCTCAATAGAATATCATCGATTCACAGTTTTCAATACTCAATACTCAATCTGAAATCTTCAAATCTCTATCCACAAACATCAATTCTCATCACTCAGCACTCAACACTCAGTCTTCAATCCTCAATCCTCAATCCTCAATCCTCAATCCTCATTCTTCAATCCTCAATACCCAATTCTCAATCTTCAATCCTCAATCCTCAATCCTCAAAATCTCAATCCTCAATCCTCAATCCTCAGACCTCTAACAGCAATACTCAACCCTGAGTCCTCGGCCTCAATCCACAACCATCAATCCTCAATCCTCAACCTTCAATCGTCAATATTCAATCTTCAGTCCTTAATCCTCTATCCTCAATACTCAATCCTCAATCCTCAATGTTCAATCCGCAATACCCAATCCTCAGTCTTCAATCCTCAGTCCTCAATCCTCAATCCTCAATCCTCAATTCTCAATCTTCAATCCTCAATACTCAATCTTCAACCCTCAATCCTCAATCCTCAATCCTCAGTCCTCATTCTTCAAACCTCAACACCCAATCCTCAATCTTCAATCCTCAATCCTCAATCCTCAATTCTCAATCCTCAATGCTCAACCCTCAGGCCTCAAACATCAATACTCAACCCTCAGTCCTCGTCCTCAATCCACAACACTCAATCCTCGATCCACAATCTTCAATCATCAATATTCAATCTTCAATCCGCAATCCTCAATCCTCAATACTCAATCCTGTATCCTCAGTGTTCAATCCCCAATACCCAATCCTCAATCATCAATCCTCAATCCTCAATCCTCAGTCCCCAATCCTCAATCCTCAATCCTCAGTCCTCAAACCTCAATCTTCAATCCTCAATACACAATCTTCAATCCTCAAACCTCAATCCTCGGTCCTCAATCCTCAATCGTCAATCTCCAATCCTGAATACTCAATCTTCAATCCTCAATCCCCAATCCTCAATCCTCATTTCTCAATCCTCACTCTTCATTCCTCAATACCCAATCCTCAATCTTCAATCCTCAATCCTCAATCCTCAATTCTCAACCCTCAATCCTCAGTCCTCAGTCCTCAAACCTCAATCCTCAATACTCAATCCTCAATCTTCAATTCTCAATCCTCAATCCTCAATCCTCAATCCTGAATCCTCAGTTCTCAACCCTCAATTCTGAATCCTCAACCCTGAATCCTCAATCTTCAGCCCTCAGTCCTCAACAATCAGTTGTCAATCCACAATCCTCAATAGAATATCATCAATTCACAGTTTTCAATACTGAATACACAATCTGAAATATTCAAATCTCTATCCACAAACATCAATTCTCATCACTCAGCACTCAACACTCAGTCTTCAATCCTCAATCCTCAATCCTCAATCCTCAATCCTCATTCTTCAATCCTCAATCCTCAATCCTCGGTCCTCAAACCTCAATCCTGAATCCTCAATCCTGAATCCTCAATCCTCAATCCTTAATCTTCAATCCTCAATACTCAATCTTCAATCCTCAATCCTCAATACTCAATCCTCAATCCTCAATCCTCAATCTTCAAACCTCAATTCTCAACCCTCAATCCTCAATCCTCAATCCTCAATCCTCAATCTTCAATCCTCAATACTCAATCTTCAATCCTCAATCCTCAATACTCAATCCTCAATCCTCAATCCTCAATCCTCAATCCTCAATCCTCAATCCTCAATCCTCAATCCTCAATCCTCAATCCTCAATCCTCAATCCTCAATCCTCAATCCTCAATCCTCGGTCCTCAAACCTCAATCCTGAATCCTCAATCCTGAATCCTCAATCTTCAGACCTCAGTCCTCATGAATCAGTTGTCAATTCTCAATCCTCAATAGAATATCATCAATTCACTGTGCTCAATACCCAATACTCAATCTGCAATCTCCAAATCTCTATCCACAAACATCAATTCTCATCACTCAAACCTCAACACTCAGTCCCCAATCCTCAATCTTCAATCCTCAATCATCAATCCTCAATCCTCAATCCTCAATCCTCAATCCTCAATCTTCACTCCTCAATCCTCAATCCTCAATTCTCAATCCTCAATCCTCAATCCTCTGATCTCAAACATCAATACTCAATCCTCAGTCCTCGTCCTCAATCCACAACCCTCAATCCACAATCCTCAATCTTCAATTCTCAATCCTCAATCCTCAATCCCCAATCCTCAATCCTCAGTTCTCAACCCTCAATTCTGAAACCTCAACCCTGAATCCTCAATCTTCAGCCCTCAGTCCTCAACAATCAGTTGTCAATCCACAATCCTCAATAGAATATCATCAATTCACAGTTATCAATACTCAATACTCAATCTGAAATATTCAAATCTCTATCCACAAACATCAATTCTCATCACTCAGCACTCAACAGTCAGTCTTCAATCCTCAATCCTCAATCCGCAATCCTCAATCCTCATTCTTCAATCCTCAATACCCAATTCTCAATCTTCAATCCTCAATCCTCAATCCCCAAAATCTCAATCCTCAATCCTCAATCCTCAGACCTCTAACAGCAATACTCAACCCTCAGTCCTCGGCCTCAATCCACAACCATCAATACTCAATCCTCAACCTTCAATCGTCAATATTCAATCTTCAGTCCTCAATCCTCTATCCTCAATACTCAATCGTCAATCCTCAATGTTCAGTCCGCAATACCCAATCCTCAGTCTTCAATCCTCAGTCCTCAATCCTCAGTCCTCAATCCTCAATTCTCTATCTTCAATCCTCAATACTCAATCTTCTACCCTCAATCCTCAATCCTCAATCCTCAATCCTCATTCTTCAAACCTCAACACCCAATCCTCAATCTTCAATCCTCAATCCTCAATCCTCAATTCTCAATCCTCAATCCTCAACCCTCAGACCTCAAACATCAATAATCAACCCTCAGTCCTCGTCCTCAATCCACAACACTCAATCCTCGATCCACAATCTTCAATCATCAATATTCAATGTTCAATCCGCAATCCTCAATCCTCAATACTCAATCCTCTATCCTCAGTGTTCAATCCCCAATACCCAATCCTCAATCATCAATCCTCAATCCTCAATCCTCAGTCCCCAATCCTCAATCCTCAATCCTCAGTCCTCAAACCTCAATCTTCAATCCTCAATACACAATCTTCAATCCTCAATCCTCAATCGTCGGTCCTCAATCCTCAGTCGTCAATCTCCAATCCTGAATACTCAATCTTCAATCCTCAATCCCCAATCCTCAATCCTCATTTCTCAATCCTCACTCTTCATTCCTCAATACCCAATCCTCAATCTTCAATCCTCAATCTTCAATCCTCAATTCTCAACCCTCAATCCTCAGTCCTCAGTCCTCAAACCTCAATCCTCAGACCTCAGCCCTCACCATCAATCCTCAATCCTCAATCCTCAATCCTCAATCTTCAATCCCCAATACTCAATATTCAATCCTCAATCCTCAATCCTCAATCTTTAATCCTCAATCCTCAATCCTCAATCATCATTATTAAATCCTCAATACCCAATCCTCAATCTTCAATCCTGAATCCTCAATCCTAAATTCTCTATCCTCAATCCTCTGTCCTCAGTCCTCAAACCTCAATCCTCAACCCTCAGCCCTCATCCTCAATCCTCAATCCTCAATCCTTAATCCTCAATCTTCAATCCTCAATACTCAATCTTCAATAATCAATAATCAATCCTCAATCCACAATACTCAATCCTCAATCGTCAATCCTCAATCCCCAATCCTCAATCCTCAATCCCCAATGTTCAATGCGCAATACCCAATCCTCTATCTTCAATCCTCAACCCTCAACCCTCAATCCTCGATCCTCAATCTTCAATACTCAATACTCATTCTTCAATCCTCCATCCTCAATCCTCAATCCTCAATCCTCAATCCTCAATCGTCAGGCTTCAATCCTCAATACTCAATCTTCAATCCTCAACCCTCAATCCTCATTCCTCAATCCTCATTCTTCAATCCTCAATACCCAATCCTCAATCGTCAATCCTCAATCCTCAATCCTCAACTCTCAATCCTCAATCCTAAGTCCTCAGTCCTCAGACCTCAATCCTCAACCCTCAGCCCTCATCCTCAATCCTCAATCCTCAATCTTCAATCCTCAATCCATAATCCTCAATCCTCAATCCTCAATCCTCAATCCTCAATCCTCAATCATCAATACTTAATCTTCAATCCTCAATCCTCAATCCTCAACCCTCAGCCCTCATCCTCAATCCTCAATCCTCAATCTTCAATCCTCAATCCACAATCCTCAATCTTCAATTCTCAATCCTCAATCCTCAATCCTCAATCCTCAATCCTCAGTTCTCAACCCTCAATTCTGAATCCTCAACGCTGAATCCTCAATCTTCAGCCCTCAGTCCTCAACAATCAGTTGTCAATCCACAATCCTCAATAGAATATCATCGATTCACAGTTTTCAATACTCAATACTCAATCTGAAATCTTCAAATCTCTATCCACAAACATCAATTCTCATCACTCAGCACTCAACACTCAGTCTTCAATCCTCAATCCTCAATCCTCAATCCTCAATCCTCATTCTTCAATCCTCAATACCCAATTCTCAATCTTCAATCCTCAATCCTCAATCCTCAAAATCTCAATCCTCAATCCTCAATCCTCAGACCTCTAACAGCAATACTCAACCCTGAGTCCTCGGCCTCAATCCACAACCATCAATCCTCAATCCTCAACCTTCAATCGTCAATATTCAATCTTCAGTCCTTAATCCTCTATCCTCAATACTCAATCCTCAATCCTCAATGTTCAATCCGCAATACCCAATCCTCAGTCTTCAATCCTCAGTCCTCAATCCTCAATCCTCAATCCTCAATTCTCAATCTTCAATCCTCAATACTCAATCTTCAACCCACAATCCTCAATCCTCAATCCTCAGTCCTCATTCTTCAAACCTCAACACCCAATCCTCAATCTTCAATCCTCAATCCTCAATCCTCAATTCTCAATCCTCAATGCTCAACCCTCAGGCCTCAAACATCAATACTCAACCCTCAGTCCTCGTCCTCAATCCACAACACTCAATCCTCGATCCACAATCATCAATCATCAATATTCAATGTTCAATCCGCAATCCTCAATCCTCAATACTCAATCCTCTATCCTCAGTGTTCAATCCCCAATACCCAATCCTCAATCATCAATCCTCAATCCTCAATCCTCAGTCCCCAATCCTCAATCCTCAATCCTCAGTCCTCAGTCCTCAATCTTCAATCCTCAATACACAATCTTCAATCCTCAAACCTCAATCGTCGGTCCTCAATCCTCAATCGTCAATCTCCAATCCTGAATACTCAATCTTCAATCCTCAATCCCCAATCCTCAATCCTCATTTCTCAATCCTCACTCTTCATTCCTCAATACCCAATCCTCAATCTTCAATCCTCAATCTTCAATCCTCAATTCTCAACCCTCAATCCTCAGTCCTCAGTCCTCAAACCTCAATCCTCAGACCTCAGCCCTCACCATCAATCCTCAATCCTCAATCCTCAATCCTCAATCTTCAATCCCCAATACTCAATATTCAATCCTCAATCCTCAATCCTCAATCTTTAATCCTCAATCCTCAATCCTCAATCATCATTATTAAATCCTCAATACCCAATCCTCAATCTTCAATCCTGAATCCTCAATCCTAAATTCTCTATCCTCAATCCTCTGTCCTCAGTCCTCAAACCTCAATCCTCAACCCTCAGCCCTCATCCTCAATCCTCAATCCTCAATCCTTAATCCTCAATCTTCAATCCTCAATACTCAATCTTCAATAATCAATAATCAATCCTCAATCCACAATACTCAATCCTCAATCGTCAATCCTCAATCCCCAATCCTCAATCCTCAATCCCCAATGTTCAATGCGCAATACCCAATCCTCTATCTTCAATCCTCAACCCTCAACCCTCAATCCTCGATCCTGAATCTTCAATCCTCAATACTCATTCTTCAATCCTCCATCCTCAATCCTCAATCCTCAATCCTCAATCCTCAATCGTCAGGCTTCAATCCTCAATACTCAATCTTCAATCCTCAACCCTCAATCCTCATTCCTCAATCCTCATTCTTCAATCCTCAATACCCAATCCTCAATCGTCAATCCTCAATCCTCAATCCTCAACTCTCAATCCTCAATCCTAAGTCCTCAGTCCTCAGACCTCAATCCTCAACCCTCAGCCCTCATCCTCAATCCTCAATCCTCAATCTTCAATCCTCAATCCATAATCCTCAATCCTCAATCCTCAATCCTCAATCCTCAATCCTCAATCATCAATACTTAATCTTCAATCCTCAATCCTCAATCCTCAACCCTCAGCCCTCATCCTCAATCCTCAATCCTCAATCTTCAATCCTCAATCCACAATCCTCAATCTTCAATTCTCAATCCTCAATCCTCAATCCTCAATCCTCAATCCTCAGTTCTCAACCCTCAATTCTGAATCCTCAACGCTGAATCCTCAATCTTCAGCCCTCAGTCCTCAACAATCAGTTGTCAATCCACAATCCTCAATAGAATATCATCGATTCACAGTTTTCAATACTCAATACTCAATCTGAAATCTTCAAATCTCTATCCACAAACATCAATTCTCATCACTCAGCACTCAACACTCAGTCTTCAATCCTCAATCCTCAATCCTCAATCCTCAATCCTCATTCTTCAATCCTCAATACCCAATTCTCAATCTTCAATCCTCAATCCTCAATCCTCAAAATCTCAATCCTCAATCCTCAATCCTCAGACCTCTAACAGCAATACTCAACCCTCAGTCCTCGTCCTCAATCCACAACACTCAATCCTCGATCCACAATCTTCAATCATCAATATTCAATCTTCAATCCGCAATCCTCAATCCTCAATACTCAATCCTCTATCCTCAGTGTTCAATCCCCAATACCCAATCCTCAATCATCAATCCTCAATCCTCAATCCTCAGTCCCCAATCCTCAATCCTCAATCCTCAGTCCTCAGTCCTCAATCTTCAATCCTCAATACACAATCTTCAATCCTCAAACCTCAATCCTCGGTCCTCAATCCTCAATCGTCAATCTCCAATCCTGAATACTCAATCTTCAATCCTCAATCCCCAATCCTCAATCCTCATTTCTCAATCCTCACTCTTCATTCCTCAATACCCAATCCTCAATCTTCAATCCTCAATCCTCAATCCTCAATTCTCAACCCTCAATCCTCAGTCCTCAGTCCTCAAACCTCAATCCTCAATACTCAATCCTCAATCTTCAATTCTCAATCCTCAATCCTCAATCCTCAATCCTCAATCCTCAGTTCTCAACCCTCAATTCTGAATCCTCAACCCTGAATCCTCAATCTTCAGCCCTCAGTCCTCAACAATCAGATGTCAATCCACAATCGTCAATAGAATACCATCAATTCACAGTTTTCAATACTGAATACACAATCTGAAATATTCAAATCTCTATCCACAAACATCAATTCTCATCACTCAGCACTCAACGCTCAGTCTTCAATCCTCAATCCTCAATCCTCAATCCTCAATCCTCATTCTTCAATCCTCAATCCTCCATCCTCGGTCCTCAAACCTCAATCCTGAATCCTCAATCCTGAATCCTCAATCCTCAATCCTTAATCTTCAATCCTCAATACTCAATCTTCAATCCTCAATCCTCAATACTCAATCCTCAATCCTCAACCCTCAATCTTCAAACCTCAATTCTCAACCCTCAATCCTCAATCCTCAATCCTCAATCCTCAATCTTCAATCCTCAATACTCAATCTTCAATCCTCAATCCTCAATACTCAATCCTCAATCCTCAATCCTCAATCCTCAATCCTCAATCCTCAATCCTCAATCCTCAATCCTCAATCCTCAATCCTCAATCCTCAATCCTCGGTCCTCAAACCTCAATCCTGAATCCTCAATCCTGAATCCTCAATCTTCAGACCTCAGTCCTCATGAATCAGTTGTCAATTCTCAATCCTCAATAGAATATCATCAATTCACTGTGCTCAATACCCAATACTCAATCTGCAATCTCCAAATCTCTATCCACAAACATCAATTCTCATCACTCAAACCTCAACACTCAGTCCCCAATCCTCAATCTTCAATCCTCAATCATCAATCCTCAATCCTCAATCCTCAATCCTCAATCCTCAATCTTCACTCCTCAATCCTCAATCCTCAATTCTCAATCCTCAATCCTCAATCCTCAATCCCCAAAATCTCTATCCTCAATCCTCAATCCTCAGACCTCTAACATCAATACTCAATCCTCAGTCCTCGTCCTCAATCCACAACCCTCAATCCACAATCCTCAATCTTCAATTCTCAATCCTCAATCCTCAATCCCCAATCCTCAATCCTCAGTTCTCAACCCTCAATTCTGAAACCTCAACCCTGAATCCTCAATCTTCAGCCCTCAGTCCTCAACAATCAGTTGTCAATCCACAATCCTCAATAGAATATCATCAATTCACAGTTATCAATACTCAATACTCAATCTGAAATATTCAAATCTCTATCCACAAACATCAATTCTCATCACTCAGCACTCAACAGTCAGTCTTCAATCCTCAATCCTCAATCCGCAATCCTCAATCCTCATTCTTCAATCCTCAATACCCAATTCTCAATCTTCAATCCTCAATCCTCAATCCCCAAAATCTCAATCCTCAATCCTCAATCCTCAGACCTCTAACAGCAATACTCAACCCTCAGTCCTCGGCCTCAATCCACAAGCATCAATACTCAATCCTCAACCTTCAATCGTCAATATTCAATCTTCAGTCCTCAATCCTCTATCCTCAATACTCAATCGTCAATCCTCAATGTTCAGTCCGCAATACCCAATCCTCAGTCTTCAATCCTCAGTCCTCAATCCTCAGTCCTCAATCCTCAATTCTCTATCTTCAATCCTCAATACTCAATCTTCTACCCTCAATCCTCAATCCTCAATCCTCAATCCTCATTCTTCAAACCTCAACACCCAATCCTCAATCTTCAATCCTCAATCCTCAATCCTCAATTCTCAATCCTCAATCCTCAACCCTCAGACCTCAAACATCAATAATCAACCCTCAGTCCTCGTCCTCAATCCACAACACTCAATCCTCGATCCACAATCTTCAATCATCAATATTCAATGTTCAATCCGCAATCCTCAATCCTCAATACTCAATCCTCTATCCTCAGTGTTCAATCCCCAATACCCAATCCTCAATCATCAATCCTCAATCCTCAATCCTCAGTCCCAAATCCTCAATCCTCAATCCTCAGTCCTCAAACCTCAATCTTCAATCCTCAATACACAATCTTCAATCCTCAATCCTCAATCGTCGGTCCTCAATCCTCAATCGTCAATCTCCAATCCTGAATACTCAATCTTCAATCCTCAATCCCCAATCCTCAATCCTCATTTCTCAATCCTCACTCTTCATTCCTCAATACCCAATCCTCAATCTTCAATCCTCAATCTTCAATCCTCAATTCTCAACCCTCAATCCTCAGTCCTCAGTCCTCAAACCTCAATCCTCAGACCTCAGCCCTCACCATCAATCCTCAATCCTCAATCCTCAATCCTCAATCTTCAATCCCCAATACTCAATATTCAATCCTCAATCCTCAATCCTCAATCTTTAATCCTCAATCCTCAATCCTCAATCATCATTATTAAATCCTCAATACCCAATCCTCAATCTTCAATCCTGAATCCTCAATCCTAAATTCTCTATCCTCAATCCTCTGTCCTCAGTCCTCAAACCTCAATCCTCAACCCTCAGCCCTCATCCTCAATCCTCAATCCTCAATCCTTAATCCTCAATCTTCAATCCTCAATACTCAATCTTCAATAATCAATAATCAATCCTCAATCCACAATACTCAATCCTCAATCGTCAATCCTCAATCCCCAATCCTCAATCCTCAATCCCCAATGTTCAATGCGCAATACCCAATCCTCTATCTTCAATCCTCAACCCTCAACCCTCAATCCTCAACCCTCAATCCTCATCCACAATTCTCAATTCTCTATCCTCAATCCTCAATTCTCAATCTTCAATCCTCAATATTCAACACACAACCCTCAACCATCAATCCACAATACTCACCCATCAATCCTCAAATCCCAATACTCAATAGAATATCCGGAATTCTCATGGTTCAATACTCAATCCACAATATTCAATAATCAAATCTCAATCCTCAAACATCAATTCTCAACACTCAATCCTCAACACTCTGTCCTCTCTCTTCAATCCTCCATCCTCAATCCTCTATCCTCAAGCGTCAATCCTCAATCCTCAATCATCATACCACAATCCTCAGACCTCAAACCACAATTCCGTATCCTCAATCCTGAATGCTCAATCTTCATCCCTCAGTCCGCAACAATCAGTTGCCAATCCTCAATGCTCAATTGAATATCATCAATTCACAGTTTTCAATACTCAATCCCCAATCTTCTATCTTCAAATCTCAATCCACAAACATCAACTCTCATCACTCTACCCTCAACACTCAGTCCTCATTCTTCAATCCTCAATCCTCAATCCACAAACTTCAATCCTCAATACTCAAACTTCAATCCTCAATCCTCAATCCTCAATCCTCAAACCCCACTCCTCAACCGTCAGTCCTCGTCCTCAATCCTCAAACGTCAACCCTCAATCCTCAATCTTCAATCATCAATACTCAATCTTCAATCCTCAATCCTCAATCTTCAATCCTCAATCCTCAATCCCCAATATTCAATACACAATCCTCAACCATCAATTATCAATACTCAACCATCAATACTCAATTCTCAATACTCAATAGAATATCCTGAATTCTCATGGATCCATACTCAATCCACAATATTCAATAATCAAATCTGAATCCTCAAACGTCAGTTCTCAACACTCTATCCTCAAGACTCAGTCCTCTCTCTTCAATCCTCCATCCTCAATCCTCAATCCTCATGCGTCAATCCTCAATCCTCAATCCTCAACCCTCAATTCTCAGTCCTCAAACCTCAATCCCGTATCCTCAATCCTGAATTCTCAATCTTCAGACCTCAGTCCTCAACAATCAATTGTCAATCCTCAATCTTCAATAGAATATCCTCAATTCACAGTTTTCAATACTCAATCCCCATTCTTCAATCTTCAGATCTCAAAACACAAACATCAATTCCCATCACGCAACTCTCAACACTCAGTCGTCAATCATCAATCCTGAATCCTCAGTCCTCAATCTTCAATCCTCAATACTAAATCTTCAATCCTCAATCCTCAATTCTCAATCCCCAATACTCAAACCTCAATTCTCATCACTCAACACTCAACACTTAGCCCTCAATCTTCAATCCTCAATCCTCAATCCTCAGTCCTCAGTCTTCAATCGTCAATACTCAATCTCCAATCCTCAGTCCTCAATCCACAATCATCAATCCTCAATCCTGAATCTTCAATCCTCAATCCCCAATCCTCAATCTTCAATCCTCAATCCTCAATCCTCAATCCTCAATTCTCAATCCTCAACCCTCAGTCCCCGTCCTCAATCCTCATCCCTCAATCCTCAATCCTCAATCCCCAAAGCTCAATCCTCAAACCTCAATCATCAATACTCAATCTTCAATCCTCAATCCTCAATCCTTGATCCTCAATCCTCAGTCCTCAATCTTCAATCCTCAATCTCCTATCCTCAATCCTCAAGCGTCAAACCTCAATCATCAATCCTCAACCCTCAATCCTCAGTCCTCAAAACTCAATCCTCAACCCTCAATCCTCAATCCTCAATTTTCAATCATCAATACTCAATCTTCAATCCTCAATCCTCAATCCTCAATCCTCAATCCTCAATCTTCATCATCAATACTCAATCTTCAATCCTCAATAATCAATATCCAATCCTAGATCCTCAATCCCCAATCCTCAATCGTTAATCCTCAATATTCATACCTCAATCCCCTGTCCTCAATACTCAATACTCAACCTTCAATCCTCAATCCTCAATTCTCTATCCTCAATACTCAATCTTCAATCCTCAATCCTCAATCCTCAATACTCAATCCTCAATCCTCAATATTCAATCTTCAATCCACAATCCTCAATCCTCAATCTTCATTCCTCAATCCTTAATCCTCAATCCTCAATCCTCAGTCCTCAGTCCTCAATCTTCAATCCTCAATACTCAATCTCCAGTCCTCAATCCTCAACAATCAATCCTTAATCCTCAATCCTGAATCTTCAATCCTCCATCCTCAATACCCAAACCTCAATCTTCAATTCTCAACCCTCAATCCTCAATCCTCAATCCTCAATCCTCAATCTTCAATCCTCAATACTCAATCTTCAATCCTCAATCCTCAATACTCAATCCTCAATCCTCAATCCTCAATCCTCAATCCTCAATCCTCAATCCTCAATCCTCAATCCTCAATCCTCAATCCTCAATCCTCAATCCTCGGTCCTCAAACCTCAATCCTGAATCCTCAATCCTGAATCCTCAATCTTCAGACCTCAGTCCTCATGAATCAGTTGTCAATTCTCAATCCTCAATAGAATATCATCAATTCACTGTGCTCAATACCCAATACTCAATCTGCAATCTCCAAATCTCTATCCACAAACATCAATTCTCATCACTCAAACCTCAACACTCAGTCCCCAATCCTCAATCTTCAATCCTCAATCATCAATCCTCAATCCTCAATCCTCAATCCTCAATCCTCAATCTTCACTCCTCAATCCTCAATCCTCAATTCTCAATCCTCAATCCTCAATCCTCAATCCCCAAAATCTCTATCCTCAATCCTCAATCCTCAGACCTCTAACATCAATACTCAATCCTCAGTCCTCGTCCTCAATCCACAACCCTCAATCCACAATCCTCAATCTTCAATTCTCAATCCTCAATCCTCAATCCCCAATCCTCAATCCTCAGTTCTCAACCCTCAATTCTGAAACCTCAACCCTGAATCCTCAATCTTCAGCCCTCAGTCCTCAACAATCAGTTGTCAATCCACAATCCTCAATAGAATATCATCAATTCACAGTTATCAATACTCAATACTCAATCTGAAATATTCAAATCTCTATCCACAAACATCAATTCTCATCACTCAGCACTCAACAGTCAGTCTTCAATCCTCAATCCTCAATCCGCAATCCTCAATCCTCATTCTTCAATCCTCAATACCCAATTCTCAATCTTCAATCCTCAATCCTCAATCCCCAAAATCTCAATCCTCAATCCTCAATCCTCAGACCTCTAACAGCAATACTCAACCCTCAGTCCTCGGCCTCAATCCACAAGCATCAATACTCAATCCTCAACCTTCAATCGTCAATATTCAATCTTCAGTCCTCAATCCTCTATCCTCAATACTCAATCGTCAATCCTCAATGTTCAGTCCGCAATACCCAATCCTCAGTCTTCAATCCTCAGTCCTCAATCCTCAGTCCTCAATCCTCAATTCTCTATCTTCAATCCTCAATACTCAATCTTCTACCCTCAATCCTCAATCCTCAATCCTCAATCCTCATTCTTCAAACCTCAACACCCAATCCTCAATCTTCAATCCTCAATCCTCAATCCTCAATTCTCAATCCTCAATCCTCAACCCTCAGACCTCAAACATCAATAATCAACCCTCAGTCCTCGTCCTCAATCCACAACACTCAATCCTCGATCCACAATCTTCAATCATCAATATTCAATGTTCAATCCGCAATCCTCAATCCTCAATACTCAATCCTCTATCCTCAGTGTTCAATCCCCAATACCCAATCCTCAATCATCAATCCTCAATCCTCAATCCTCAGTCCCAAATCCTCAATCCTCAATCCTCAGTCCTCAAACCTCAATCTTCAATCCTCAATACACAATCTTCAATCCTCAATCCTCAATCGTCGGTCCTCAATCCTCAATCGTCAATCTCCAATCCTGAATACTCAATCTTCAATCCTCAATCCCCAATCCTCAATCCTCATTTCTCAATCCTCACTCTTCATTCCTCAATACCCAATCCTCAATCTTCAATCCTCAATCTTCAATCCTCAATTCTCAACCCTCAATCCTCAGTCCTCAGTCCTCAAACCTCAATCCTCAGACCTCAGCCCTCACCATCAATCCTCAATCCTCAATCCTCAATCCTCAATCTTCAATCGCCAATACTCAATATTCAATCCTCAATCCTCAATCCTCAATCTTTAATCCTCAATCCTCAATCCTCAATCATCATTATTAAATCCTCAATACCCAATCCTCAATCTTCAATCCTGAATCCTCAATCCTAAATTCTCTATCCTCAATCCTCTGTCCTCAGTCCTCAAACCTCAATCCTCAACCCTCAGCCCTCATCCTCAATCCTCAATCCTCAATCCTTAATCCTCAATCTTCAATCCTCAATACTCAATCTTCAATAATCAATAATCAATCCTCAATCCACAATACTCAATCCTCAATCGTCAATCCTCAATCCCCAATCCTCAATCCTCAATCCCCAATGTTCAATGCGCAATACCCAATCCTCTATCTTCAATCCTCAACCCTCAACCCTCAATCCTCAACCCTCAATCCTCATCCACAATTCTCAATTCTCTATCCTCAATCCTCAATTCTCAATCTTCAATCCTCAATATTCAACACACAACCCTCAACCATCAATCCACAATACTCACCCATCAATCCTCAAATCCCAATACTCAATAGAATATCCGGAATTCTCATGGTTCAATACTCAATCCACAATATTCAATAATCAAATCTCAATCCTCAAACATCAATTCTCAACACTCAATCCTCAACACTCTGTCCTCTCTCTTCAATCCTCCATCCTCAATCCTCTATCCTCAAGCGTCAATCCTCAATCCTCAATCATCATACCACAATCCTCAGACCTCAAACCACAATTCCGTATCCTCAATCCTGAATGCTCAATCTTCATCCCTCAGTCCGCAACAATCAGTTGCCAATCCTCAATGCTCAATTGAATATCATCAATTCACAGTTTTCAATACTCAATCCCCAATCTTCTATCTTCAAATCTCAATCCACAAACATCAACTCTCATCACTCTACCCTCAACACTCAGTCCTCATTCTTCAATCCTCAATCCTCAATCCACAAACTTCAATCCTCAATACTCAAACTTCAATCCTCAATCCTCAATCCTCAATCCTCAAACCCCACTCCTCAACCGTCAGTCCTCGTCCTCAATCCTCAAACGTCAACCCTCAATCCTCAATCTTCAATCATCAATACTCAATCTTCAATCCTCAATCCTCAATCTTCAATCCTCAATCCTCAATCCCCAATATTCAATACACAATCCTCAACCATCAATTATCAATACTCAACCATCAATACTCAATTCTCAATACTCAATAGAATATCCTGAATTCTCATGGATCCATACTCAATCCACAATATTCAATAATCAAATCTGAATCCTCAAACGTCAGTTCTCAACACTCTATCCTCAAGACTCAGTCCTCTCTCTTCAATCCTCCATCCTCAATCCTCAATCCTCATGCGTCAATCCTCAATCCTCAATCCTCAACCCTCAATTCTCAGTCCTCAAACCTCAATCCCGTATCCTCAATCCTGAATTCTCAATCTTCAGACCTCAGTCCTCAACAATCAATTGTCAATCCTCAATCTTCAATAGAATATCCTCAATTCACAGTTTTCAATACTCAATCCCCATTCTTCAATCTTCAGATCTCAAAACACAAACATCAATTCCCATCACGCAACTCTCAACACTCAGTCGTCAATCATCAATCCTGAATCCTCAGTCCTCAATCTTCAATCCTCAATACTAAATCTTCAATCCTCAATCCTCAATTCTCAATCCCCAATACTCAAACCTCAATTCTCATCACTCAACACTCAACACTTAGCCCTCAATCTTCAATCCTCAATCCTCAATCCTCAGTCCTCAGTCTTCAATCGTCAATACTCAATCTCCAATCCTCAGTCCTCAATCCACAATCATCAATCCTCAATCCTGAATCTTCAATCCTCAATCCCCAATCCTCAATCTTCAATCCTCAATCCTCAATCCTCAATCCTCAATTCTCAATCCTCAACCCTCAGTCCCCGTCCTCAATCCTCATCCCTCAATCCTCAATCCTCAATCCCCAAAGCTCAATCCTCAAACCTCAATCATCAATACTCAATCTTCAATCCTCAATCCTCAATCCTTGATCCTCAATCCTCAGTCCTCAATCTTCAATCCTCAATCTCCTATCCTCAATCCTCAAGCGTCAAACCTCAATCATCAATCCTCAACCCTCAATCCTCAGTCCTCAAAACTCAATCCTCAACCCTCAATCCTCAATCCTCAATTTTCAATCATCAATACTCAATCTTCAATCCTCAATCCTCAATCCTCAATCCTCAATCCTCAATCTTCATCATCAATACTCAATCTTCAATCCTCAATAATCAATATCCAATCCTAGATCCTCAATCCCCAATCCTCAATCGTTAATCCTCAATATTCATACCTCAATCCCCTGTCCTCAATACTCAATACTCAACCTTCAATCCTCAATCCTCAATTCTCTATCCTCAATACTCAATCTTCAATCCTCAATCCTCAATCCTCAATACTCAATCCTCAATCCTCAATATTCAATCTTCAATCCACAATCCTCAATCCTCAATCTTCATTCCTCAATCCTTAATCCTCAATCCTCAATCCTCAGTCCTCAGTCCTCAATCTTCAATCCTCAATACTCAATCTCCAGTCCTCAATCCTCAACAATCAATCCTTAATCCTCAATCCTGAATCTTCAATCCTCCATCCTCAATACCCAAACCTCAATCTTCAATCCTCAATCCTCGATCCTCAATCTTCAATCCTCAATACTCAATCTTCAATCC
The DNA here is from genome assembly GCF_051401765.1 of Calliopsis andreniformis. NCBI lineage: Eukaryota > Metazoa > Arthropoda > Insecta > Hymenoptera > Andrenidae > Calliopsis > Calliopsis andreniformis. The sequence continues at coordinate 1,117,647 of NW_027480515.1, read as the reverse complement.
TCAATATTCAGCAAACAACCCTCAACCATCAATCCTCAATACTCAACCATCAACCCTCAATTCTCAGTACTCAATAAAATATCCTGAATTCTCAGTTTTCAATACTCAATCCTCAATCTTCAATCTTCAAGTCTCCATCCACAAACATCAATTATCATCACTCAACCCTCAACACTCAGTCCTGCATCTTCAATCCTCAATCCTCAATCCTCAATCTTCAATCCTCAATCATCAATCCTCAATCCTCAATCATCAACCTTCAATCCTCAATACTCAATCTTCAATCCTCAATACTCAATCCTCAATATTCAACACACAACCATTAACCATCAATTCTCAATACTCAACCATCAATCCTCAATTCTCAATACTCAATAGAATATCCTAAATTCTCATGATTCAATACTCAATCCACAATATTCTATAATCAAGTCTCGATCCTCAAACATCAATTCTCAACACTCAATCCTCAACACGCGGTCCTCTCTCTTCAATCCTCCATCCCCAATCCTCTATCCCCAAGCGTCAAACCTCAATCCTCAATCCTCAACCGTCAATCCTCAGTCCTCAAACCTCAATTCCGAATCCTCAATCCTGAATTCTCAATCTTCATCCCTCAGTCCGCAAGTATCAATTGTCAATCCTCAATCCTCAATAGAATATCCTCAATTCACAGTTTTCAATACTGAATCCCCAATCTTCAATCTTCAAATCTCAATCCACAGACATCAATTCTCATCACTCAACCCTCAACACTCAGTCCTCAATCTTCAATCCTCAATCCTCAATCCTCAATCTTCAATCCTCCATACTCAATCTTCAATCCTCAATCCTCAATCATCAATACTCAATCCTCAATCCTCAGTCATCAATCCTCAATCTTCAATACTCAATCCTCAATCATCAATCCTCAATCCTCAATCCTCAATCCTCAATCCTCATTCCTCAAACCTCAATCCTCAACCCTCAGTCCTCATCCTCCATCCTCAAACCTCAATCCTCAATCCTCAATCTTCAATCCTCAATACTCAACCTTCAATCCTGAATCCTCAATCCCCAATCCTCAATCCTCAATCCTCAATCGTCAGTCTTCAATCCTCAATACACAATCTGCAATCCTCAGACCTCAACCCTCAACCCTCAATCCTCATTCTTCAATCCTCAATACCCAATCCTCAATCTTCAACACTCAATCCTCAATCCTCAATTCTCAATCCTCAATCCTCAGTCCTCAGTCCTCAAACCTCAATCCTCAACCATCAGCCATCATCCTCAATCCTCAATCCTCGTTCCTCAATCCTCAATCCTCAATCCTCAATCCTCAATAGTCAATCTCCAATCCTAGATCCTCAATACCCAATCCTCAATCCTTAATCCTCAATCTTCAAACCTCAATCCTCAATCCTCAATCTGCAATGCTCAATCCTCAATCCTCAATCCTCAATCCTCAATCCTCAATACTCAATCTTCAATCCTCAATCCTCAATCCTCAATCCTCAACCCTCAGCCCTCATCTTCAATCCTCAATCCTGAATCCTCAATCCTCAATCTTCAATCCTCAATACTCAGTCTTCAATCCTCAATTCTCAATCCTCAATCGTCAGTCCTCAATCCTCAATCATCAATCCTCAATCCTCAATCTTCAATACTCATTCCTCAATCCTCAATCCTCAATCCTCAATCCTCAATCTTCAATCCTCAACACTCAAACCTCAATCTTCAATCCTCAATACTCAATCCTCAATCCTCAATCCTCAATCCTCAATCCTCAATACTCAATCTTCAATCCTCAATCCTCAATCCTCAATCCTCAACCCTCAGCCCTCATCCTCAATCCTCAATCCTGAATCCTCAATCCTCAATCCTCAATCCTCAATCCTCAGTCCTCAATCCACAATCATCAATCCTCAATCTTCAATACTCATTCCTCAATCCTCAATCCTCAATCCTCAATACTCAATCTTCAATCCTCAATCCTCAATCCTCAATCCTCAACCCTCAGCGATCATCCTCAATCCTCAATCCTGAATCCCCAATCCTCAATGTTCAATCCTCAACACTCAGACATCAATCATCAATCCTCAATACTCAATCCTCAATCCTCAATCCTCCATCATCAATCCTCAATCCTCAATCATCAACCTTCAATCCTCAATACTCAATCTTCAATCCTCAATACTCAATCCTCAATATTCAACACACAACCATCAACCATCAATTCTCAATACTCAACCATCAATCCTCAATTCTCAATACTCAATATTCAAACCTCAATCCTCAACCGTCAGTCCTCGTCCTCAATCCTCAACCTTCAATCCTCAAACATCAATTCTCAACACTCAATCCTCAACACTCAGTCCTCTCTCTTCAATCCTCCATTCTCAATCCTCAATCCTCAAGAGTCAATCATCAATCCTCAATCCTCACACCTCAATTCTCAGTCCTCAAACCTCAATCCCGAATTCTCAACACTGAATCCTCAATCCTCACACATCAATCAACAATCCTCAATCCTCAATCCTCATTCTTCAATCCTCAATCCTCAATCCTCAATCTGCAATCCTCAATACTCAATCCTCAATCCTCAATCGTCAATCCTCAAACCCCAATACTCTATCATTAATACTCAATCCTCAATCCTCAATCCTGAATCCTCAATCCTCAATCTTCAATCCTCAGTACTCAATCTTCAACCTTCAATCCTCAATCCTCAATCCTCAATCCTCAATCCGCAATCCTCAATCCTCAGTCCTCAATCCTCAATCCTCATCCTCAATCCTCAGGCATGAATACTCAATCTTCAAAACTCAATCCTCAATCCTCAACCCTCAGTCCTCATCCTCAATTCTCAATTCTCTATCCTCAAACCTCAATTCTCAATCTTCAATCCTCAATATTCAACACACAACCCTCAACCATCAATTCTCAATACTCAACCATCAATCCTCAAATCTCAATACTCAATAGAATATCCGGAATTCTCATGGTTCAATACTCAATCCCCAATCTTCAATCTTCAAATCTCAATCCACAAACATCAACTCTCATCACTCTACCCTCAACACTCAGTCCTCAATCTTCAATCCTCAATCCTCAATCCTCAAACTTCAATACTCAATACTCAATCTTCAATCCTCAATCCTCAATTCTCAATCCTCAATCGTCAATCGTCAATCCTCAATCCCCAATCCTCAATCTTCAGTCCTCAATCCTCAATCCTCAATCCCCAATCTTCAGTCCTCAATCCCCAATCCTCAATCCTCAATCCTCAATCCTCAATCCTCAAACCTCAATATTCTACACACAACCCTCAGCCATCAATCCTCAATACACAACTATCAATCCTCAGTTTTCAATACTCAATAGAATATCCTGAATTCTCAGGATTCTATACTCAATTCACAATACTCAATCATCAAATCTCAATCCTCAATCATCAATCCTCAACAGTCAATCCTCAAACATCTGTCCTCATTCTTCAATCCTCAATCCTCAATCCTCAATCCCCTAACGTCAACCCTCAATCCTCTATCCTCTGTCCTCATTCTTCAATCCTCAATACTCAATCTCCAATCCTCAGTCCTCAATCCTCAATCATCAATCCTCAATCCTGAATCTTCAATCCTCAATCCCCAATTCCCAATCTTCAATCCTCAATCCTCAATCCTCAATCCTCAATTCTCAATCCTCAAGCCTCAGTCCCCGTCCTCAATCCACATCCCTCAATCCTCAATCCTCAATCCTCAATCCTCAATCATCAATACTCAATCTTCAATCCTCAATCCTCAATCCTTGATCGCCAATCTTCAGTCCTCAATCTTCAATCCTTAATCTCCTATCCTCAATCCTCAAGCGTCAATCCTCAATCCTCAATCCTCAACCCTCAATCCCCAGTCCTCAAACCTCAGTCCTGAAACCTCAATCCTGAATTCTCAATTTTCAACCCTCAGTCCTCTGCAATCAATTGTCAATCATCAATCCTCAATAGAATATCCTTAATTCACAGTTTTGAATACTCAATCCTCAATCTTCAATCTTCAAATATCAATCCACAAAAATCAATTCTCAGCCCTCAACACTCAACACTCAGTCCTCAATCTTCAATCCTCAAACCTCAATCCTGAGTATTCAATCCTAAATACTCAATCTTCAATCCACAATCCTCAATACTCAATCCTCAATCGTCAATCCTCAATACTCAATCTTCAATCCACAATCCTCAATCCTCAATCTTCATTCCTCAATCCTTAATCCTCAATCCTCAATCTTCAGTCCTCAGTCCTTAATCTTCAATCCTCAATACTCAATCTCCAGTCCTCAATCCTCAACAATCAATCCTTAATCCTCAATCCTGAATCTTCAATCTTCCATCCTCAATACCCAAACCTCAATCTTCAATCCTCAATCCTCAATCCTCAATCCTCAATCTTCAATCCTCAGTAGTCAGTCTTCAATCCTCAATCCTCAATCCTCAATCCTTAATACTCAATCCTCAATCCTCAGTCATCAATCCTCAATCTTCAATACTCAATCCTCAATCCTCAATCCTCAATCCTCGATCCTCAATCCGCAATATTCAAACCTCAATCCTCAACCGTCAGTCGTCGTCCTCAATCCTCAACCTACAATCCTCAAACATGAATTCTCAACACTCAATCCTCAACACTCAGTCCTCTCTCATCAATCCTCCATTCTCAATCCTCAATCCTCAAGAGTCAATCCACAATCCTCAATCCTCAAACCTCAATTCTCAGTCCTCAAACATCAATCCCGAATCCTCAACACTGAATCCTCAATCCTCACACATCAATCCACAATCCTCAATCCTCAATCCTCATTCTTCAATCCTCAATCCTCAATCCTCAATCTGCAATCCTCAATACTCAATCCTCAATCCTCAATCGTCAATCCTCAAACCCCAATCCTCTATCATCAATACTCAATCCACAATCCTGAATCCTCAATCCTCAATCCTCAATCTTCAATCCTCAGTACTCAATCTTCAACCTTCAATCCTCAATCCTCAATCCTCAATCCTCAATCCGCAATCCTCAGTTTTCAATCCTCAATACTCAATCTTCAATCCTCAATCCTCAATCCTAAAATCCTCAATCCTCAATATTCAGCACACAACACACAACCACCAATCCTTAATGCTCAACCATCAATGCTCAATTCTCAATACTCAATAGAATATCCTGAATTCTCAGTTTTCAATACCCAGTCCTCAATCTTCAATATTCAAGTCTCCATCCACAAACATCTATTCTCATCACTCAACCCTCAACACTCAGTCCTCAATCTTCAATCCTGAATCCTCAATCCTCAATCTTCAATCCTCAATACTCAATCTTCAATCCTCAGTTGTCAATTCTCAATACTCAATCCTCAGTCTTCAATCCTCAATCTCCAATACTCAATCCTCAATCCTCAATCCTCAATCCTCAATCCTCAATCCTCATTCCTCAAACAGCAACCCTCAACCCTCAGTCCTCATCCTCCATCCTCAATCCTCAATCCTCAATCCTCAATCTTCAATCCTCAATCCTCAATCCTCAAACCTCAATCCTCAGACATGAATACTCCATCTTCAATACTCAATCCACAATCCTCAATCCTCAATCCTCAATCTTCAATCCTCAATCTTCAATCCTCAATAATCAATCTCCAATCCTAGATCCTCAATCCTGAATCTTCAATCCTCAGTAATCAATCTCCTATCCTAGATCCTCAATCCCCAATACTCAATCCTTAATCCTCAACCTTCAATCCTCAATCCCCAGTCCTCAATCTTCAACCCTCAATGCTCAATACTCAATCCTCAATCCTCAGTCCTCAATCCTCAATCCTCAGTCCTCAATCCTCAACCCTCAATCCTCAATCCTCAATCCTCAATCCTCAATCCTCAATCCTCAATCCTCAGGCATGAATACTCAACCTTCAATACTCAATCCTCAATCCTCAACCCCCAGTCCTCATCCTCAATACTCAATCTTCGATCCTCAATCCACAATCCTCAATCCTCAATACTCAATACTCAGTCCTGAATGCTCAATCTTCAATACTCAATCCTCAATCCTCAATCCTCAATCCTCAATCCTCAATTCTCAATCCTCATTCCTCAAACCTCAATCCTCAACCCTCAGTCCTCATACTCAATCCTCAATGCTCAATCCTCAATCCTCAATTCTCAATCTTCAATCCTCAATAATCAATCTCCAATCCTAGATCCTCAATCCCCAATCCTCAATCCTTAATCCTCAATCTTCAATCCTCAATCCCCAGTCCTCAATCTTCAATCCTCAATGCTCAATCCTCAATCCTCAATCCTCAGTCCTCAATCCTGAACCCTGAATCTTCAATCCTCAATCCCCAATCCTCAATCTTCAATCCTCAATCCTCAATCCTCAATCCTCAATCCTTAATACTCAATCCTCAATCCTCAGTCATCAATCCTCAATCTTCAATACTCAATCCTCAATCCTCAATCCTCAATCCTCGATCCTCAATCCGCAATATTCAAACCTCAATCCTCAACCGTCAGTCGTCGTCCTCAATCCTCAACCTACAATCCTCAAACATGAATTCTCAACACTCAATCGTCAACACTCAGTCCTCTCTCATCAATCCTCCATTCTCAATCCTCAATCCTCAAGAGTCAATCCTCAATCCTCAATCCTCAAACCTCAATTCTCAGTCCTCAAACCTCAATCCCGAATCCTCAACACTGAATCCTCAATCCTCACACATCAATCCACAATCCTCAATCCTCAGTCCTCATTCTTCAATCCTCAATCCTCAATCCACAATCTGCAATCCTCAATACTCAATCCTCAATCCTCAATCGTCAATCCTCAAACCCCAACCCTCCGTCATCAATACTCAATCCACAATCCTGAATCCTCAATCCTCAATCCTCAATCTTCAATCCTCAGTACTCAATCTTCAACCTTCAATCCTCATCCTCAATCCTCAATCCTCAATCCGCAATCCTCAGTTTTCAATCCTCAATACTCAATCTTCAATCCTCAATCCTCAATCCTAAAATCCTCAATCCTCAATATTCAGCACACAACACACAACCACCAATCCTTAATGCTCAACCATCAATGCTCAATTCTCAATACTCAATAGAATATCCTGAATTCTCAGTTTTCAATACCCAGTCCTCAATCTTCAATATTCAAGTCTCCATCCACAAACATCTATTCTCATCACTCAACCCTCAACACTCAGTCCTCAATCTTCAATCCTGAATCCTCAATCCTCAATCTTCAATCCTCAATACTCAATCTTCAATCCTCAGTTGTCAATTCTCAATACTCAATCCTCAGTATTCAATCCTCAATCTCCAATACTCAATCCTCAATCCTCAATCCTCAATCCTCAATCCTCAATCCTCATTCCTCAAACAGCAACCCTCAACCCTCAGTCCTCATCCTCCATCCTCAATCCTCAATCCTCAATCCTCAATCTTCAATCCTCAATCCTCAATCCTCAAACCTCAATCCTCAGACATGAATACTCCATCTTCAATACTCAATCCACAATCCTCAATCCTCAATCCTCAATCTTCAATCCTCAATCTTCAATCCTCAATAATCAATCTCCAATCCTAGATCCTCAATCCTGAATCTTCAATCCTCAGTAATCAATCTCCTATCCTAGATCCTCAATCCCCAATACTCAATCCTTAATCCTCAACCTTCAATCCTCAATCCCCAGTCATCAATCTTCAACCCTCAATGCTCAATACTCAATCCTCAATCCTCAGTCCTCAATCCTCAATCCTCAGGCCTCAATCCTCAACCCTCAATCCTCAATCCTCAATCCTCAATCCTCAATCTTCAATCCTCAGGCATGAATACTCAACCTTCAATACTCAATCCTCAATCCTCAACCCCCAGTCCTCATCCTCAATACTCAATCTTCGATCCTCAATCCACAATCCTCAATCCTCAATACTCAATACTCAGTCCTGAATGCTCAATCTTCAATACTCAATCCTCAATCCTCAATCCTCAATCCTCAATCCTCAGTTCTCAATCCTCATTCCTCAAACCTCAATCCTCAACCCTCAGTCCTCATACTCAATTCTCAATGCTCAATCCTCAATCCTCAATTCTCAATCTTCAATCCTCAATAATCAATCTCCAATCCTAGATCCTCAATCCCCAATCCTCAATCCTTAATCCTCAATCTTCAATCCTCAATCCCCAGTCCTCAATCTTCAATCCTCAATGCTCAATCCTCAATCCTCAATCCTCAGTCCTCAATCCTGAACCCTGAATCTTCAATCCTCAATCCCCAATCCTCAATCTTCAATCCTCAATCCTCAATCCTCAATCCTCAATCCTTAATACTCAATCCTCAATCCTCAGTCATCAATCCTCAATCTTCAATACTCAATCCTCAATCCTCAATCCTCAATCCTCGATCCTCAATCCGCAATATTCAAACCTCAATCCTCAACCGTCAGTCGTCGTCCTCAATCCTCAACCTACAATCCTCAAACATGAATTCTCAACACTCAATCCTCAACACTCAGTCCTCTCTCATCAATCCTCCATTCTCAATCCTCAATCCTCAAGAGTCAATCCTCAATCCTCAATCCTCAAACCTCAATTCTCAGTCCTCAAACCTCAATCCCGAATCCTCAACACTGAATCCTCAATCCTCACACATCAATCCACAATCCTCAATCCTCAATCCTCATTCTTCAATCCTCAATCCTCAATCCTCAATCTGCAATCCTCAATACTCAATCCTCAATCCTCAATCGTCAATCCTCAAACCCCAATCCTCTATCATCAATACTCAATACACAATCCTGAATCCTCAATCCTCAATCCTCAATCTTCAATCCTCAGTACTCAATCTTCAACCTTCAATCCTCAATCCTCAATCCTCAATCCTCAATCCGCAATCCTCAGTTTTCAATCCTCAATACTCAATCTTCAATCCTCAATCCTCAATCCCAAAATTCTCAATCCTCAATATTCAGCACACAACACACAACCACCAATCCTTAATGCTCAACCATCAATGCTCAATTCTCAATACTCAATAGAATGTCCTGAATTCTCAGTTTTCAATACCCAGTCCTCAATCTTCAATATTCAAGTCTCCATCCACAAACATCTATTCTCATCACTCAACCCTCAACACTCAGTCCTCAATCTTCAATCCTGAATCCTCAATCCTCAATCTTCAATCCTCAATACTCAATCTTCAATCCTCAGTTGTCAATTCTCAATACTCAATCCTCAGTCTTCAATCCTCAATCTCCAATACTCAATCCTCAATCCTCAATCCTCAATCCTCAATCCTCAATCCTCATTCCTCAAACAGCAACCCTCAACCATCAGTCCTCATCCTCCATCCTCAATCCTCAATCCTCAATCCTCAATCTTCAATCCTCAATCCTCAATCCTCAAACCTCAATCCTCAGACATGAATACTCCATCTTCAATACTCAATCCACAATCCTCAATCCTCAATCCTCAATCTTCAATCCTCAATCTTCAATCCTCAATAATCAATCTCCAATCCTAGATCCTCAATCCTGAATCTTCAGTCCTCAGTAGTCAATCTCCTATCCTAGATCCTCAATCCCCAATACTCAATCCTTAATCCTCAACCTTCAATCCTCAATCCCCAGTCCTCAATCTTCAACCCTCAATGCTCAATACTCAATCCTCAATCCTCAGTCCTCAATCCTCAATCCTCAGTCCTCAATCCTCAACCCTCAATCCTCAATCCTCAATCCTCAATCCTCAATCCTCAATCCTCAGGCATGAATACTCAATCTTCAATACTCAATCCTCAATCCTCAACCCTCAGTCCTCATCCTCAATTCTCAATTCTCTATCCTCAAACCTCAATTCTCAATCTTCAATCCTCAATATTCAACACACAACCCTCAACCATCAATTCTCAATACTCAACCATCAATCCTCAAATCTCAATACTCAATAGAATATCCGGAATTCTCATGGTTCAATACTCAATCCCCAATCTTCAATCTTCAAATCTCAATCCACAAACATCAACTCTCATCACTCTACCCTCAACACTCAGTCCTCAATCTTCAATCCTCAATCCTCAATCCTCAAACTTCAATACTCAATACTCAATCTTCAATCCTCAATCCTCAATTCTCAATCCTCAATCCTCAATCCTCAATCCTCAATCGTCAATCGTCAATCCTCAATCCCCAATCCTCAATCTTCAGTCCTCAATCCTCAATCCTCAATCCCCAATCTTCAGTCCTCAATCCCCAATCCTCAATCCTCAATCCTCAATCCTCAATCCTCAAACCTCAATATTCTACACACAACCCTCAGCCATCAATCCTCAATACACAACTATCAATCCTCAGTTTTCAATACTCAATAGAATATCCTGAATTCTCAGGATTCTATACTCAATTCACAATACTCAATCATCAAATCTCAATCCTCAATCATCAATCCTCAACACTCAATCCTCAAACATCTGTCCTCATTCTTCAATCCTCTATCCTCAATCCTCAATCCCCTAACGTCAACCCTCAATCCTCTATCCTCTGTCCTCATTCTTCAATCCTCAATACTCAATCTCCAATCCTCAGTCCTCAATCCTCAATCATCAATCCTCAATCCTGAATCTTCAATCCTCAATCCCCAATTCCCAATCTTCAATCCTCAATCCTCAATCCTCAATCCTCAATTCTCAATCCTCAAGCCTCAGTCCCCGTCCTCAATCCACATCCCTCAATCCTCAATCCTCAATCCTCAATCCTCAATCATCAATACTCAATCTTCAATCCTCAATCCTCAATCCTTGATCGCCAATCTTCAGTCCTCAATCTTCAATCCTTAATCTCCTATCCTCAATCCTCAAGCGTCAATCCTCAATCCTCAATCCTCAACCCTCAATCCCCAGTCCTCAAACCTCAGTCCTGAAACCTCAATCCTGAATTCTCAATTTTCAACCCTCAGTCCTCTGCAATCAATTGTCAATCATCAATCCTCAATAGAATATCCTTAATTCACAGTTTTGAATACTCAATCCTCAATCTTCAATCTTCAAATATCAATCCACAAAAATCAATTCTCAGCCCTCAACACTCAACACTCAGTCCTCAATCTTCAATCCTCAAACCTCAATCCTGAGTATTCAATCCTAAATACTCAATCTTCAATCCACAATCCTCAATACTCAATCCTCAATCGTCAATCCTCAATACTCAATCTTCAATCCACAATCCTCAATCCTCAATCTTCATTCCTCAATCCTTAATCCTCAATCCTCAATCTTCAGTCCTCAGTCCTTAATCTTCAATACTCAATACTCAATCTCCAGTCCTCAATCCTCAACAATCAATCCTTAATCCTCAATCCTGAATCTTCAATCTTCCATCCTCAATACCCAAACCTCAATCTTCAATCCTCAATCCTCAATCCTCAATCCTCAATCTTCAATCCTCAGTAGTCAGTCTTCAATCCTCAATCCTCAATCCTCAATCCTTAATACTCAATCCTCAATCCTCAGTCATCAATCCTCAATCTTCAATACTCAATCCTCAATCCTCAATCCTCAATCCTCGATCCTCAATCCGCAATATTCAAACCTCAATCCTCAACCGTCAGTCGTCGTCCTCAATCCTCAACCTACAATCCTCAAACATGAATTCTCAACACTCAATCCTCAACACTCAGTCCTCTCTCATCAATCCTCCATTCTCAATCCTCAATCCTCAAGAGTCAATCCACAATCCTCAATCCTCAAACCTCAATTCTCAGTCCTCAAACCTCAATCCCGAATCCTCAACACTGAATCCTCAATCCTCACACATCAATCCACAATCCTCAATCCTCAATCCTCATTCTTCAATCCTCAATCCTCAATCCTCAATCTGCAATCCTCAATACTCAATCCTCAATCCTCAATCGTCAATCCTCAAACCCCAATCCTCTATCATCAATACTCAATCCACAATCCTGAATCCTCAATCCTCAATCCTCAATCTTCAATCCTCAGTACTCAATCTTCAACCTTCAATCCTCAATCCTCAATCCTCAATCCTCAATCCGCAATCCTCAGTTTTCAATCCTCAATACTCAATCTTCAATCCTCAATCCTCAATCCTAAAATCCTCAATCCTCAATATTCAGCACACAACACACAACCACCAATCCTTAATGCTCAACCATCAATGCTCAATTCTCAATACTCAATAGAATATCCTGAATTCTCAGTTTTCAATACCCAGTCCTCAATCTTCAATATTCAAGTCTCCATCCACAAACATCTATTCTCATCACTCAACCCTCAACACTCAGTCCTCAATCTTCAATCCTGAATCCTCAATCCTCAATCTTCAATCCTCAATACTCAATCTTCAATCCTCAGTTGTCAATTCTCAATACTCAATCCTCAGTCTTCAATCCTCAATCTCCAATACTCAATCCTCAATCCTCAATCCTCAATCCTCAATCCTCAATCCTCATTCCTCAAACAGCAACCCTCAACCCTCAGTCCTCATCCTCCATCCTCAATCCTCAATCCTCAATCCTCAATCTTCAATCCTCAATCCTCAATCCTCAAACCTCAATCCTCAGACATGAATACTCCATCTTCAATACTCAATCCACAATCCTCAATCCTCAATCCTCAATCTTCAATCCTCAATCTTCAATCCTCAATAATCAATCTCCAATCCTAGATCCTCAATCCTGAATCTTCAATCCTCAGTAATCAATCTCCTATCCTAGATCCTCAATCCCCAATACTCAATCCTTAATCCTCAACCTTCAATCCTCAATCCCCAGTCCTCAATCTTCAACCCTCAATGCTCAATACTCAATCCTCAATCCTCAGTCCTCAATCCTCAATCCTCAGTCCTCAATCCTCAACCCTCAATCCTCAATCCTCAATCCTCAATCCTCAATCCTCAATCCTCAATCCTCAGGCATGAATACTCAACCTTCAATACTCAATCCTCAATCCTCAACCCCCAGTCCTCATCCTCAATACTCAATCTTCGATCCTCAATCCACAATCCTCAATCCTCAATACTCAATACTCAGTCCTGAATGCTCAATCTTCAATACTCAATCCTCAATCCTCAATCCTCAATCCTCAATCCTCAATTCTCAATCCTCATTCCTCAAACCTCAATCCTCAACCCTCAGTCCTCATACTCAATCCTCAATGCTCAATCCTCAATCCTCAATTCTCAATCTTCAATCCTCAATAATCAATCTCCAATCCTAGATCCTCAATCCCCAATCCTCAATCCTTAATCCTCAATCTTCAATCCTCAATCCCCAGTCCTCAATCTTCAATCCTCAATGCTCAATCCTCAATCCTCAATCCTCAGTCCTCAATCCTGAACCCTGAATCTTCAATCCTCAATCCCCAATCCTCAATCTTCAATCCTCAATCCTCAATCCTCAATCCTCAATCCTTAATACTCAATCCTCAATCCTCAGTCATCAATCCTCAATCTTCAATACTCAATCCTCAATCCTCAATCCTCAATCCTCGATCCTCAATCCGCAATATTCAAACCTCAATCCTCAACCGTCAGTCGTCGTCCTCAATCCTCAACCTACAATCCTCAAACATGAATTCTCAACACTCAATCGTCAACACTCAGTCCTCTCTCATCAATCCTCCATTCTCAATCCTCAATCCTCAAGAGTCAATCCTCAATCCTCAATCCTCAAACCTCAATTCTCAGTCCTCAAACCTCAATCCCGAATCCTCAACACTGAATCCTCAATCCTCACACATCAATCCACAATCCTCAATCCTCAGTCCTCATTCTTCAATCCTCAATCCTCAATCCACAATCTGCAATCCTCAATACTCAATCCTCAATCCTCAATCGTCAATCCTCAAACCCCAATCCTCCATCATCAATACTCAATCCACAATCCTGAATCCTCAATCCTCAATCCTCAATCTTCAATCCTCAGTACTCAATCTTCAACCTTCAATCCTCATCCTCAATCCTCAATCCTCAATCCGCAATCCTCAGTTTTCAATCCTCAATACTCAATCTTCAATCCTCAATCCTCAATCCTAAAATCCTCAATCCTCAATATTCAGCACACAACACACAACCACCAATCCTTAATGCTCAACCATCAATGCTCAATTCTCAATACTCAATAGAATATCCTGAATTCTCAGTTTTCAATACCCAGTCCTCAATCTTCAATATTCAAGTCTCCATCCACAAACATCTATTCTCATCACTCAACCCTCAACACTCAGTCCTCAATCTTCAATCCTGAATCCTCAATCCTCAATCTTCAATCCTCAATACTCAATCTTCAATCCTCAGTTGTCAATTCTCAATACTCAATCCTCAGTATTCAATCCTCAATCTCCAATACTCAATCCTCAATCCTCAATCCTCAATCCTCAATCCTCAATCCTCATTCCTCAAACAGCAACCCTCAACCCTCAGTCCTCATCCTCCATCCTCAATCCTCAATCCTCAATCCTCAATCTTCAATCCTCAATCCTCAATCCTCAAACCTCAATCCTCAGACATGAATACTCCATCTTCAATACTCAATCCACAATCCTCAATCCTCAATCCTCAATCTTCAATCCTCAATCTTCAATCCTCAATAATCAATCTCCAATCCTAGATCCTCAATCCTGAATCTTCAATCCTCAGTAATCAATCTCCTATCCTAGATCCTCAATCCCCAATACTCAATCCTTAATCCTCAACCTTCAATCCTCAATCCCCAGTCATCAATCTTCAACCCTCAATGCTCAATACTCAATCCTCAATCCTCAGTCCTCAATCCTCAATCCTCAGGCCTCAATCCTCAACCCTCAATCCTCAATCCTCAATCCTCAATCCTCAATCCTCAATCCTCAGGCATGAATACTCAACCTTCAATACTCAATCCTCAATCCTCAACCCCCAGTCCTCATCCTCAATACTCAATCTTCGATCCTCAATCCACAATCCTCAATCCTCAATACTCAATACTCAGTCCTGAATGCTCAATCTTCAATACTCAATCCTCAATCCTCAATCCTCAATCCTCAATCCTCAGTTCTCAATCCTCATTCCTCAAACCTCAATCCTCAACCCTCAGTCCTCATACTCAATTCTCAATGCTCAATCCTCAATCCTCAATTCTCAATCTTCAATCCTCAATAATCAATCTCCAATCCTAGATCCTCAATCCCCAATCCTCAATCCTTAATCCTCAATCTTCAATCCTCAATCCCCAGTCCTCAATCTTCAATCCTCAATGCTCAATCCTCAATCCTCAATCCTCAGTCCTCAATCCTGAACCCTGAATCTTCAATCCTCAATCCCCAATCCTCAATCTTCAATCCTCAATCCTCAATCCTCAATCCTCAATCCTTAATACTCAATCCTCAATCCTCAGTCATCAATCCTCAATCTTCAATACTCAATCCTCAATCCTCAATCCTCAATCCTCGATCCTCAATCCGCAATATTCAAACCTCAATCCTCAACCGTCAGTCGTCGTCCTCAATCCTCAACCTACAATCCTCAAACATGAATTCTCAACACTCAATCCTCAACACTCAGTCCTCTCTCATCAATCCTCCATTCTCAATCCTCAATCCTCAAGAGTCAATCCTCAATCCTCAATCCTCAAACCTCAATTCTCAGTCCTCAAACCTCAATCCCGAATCCTCAACACTGAATCCTCAATCCTCACACATCAATCCACAATCCTCAATCCTCAATCCTCATTCTTCAATCCTCAATCCTCAATCCTCAATCTGCAATCCTCAATACTCAATCCTCAATCCTCAATCGTCAATCCTCAAACCCCAATCCTCTATCATCAATACTCAATACACAATCCTGAATCCTCAATCCTCAATCCTCAATCTTCAATCCTCAGTACTCAATCTTCAACCTTCAATCCTCAATCCTCAATCCTCAATCCTCAATCCGCAATCCTCAGTTTTCAATCCTCAATACTCAATCTTCAATCCTCAATCCTCAATCCCAAAATTCTCAATCCTCAATATTCAGCACACAACACACAACCACCAATCCTTAATGCTCAACCATCAATGCTCAATTCTCAATACTCAATAGAATATCCTGAATTCTCAGTTTTCAATACCCAGTCCTCAATCTTCAATATTCAAGTCTCCATCCACAAACATCTATTCTCATCACTCAACCCTCAACACTCAGTCCTCAATCTTCAATCCTGAATCCTCAATCCTCAATCTTCAATCCTCAATACTCAATCTTCAATCCTCAGTTGTCAATTCTCAATACTCAATCCTCAGTCTTCAATCCTCAATCTCCAATACTCAATCCTCAATCCTCAATCCTCAATCCTCAATCCTCAATCCTCATTCCTCAAACAGCAACCCTCAACCATCAGTCCTCATCCTCCATCCTCAATCCTCAATCCTCAATCCTCAATCTTCAATCCTCAATCCTCAATCCTCAAACCTCAATCCTCAGACATGAATACTCCATCTTCAATACTCAATCCACAATCCTCAATCCTCAATCCTCAATCTTCAATCCTCAATCTTCAATCCTCAATAATCAATCTCCAATCCTAGATCCTCAATCCTGAATCTTCAGTCCTCAGTAGTCAATCTCCTATCCTAGATCCTCAATCCCCAATACTCAATCCTTAATCCTCAACCTTCAATCCTCAATCCCCAGTCCTCAATCTTCAACCCTCAATGCTCAATACTCAATCCTCAATCCTCAGTCCTCAATCCTCAATCCTCAGTCCTCAATCCTCAACCCTCAATCCTCAATCCTCAATCCTCAATCCTCAATCCTCAATCCTCAGGCATGAATACTCAATCTTCAATACTCAATCCTCAATCCTCAACCCTCAGTCCTCATCCTCAATTCTCAATTCTCTATCCTCAAACCTCAATTCTCAATCTTCAATCCTCAATATTCAACACACAACCCTCAACCATCAATTCTCAATACTCAACCATCAATCCTCAAATCTCAATACTCAATAGAATATCCGGAATTCTCATGGTTCAATACTCAATCCCCAATCTTCAATCTTCAAATCTCAATCCACAAACATCAACTCTCATCACTCTACCCTCAACACTCAGTCCTCAATCTTCAATCCTCAATCCTCAATCCTCAAACTTCAATACTCAATACTCAATCTTCAATCCTCAATCCTCAATTCTCAATCCTCAATCCTCAATCCTCAATCCTCAATCGTCAATCGTCAATCCTCAATCCCCAATCCTCAATCTTCAGTCCTCAATCCTCAATCCTCAATCCCCAATCTTCAGTCCTCAATCCCCAATCCTCAATCCTCAATCCTCAATCCTCAATCCTCAAACCTCAATATTCTACACACAACCCTCAGCCATCAATCCTCAATACACAACTATCAATCCTCAGTTTTCAATACTCAATAGAATATCCTGAATTCTCAGGATTCTATACTCAATTCACAATACTCAATCATCAAATCTCAATCCTCAATCATCAATCCTCAACACTCAATCCTCAAACATCTGTCCTCATTCTTCAATCCTCAATCCTCAATCCTCAATCCTCAATACTCAATCTTCAATCCTCAATACTCAATCCTCAATCCTCAACCCTCAGCCCTCATCCTCAATCCTCAATCCTGAATCCTCAATACTCAATGTTCAATCCTCAATACTCAGTCTTCAATCATCAATCCTCAGCTATCAACCCTCAATCCTCAATATTCAATCATCAATACTCAATCTTCAATCCTCAATCCTCAATCCTCAATCCTCATTCCTCAAACCTCAATCCTCAACCCTCAGTCCTCATCCTCAATTCTCCATGCTCAATCCTCAATCCTCAATTCTCAATCATCAATCCTCAATAATCAATCTCCAATCCTAGATCCTGAATCCCCAATCCTCAATCCTTAACCCTCAATCTTCAATCCTCAATCCCCAGTCCTCAATCTTCATTCGACAATCCTTAATCCTCAATCCTCAATCCTCAGTCCTGAGTCCTCAACCTTCAATCCTCAATACTCAATCTCCAATCCTCAATCCTCAATCCTCAATCTTCAATCCTCAATACTCAATCTTCAATCCTCAATCCTCAATCTTCAATCCTCAATCCTCAATCCTCAATCTTCAACACTCAATCCTCAATCCTCAATCCTCAATCCTCAATACTCAATCCTCAATCCTCAATCCTCAATCCTCAATCCTCAACCCTCAGCCCTCATCTTCAATCCTCAATCCTGAATCCTCAATCCTCAATCTTCAATCCTCAATACTCAGTCTTCAATCCTCAATCCTCAATCCTCAATCGTCAGTCCTCAATCCAGAATCATCAATCCTCAATCTTCAATACTCATTCCTCAATCCTCAATCCTCAATCCTCAATCCTCAATCTTCAGTCCTCAATCATCAACCCTCAATCCTCAATCTTCAATCCTCAATCCTCAATCCTCGATGCTCAATCCTCAATCCTAAATCATCAATCCTCAATCTTCAACACTCAATCCTCAATCCTCAATCTTCAATACTCAATCCTCAATCCTCAATCCTCAATCCTCAATACTCAATCTTCAATCCTCAATACTCAATCCTCAATCCTCAACCCTCAGCCCTCATCCTCAATCCTCAATCCTGAATCCTCAATACTCAATGTTCAATCCTCAATACTCAGTCTTCAATCATCAATCCTCAGCTATCAACCCTCAATCCTCAATATTCAATCATCAATACTCAATCTTCAATCCTCAATCCTCAATCCTCATTCCTCAATCCTCAATCCTCAATCCTCAATCCTCAGTCCTCAAACCTCAATCCTGAATCTTCAATACTGAATCCTCAATTTTCAGACCTCAGTCCTCAACAATCAGTTGTCAGTTCTCAATCCTCAATACAATATCTTCAATTCACAGTTTTCAATACTCAATACTGAATCTGCAATCTTCAAATCTCTATGCACAAACATCAATCCTCATCACTGAACCCTCAACACTCAGTCCCCAATCCTCAATCTTCAATCCTCAATCCTCAATCGTCAATCCTCAATCCTCAATCTTCAACCCTCAATACTCAACCTTCAATCCTCAATCCTCAATCCCCAATCCTCAATCCTCAATCCTCAATCATCAGTCTTCAATCCTCAATACACAATCTGCAATTCTCAGACCTCAACCCTCAACCCTCATTCCTCATTCTTCAATCCTCAATACCCAATCCTCAATCTTCAACACTCAATCCTCAAACCTCAATTCGCAATCCTCAATCCTCAGTCCTCAGTCCTCAAACCTCAATCCTCAACCCTCAGCCATCATCCTCAATCCTCAATCCTCGTTCCTCAATCCTCAATCCTCAAT
Organism: Calliopsis andreniformis; assembly: GCF_051401765.1. Classification (NCBI taxonomy): domain Eukaryota; kingdom Metazoa; phylum Arthropoda; class Insecta; order Hymenoptera; family Andrenidae; genus Calliopsis; species Calliopsis andreniformis. Next base: position 1,098,292 of record NW_027480515.1, on the reverse strand, counting down.
TCTCAATCCTCAATAGTCAATCTCCAATCCTAGATCCACAATCCACAATCCTCAATCCTTAATCCTCAATCTTCAATCCTCAACCCTCAGCCCTCATCCTCCATCCTCAATCCTCAATCCTCAATCCTCAATCCTCAATCCTCAGTCCTCAATCCTCAACCCTCAATCCTCAATCCTCAATCCTCAATCCTCAATCCTCAATCCTCAGGCATGAATACTCAACCTTCAATACTCAATCCTCAATTCTCAACCCTCAGTCCTCACCCTCAATACTCAATCTTCGATCCTCAAACCACAATGCTCAATCCTCAATACTCAATCCTCAGTCATGAATGCTCAATCTTCAATACTCAATCCTCAATCCTCAATCCTCAATCCTCAATCCTCAATTCTCAATCCTCATTCCTCAAACCTCAATCCTCAACCCTCAGTCCTCATACTCAATTCTCAATGCTCAATACTCAATCCTCAATTCTCAATCTTCAATCCTCAATAATCAATCTCCAATCCTAGATCCTCAATCCCCAATCCTCAATCCTTAATCCTCAATCTTCAATCCTCAATCCCCAGTCCTCAATCTTCAATCCTCAATGCTCAATCCTCAATCCTCAATCCTCAGTCCTCAATCCTCAACCCTGAATCTTCAATCCTCAATCCCCAATCCTCAATCTTCAATCCTCAATCCTCAATCCTCAATCCTCAATTCTCAATCCACAAACCTCAGTCCCCGTCCTCAATCCTCATCCCTCAATCCTCAATCCTCAATCCTCAATCCTCAATCATGAATCCTCAATCCTCAATCCTCAATCCTCAATCCTCAGGCATGAATACTCAACCTTCAATACTCAATCCTCAATTCTCAACCCTCAGTCCTCATCCTCAATACTCAATCTTCGATCCTCAAACCACAATCCTCAATCCTCAATACTCAATCCTCAGTCATGAATGCTCAATCTTCAATACTCAATCCTCAATCCTCAATCCTCAATCCTCAATCCTCAATTCTCAATCCTCATTCCTCAAACCTCAATAGTCAACCCTCAGTCCTCATACTCAATTCTCAATGCTCAATACTCAATCCTCAATTCTCAATCTTCAATCCTCAATAATCAATCTCCAATCCTAGATCCTCAATCCCCAATCCTCAATCCTTAATCCTCAATCTTCAATCCCCAATCCCCAGTCCTCAATCTTCAATACTCAATGCTCAATCCTCAATCCTCAATCCTCAGTCCTCAATCCTCAACCCTGAATCTTCAATCCTCAATCCCCAATCCTCAATCTTCAATCCTCAATCCTCAATCCTCAATCCTCAGTCCTCAATCCTCAATTCTCAATCCTCAAACCTCAGTCCCCGTCCTCAATCCTCATCCCTCAATCCTCAATCCTCAATCCTCAATCTTCAATCTTCAATACTCAATCCTCAATCCCCAATCCTCAATCCTCAATCCTCAATCGTCAGTCTTCAATCCTCAATACACAATCTGCAATCCTCAGACCTCAATCCTCAATCCTCAATCCTCAGTCCACAGTCCTCAATCCTCAATCCTCAATCCTCAATAGTCAATCTCCAACCCTAGATCCTCAATCCCGAATACTCAATCCTTAATCCACAACCTTCAATCCTCAATCCTCAATTCTCAATCATCAATACTCAATCCTCAATCCTCAATCCACAATCCTCAACCCTCAATCCTCAATCCTCAATCTTCAATCATCAATACTCAATCTTCAATACTCAATCCTCAATCTTCGATCATCATGTCTCCATCCACAACATCAATTCTCATCACTCAACCCTCAACACTCAGTCCTCAATCTTCAATCCTCAATCCTCAATCCTCAATCTTCAATCCTCAATACTCAATATTCAATCCTCAGTTGTCAATTCTCAATACTCAATCCTCAGTCTTCAATCCTCAATCTCCAATACTCAATCCTCAATCCTCAATCCTCAATCCTCAATCCTCAATCCTCATTCCTCAAACAGCAATCCTCAACCCTCAGTCCTCATCCTCCATCCTCAATCCTCAATCCTCAATCCTCAATCTTCAATCCTCAATCCTCAATTCTCAGTCCTCAAACCTCAATACCGAATCCTCAACACTGAATCCTCAATCCTCAATCCTCATTCCTCAATCCTCAGTCCTCAATCCACAATCATCAATCATCAATCCTCAATACTCAATCCTCAATCCTCAATCCTCAATCATCAATCCTCAATCCTCAATCATCAACCTTCAATCCTCAATACTCAATCTTCAATCCTCAATACTCAATCCTCAATATTCAACACACAACCATCAACCATCAAATCTCAATACTCAACCATCAATCCTCAATTCTCAATACTCAATATTCAAACCTCAATCCTCAACCGTCAGTCCTCGTCCTCAATCCTCAACCTTCAATCCTCAAACATCAATTCTCAACACTCAATCCTCAACACTCAGTCCTCTCTCTTCAATCCTCCATTCTCAATCCTCAATCCTCAAGAGTCAATCCTCAATCCTCAATCCTCAAACCTCAATTCTCAGTCCTCAAACCTCAATCCCGAATCCTCAACACTGAATCCTCAATCCTCACACATCAATCCACAATCCTCAATCCTCAATCCTCATTCTTCAATCCTCAGTCCTCAATCCTCAATCTGCAATCCTCAATACTCAATCCTCAATCCTCAATCGTCAATCCTCAGACCCCAATCCTCTATCATTAATACTCAATCCTCAATCCTCAATCCTCAATCCTCAATCCTCAATCTTCAATCCTCAGTACTCAATCTTCAACCTTCAATCCTCAATCCTCAATCCTCAATCCTCAATCCGCAATCCTCAGTCTTCAATCCTCAATACTCAATCTTCAATCCTCAATCCTCAACCCTAAAATCCTCAATCCCCAATATTCAGCACACAACACACAACCACCAATCCTCAATGCTCAACCATCAATGCTCAATTCTCAATACTCAATAGAATATCCTGAATTCTCAGTTTTCAATACCCAGTTCTCAATCTTTAATATTCAAGTCTCCATCCACAAACATCTATCCTCATCACTCAACCCTCAACACTCAGTCCTCAATCTTCAATCCTGAATCGTCAATCCTCAATCTTCAATCCTCAATACTCAATCTTCAATCCTCAGTTGTCAATTCTCAATACTCAATCCTCAGTCTTCAATCCTCAATCTCCAATACTCAATCCTCAATCCTCAATACTCAATCCTCAATCCTCTATCCTCATTCCTCAAACAGCAATCCTCAACCCTCAGTCCTCATCCTCCATCCTCAATCCTCAATCCTCAATCCTCAATCTTCAATCCTCAATCCTCAATCCTCAAACCTCGATCCTCAGACATGAATACTCCATCTTCAATACCCAATCCACAATCTTCAATCCTCAATACTCAATCTTCAATCCTCAATCTTCAATCCTCAATAATCAAGCTCCTATCCTAGATCCTCAATCCCCAATACTCAATCCTTAATCCTCAACCTTCAATCCTCAATCCCCAGTCCTCAATCTTCAATCCTAAATGCTCAATACTCAATCCTCAATCCTCAGTCCTCAATCCTCAATCCTCAGTCCTCAATCCTCAACCCTCAATCCTCAATCCTCAATCCTCAATCCTCAATCCTCAATCCTCAGGCATGGATACTCAACCTTCAATACTCAATCCTCAATCTCCAACCCTCAGTCCTCATCCTCAATACTCAATCTTCGATCCTCAATCCACAATCCTCAATCCTCAATACTCAATCCTCAGTCATGAATGCTCAATCTTCTATACTCAATCCTCAATCCTCAATCCTCAATCCTCAATCCTCAATCCTCAATTCTCAATCCTCAAACCTCAGTCCCCGTCCTCAATCCTCATCCCTCAATCCTCAATCCTCAATCCTCAATCCTCAATCATCAATACTCAATCTTCAATCCTCAATCCTCAATCGTTGATCCTCAATCCTCAGTCCTCCATCTTCAATCCTCAATCTCCTATCCTCAATCCTCAAGCGTCAATCCTCAATCCTCAATCCTCAACCCTCAATCCTCAGTCCTCAAACATCAATCCTGAAACATCAATCCTGAATTCTCAATTTTCAGCACTTAGTCCTCAGCAATCGATGGTCAATCACCAATCCTCAATAGAATATCCTCAATTCACAGTTTTCAATACTCAATCCTCAATCTTCAATCTTCAAATATCAATCCACAAACATCAATTCTCATCACTCAACACTCAACACTCAGTAATCAATCTTCAATCCTCAATCCTCAATCCTCAGTATTCAATCGTAAATACTCAATCTTCAATCCACAATCCTCAATACTCAATTCTCAATCGTCAATCCTCAATACTCAATCCTCAGTCATGAATGCTCAATCTTCAATACTCAATCCTCAATCCTCAATCCTCAACCCTCAATCCTCAATCCTCAATCCTCATTCCTCAAACCTCAATCCTCAACCCTCAGTCCTCATCCTCAATTCTCCATGCTCAATCCTCAATCCTCAATTCTCAATCATCAATCCTCAATAATCAATCTCCAATCCTAGATCCTGAATCCCCAATCCTCAATCCTTAACCCTCAATCTTCAATCCTCAATCCCCAGTCCTCAATCTTCATTCGACAATCCTTAATCCTCAATCCTCAATCCTCAGTCCTGAGTCCTCAACCTTCAATCCTCAATACTCAATCTCCAATCCTCAATCCTCAATCCTCAATCTTCAATCCTCAATACTCAATCTTCAATCCTCAATCCTCAATCTTCAATCCTCAATCCTCAATCCTCAATCTTCAACATTCAATCCTCAATCCTCAATCCTCAATCCTCAATACTCAATCCTCAATCCTCAATCCTCAATCCTCAATCCTCAACCCTCAGCCCTCATCTTCAATCCTCAATCCTCAATCCTCAATCGTCAGTCCTCAATCCAGAATCATCAATCCTCAATCTTCAATACTCATTCCTCAATCCTCAATCCTCAATCCTCAATCCTCAATCTTCAGTCCTCAATCATCAACCGTCAATCCTCAATCTTCAATCCTCAATCCTCAATCCTCGATCCTCAATCCTCAATCCTAAATCATCAATCCTCAATCTTCAACACTCAATCCTCAATCCTCAATCTTCAATACTCAATCCTCAATCCTCAATCCTCAATCCTCAATACTCAATCTTCAATCCTCAATACTCAATCCTCAATCCTCAACCCTCAGCCCTCATCCTCAATCCTCAATCCTGAATCCCCAATACTCAATGTTCAATCCTCAATACTCAGTCTTCAATCATCAATCCTCAGCTATCAACCCTCAATCCTCAATATTCAATCATCAATACTCAATCTTCAATCCTCAATCCTCAATCCTCAATCCTCAATCCTCAATCCTCAATCCTCAATCCTCAGTCCTCAAACCTCAATCCTGAATCTTCAATACTGAATCCTCAATTTTCAGACCTCAGTCCTCAACAATCAGTTGTCAGTTCTCAATCCTCAATACAATATCTTCAATTCACAGTTTTCAATACTCAATACTGAATCTGCAATCTTCAAATCTCTATGCACAAACATCAATCCTCATCACTGAACCCTCAACACTCAGTCCCCAATCCTCAATCTTCAATCCTCAATCCTCAATCGTCAATCCTCAATCCTCAATCTTCAACCCTCAATACTCAACCTTCAATCCTCAATCCTCAATCCCCAATCCTCAATCCTCAATCCTCAATCATCAGTCTTCAATCCTCAATACACAATCTGCAATTCTCAGACCTCAACCCTCAACCCTCATTCCTCATTCTTCAATCCTCAATACCCAATCCTCAATCTTCAACACTCACTCCTCAAACCTCAATTCGCAATCCTCAATCCTCAGTCCTCAGTCCTCAAACCTCAATCCTCAACCCTCAGCCATCATCCTCAATCCTCAATCCTCGTTCCTCAATCCTCAATCCTCAATTCTCAATCCTCAATCTTCAATCCTCAAACCTCAATCCTCAATCCTCAACCATCAGCCCTCACCCTCAATCCTCAATCCTGAATCCTCAATCCTCAATCTTCAATCCTCAATACTCAGTCTTCAATCCTCAATCCTCAATCCTCAATCCTCAGTCCTCAATCCACAATCATCTATCCTCAATCTTCAATACTCATTCCTCAATCCTCAAACCTCAATCCTCAATACTCATTCTTCAATCCTCAATCCTCAATCCTCAATCCTCAACCCTCAGCCCTCATCCTCAATCCTCAATCCTGAATCCCCAATCCTCAATGTTCAATCCTCAATCGTCAATACTCAATCCTCAATCCTCAATCCTCAATCCTCAATACTCAACCATCAATCCTCAATCCTCAATCCCCAATCCTCAATCCTCAATCCTCAATCGTCAGTCTTCAATACTCAATACTCAATCTGCAATCCTCAGTCCTCAATCCTCAATCCTCAATCCTCAATCCTCAGTCCTCAATCCACAATCATCAATCCTCAATCTTCAATACTCATTCCTCAATCCTCAAACCTCAATCCTCAATACTCATTCTTCAATCCTCAATAGTCAATCCTCAATCCTCAATCCTCAACCCTCAGCCCTCATCCTCAATCCTCAATCCTGAATCCCCAATCCTCAATGTTCAATCCTCAATCGTCAATACTCAATCCTCAATCCTCGATCCTCAATCCTCAATACTCAACCATCAATCCCCAATCCTCAATCCCCAATCCTCAATCCTCAATCCTCAATCGTCAGTCTTCAATACTCAATACTCAATCTGCAATCCTCAGTCCTCAATCCTCAATCCTCAATCCTCATTCTTCAGTCCTCAATACCCAATCCACAATCTTCAACCCTCAATCCTCAATCCTCAATTCTCAATCCTCAATCCTCAGTCCACAGTCCTCAATCCTCAATCCTCAACCCTCAGCCATCATCCTCAATCCTCAATCCTCGTTCCTCAATCCTCAATCCTCAATCCTCAATCCTCAATAGTCAATCTCCAACCCTAGATCCTCAATCCCGAATACTCAATCCTTAATCCACAACCTTCAATCCTCAATCCTCAATTCTCAATCATCAATACTCAATCCTCAATCCTCAATCCTCAATCCTCAACCCTCAATCCTCAATCATCAATCTTCAATCATCAATACTCAATCTTCAATACTCAATCCTCAATCTTCGATCATCATGTCTCCATCCACAACATCAATTCTCATCACTCAACCCTCAACACTCAGTCCTCAATCTTCAATCCTCAATCCTCAATACTCAATCCTCAGTCCTCAGTCCTCAATCTTCAATACTCAATCCTCAATCCTAAAATCCTCAATCCTCAACCCTCAGCCCTCATCCTCAGTCCTCAATCCTCAATCCTCAATCCTCAATTCTCAATCCTCAATACTCAATCTTCAATCCTCAATCCTCAGTCCTCAAACCTCAATTCTGAATCCTCAATCCTGAATCCTCAATCTTCAGTTCTCAGTCCTCAACAATCAGTTGTCAATCCTCAATCCTCAATCCTCAATAGAATATCCTCAATTCACAGTTTTCAATACTCAATACTCAATCTGCAACCTTCCAACCTCTATCCACAAACATCAATTCTCATCACTCAACCCTCAACACTCAGTCCTCAATCTACAATCCTCAATCCTCAATCATCAACCTTCAATCCTCAATACTCAATCCTCAATCCTCAATCCTCAATCCTCAATCCTCAATCCTCATTCTTCAAACCCCAATACCCAATCCTCAATCCTCAATCGTCAATCCTCAATCCTCCATCCTCAATTCTCAATCCCCAATCCTCAGTCCTCAAGCCTCAAACCTCATCCCTCAACCCTCAGCCCTCATCCTCAATCCTCAATCCAAAATCCTCAATCCTCAATAGTCAATCTCCAATCCTAGATCCTCAATCCCCAATCCTCAATCCTTAATCCTCAATCTTCAATCCTCAATCGTCAATCCTCAATCCTCAATCTTCAATACTCTATCCTCAATCCTCAATCCTCAATCCTCAATACTCAATCTTCAATCCTCAATCCTCAATCCTCAATCCTCAACCATCAGCCCTCATCCTAAATCCTCAATCCTGAATCCTCAATCCTCAATCTTCAATCCTCAATACTCAGTCTTCAATCCTCAATCCTCAATCCTCAATCCTCAGTCCTCAATCCACAATCATCAATCCTCAATCTTCAATACTCATTCCTCAATCCTCAAACGTCAATCCTCAATACTCATTCTTCAATCCTCAATCCTCAATCCTCAATCCTCAATCTTCAGTACTGAATCCTCAATCCTCAATCCTCAATCCTCAATACTCAGTCTTCAATCCTCAATCCTCAATCCTCAATCCTCAACCCTCAGCCCTCATCCTCAATCCTCAATCCTGAATCCTCAATCATCAATCCTCAATCGTCAATACTCAATCTTCAATCCTCAAACCTCAATCCTCAATACTCAACCATCAATCCTAAAGTCTCAATACTCAATAGAATATACTGAATTCTCAGGATTCAATACTCAAACCTCAATCCTCAGCCCTCAGCCCTCATCCTCCGTCCTCAATCCTCAATCCTCAATCCTCAATCTTCAATCCTCAATGCTCAATCCTCAATCCTCAATCCTCTGTCATCAGTCCTCAATCATCAATCCTCAAACCTCAATCCTCAACCATCAGTCCTCGTCCTCAATCCTCAACCCTCAATCCTCAATCCTCAATCTTCAATCATCAATACTCAATCTTCAATCCTCAATCCTCAATCCTCAATCCTAAAATCCTCAATCCTCAATATTCAACACACAACCCTCAACCATCAATCCTCAATACTCAACCATCAATACTCAATTTTCAATACTCAATAGAATATCCTGAGTTCTCAGTATTCAATACTCAAACCTCAATCCTCAACCCTCAGCCCTCATCCTCCACCCTCAATCCTCAATCCTCAACCCTCAATCCTCAATCCTCAGTCCTCAGTCCTCAAACCTCAATCCTCAACCCTCAGCCATCATCCTCAATCTTCAATCCTCGTTCCTCAATCCTCAATCCTCAATCCTCAATCCTCAATAGTCAATCTCCAATCCTAGATCCTCAATCCGCAATCCTCAATCCTTAATCCTCAATCTTCAATCCTCAATCCTCAATCCTCAATCTTCAATACTCGATCCACAATCCTCAATCCTCAATCCTCAATACTCAATCTTCAATCCTCAATCCGCAATCCTCAATCCTCAACCCTCAGCCGTCATCCTCAATCCTCAATCCTGAATCCTCAATCCTCAATCTTCAATCCTCAATACTCAGTCTTCAATCCTCAATCCTCAATCCTCAATCCTCAGTCCTCAATCCACAATCATCAATCCTCAATCTTCAATACTCATTCCTCAATCCTCAATCCTCAATCCTCAATACTCAATAGTCAATCCCCAATCCTCAATACTCAATCCTCAACACTCAATCCTCAGTCCTCAAACCTCAATACTCAATCTTCGATTCCCACTCCTCAATCCTCAATCTCCAATCCTCAATCTTCAATCCTCAATCCTCAATCCTCAATCCTCAATCCTCAATCCTCAATCATCAATCCTCAATCTTCAACACTCATTCATCAATCCACAATCCACAATCTTCAATCCTCAATCCTCAATCTTCGATCCTCAATCCTCAATCCTCAATCATCAATCCTCAATCTTCAACACTCAATCCTCAATCGTCAATCCTCAATCCTGAATCATCAATCCTCAATCTTCAATACTCAATCCTCAGTCCTCAATCCTCAATCCTCAATACTCAACCATCGATCCTCAATTCCCAATACTCAATAGAATATCCTGGATTCTCAGTATTCAATACTCAAACCTCAATCCTCAACCATCAGCCCTCATCCTCCATCCTCAATCCTCAATCCTCAAACCTCAATCTTCAATCCTCAATACTCAATCTTCGATCCTCAATCCTCAACACTCAATCCTCAATCCTCAATCCTCAGTCATGAATACTCAATCTTCAATACTCAATCCTCAATCCTCAATCCTCAATCCTCAGTCCTCAATCCTCATTCCTCAAACCTCAATCCTCAACCCTCAGTCCTCATCCTCAATCCTCAATCTTCAATCCTCAACCCTCAGTCCTCATCCTCAATCCTCAATCTTCAATCCTCAACACTCAAACCTCAATCTTCTATCCTCAATACTCAATCCTCAATCCTCAATACTCAACCATCAATCCTCAATCATCAATACTCTATAGAATATCCTGAATTCTCAGTATTCAATACTCAAACCTCAATCCTCAACCCTCAGCCCTCATCCTCTATCCTCAATCCTAAATACTCAATCCTCAATAGTCAATCTCCAATCCTAGATCCTCAATCCCCAATCCTCAATCCTTAATCCTCAATCTTCAATCCTCAATCCTCAATCCTCAATCTTCAATACTCAATCCTCAATCCTCAATCCTCAATCCTCAATACTCAATCTTCAATCCTCAATCCTCAATCCTCAATCCTCAACCCTCAGCCCTCATCCTCAATCCTCAATCCTGAATCCTCAATCCTCAATCCTCATTCCTCAATCCTCAGTCCTCAATACACAATCATCAATCCTCAATCTTCAATACTCATTCCTCAATCCTCAATCCTCAATCCTCAATACTCAATCTTCAATCCTCAATCCTCAATCCTCAATCCTCAACCCTCAGCGATCATCCTCAATCCTCAATCCTGAATCCCCAATCCTCAATGTTCAGTCCTCAATACTCAGACATCAATCCTCAATCCTTAATCCTCAATCTTCAATCCTCAATCCTCAATCCTCAATCTTCAACACTCAATCCTCAATCCTCAATCCTCAATCCTCAATACTCAATCTTCAATCCTCAATCCTCAATCCTCAATCCTCAACCCTCAGCCCTCATCTTCAATCCTCAATCCTGAATCCTCAATCCTCAATCTTCAATCCTCAATACTCAGTCTTCAATCCTCAATCCTCAATACTCAATCCTCAGTCCTCAGTCCTCAATCTTCAATACTCAATCCTCAATCCTCAACCCTCAGCCCTCGTCTTCAATCCTCAATCCTGAATCCTCAATACTCAATCTTCAATCCTCAATCCTCAATCCTCAATCCTCAACCCTCAGCCCTCATCTTCAATTCTCAATCCTGAATCCTCAATCCTCAACCTTCAATCCTCAATACTCAGTCTTCAATCCTCAATCCTCAATCCTCAATCGTCAGTCCTCAATCCAGAATCATCAATCCTCAATCTTCAATACTCATTCCTCAATCCTCAATCCTCAATCCTCAATCCTCAATCTTCAGTCCTCAATCATCAACCCTCAATCCTCAATCTTCAATCCTCAATCCTCAATCCTCGATGCTCAATCCTCAATCCTAAATCATCAATCCTCAATCTTCAACACTCAATCCTCAATCCTCAATCTTCAATACTCAATCCTCAATCCTCAATCCTCAATCCTCAATACTCAATCTTCAATCCTCAATACTCAATCCTCAATCCTCAACCCTCAGCCCTCATCCTCAATCCTCAATCCTGAATCCTCAATACTCAATGTTCAATCCTCAATACTCAGTCTTCAATCATCAGTCCTCAACTATCAACCCTCAATCCTCAATATTCAATCATCAATACTCAATCTTCAATCCTCAATCCTCAATCCTCAATCCTCAATCCTCAATCCTCAATCTTCAGTCCTCAATCATCAACCCTCAATCCTCAATCTTCAATCCTCAATCCTCAATCCTCGATGCTCAATCCTCAATCCTAAATCATCAATCCTCAATCTTCAACACTCAATCCTCAATCCTCAATCTTCAATACTCAATCCTCAATCCTCAATCCTCAATCCTCAATACTCAATCTTCAATCCTCAATACTCAATCCTCAATCCTCAACCCTCAGCCCTCATCCTCAATCCTCAATCCTGAATCCTCAATACTCAGTGTTCAATCCTCAATACTCAGTCTTCAATCATCGATCCTCAACTATCAACCCTCAATCCTCAATATTCAATCATCAATACTCAATCTTCAATCCTCAATCCTCAATCCTCAATCCTCAATCCTCAATCCCCAATCCTCAATCCTCAGTCCTCAAACCTCAATCCTGAATCTTCAATACTGAATCCTCAATTTTCAGACCTCAGTCCTCAACAATCAGTTATCAGTTCTCAATCCTCAATACAATATCTTCAATTCACAGTTTTCAATACTCAATACTGAATCTGCAATCTTCAAATCTCTATGCACAAACATCAATCCTCATCACTGAACCCGCAACACTCAGTCCCCAATCCTCAATCTTCAATCCTCAATCCTCAATCGTCAATCCTCAATCCTCAATCTTCAACCCTCAATTCTCAATCCTCAATCATCAGTCTTCAATCCTCAATACACAATCTGCAATCCTCAGACCTCAACCCTCAACCCTCATTCCTCATTCTTCAATCCTCAATACCCAATCCTCAATCTTCAACACTCAATCCTCAAACCTCAATTCTCAATCCTCAATCCTCAGTCCTCAGTCCTCAAACCTCAATCCTCAACCCTCAGCCATCATCCTCAATCCTCAATCCTCAATCCTCAATCCTCAATTCTCAATCCTCAAACCTCAGTCCCCGTCCCCAATCCTCATCCCTCAATCCTCAATCCTCAATCCTCAATCCTCAATCATCAATACTCAATCTTCAATCCTCAATCCTCAATCCTTGATCCTCAATCCTCAGTCCTCAATCTTCAATCCTCAATCTCCTATACTCAATCCTCAAGCGTCAAACCTCAATCCTCAATCCTCAAACCTCAGTCCTCAGTCCTCAAACATCAATCCTGAAACCTCAATCCTGAATTCTCAATTTTCAGCACTTAGTCCTCAGCAATCAATGGTCAATCACCAATCCTCAATAGAATATCCTCAATTCACAGTTTTCAATACTCAATCCTCAATCTTCAATCTTCAAATATCAATCCACAAACATCAATTCTCATCACTCAACACTCAACACTCAGTCATCAATCTTCAATCCTCAATCCTCAATCCTCAGTATTCAATCGTAAATACTCAATCTTCAATCCACAATCCTCAATACTCAATTCTCAATCGTCAATCCTCAATACTCAATCCTCAGTCATGAATGCTCAATCTTCAATACTCAATCCTCAATCCTCAATCCTCAACCCTCAATCCTCAATCCTCAATCCTCATTCCTCAAACCTCAATCCTCAACCCTCAGTCCTCATCCTCAATTCTCTATGCTCAATCCTCAATCCTCAATTCTCAATCATCAATCCTCAATAATCAATCTCCAATCCTAGATCCTGAATCCCCAATCCTCAATCCTTAACCCTCAATCTTCAATCATCAATCCCCAGTCCTCAATCTTCATTCGACAATCCTTAATCCTCAATCCTCAATACTCAGTCCTGAGTCCTCAACCTTCAATCCTCAATACTCAATCTCCAATCCTCAATCCTCAATCCTCAATCTTCAATCCTCAATACTCAATCTTCAATCCTCAATCCTCAATCTTCAATCCTCAATACTTAATCTTCAATCCTCAATATTCAGCAAACAACCCTCAACCATCAATCCTCAATACTCAACCATCAATCGTCAATTCTCAGTACTCAATAGAATATCCTGAATTCTCAGTTTTCAATACTCAATACTCAATCTGCAATCTTCAAATCTCTATGCACAAACATCAATTCTCATCACTGAACCCTCAACACTCAGGCCCCTATCCTCAATCATCAATCCTCAATCCTCAATACTCAATCCTCAGTCCTCAGTCCTCAATCTTCAATACTCAATCCTCAATCCCCAATCCTCAATCCTCAATCCTCAATCGTCAGTCTTCAATCCTCAATACACAATCTGCAATCCTCAGACCTCAATCCTCAATCCTCATTCCTCAAACCTCAATCCTCAACCCTCAGTCCTCATCCTCCATCCTCAAACCTCAATCCTCAATCCTCAATCTTCAATCCTCAATACTCAACCTTCAATCCTCAATCCTCAATCCCCAATCCTCAATCCTCAATCCTCAATCGTCAGACTTCGACCCTCAATACACAATCTGCAATCCTCAGACCTCAACCCTCAACCCTCAATCCTCATTCTTCAATCCTCAATACCCAATCCTCAATCATCAACCCTCAATCCTCAATCCTCAATTCTCAATCCTCAATCCTCAGTCCTCAGACCTCAAACCTCAATCCTCAACCCTCAGCCATCATCCTCAATCCTCAATCCTCGTTCCTCAATCCTCAATCCTCAATCCTCAATCCTCAATAGTCAATCTCCAATCCTAGATCCTCAATCCCCAATCCTCAATCCTTAATCCTCAATCTTCAATCCTCAATCCTCAATCCTCAATCTTCAACACTCAATCCTCAATCCTCAATCCTCAATCCTCAATCCTCAATACTCAATCTTCAATCCTCAATCCTCAATCCTCAATCCTCAACCCTCAGCCCTCATCTTCAATCCTCAATCCTGAATCCTCAATCCTCAACCTTCAATCCTCAATACTCAGTCTTCAATCCTCAATCCTCAATCCTCAATCGTCAGTCCTCAATCCAGAATCATCAATCCTCAATCTTCAATACTCATTCCTCAATCCTCAATCCTCAATCCTCAATCCTCAATCTTCAGTCCTCAATCATCAACCCTCAATCCTCAATCTTCAATCCTCAATCCTCAATCCTCGATGCTCAATCCTCAATCCTAAATCATCAATCCTCAATCTTCAACACTCAATCCTCAATCGTCAATCTTCAATACTCAATCCTCAATCCTCAATCCTCAATCCTCAATACTCAATCTTCAATCCTCAATACTCAATCCTCAATCCTCAACCCTCAGCCCTCATCCTCAATCCTAAATCCTGAATCCTCAATACTCAATGTTCAATCCTCAATACTCAGTCTTCAATCATCAGTCCTCAACTATCAACCCTCAATCCTCAATATTCAATCATCAATACTCAATCTTCAATCCTCAATCCTCAATCCTCAATCCTCAATCCTCAATCCTCAATCCTCAATCCTCAGTCCTCAAACCTCAATCCTGAATCTTCAATACTGAATCCTCAATTTTCAGACCTCAGTCCTCAACAATCAGTTGTCAGTTCTCAATCCTCAATACAATATCTTCAATTCACAGTTTTCAATACTCAATACTGAATCTGCAATCTTCAAATCTCTATGCACAAACATCAATCCTCATCACTGAACCCTCAACACTCAGTCCCCAATCCTCAATCTTCAATCCTCAATCCTCAATCGTCAATCCTCAATCCTCAATCTTCAACCCTCAATACTCAACCTTCAATCCTCAATCCTCAATCCCCAATCCTCAATCCTCAATCCTCAATCATCAGTCTTCAATCCTCAATACACAATCTGCAATTCTCAGACCTCAACCCTCAACCCTCATTCCTCATTCTTCAATCCTCAATACCCAATCCTCAATCTTCAACACTCAATCCTCAAACCTCAATTCTCAATCCTCAATCCTCAGGCCTCAGTCCTCAAACCTCAATCCTCAACCCTCAGCCATCATCCTCAATCCTCAATCCTCGTTCCTCAATCCTCAATCCTCAATTCTCAATCCTCAATAGTCAATCTCCAATCCTAGATCCACAATCCCCAATCCTCAATCCTTAATCCTCAATCTTCAATCCTCAATCCTCAATCCTCAGTCCTCAATCCTCAATCATCAATCCTCAATCTTCAACACTCATTCATCAATCCACAATCCACAATCTTCAATCCTCAATCCTCAATCTTCGATCCTCAATCCTCAATCCTCAATCATCAATCCTCAATCTTCAACACTCAATCCTCAATCGTCAATCCTCAATCCTGAGTCATCAATCCTCAATCTTCAATACTCAATCCTCAGTCCTCAATCCTCAATCCTCAATACTCAACCATCGATCCTCAATTCCCAATACTCAATAGAATATCCTGGATTCTCAGTATTCAATACTCAAACCTCAATCCTCAACCATCAGCCCTCATCCTCCATCCTCAATCCTCAATCCTCAAACCTCAATCTTCAATCCTCAATACTCAATCTTCGATCCTCAATCCTCAACACTCAATCCTCAATCCTCAATCCTCAGTCATGAATACTCAATCTTCAATACTCAATCCTCAATCCTCAATCCTCAATCCTCAGTCCTCAATCCTCAATCATCAATCCTCAAACCTCAATCCTCAACCCTCAGTCCTCATCCTCAATTCTCAATTCTCAATCCTCAATCCTCAATTCTCAGTCTTCAGTCCTCAATAATCAATCTCCAATACTAGATCCTCAATCCCCAATCCTCAATCGTTAATCCTCAATCTTCAATCCTCAATCCCCAGTCCTCAATCCTCAATACTCAATCTTCAATCCTGAATCCTCAATTCTCAACCATCAATCCTCAATCATCAATCCTCAATCCTCAATCCTCAATCATCAATACTCAATCTTCAATCCTCAGTCATCAATCCTCAATCTTCAATACTCAATCCTCAATCCTCAATCCTCAATCCTCAATCCTCATTCCTCAAACCTCAATCCTCAACCCTCAGTCCTCATCCTCAATCCTCAATCTTCAATCCTCAACACTCAAACCTCAATCTTCTATCCTCAATACTCAATCCTCAATCCTCAATACTCAACCATCAATCCTCAATCATCAATACTCTATAGAATATCCTGAATTCTCAGTATTCAATACTCAAACCTCAATCCTCAACCCTCAGCCCTCATCCTCTATCCTCAATCCTAAATACTCAATCCTCAATAGTCAATCTCCAATCCTAGATCCTCAATCCCCATTCCTCAATCCTTAATCCTCAATCTTCAATCCTCAATCCTCAATCCTCAATCTTCAATACTCAATCCTCAATCCTCAATCCTCAATCCTCAATACTCAATCTTCAATCCTCAATCCTCAATCCTCAATCCTCAACCCTCAGCCCTCATCCTCAATCCTCAATCCTGAATCCTCAATCCTCAATCCTCATTCCTCAATCCTCAGTCCTCAATACACAATCATCAATCCTCAATCTTCAATACTCATTCCTCAATCCTCAATCCTCAATCCTCAATACTCAATCTTCAATCCTCAATCCTCAATCCTCAATCCTCAACCCTCAGCGATCATCCTCAATCCTCAATCCTGAATCCCCAATCCTCAATGTTCAATCCTCAATACTCAGACATCAATCATCAATCCTCAATACTCAATCCTCAATCCTCAATCCTCAATCATCAATCCTCAATCCTCAATCATCAACCTTCAATCCTCAATACTCAATCTTCAATCCTCAATACTCAATCCTCAATACTCAATCCTCAACCCTCAGTCCTCATCCTCAATTCTCCATGCTCAATCCTCAATCCTCAATTCTCAATCATCAATCCTCAATAATCAATCTCCAATCCTAGATCCTGAATCCCCAATCCTCAATCCTTAACCCTCAATCTTCAATCCTCAATCCCCAGTCCTCAATCTTCAATCGACAATCCTTAATCCTCAATACTCAATCCTCAGTCCTGAGTCCTCAACCTTCAATCCTCAATACTCAATCTCCAATCCTCAATCCTCAATCCTCAATCTTCAATCCTCAATACTCAATCTTCAATCCTCAATCCTCAATCTTCAATCCTCAATACTTAATCTTCAATCCTCAATATTCAGCAAACAACCCTCAACCATCAATCCTCAATACTCAACCATCAATCGTCAATTCTCAGTACTCAATAGAATATCCTGAATTCTCAGTTTTCAATGCTCAATACTCAATCTGCAATCTTCAAATCTCTATGCACAAACATCAATTCTCATCACTGAACCCTCAACACTCAGGCCCCTATCCTCAATCATCAATCCTCAATCCTCAATACTCAATCCTCAGTCCTCAGTCCTCAATCTTCAATACTCAATCCTCAATCCCCAATCCTCAATCCTCAATCCTCAATCGTCAGTCTTCAATCCTCAATACACAATCTGCAATCCTCAGACCTCAATCCTCAATCCTCATTCCTCAAACCTCAATCCTCAACCCTCAGTCCTCATCCTCCATCCTCAAACCTCAATCCTCAATCCTCAATCTTCAATCCTCAATACTCAACCTTCAATCCTCAATCCTCAATCCCCAATCCTCAATCCTCAATCCTCAATCGTCAGACTTCGACCCTCAATACACAATCTGCAATCCTCAGACCTCAACCCTCAACCCTCAATCCTCATTCTTCAATCCTCAATACCCAATCCTCAATCATCAACCCTCAATCCTCAATCCTCAATTCTCAATCCTCAATCCTCAGTCCTCAGACCTCAAACCTCAATCCTCAACCCTCAGCCATCATCCTCAATCCTCAATCCTCGTTCCTCAATCCTCAATCCTCAATCCTCAATCCTCAATAGTCAATCTCCAATCCTAGATCCTCAATCCCCAATCCTCAATCCTTAATCCTCAATCTTCAATCCTCAATCCTCAATCCTCAATCTTCAACACTCAATCCTCAATCCTCAATCCTCAATCCTCAATACTCAATCTTCAATCCTCAATCCTCAATCCTCAATCCTCAACCCTCAGCCCTCATCTTCAATCCTCAATCCTGAATCCTCAATCCTCAACCTTCAATCCTCAATACTCAGTCTTCAATCCTCAATCCTCAATCCTCAATCGTCAGTCCTCAATCCAGAATCATCAATCCTCAATCTTCAATACTCATTCCTCAATCCTCAATCCTCAATCCTCAATCCTCAATCTTCAGTCCTCAATCATCAACCCTCAATCCTCAACCTTCAATCCTCAATCCTCAATCCTCGATGCTCAATCCTCAATCCTAAATCATCAATCCTCAATCTTCAACACTCAATCCTCAATCCTCAATCTTCAATACTCAATCCTCAATCCTCAATCCTCAATCCTCAATACTCAATCTTCAATCCTCAATACTCAATCCTCAATCCTCAACCCTCAGCCCTCATCCTCAATCCTCAATCCTGAATCCTCAATACTCAATGTTCAATCCTCAATACTCAGTCTTCAATCATCAGTCCTCAACTATCAACCCTCAATCCTCAATATTCAATCATCAATACTCAATCTTCAATCCTCAACCCTCAATCCTCAATCCTCAATCCTCAATCCTCAATCCTCAATCCTCAGTCCTCAGTCCTCAAACCTCAATCCTGAATCTTCAATACTGAATCCTCAATTTTCAGACCTCAGTCCTCAACAATCAGTTGTCAGTTCTCAATCCTCAATACAATATCTTCAATTCACAGTTTTCAATACTCAATACTGAATCTGCAATCTTCAAATCTCTATGCACAAACATCAATCCTCATCACTGAACCCTCAACACTCAGTCCCCAATCCTCAATCTTCAATCCTCAATCCTCAATCGTCAATCCTCAATCCTCAATCTTCAACCCTCAATACTCAACCTTCAATCCTCAATCCTCAATCCCCAATCCTCAATCCTCAATCCTCAATCATCAGTCTTCAATCCTCAATACACAATCTGCAATTCTCAGACCTCAACCCTCAACCCTCATTCCTCATTCTTCAATCCTCAATACCCAATCCTCAATCTTCAACACTCAATCCTCAAACCTCAATTCTCAATCCTCAATCCTCAGGCCTCAGTCCTCAAACCTCAATCCTCAACCCTCAGCCATCATCCTCAATCCTCAATCCTCGTTCCTCAATCCTCAATCCTCAATTCTCAATCCTCAATAGTCAATCTCCAATCCTAGATCCACAATCCCCAATCCTCAATCCTTAATCCTCAATCTTCAATCCTCAATCCTCAATCCTCAACCTTCAATACTCAATCCTCAATCCTCAGTCCTCAATCCTCAACCATCAGCCCTCACCCTCAATCCTCAATCCTGAATCCTCAATCCTCAATCTTCAATCCTCAATACTCAGTCTTCAATCCTCAATCCTCAATCCTCAATCCTCAGTCCTCAATCCTCAATCATCAATCCTCAATCTTCAACACTCATTCATCAATCCACAATCCACAATCTTCAATCCTCAATCCTCAATCTTCGATCCTCAATCCTCAATCCTCAATCATCAATCCTCAATCTTCAACACTCAATCCTCAATCGTCAATCCTCAATCCTGAATCATCAATCCTCAATCTTCAATACTCAATCCTCAGTCCTCAATCCTCAATCCTCAATACTCAACCATCGATCCTCAATTCCCAATACTCAATAGAATATCCTGGATTCTCAGTATTCAATACTCAAACCTCAATCCTCAACCATCAGCCCTCATCCTCCATCCTCAATCCTCAATCCTCAAACCTCAATCTTCAATCCTCAATACTCAATCTTCGATCCTCAATCCTCAACACTCAATCCTCAATCCTCAATCCTCAGTCATGAATACTCAATCTTCAATACTCAATCCTCAATCCTCAATCCTCAATCCTCAATCCTCAGTCCTCAATCCTCAATCATCAATCCTCAAACCTCAATCCTCAACCCTCAGTCCTCATCCTCAATTCTCAATTCTCAATCCTCAATCCTCAATTCTCAGTCTTCAGTCCTCAATAATCAATCTCCAATACTAGATCCTCAATCCCCAATCCTCAATCGTTAATCCTCAATCTTCAATCCTCAATCCCCAGTCCTCAATCCTCAATACTCAATCTTCAATCCTGAATCCTCAATTCTCAACCATCAATCCTCAATCATCAATCCTCAATCCTCAATCCTCAATCATCAATACTCAATCTTCAATCCTCAGTCATCAATCCTCAATCTTCAATACTCAATCCTCAATCCTCAATCCTCAATCCTCAATCCTCATTCCTCAAACCTCAATCCTCAACCCTCAGTCCTCATCCTCAATCCTCAATCTTCAATCCTCAACACTCAAACCTCAATCTTCTATCCTCAATACTCAATCCTCAATCCTCAATACTCAACCATCAATCCTCAATCATCAATACTCTATAGAATATCCTGAATTCTCAGTATTCAATACTCAAACCTCAATCCTCAACCCTCAGCCCTCATCCTCTATCCTCAATCCTAAATACTCAATCCTCAATAGTCAATCTCCAATCCTAGATCCTCAATCCCCAATCCTCAATCCTTAATCCTCAATCTTCAATCCTCAATCCTCAATCCTCAATCTTCAATACTCAATCCTCAATCCTCAATCCTCAATCCTCAATACTCAATCTTCAATCCTCAATCCTCAATCCTCAATCCTCAACCCTCAGCCCTCATCCTCAATCCTCAATCCTGAATCCTCAATCCTCAATCCTCATTCCTCAATCCTCAGTCCTCAATACACAATCATCAATCCTCAATCTTCAATACTCATTCCTCAATCCTCAATCCTCAATCCTCAATACTCAATCTTCAATCCTCAATCCTCAATCCTCAATCCTCAACCCTCAGCGATCATCCTCAATCCTCAATCCTGAATCCCCAATCCTCAATGTTCAATCCTCAATACTCAGACATCAATCATCAATCCTCAATACTCAATCCTCAATCCTCAATCCTCAATCATCAATCCTCAATCCTCAATCATCAACCTTCAATCCTCAATACTCAATCTTCAATCCTCAGTACTCAATCCTCAATACTCAATCCTCAACCCTCAGTCCTCATCCTCAATTCTCCATGCTCAATCCTCAATCCTCAATTCTCAATCATCAATCCTCAATAATCAATCTCCAATCCTAGATCCTGAATCCCCAATCCTCAATCCTTAACCCTCAATCTTCAATCCTCAATCCCCAGTCCTCAATCTTCAATCGACAATCCTTAATACTTAATCCTCAATCCTCAGTCCTGAGTCCTCAACCTTCAATCCTCAATACTCAATCTCCAATCCTCAATCCTCAATCCTCAATCTTCAATCCTCAATACTCAATCTTCAATCCTCAATCCTCAATCTTCAATCCTCAATACTTAACATTCAATCCCCAATATTCAGCAAACAACCCTCAACCATCAATCCTCAATACTCAACCATCAATCGTCAATTCTCAGTACTCAATAGAATATCCTGAATTCTCAGTTTTCAATACTCAATACTCAATCTGCAATCTTCAAATCTCTATGCACAAACATCAATTCTCATCACTGAACCCTCAACACTCAGGCCCCAATCCTCAATCATCAATCCTCAATCCTCAATACTCAATCCTCAGTCCTCAGTCCTGAATCTTCAATACTCAATCCTCAATCCCCAATCCTCAATCCTCAATCCTCAATCGTCAGTCTTCAATCCTCAATACACAATCTGCAATCCTCAGACCTCAATCCTCAATCCTCATACCTCAAACCTCAATCCTCAACCCTCAGTCCTCATCCTCCATCCTCAAACCTCAATCCTCATTCCTCAATCTTCAATCATCAATGCTCAACCTTCAATCCTCAATCCTCAATCCCCAATCCTCAATCCTCAATCCTCAATCGTCAGTCTTCGACCCTCAATACACAATCTGCAATCCTCAGACCTCAACCCTCAACCCTCAATCCTCATTCTTCAATCCTCAATACCCAATCCTCAATCATCAACCCTCAATCCTCAATCCTCAATTCTCAATCCTCAATCCTCAGTCCTCAGACCTCAAACCTCAATCCTCAACCCTCAGCCATCATCCTCAATCCTCAATCCTCGTTCCTCAATCCTCAATCCTCAATCCTCAATCCTCAATAGTCAATCTCCAATCCTAGATCCTCAATCCCCAATCCTCAATCCTTAATCCTCAATCTTCAATCCTCAATCCTCAATCCTCAATCTTCAACACTCAATCCTCAATCCTCAATCCTCAATCCTCAATACTCAATCTTCAATCCTCAACCCTCAATCCTCAATCCTCAACCCTCAGCCCTCATCTTCAATCCTCAATCCTGAATCCTCAATCCTCAATCTTCAATCCTCAATACTCAGTCTTCAATCCTCAATCCTCAATACTCAATCCTCAGTCCTCAGTCCTCAATCTTCAATACTCAGTCCTCAATCCTCAACCCTCAGCCCTCGTCTTCAATCCTCAATCCTGAATCCTCAATCCTCAAACTTCAATCCTCAATACTCAGTCTTCAATCCTCAATCCTCAATCCTCAATCGTCAGTCCTCAATCCAGAATCATCAATCCTCAATCTTCAATACTCATTCCTCAATCCTCAATCTTCAATCCACAATCCTCAATCCTCGATGCTCAAACCTCAATCCTAAATCATCAATCCTCAATCTTCAACACTCAATCCTCAATCCTCAATCTTCAATACTCAATCCTCAATCCTCAATCCTCAATCCTCAATACTCAATCTTCAATCCTCAATACTCAATCCTCAATCCTCAACCCTCAGCCCTCATCCTCAATCCTCAATCCTGAATCCTCAATACTCAATGTTCAATCCTCAATACTCAGTCTTCAATCATCGATCCTCAACTATCAACCCTCAATCCTCAATATTCAATCATCAATACTCAATCTTCAATCCTCAATCCTCAATCCTCAATCCTCAATCCTCAATCCCCAATCCTCAATCCTCAGTCCTCAAACCTCAATCCTGAATCTTCAATACTGAATCCTCAATTTTCAGACCTCAGTCCTCAACAATCAGTTATCAGTTCTCAATCCTCAATACAATATCTTCAATTCACAGTTTTCAATACTCAATACTGAATCTGCAATCTTCAAATCTCTATGCACAAACATCAATCCTCATCACTGAACCCTCAACACTCAGTCCCCAATCCTCAATCTTCAATCCTCAATCCTCAATCGTCAATCCTCAATCCTCAATCTTCAACCCTCAATTCTCAATCCTCAATCATCAGTCTTCAATCCTCAATACACAATCTGCAATCCTCAGACCTCAACCCTCAACCCTCATTCCTCATTCTTCAATCCTCAATACCCAATCCTCAATCTTCAACACTCAATCCTCAAACCTCAATTCTCAATCCTCAATCCTCAGTCCTCAGTCCTCAAATCTCAATCCTCAACCCTCAGCCATCATCCTCAATCCTCAATCCTCAATCCTCAATCCTCAATTCTCAATCCTCAAACCTCAGTCCCCGTCCTCAATCCTCATCCCTCAATCCTCAATCCTCAATCCTCAATCTTCAATCATCAATACTCAATCTTCAATCCTCAATCCTCAATCCTTGATCCTCAATCCTCAGTCCTCAATCTTCAATCCTCAATCTCCTATACTCAATCCTCAAGCGTCAAACCTCAATCCTCAATCCTCAAACCTCAATCCTCAGTCCTCAAACATCAATCCTGAAACCTCAATCCTGAATTCTCAATTTTCAGCACTTAGTCCTCAGCAATCAATGGTCAATCACCAATCCTCAATAGAATATCCTCAATTCACAGTTTTCAATACTCAATCCTCAATCTTCAATCTTCAAATATCAATCCACAAACATCAATTCTCATCACTCAACACTCAACACTCAGTCATCAATCTTCAATCCTCAATCCTCAATCCTCAGTATTCAATCGTAAATACTCAATCTTCAATCCACAATCCTCAATACTCAATTCTCAATCGTCAATCCTCAATACTCAATCCTCAGTCATGAATGCTCAATCTTCAATACTCAATCCTCAATCCTCAATCCTCAACCCTCAATCCTCAATCCTCAATCCTCATTCCTCAAACCTCAATCCTCAACCCTCAGTCCTCATCCTCAATTCTCTATGCTCAATCCTCAATCCTCAATTCTCAATCGTCAATCCTCAATAATCAATCTCCAATCCTAGATCCTGAATCCCCAATCCTCAATCCTTAACCCTCAATCTTCAATCATCAATCCCCAGTCCTCAATCTTCATTCGACAATCCTTAATCCTCAATCCTCAATACTCAGTCCTGAGTCCTCAACCTTCAATCCTCAATACTCAATCTCCAATCCTCAATCCTCAATCCTCAATCTTCAATCCTCAATACTCAATCTTCAATCCTCAATCCTCAATCTTCAATCCTCAATACTCAATCTTCAATCCTCAATATTCAGCAAACAACCCTCAACCATCAATCCTCAATACTCAACCATCAATCGTCAATTCTCAGTACTCAATAGAATATCCTGAATTCTCAGTTTTCAATACTCAATACTCAATCTGCAATCTTCAAATCTTTATGCACAAACATCAATTCTCATCACTGAACCCTCAACACTCAGGCCCCTATCCTCAATCATCAATCCTCAATCCTCAATACTCAATCCTCAGTCCTCAGTCCTCAATCTTCAATACTCAATCCTCAATCCCCAATCCTCAATCCTCAATCCTCAATCGTCAGTCTTCAATCCTCAATACACAATCTGCAATCCTCAGACCTCAATCCTCAATCCTCATTCCTCAAACCTCAATCCTCAACCCTCAGTCCTCATCCTCCATCCTCAAACCTCAATCCTCAATCCTCAATCTTCAATCCTCAATACTCAACCTTCAATCCTCAATCCTCAATCCCCAATCCTCAATCCTCAATCCTCAATCGTCAGACTTCGACCCTCAATACACAATCTGCAATCCTCAGACCTCAACCCTCAACCCTCAATCCTCATTCTTCAATCCTCAATACCCAATCCTCAATCATCAACCCTCAATCCTCAATCCTCAGTCCTCAGACCTCAAACCTCAATCCTCAACCCTCAGCCATCATCCTCAATCCTCAATCCTCGATCCTCAATCCTCAATCCTCAATCCTCAATCCTCAATAGTCAATCTCCAATCCTAGATCCTCAATCCCCAATCCTCAATCCTTAATCCTCAATCTTCAATCCTCAATCCTCAATCCTCAATCTTCAACACTCAATCCTCAATCCTCAATCCTCAGTCTTCAATCCTCAATCCTCAATCCTCAATCGTCAGTCCTCAATCCAGAATCATCAATCCTCAATCTTCAATACTCATTCCTCAATCCTCAATCCTCAATCCTCAATCCTCAATCTTCAGTCCTCAATCATCAACCCTCAATCCTCAATCTTCAATCCTCAATCCTCAATCCTCGATGCTCAATCCTTAATCCTAAATCATCAATCCTCAATCTTCAACACTCAATCCTCAATCCTCAATCTTCAATACTCAATCCTCAATCCTCAATCCTCAATCCTCAATACTCAATCTTCAATCCTCAATACTCAATCCTCAATCCTCAACCCTCAGCCCTCATCCTCAATCCTCAATCCTGAATCCTCAATACTCAATGTTCAATCCTCAATACTCAGTCTTCAATCATCAGTCCTCAACTATCAACCCTCAATCCTCAATATTCAATCATCAATACTCAATCTTCAATCCTCAATCCTCAATCCTCAATCCTCAATCCTCAATCCTCAATCCTCAATCCTCAGTCCTCAAACCTCAATCCTGAATCTTCAATACTGAATCCTCAATTTTCAGACCTCAGTCCTCAACAATCAGTTGTCAGTTCTCAATCCTCAATACAATATCTTCAATTCACAGTTTTCAATACTCAATACTGAATCTGCAATCTTCAAATCTCTATGCACAAACATCAATCCTCATCACTGAACCCTCAACACTCAGTCCCCAATCCTCAATCTTCAATCCTCAATCCTCAATCGTCAATCCTCAATCCTCAATCTTCAACCATCAATACTCAACCTTCAATCCTCAATCCTCAATCCCCAATCCTCAATCCTCAATCCTCAATCATCAGTCTTCAATCCTCAATACACAATCTGCAATTCTCAGACCTCAACCCTCAACCCTCATTCCTCATTCTTCAATCCTCAATACCCAATCCTCAATCTTCAACACTCAATCCTCAAACCTCAATTCTCAATCCTCAATCCTCAGGCCTCAGTCCTCAAACCTCAATCCTCAACCCTCAGCCATCATCCTCAATCCTCAATCCTCGTTCCTCAATCCTCAATCCTCAATTCTCAATCCTCAATAGTCAATCTCCAATCCTAGATCCACAATCCCCAATCCTCAATCCTTAATCCTCAATCTTCAATCCTCAATCCTCAATCCTCAACCTTCAATACTCAATCCTCAATCCTCAGTCCTCAATCCTCAACCATCAGCCCTCACCCTCAATCCTCAATCCTGAATCCTCAATCCTCAATCTTCAATCCTCAATACTCAGTCTTCAATCCTCAATCCTCAATCCTCAATCCTCAGTCCTCAATCCACAATCATCAATCCTCAATCTTCAATACTCATTCCTCAATCCTCAAACCTCAATCCTCAATACTCATTCTTCAATCCTCAATCCTCAATCCTCAATCCTCAATCCTCAACCTTCAGCCCTCATCCTCAATCCTCAATCCTCAATTCTCAATCCCCAATCCTCAGTCCTCAAGCCTCAAACCTCATCCCTCAACCCTCAGCCCTCATCCTCAATCCTCAATCCTAAATCCTCAATCCTCAATAGTCAATCTCCAATCCTAGATCCTCAATCCCCAATCCTCAATCCTTAATCCTCAATCTTCAATCCTCAATCGTCAATCCTCAATCTTCAATACTCTATCCTCAATCCTCAATCCTCAATCCTCAATCCTCAATACTCAATCTTCAATCTTCAATCCTCAATCCTCAATCCTCAACCATCAGCCCTCATCCTAAATCCTCAATCCTGAATCCTCAATCCTCAATCTTCAATCCTCAATACTCAGTCTTCAATCCTCAATCCTCAATCCTCAATCCTCAGTCCTCAATCCACAATCATCAATCCTCAATCTTCAATACTCATTCCTCAATCCTCAAACCTCAATCCTCAATACTCATTCTTCAATCCTCAATCCTCAATCCTCAATCCTCAATCTTCAGTACTGAATCCTCAATCCTCAATCCTCAATCCTCAATACTCAGTCTTCAATCCTCAATCCTCAATCCTCAATCCTCAACCCTCAGCCCTCATCCTCAATCCTCAATCCTGAATCCTCAATCATCAATCCTCAATCGTCAATACTCAATCCTCAATCCTCAAACCTCAATCCTCAATCCTCAATACTCAACCATCAATCCTAAATCCTCAATACTCAATAGAATATACTGAATTCTCAGGATTCAATACTCAAACCTCAATCCTCAGCCCTCAGCCCTCAGCCCTCATCCTCCGTCCTCAATCCTCAATCCTCAATCCTCAATCTTCAATCCTCAATGCTCAATCCTCAATCCTCAATCCTCAGTCATCAGTCCTCAATCATCAATCTCGAATAGAATATCCTCAATTCACAGTTTTCAATACTCAATCCCCAATCTTCAATCTTCAAATCTCAATCCACAGACATCAATTCTCATCACTCAACCCTCAACACTCAGTCCTCAATCTTCAATCCTCAATCCTCAATCCTCAATCTTCAATCCTCCATACTCAATCTTCAATCATCAATCCTCAATCATCAATCCTCAATCCTCAATCCTCAGTCATCAATCCTCAATCTTCAATCCTCAGTCATCAATCCTCAATCTCCAATCCTACATCCTCAATCCCCAATCCTCAATCGTTAATCCTCAATCTTCAATCCTCAATCCCCAGTCCTCAATCCTCAATACTCAATCTTCAATCCTCAATCGTCAATTCTCAATCCTCAATACTCAATCCTCAATCGTCAATCCTCAATCCTCAAACCTCAATCTTCAATCCTCAATGCTCAATCTTCGATCCTCAACCCTCAACACTCAATCCTCAATCCTCAATCCTCAGTCATGAATACTCAATCCTCAATCCTCAATCCTCAATACTCAACCATCAATCCTCAATTCCCAATACTCAATAGAATATCCTGGATTCTCAGTATTCAATACTCAAACCTCAATCCTCAACCATCAGCCCTCATCCTCCATCCTCAATCCTCAATCCTCAAACCTCAATCTTCAATTCTCAATACTCAATCTTCGATCCTCAATCCGCAACACTCAATCCTCAATCCACAATCCTCAGTCATGAATACTCAATCTTCAATACTCAATCCTCAACCCTCAATCCTCAATCCTCAATCCTCAATCCTCATTCCTCAAACCTCAATCCTCAACCCTCAGGCCTCATCCTCAATTCTCAATACTCAATCCTCAATCCTCAATTCTCAATCTTGAATCCTCAGTAATCAATCTCCAATCCTAGATCCTCAATCGCCAATCCTCAATCGTTAATCCTCAATCTTCAATCCTCAATCCCCAGTCCTGAATCCTCAATACTCAATCTTCAATCCTCAATCCTCAATTCTCAATCCTCAATACTCAATCCTCAATCGTCAATACTCAATCGTCAATCCTCAATCCCCAATCCTGAATCTTCATTCCTCAATCCTCAATCCTCAATCTTCAATCCTCAATACTCAATCTTCAATCCTCAATCCTCATTCCCCAATCCTCAATCCTCAATCCTCAATCCTCAATCTTCAATCCTCAACCGTCAGTCCTCGGCCTCAATCCTCAAACCTCAATCCTCAATCCTCAATATTCAATCATCAATACTCAATCTTCAATCCTCAATTCTCAATCCTCAATCCTCAATCCTCAATCCTCAATATTCAACACACAACCATCAGCCATCAATTCTCAATACTCAACCATCAATCCTCAATTCTTAGTACTCAACAGAATATCCTGAATTCTCATGATTCAATACTCAATCCACAATATTCAATAATCAAATCCCGATCATCAAACATCAATTCTCAACACTCAATCCTCAACACTCGGTCCTCTCTCTTCAATCCTCCAACCTCAATCCTCTATCCTCAAGCGTCAATCCTCAATCCTCAATCCTCAACCCTCAATCCTCAGTCCTCAAACCTCAATTCCGAATCCTCAATCCTGAATGCTCAATCTTCATTCCTCAGTCCGCAACAATCAATTGTCAATCCTCAATCCTCAACAGAATATCCTCAATTCACAGTTTTCAATACTCAATCCCCAATCTTCAATCTTCAAATCTCAATTCACAGACATCAGTTCTCATCACTCAACCCTCAACACTCAGTCCTGAATCTTCAATCCTCAATCCTCAATCCTCAATCTTCTATCCTCCATATTCAATCTTCAGTCCTCAATCCTCAATCATCAATCATCAATCCTCAATCCTCAGTCATCAATCCTCAATCACCAATACTCAATCCTCAATCCTCAATCCTCAGTCCTCAAAACTCAACCCTCAACCCTCAGCCCACATCCTCAATCCTCAATCCTGAATCCTCAATCCTCAATCTTCAATCCTCAATACTCAGTCTTCAATCCTCAATCCTCAATCCTCAATCCTCAGTACTCAATCCTCAATCATCAATCCTCAATCTTCAATACTCATTCCTCAATCCTCAATCCTCAATCCTCAATACTCAATCTTCAATCCTCAATCCTCAACCCTCAATCCTCAACCCTCAACCCTCATCCTCCATCCTCAATCCTCAATCCTCAAACCTCAATCTTCAATCCTCAATACTCAATCTTCGATTCTGAACTCTCAATCCTCAATCCACAATACCCAATCCTCAATCCTCAATCCGCAATCCTCAATTCTCAATCCTCAGTCCTCGTTCCTCAAACCTCAATCCTCAACCCTCAGTCCTCATCCTCAATTCTAAATTCTCAATCCTCAAACCTCAATCTTCAATCCTCAATATTCAATCCTCAATCTTCACCATCAATCCTCAATCCTCAATCCTCAATCCTCAATCTTCAATACTCAATCCTCAATCCTCAATCCTCAATCCTCAATACTCAACCATCAATCCTCAATTCCCAATCCTCAATCCTCAATACTCAACCATCGATCCTCAATTCCCAATACTTAATAGAATATCCTGGATTCTCAGTATTGAATACTCAAACCTCAATCCTCAACCATCAGCCCTCATCCTCCATCCTCAATCCTCAATCCTCAAACCTCAATCTTCAATCCTCAATGCTCAATCTTCGATCCTCAACCCTCAACACTCAAACCTCAATCCTCAAACCTCAGTCATGAATACTCAATCTTCAATACTCAATCCTCAATCCTCAATCCTCAATTCTCAATCTTCAATCCTCAATAATCAATCTCCAATCCTAGATCCTCAATCCCCAATCCTCAATCGTTAATCCTCAATCTTCAATCCTCAATCCCCATTCCGCAATCCTCAATCCTCAATCGTCAATACCCAATCGTCAATCTTCAATCCCCAATCCTGAATCTTCATTCCTCAATCCTCAATCCTCAATCCTCAATCCTCAATCTTCAATCCTCAATACTCAATCTTTAATCCTCAATCCTCATTCCCCAATCCTCAATCCTCAATTCTCAATCCTCAATCTTCAATCCTCAACCGTCAGTCCTCGTCCTCAATCCTCAAACCTCAATCCTCAATCCTCAATCTTCAATCATCAATACTCAATCTTCAATCCTCAATTCTCAATCCTCAATCCTAAATCCTCTATCCTCAATATTCAACACAAAACCATCAGCCATCAATTCTCAATACTCAACCATCAATCCTCAATTCTTAGTACTCAACAGAATATCCTGAATTCTCATGATTCAATACTCAATCCACAATATTCAATAATCAAATCCCGATCATCAAACATCAATTCTCAACACTCAATCCTCAACACTCGGTCCTCTCTCTTCAATGCTCCAACCTCAATCCTCTATCCTCAAGCGTCAATCCTCAATCCTCAATCCTCAACCCTCAATCATCAGTCCTCAAACCTCAATTCCGAATCCTCAATCCTGAATGCTCAATCTTCATTCCTCAGTACGCAACAATCAATTGTCAATCCTCAATCCTCAACAGAATATCCTCAATTCACAGTTTTCAATACTCAATCCCCAATCTTCAATCTTCAAATCTCAATTCACAGACATCAGTTCTCATCACTCAACCCGCAACACTCAGTCCTGAATCTTCAATCCTCAATCCTCAATCCTCAATCTTCTATCCTCCATACTCAATCTTCAGTCCTCAATCCTCAATCATTAATCATCAATCCTCAATCCTCAGTCATTCATCCTCAATCTCCAATACTCAATCCTCAATCCTCAATCCTCAGTCCTCCATCCTCATTCCTCAAACCTCAATCCTCAACCCTCATTCCTCATCCTCAATTCTCAATTCTCAATTCTCAATCCTCAATCCTCAATCCTCAATCTTCAATCCTCAATAATCAATCTCCTATCCTAGATCCTCAATCCCCAATACTCTATCCTTAATCCTCAATATTCAATCCTCTATCCCCAGTCCACAATCTTCAATCCCCGAAGCTCAATAGTCAATCCTCAATCCTCAGTCCTCAATCGTCAATCATCAATCCACAATCTTCAATACTCAATCCTCAATCCTCAATCCTCAATCCTCAATCCTCAATCATCAATCCTCAATCTTCAATACTCAATCCTCAATCCTCAATCCTCAATCCTCCATCCTCAATCCTCAACCCTCAATCCTCAACCCTCAACACTCAGTCCTCAATCTTCAACCCTCAATCCTCAATACTCAATCTTCAATCCTCCATACTCAATCTTCAATCCTCAATCCTCAACCATCAATCCTCAATCCTCAATCCTCAGTCATCAATCCTCAATCTTCAATACTCAACCCTCAATCCTCAATCCTCAATGCTCTATACTCAACCATCAATCCTCAATTCTCAATACTCAATAGAATCTACTGAATTCTCAGGATTCAATACTCAAACCTCAATCCACAGTCCTCAGCCATCATCCTCCATCCTCAATACTATATCCTCAATCCTCAATCTTCAATCCTCAATAATCAACCTCTAATCCTAGATCCTCAATCCCCAATCCTCAATCCTTAATCCTCAACCTTCGATCCTCAATCCACAGTCCTCGATCTTCAATCCTCAATGCTCAATCCTCAATCCTCAATCCTCAGTCATCAGTCCTCAATCCTCAATCCTCAAACCTCAATCCTCAACCGTCAGTCCTCGTCCTCAATCCTCAACCCTCAATCCTCAATCCTCATTCTTCAATCATCAATACTCAATCTTCAACACTCAATCCTCAATCCTCAATCCTCAATCATCAATCCTCAATCTTCAACACTCAATCATCAACCCTCAATCCTCAATCTCCAATCCTCAAACCTCAATCCTCAATCCTCAATCCTCAATCCTCAATCATCAATCCACAATCTTCAACACTCAATCCTCAATCCTCAATCCTCAATCCTGAATCATCAATCCTCAATCATCAATGCTCAATCCTCAGTCCTCAATCCTCAATCCTCAATACTCAACCATCAATCCTCAATTCCCAACACTCAATAGAATATCCTGGATTCTCAGTATTCAATACTCAATCCTCAATCATCAATCCTCAATCCTCAAACCTCAGTCATCAATCCTCAATCTTCAATACTCAATCCTGAATCTTCAATCCTCAATCATCAATCCTCATTCCTCAAACCTCAATCCTCAACCCTCAGTCCTCATCCTCAATTCTCAATACTCAATCCTCAATCGTCAATCCTCAATCTTCAATCCTCAATAATCAATCTCCTATCCTAGATCCTCAATCCCCAATACTCTATCCTTAATCCTCAATATTCAATCCTGTATCCCCAGTCCACAATCTTCAATCCCCAAAGCTCAATAATCAATCCTCAATCCTCAGTCCTCAACCGTCAATCATCAATCCACAATCTTCAATACTCAATCCCCAGTACTCAGTCCTCAATCCTCAATCCTCAATCATCAATCCTCAATCTTCAATACTCAATCGTCAATCCTCAATCCTCAATCCCCAATACTCAATCTTCAATCCTCAATCCTCAATCCTCAATCCTCAATCTTCAATCCTCAGTACTCAACATTCGATCCTCAATCCTCAGTCCTCAATCCTCAAACTTCAATCCTCAGTCCTCAATCCTCAATC
Organism: Calliopsis andreniformis; assembly: GCF_051401765.1. Taxonomy (NCBI): domain Eukaryota; kingdom Metazoa; phylum Arthropoda; class Insecta; order Hymenoptera; family Andrenidae; genus Calliopsis; species Calliopsis andreniformis. The sequence continues at coordinate 1,064,411 of NW_027480515.1, read as the reverse complement.
TCCAATCCTCAATACTGAATCTTCAACTCTCAATCCTCAATCCTCAATCACCAATCCTCAATCTGCAATCCTCAATCCTCAATCCTCAATCCTCAATCCTCAATCCTCAATCCTCAATACTCAATCTTCAATCCTGAATACTCAATCCTCAATCCTCAACCCTCAGCCCTCATCCTCAATCCTCAATCCAGAATCCTCAATACTCAATGTTCAATCCTCAATACTCAGTCTTCAATCATCGATCCTCAACTATCAACCCTCAATCCTCAATATTCAATCATCAATACTCAATCTTCAATCCTCAATCCTCAATCCTCAATCCTCAATCCTCAATCCCCAATCCTCAATCCTCAGTCCTCAAACCTCAATCCTGAATCTTCAATACTGAATCCTCAATTTTCAGACCTCAGTCCTCAACAATCAGTTATCAGTTCTCAATCCTCAATACAATATCTTCAATTCACAGTTTTCAATACTCAATACTGAATCTGCAATCTTCAAATCTCTATGCACAAACATCAATCCTCATCACTGAACCCTCAACACTCAGTCCCCAATCCTCAATCTTCAATCCTCAATCCTCAATCGTCAATCCTCAATCCTCAATCTTCAACCCTCAATTCTCAATCCTCAATCATCAGTCTTCAATCCTCAATACACAATCTGCAATCCTCAGACCTCAACCCTCAACCCTCATTCCTCATTCTTCAATCCTCAATACCCAATCCTCAATCTTCAACACTCAATCCTCAAACCTCAATTCTCAATCCTCAATCCTCAGTCCTCAGTCCTCAAACCTCAATCCTCAACCCTCAGCCATCATCCTCAATCCTCAATCCTCAATCCTCAATCCTCAATTCTCAATCCTCAAACCTCAGTCCCCGTCCTCAATCCTCATCCCTCAATCCTCAATCCTCAATCCTCAATCCTCAATCATCAATACTCAATCTTCAATCCTCAATCCTCAATCCTTGATCCTCAATCCTCAGTCCTCAATCTTCAATCCTCAATCTCCTATCCTCAATCCTCAAGCGTCAAACCTCAATCCTCAATCCTCAAACCTCAATCCTCAGTCCTCAAACATCAATCCTGAAACCTCAATCCTGAATTCTCAATTTTCAGCACTTAGTCCTCAGCAATCAATGGTCAATCACCAATCCTCAATAGAATATCCTCAATTCACAGTTTTCAATACTCAATCCTCAATCTTCAATCTTCAAATATCAATCCACAAACATCAATTCTCATCACTCAACACTCAACACTCAGTCATCAATCTTCAATCCTCAATCCTCAATCCTCAGTATTCAATCGTAAATACTCAATCTTCAATCCACAATCCTCAATACTCAATTCTCAATCGTCAATCCTCAATACTCAATCCTCAGTCATGAATGCTCAATCTTCAATACTCAATCCTCAATCCTCAATCCTCAACCCTCAATCCTCAATCCTCAATCCTCATTCCTCAAACCTCAATCCTCAACCCTCAGTCCTCCATCCTCATTCCTCAAACCTCAATCCTCAACCCTCATTCCTCATCCTCAATTCTCAATTCTCAATTCTCAATCCTCAATCCTCAATCCTCAATCTTCAATCCTCAATAATCAATCTCCTATCCTAGATCCTCAATCCCCAATACTCTATCCTTAATCCTCAATATTCAATCCTCTATCCCCAGTCCACAATCTTCAATCCCCAAAGCTCAATAGTCAATCCTCAATCCTCAGTCCTCAATCGTCAATCATCAATCCACAATCTTCAATACTCAATCCTCAATCCTCAATCCTCAATCCTCAATCCTCAATCATCAATCCTCAATCTTCAATACTCAATCCTCAATCCTCAATCCTCAATCCTCCATCCTCAATTCTCAATCCTCAATCCTCTGTCCTCAGTCCTCAAAACTCAACCCTCAACCCTCAGCCCTCATCCTCAATCCTCAATCCTGAATCCTCAATCCTCAAGCTTCAATCCTCAATACTCAGTCTTCAATCCTCAATCCTCAATCCTCAATCCTCAGTACTCAATCCTCAATAATCAATCCTCAATCTTCAATACTCAATCCTCAATCCTCAACCCTCAATCCTCAATACTCAATCTTCAATCCTCAATCCTCAACCCTCAATCCTCAACCCTCAACCCTCATCCTCCATCCTCAATCCTCAATCCTCAAACCTCAATCTTCAATCCTCAATTCTCAATCTTCGAGTCTCAACTCTCAATCCTCAATCCTCAATCCCCAATCCTCAATCCTCAATCCGCAATCCTCAATTCTCAATCCTCAGTCCTCGTTCCTCAAACCTCAATCCTCAATCCTCAATCCTCAATCCTCAGTCCTCAATCCTCAATCATCAATCCTCAATCTTCAATACTCAATCCTCAATCCTCAATCCTCAATCCTCAATCCTCAATCTTGAATACTCAATCCTCAATCCTCAATACTCAACCACCAATCCTCAATTCTCAATAATCAATAGAATATCCTGAATTCTCAGTATTCAATACTCAAACCCCAATCCTCAACCCTCAGCCCTCATCCTCCATCCTCAATCCTCAATCCTCAAACCTCAATCTTCAATCCTCAATACTCAATCTTCGATTCTCAACTCTCAATCCTCAATCCTCAATCCCCAATCCTCAATCTTCAATCCTCAATCCTCAATCCTCAATCCGCTATCCTCAATTCTCAATCCTCAGTCCTCGTTCCTCAAACCTCAATCCTCAACCCTCAGTCCTCATCCTCAATTCTAAATTCTCAATCCTCAAACCTCAATCTTCAATCCTCAATACTCAATCCTCAATCTTCACCATCAATCCTCAATCCTCAATCCTCAATCCTCAATCATCAATCCTCAGTCTTCGATACTCAATCCTCAATCCTCAATCCTCAATCCTCAACCCTCAGCCCTCATCCTCAATCCTCAATCTTGAATCCTCAATCCTCAATCATCAATACTCAATCCTCAATCATCAACCTTCAATCCTCAATACTCAATCTTCAATCCTCAATACTCAATCCTCAATATTCAACACACAACCATCAGCCATCAATTCTCAATACTCAACCATCAATCCTCAATTCTTAGTACTCAATAGAATATCCTGAATTCTCATGATTCAATACTCAATTCACAATATTCAATAATCAAATCCCGATCATCAAACATCAATTCTCAACACTCAATCCTCAACACTCGGTCCTCTCTCTTCAATCCTCCAACCTCAATCCTCTATCCTCAAGCGTCAATCCTCAATCCTCAATCCTCAACCCTCAATCCTCAGTCCTCAAACCTCAATTCCGAATCCTCAATCCTGAATGCTCAATCTTCATTCCTCAGTCCGCAACAATCAATTGTCAATCCTCAATCCTCAACAGAATATCCTCAATTCACAGTTTTCAATACTCAATCCCCAATCTTCAATCTTCAAATCTCAATTCACAGACATCAGTTCTCATCACTCAACCCTCAACACTCAGTCCTGAATCTTCAATCCTCAATCCTCAATCCTCAATCTTCTGTCCTCCATATTCAATCTTCAGTCCTCAATCCTCAATCATCAATCATCAATCCTCAATCCTCAGTCATCAATCCTCAATCACCAATACTCAATCCTCAATCCTCAATCCTCAGTCCTCAAAACTCAACCCTCAACCCTCAGCCCTCATCCTCAATCCTCAATCCTGAATCCTCAATCCTCAATCTTCAATCCTCAATACTCAGTCTTCAATCCTCAATCCTCAATCCTCAATCCTCAGTACTCAATCCTCAATCATCAATCCTCAATCTTCAATACTCATTCCTCAATCCTCAATCCTCAATCCTCAATACTCAATCTTCAATCCTCAATCCTCATCCTCCATCCTCAATCCTCAATCCTCAAACCTCAATCTTCAATCCTCAATACTCAATCTTCGATTCTGAACTCTCAATCCTCAATCCACAATACCCAATCCTCAATCCTCAATCCGCAATCCTCAATTCTCAATCCTCAGTCCTCGTTCCTCAAACCTCAATCCTCAACCCTCAGTCCTCATCCTCAATTCTAAATTCTCAATCCTCAAACCTCAATCTTCAATCCTCAATATTCAATCCTCAATCTTCACCATCAATCCTCAATCCTCAATCCTCAATCCTCAATCATCAATCCTCAGTCTTCGATAATCAATCCTCAATCCTCAATCCTCAATCCTCAACCCTCAGCCCTCATCCTGAATCCTCAATCCTGAATCCTCAATCCTCAATCATCAATACTCAATCCTCAATCATCAACCTTCAATCCTCAATACTCTATCTTCAATCCTCAATACTCAATCCTCAATATTCAACACGCAACCATCAACCATCAATTCTCAATACTCAACCAACAATCCTCAATTCTCAATACTCAATAGAATATACTGAATTCTCAGGATTCAATACTCAAACCTCAATCCAGAGCCCTCAGCCATCATCCTCCATCCTCAATACTCAATCCTCAATCCTCAATCTTCAATCCTCAATAATCAACCTCCAATCCTAGATCCTCAATCCCCAATCCTCAATCCTTAATCCTCAATCTTCAATCCTCAATCCACAGTCCTCGATCTTCAATCCTCAATGCTCAATACTCAATCCTCAATCCTCAGTCATCTGTCCTCAATCCTCAATCCTCAAACCTCAATCCTCAACCGTCAGTCCTCGTCCTCAATCCTCAACCCTCAATCCTCAATCCTCAACCTTCAAACATCAATACTCAATCTTCAACACTCAATCCTCAATCCTCAATCCTAAAATCCTCAATCCCCAATATTCAACACACAACCCTCAACCATCAATCCTCAATACTCAACCATCAATACTCAATTCTCAATACTCAATAGAATATCCTGTATTCTCAGTTTTCAATACTCAATCCTCAATCTTCAATCTTCATGTCTCCATCCACAAACACCAATTCTCATCACTCGACACTCAACACTCAGTCCTCAATCTTCAATCCTCAATCGTCAATACTCCATCCTCTGTCCTCTGTCCTCAATCTTCAATACTCAATCCTCAATCCTAAAATCCTCAATCCTCAGTCATCAATACTCAATTATCAATACTCAATCCTCAATCCTCAATCCTCAATCCTCAATCCTCAATCCTCAATCCTCATTCCTCAAACCTCAATCCTCAACCCTCAGTCCTCATCATCCATCCTCAATCCTCAATCCTCAATCCTCAATCTTCAATCCTCAATACTCAACATTCGATCCTCAATCCTCAGTCCTCAATCCTCAAACCTCAATCCTCAGTCCTCAATCCTCAATCTTCAACCCTCAATACTCAATCTTCGATTCTCAATCCTCAATCCTCAATCCCCAATCCTCAATCTTCAATCATCAATCCTCAATCCTCAATCCTCAATTCCCAATACTTAATAGAATATCCTGGATTCTCAGTATTGAATACTCAAACCTCAATCCTCAACCATCAGCCCTCATCCTCCATCCTCAATCCTCAATCCTCAAACCTCAATCTTCAATCCTCAATGCTCAATCTTCGATCCTCAACCCTCAACACTCAAACCTCAATCCTCAATCCTCAGTCATGAATACTCAATCTTCAATACTCAATCCTCAATCCTCAATCCTCAATCCCCAATCCTCAATCCTCAATCCTCAATCCTCATCCCTCAAACCTCAATCCTCAACCCTCAGTCCTCATCCTCAATTCTCAATTCTCAATCCTCAATCCTCAATTCTCAATCTTCAATCCTCAATAATCAATCTCCAATCCTAGATCCTCAATCCCCAATCCTCAATCGTTAATCCTCAATCATCAATCCTCAATCCCCATTCCGCAATCCTCAATCCTCAATCGTCAATACTCAATCGTCAATCTTCAATCCCCAATCCTGAATCTTCATTCCTCAATCCTCAATCCTCAATCCTCAATCCTCAATCTTCAATCCTCAATACTCAATCTTTAATCCTCAATCCTCATTCCCCAATCCTCAATCCTCAATTCTCAATCCTCAATCTTCAATCCTCAACCGTCAGTCCTCGCCCTCAATCCTCAAACCTCAATCCTCAATCCTCAATCTTCAATCATCAATACTCAATCTTCAATCCTCAATTCTCAATCCTCAATCCTAAATCCTCTATCCTCAATATTCAACACAAAACCATCAGCCATCAATTCTCAATACTCAACCATCAATCCTCAATTCTTAGTACTCAATAGAATATCCTGAATTCTCATGGTTCAATACTCAATCCACAATATTCAGTAATCAAATCCCGATCATCAAACATCAATTCTCAACACTCAATCCTCAACACTCGGTCCTCTCTCTTCAATCCTCCAACCTCAATCCTCTATCCTCAAGCGTCAATCCTCAATCCTCAATCCTCAACCCTCAATCATCAGTCCTCAAACCTCAATTCCGAATCCTCAATCCTGAATGCTCAATCTTCATTCCTCAGTACGCAACAATCAATTGTCAATCCTCAATCCTCAACAGAATATCCTCAATTCACAGTTTTCAATACTCAATCCCCAATCTTCAATCTTCAAATCTCAATTCACAGACATCAGTTCTCATCACTCAACCCGCAACACTCAGTCCTGAATCTTCAATCCTCAATCCTCAATCCTCAATCTTCAATCCTCCATACTCAGTCATCAATCCTCAATCCTCAATCCTCAATCACCAATCCTCAATCTGCAATCCTCAATCCTCAATCCTCAATCCTCAATCCTCAATCCTCAATCATCAATCCTCAATCTTCAACACTCAATCATCAACCCTCAAACCTCAATCTTCAATCCTCAATCCTCAATCCTCGATCCTCAATCCTCAATCCTCAATCATCAATCCTCAATCTTCAACACTCAATCCTCAATCCTCAATCCTCAATCCTGAATCATCAATCCTCAATCTTCAATACTCAATCCTCAATCCTCAATACTCAATCCTCAATACTCAACCATCAATCCTCAATTCCCAATACTCAATAGAATATCCTGGATTCTCAGTATTCAATACTCAATCCTCAAACATCAATCCTCAATCCTCAATCCTCAGTCATCAATTCTCAATCTTCAATACTCAATCCTCAATCCTCAATCCTCAATCCTCAATACTCAATCCTCAATCATCAATCCTCAATCTTCAATACTCAATCGTCAATCGTCAATCCTCAATCCCCAATACTCGATCTTCAATCCTCAATCCTCAATCCTCAATCCTCCACCCTCAGCCCTGATCCTCGATCCTCAATCCTGAATCCTCAATCCTCAATCTTCAATTCTCAATACTCAGTCTTCAATCATCAATCCTCAATACTCAATCCTCAATCCTCAATCCTCAATCATCAATCCTCAATCCTCAATCATCAACCTTCAATCCTCAATACTCAATCTTCAATCCTCAATACTCAATCCTCAATATTCAACACGCAACCATCAACCATCACTTCTCAATATTCAACCATCAATCCTCAATTCTCAATACTCAATAGAATATCCCAAATTCTCATGATTCAATACTCAATCCACAATATTCATTGATCAAATCTCGATCCTCAAACATCAATTCTCAACACTCAATCCTCAACACTCGGTCCTCTCCCTTCAATCCTCCATCCTCAATCCTCTATCCTGAAGCGTCAATCCTCAATCCTCAATCCTCAACCCTCAATCCTCAGTCCTCAAACCTCAATACTCAATCTTCGATTCCCACTCCTCAATCCTGAATCCCCAATCCTCAATCTTCAATCGTAAATCCTCAATCCTCAATCCTCAATCCCCAATCCTCAATCCTCAATCATCAATCCTCAATCTTCAACACTCATTCATCAACCCTCAAACCTCAATCTTCAATCCTCAATCCTCAATCTTCGATCCTCAATCCTCAATCCTCAATCATCAAACCTCAATCTTCAACACTCAATCCTGAATCCTCAATCCTGAATCATCAATCCTCAATCCTCAATCTTCAATGCTCAATCCTCAATCCTCAATCCTCAATCCTCAATACTCAACCATCGATCCTCAATTCCCAATACTCAATAGAATATCCTGGATTCTCAGTATTCAATACTCAATCCTCAATCCTCAACCATCAGCCCTCATCCTCCATCCTCAATCCTCAATCCCCAAACCTCAACCTTCAATCCTCAATACTCAATCGTCAATCCACAATCCTCAGTCCTCAAACCTCAATTCTGAATCCTCAATCCTCAATCCTCAATCTTCAATGCTCAATCGTCAATCGTCAATCCTCAATCCCCAATACTCAATCTTCAATCCTCAATCCTCAATAGTCAATCTCCAATCCTAGATCCTCAATCCCCAATCCTCAATCCTTAATCCACAATCTTCAATCCTCAATCCTCAATTCTCAAACATCAATACTCAATCCTCAATCCTCAATCCTCAATCCCCAATCCTCAATCTTCAATCCTCAATCATAAATCCTCAAGCCTCAATCCTCAATCCTCAATCTTCAATCCTGAATACTCAGTCTTCAATCCTCAATCCTCAATCCTCAATTCTCAATCCTCAATCCTCAGTCCTCAGTCCTCAAACCTCAATCCTCAACCCTCAGCCCTCATCCTCAATCCTGAATCCTCAATCCTCAATCCTCAGTCCTGAATCCTCAATCTTCTGCTCTCAGTCATCAACAATCAGTTGTCAATCCTCAATCCTCAATAGAATATCCTCAATTCACAGATTTCAATACTCAATACTCAATCTGCAATCTTCCAACATCTATCCACAAACATCAATTCTCATCACTCAACCCTCAACACTCAGTCCTCAATGTTCAGTCCTCAATCCTCAGTCTTCAAAACTCAATCCTCAATCCTCAATTCTCAATCCTCAATACTCAACCATCAATCCTCAATCTTCAATCCTCAATACTCGGTCTTCAATCATCAATCCTCAATCCTCAATCCTCAATCCTCAATCCTCAATCATCAATCATCAATCCTCAATCCTCAGTTCTCAGTCCTCAAACCTCAATCCTCAACCCTCAGCCCTCATCCTCAATCCTCAATCCTCAATCCTCAATCCTCAATAGTCAATCTCCAATCCTAGGTCCTCAATCCCCAATCCTCAATCCTCAGTCAGGAATACTCCATCTTCAATACTCAATACACAATCCTCAATCCTCAATCCTCAAACCTCAATCCTCAATCCTCATTCCTAAACCTCAAACCTCAACCCTCAGTCCTCATCCTCAATTCCCAATTCTCAATCCTCAATCCTCAATTCTCAATCTTCAATCCTCAATAACCAATCTTCAATCCTCAATCCCCAGTCCTCAATCTTCAATCCTCAATGCTCAATCCTCAATCCTCAATCCTCAGTCCTCAATCCTCAATCCTCAATCCTCGTACTTCAATCCTCAACCGTCAGTCCTCGTCCTCAATCCTCAACTATCAATCCTCAATCCTCAATATTCAATCATCAATACTCAATCTTCGATCCTCAATCCTCAATCCTCAATCCTCAATACTCAACCATCAATACTCAATTCCCAATACTCAATAGAATATCCTGGATTCTCAGTATTCAATCCTCAATCATCAATCCTCAATCCTCAATCCTCAATCCTCAATCCTCAATCCTCAATCATCAATCCTCAATCTTCAACACTCAATCATCAACCCTCAATCCTCAATCTTCAATCCTCAATCCTCAATCCTCGATCCTCAATCCTCAATCCTCAATCATCAATCCTCAATCTTCAACACTCAATCCTCAATCCTCAATCCTCAATCCTGAATCATCAATCCTCAATCTTCTATACTCAATCCTCAATCCTCAATACTCAATCCTCAATACTCAACCATCAATCCTCAATTCCCAATACTCAATAGAATATCCTGGATTCTCAGTATTCAATCCTCAATCATCAATCCTCAATCCTCAGTCATCAATCCTCAATCTTCAATACTCAATCCTCAATCCTCAATCCTCAAACCTCAATCCTCATTCCTCAAACCTCAATCCTCAACCCTCAGTCCTCATCCTCAATTCTCAATACTCAATCCTCAATCCTCAATCCTCAATCTTCAATCCTCAATAATCAATCTCCTATCCTAGATCCTCAATCCCCAATACTCTATCCTTAATCCTCAATATTCAATCCTCTATCCCCAGTCCACAATCTTCAATCCCCAAAGCTCAATAATCAATCCTCAATCCTCAGTCCTCAATCGTCAATCATCAATCCACAATCTTCAATACCCAATCCCCAGTCCTCAATCCTCAATCCTCAATCCTCAATCATCAATCCTCAATCTTCAATACTCAATCGTCAATCCTCAATCCTCAATCCCCAATACTCAATCTTCAATCCTCAATCCTCAATCCTCAATCCTCAACCCTCAGCCCTGATCCTCGATCCTCAATCCTGAATCCTCAATCCTCAATCTTCAATCCTCAATGCTCAGTCTTCAATCGTCAATCCTCAATACTCAATCCTCAATCCTCAATCCTCAATCCTCAATCATCAATCCTCAATCCTCAATTATCAACATTCAATCCTCAATACTCAATCTTCAATCCTCAATACTCATTCCTCAAACCTCAATCCTCAACCCTCAGTCCTCATCCTCAATTCTCAATTCTCAATCCTCAATCCTCAATCCTCAATCCTCGTTCCTCAAACCTCAATCCTCAGTCCTCAGTCATCAATCCTCAATCTCCAATAGAATATCCTCAATTCACAGTTTTCAATACTCAATCCCCAATCTTCAATCTTCAAATCTCAATCCACAGACATCAATTCTCATCACTCAACCCTCAACACTCAGTACTCAGTCCTCATCCTCAATTCTCAATTCTCAATCTTCAATCCTCAATCCTCAATCCTCAATCTTCAATCCTCCATACTCAATCTTCAATCCTCAATCCTCAATCATCAATACTCAATCCTCAATCCTCAGTCATCAATCCTCAATCTTCAATACTAAATCCTCAATCCTCAATCCTCAATCCTCAATCCTCAATACTCAATCGTCAATCCACAATCCTCAGTCCTCAAACCTCAATTCTGAATCCTCAATCCTCAATCCTCAATCTTCAATGCTCAATCGTCAATCGTCAATCCTCAATCCCCAATACTCAATCTTCAATCCTCAATCCTCAATAGTCAATCTCCAATCCTAGATCCTCAATCCCCAATCCTCAATCCTTAATCCACAATCTTCAATCCTCAATCCTCAATTCTCAAACATCAATACTCAATCCTCAATCCTCAATCCTCAATCCCCAATCCTCAATCTTCAATCCTCAATCATAAATCCTCAAGCCTCAATCCTCAATCCTCAATCTTCAATCCTGAATACTCAGTCTTCAATCCTCAATCCTCAATCCTCAATTCTCAATCCTCAATCCTCAGTCCTCAGTCCTCAAACCTCAATCCTCAACCCTCAGCCCTCATCCTCAATCCTGAATCCTCAATCCTCAATCCTCAGTCCTGAATCCTCAATCTTCTGCTCTCAGTCATCAACAATCAGTTGTCAATCCTCAATCCTCAATAGAATATCCTCAATTCACAGATTTCAATACTCAATACTCAATCTGCAATCTTCCAACATCTATCCACAAACATCAATTCTCATCACTCAACCCTCAACACTCAGTCCTCAATGTTCAGTCCTCAATCCTCAGTCTTCAATCCTCAATCCTCAATCATCAATCCTCAATCTTCAATACTCAATCGTCAATCCTCAATCCTCAATCCCCAATACTTAATCTGCAATCCTCAATCCTCAATCCTCAATCCTCAATCTTCAATCCTCAATACTCGACATTCGATCCTCAATCCTCAGTCCTCAATCCTCAAACCTCAATCCTCAGTCCTCAATCCTCAATCTTCAATCCTCAATACTGAATCTTCGATTCTCAATCCTCAATCCTCAATCCCCAATCCTCAATCTGCAATCCTCAATCCTCAATCCTCAATCCTCAATCCTCAATCCTCAATCATCAATACTCAATCTTCAACACTCAATCATCAACCCTCAATCCTCAATCTTCAATCCTCAATCCTCAATCCTCGATCCTCAATCCTCAATCCTCAATCATCAATCCTCAATCTTCAACACTCAATCCTCAATCCTCAATCCTCAATCCTGAATCATCAATCCTCAATCTTCTATACTCAATCCTCAATCCTCAATACTCAATCCTCAATACTCAACCATCAATCCTCAATTCCCAATACTCAATAGAATATCCTGGATTCTCAGTATTCGATCCTCAATCATCAATCCTCAATCCTCAGTCATCAATCCTCAATCTTCAATACTCAATCCTCAATCCTCAATCCTCAAACCTCAATCCTCATTCCTCAAACCTCAATCCTCAACCCTCAGTCCTCATCCTCAATTCTCAATACTCAATCCTCAATCCTCAATCCTCAATCTTCAATCCTCAATAATCAATCTCCTATCCTAGATCCTCAATCCCCAATACTCTATCCTTAATCCTCAATATTCAATCCTCTATCCCCAGTCCACAATCTTCAATCCCCAAAGCTCAATAATCAATCCTCAATCCTCAGTCCTCAATCGTCAATCATCAATCCACAATCTTCAATACCCAATCCCCAGTCCTCAATCCTCAATCCTCAATCCTCAATCATCAATCCTCAATCTTCAATACTCAATCGTCAATCCTCAATCCTCAATCCCCAATACTCAATCTTCAATCCTCAATCCTCAATCCTCAATTCTCAACCCTCAGCCCTGATCCTCGATCCTCAATCCTGAATCCTCAATCCTCAATCTTCAATCCTCAATACTCAGTCTTCAATCGTCAATCCTCAATACTCAATCCTCAATCCTCAATCCTCAATCCTCAATCATCAATCCTCAATCCTCAATTATCAACATTCAATCCTCAATACTCAATCTTCAATCCTCAATACTCATTCCTCAAACCTCAATCCTCAACCCTCAGTCCTCATCCTCAATTCTCAATTCTCAATCCTCAATCCTCAATCCTCAATCCTCGTTCCTCAAACCTCAATCCTCAGTCCTCAGTCATCAATCCTCAATCTCCAATAGAATATCCTCAATTCACAGTTTTCAATACTCAATCCCCAATCTTCAATCTTCAAATCTCAATCCACAGACATCAATTCTCATCACTCAACCCTCAACACTCAGTACTCAGTCCTCATCCTCAATTCTCAATTCTCAATCTTCAATCCTCAATCCTCAATCCTCAATCTTCAATCCTCCATACTCAATCTTCAATCCTCAATCCTCAATCATCAATACTCAATCCTCAATCCTCAGTCATCAATCCTCAATCTTCAATACTAAATCCTCAATCCTCAATCCTCAATCCTCAATCCTCAATACTCAATCGTCAATCCACAATCCTCAGTCCTCAAACCTCAATTCTGAATCCTCAATCCTCAATCCTCAATCTTCAATGCTCAATCGTCAATCGTCAATCCTCAATCCCCAATACTCAATCTTCAATCCTCAATCCTCAATAGTCAATCTCCAATCCTAGATCCTCAATCCCCAATCCTCAATCCTTAATCCACAATCTTCAATCCTCAATCCTCAATTCTCAAACATCAATACTCAATCCTCAATCCTCAATCCTCAATCCCCAATCCTCAATCTTCAATCCTCAATCATAAATCCTCAAGCCTCAATCCTCAATCCTCAATCTTCAATCCTGAATACTCAGTCTTCAATCCTCAATCCTCAATCCTCAATTCTCAATCCTCAATCCTCAGTCCTCAGTCCTCAAACCTCAATCCTCAACCCTCAGCCCTCATCCTCAATCCTGAATCCTCAATCCTCAATCCTCAGTCCTGAATCCTCAATCTTCTGCTCTCAGTCATCAACAATCAGTTGTCAATCCTCAATCCTCAATAGAATATCCTCAATTCACAGATTTCAATACTCAATACTCAATCTGCAATCTTCCAACATCTATCCACAAACATCAATTCTCATCACTCAACCCTCAACACTCAGTCCTCAATGTTCAGTCCTCAATCCTCAGTCTTCAATCCTCAATCCTCAATCATCAATCCTCAATCTTCAATACTCAATCGTCAATCCTCAATCCTCAATCCCCAATACTTAATCTGCAATCCTCAATCCTCAATCCTCAATCCTCAATCTTCAATCCTCAATACTCGACATTCGATCCTCAATCCTCAGTCCTCAATCCTCAAACCTCAATCCTCAGTCCTCAATCCTCAATCTTCAATCCTCAATACTGAATCTTCGATTCTCAATCCTCAATCCTCAATCCCCAATCCTCAATCTGCAATCCTCAATCCTCAATCCTCAATCCTCAATCCTCAATCCTCAATCATCAATCCTCAATCTTCAACACTCAATCATCAACCCTCAATCCTCAATCTTCAATCCTCAATCCTCAATCCTCGATCCTCAATCCTCAATCCTCAATCATCAATCCTCAATCTTCAACACTCAATCCTCAATCCTCAATCCTCAATCCTGAATCATCAATCCTCAATCTTCTATACTCAATCCTCAATCCTCAATACTCAATCCTCAATACTCAACCATCAATCCTCAATTCCCAATACTCAATAGAATATCCTGGATTCTCAGTATTCGATCCTCAATCATCAATCCTCAATCCTCAGTCATCAATCCTCAATCTTCAATACTCAATCCTCAATCCTCAATCCTCAAACCTCAATCCTCATTCCTCAAACCTCAATCCTCAACCCTCAGTCCTCATCCTCAATTCTCAATACTCAATCCTCAATCCTCAATCCTCAATCTTCAATCCTCAATAATCAATCTCCTATCCTAGATCCTCAATCCCCAATACTCTATCCTTAATCCTCAATATTCAATCCTCTATCCCCAGTCCACAATCTTCAATCCCCAAAGCTCAATAATCAATCCTCAATCCTCAGTCCTCAATCGTCAATCATCAATCCACAATCTTCAATACCCAATCCCCAGTCCTCAATCCTCAATCCTCAATCCTCAATCATCAATCCTCAATCTTCAATACTCAATCGTCAATCCTCAATCCTCAATCCCCAATACTCAATCTTCAATCCTCAATCCTCAATCCTCAATTCTCAACCCTCAGCCCTGATCCTCGATCCTCAATCCTGAATCCTCAATCCTCAATCTTCAATCCTCAATACTCAGTCTTCAATCGTCAATCCTCAATACTCAATCCTCAATCCTCAATCCTCAATCCTCAATCATCAATCCTCAATCCTCAATTATCAACATTCAATCCTCAATACTCAATCTTCAATCCTCAATACTCATTCCTCAAACCTCAATCCTCAACCCTCAGTCCTCATCCTCAATTCTCAATTCTCAATCCTCAATCCTCAATCCTCAATCCTCGTTCCTCAAACCTCAATCCTCAGTCCTCAGTCATCAATCCTCAATCTCCAATAGAATATCCTCAATTCACAGTTTTCAATACTCAATCCCCAATCTTCAATCTTCAAATCTCAATCCACAGACATCAATTCTCATCACTCAACCCTCAACACTCAGTACTCAGTCCTCATCCTCAATCCCCAATACTCAATCTTCAATCCTCAATCCTCAATCCTCAATTCTCAACCCTCAGCCCTGATCCTCGATCCTCAATCCTGAATCCTCAATCCTCAATCTTCAATCCTCAATACTCAGTCTTCAATCGTCAATCCTCAATACTCAATCCTCAATCCTCAATCCTCAATCCTCAATCATCAATCCTCAATCCTCAATTATCAACATTCAATCCTCAATACTCAATCTTCAATCCTCAATACTCATTCCTCAAACCTCAATCCACAATCCTCAGTCCTCAAACCTCAATTCTGAATCCTCAATCCTCAATCCTCAATCTTCATTGCTCAATCGTCAATCGTCAATCCTCAATCCCCAATACTCAATCTTCAATCCTCAATCCTCAATAGTCAATCTCCAATCCTAGATCCTCAATCCCCAATCCTCAATCCTTAATCCACAATCTTCAATCCTCAATCCTCAATTCTCAAACATCAATACTCAATCCTCAATCCTCAATCCTCAATCCCCAATCCTCAATCTTCAATCCTCAATCATAAATCCTCAAGCCTCAATCCTCAATCCTCAATCTTCAATCCTGAATACTCAGTCTTCAATCCTCAATCCTCAATCCTCAATTCTCAATCCTCAATCCTCAGTCCTCAGTCCTCAAACCTCAATCCTCAACCCTCAGCCCTCATCCTCAATCCTGAATCCTCAATCCTCAATCCTCAGTCCTGAATCCTCAATCTTCTGCTCTCAGTCATCAACAATCAGTTGTCAATCCTCAATCCTCAATAGAATATCCTCAATTCACAGATTTCAATACTCAATACTCAATCTGCAATCTTCCAACATCTATCCACAAACATCAATTCTCATCACTCAACCCTCAACACTCAGTCCTCAATGTTCAGTCCTCAATCCTCAGTCTTCAAAACTCAATCCTCAATCCTCAATTCTCAATCCTCAATACTCAACCATCAATCCTCAATCTTCAATCCTCAATACTCGGTCTTCAATCATCAATCCTCAATCCTCAATCCTCAATCCTCAATCCTCAATCATCAATCATCAATCCTCAATCCTCAGTTCTCAGTCCTCAAACCTCAATCCTCAACCCTCAGCCCTCATCCTCAATCCTCAATCCTCAATCCTCAATCCTCAATAGTCAATCTCCAATCCTAGGTCCTCAATCCCCAATCCTCAATCCTCAGTCAGGAATACTCCATCTTCAATACTCAATACACAATCCTCAATCCTCAGTCCTCAAACCTCAATCCTCAATCCTCATTCCTAAACCTCAAACCTCAACCCTCAGTCCTCATCCTCAATTCCCAATTCTCAATCCTCAATCCTCAATTCTCAATCTTCAATCCTCAATAACCAATCTTCAATCCTCAATCCCCAGTCCTCAATCTTCAATCCTCAATGCTCAATCCTCAATCCTCAATCCTCAGTCCTCAATCCTCAATCCTCAATCCTCGTACTTCAATCCTCAACCGTCAGTCCTCGTCCTCAATCCTCAACTATCAATCCTCAATCCTCAATATTCAATCATCAATACTCAATCTTCGATCCTCAATCCTCAATCCTCAATCCTCAATACTCAACCATCAATACTCAATTCCCAATACTCAATAGAATATCCTGGATTCTCAGTATTCAATACTCAATCCTCAATCATCAATCCTCAATCCTCAATCCTCAGTCATCAATCCTCAATCTTCAATACTCAATCCTCAATCCTCAATCCTCAATCCTCAATCCTCATTCCTCAAACCTCAATCCTCAACCCTCAGTCCTCATCCTCAATTCTCAATACTCAATCCTCAATCCTCAATCCTCAATCTTCAATCCTCAATAATCAATCTCCTATCCTAGATCCTCAATCGCCAATACTCTATCCTTAATCCTCAATATTCAATCCTCTATCCCCTGTCCACAATCTTCAATCCCCAAAGCTCAATAATCAATCCTCAATCCTCAGTCCTCAATCGTCAATCATCAATCCACAATCTTCAATACTCAATCCCCAGTCCTCAGTCCTCAATCCTCAATCCTCAATCATCAATCCTCAATCTTCAATACTCAATCGTCAATCCTCAATCCTCAATCCCCAATACTTAATCTGCAATCCTCAATCCTCAATCCTCAATCTTCAATCCTCAATACTCGACATTCGATCCTCAATCCTCAGTCCTCAATCCTCAAACCTCAATCCTCAGTCCTCAATCCTCAATCTTCAATCCTCAATACTGAATCTTCGATTCTCAATCCTCAATCCTCAATCCCCAATCCTCAATCTGCAATCCTCAATCCTCAATCCTCAATCCTCAATCCTCAATCCTCAATCATCAATCCTCAATCTTCAACACTCAATCATCAACCCTCAATCCTCAATCTTCAATCCTCAATCCTCAATCCTCGATCCTCAATCCTCAATCCTCAATCATCAATCCTCAATCTTCAACACTCAATCCTCAATCCTCAATCCTCAATCCTGAATCATCAATCCTCAATCTTCTATACTCAATCCTCAATCCTCAATACTCAATCCTCAATACTCAACCATCAATCCTCAATTCCCAATACTCAATAGAATATCCTGGATTCTCAGTATTCAATACTCAATCCTCAATCATCAATCCTCAATCCTCAGTCATCAATCCTCAATCTTCAATACTCAATCCTCAATCCTCAATCCTCAAACCTCAATCCTCATTCCTCAAACCTCAATCCTCAACCCTCAGTCCTCATCCTCAATTCTCAATACTCAATCCTCAATCCTCAATCCTCAATCTTCAATCCTCAATAATCAATCTCCTATCCTAGATCCTCAATCCCCAATACTCTATCCTTAATCCTCAATATTCAATCCTCTATCCCCAGTCCACAATCTTCAATCCCCAAAGCTCAATAATCAATCCTCAATCCTCAGTCCTCAATCGTCAATCATCAATCCACAATCTTCAATACCCAATCCCCAGTCCTCAATCCTCAATCCTCAATCCTCAATCATCAATCCTCAATCTTCAATACTCAATCGTCAATCCTCAATCCTCAATCCCCAATACTCAATCTTCAATCCTCAATCCTCAATCCTCAATCCTCAACCCTCAGCCCTGATCCTCGATCCTCAATCCTGAATCCTCAATCCTCAATCTTCAATCCTCAATACTCAGTCTTCAATCATCAATCCTCAATACTCAATCCTCAATCCTCAATCCTCAATCCTCAATCATCAATCCTCAATCCTCAATTATCAACATTCAATCCTCAATACTCAATCTTCAATCCTCAATACTCAATCCTCAATATTCAACACACAACCATCAACCATCAATTCTCAATATTCAACCATCAATCCTCAATTCTCAATACTCAATAGAATATCCCAATTTCTCATGATTCAATACTCAATCCACAATACTCATTAATCAAATCTCGTTCCTCAAACATCAATTCTCAACACTCAATCCTCAACACTCGGTCCTCTCCCTTCAATCCTCCATCCTCAATCCTCTGTCCTGAAGCGTCAATCCTCAATCCTCAATCCTCAACCCTCAATCCTCAGTCGTCAAACCCCAATCTTCAATACTCAGTCCTCAATCCTCAATCCTCAATCCTCAATCCTCAATCATCAATACTCAATCTTCAACACTCATTCATCAACCCTCAATCCTCAATCATCAATACTCAATCTTCAACACTCATTCATCAACCCACAAACCTCAATCTTCAATCCTCAATCCTCAATCTTCGATCCTCAATCCTCAATCCTCAATCATCAATCCTCAATCTTCAACACTCAATCCTCAATCCTCAATCCTCAATCCTGAATCATCAATCCTCAATCTTCAATACTCAATCCCCAGTCCTCAATCCTCAATACTCAATCTTCAATCCTCAATTCTCAATCCTCAATACTCAATCCTCAATCGTCAATCCTTAATCGTCAATCCTCAATCCCCAATCCTGAATCTTCAATCCTCAATCCTCAATCCTCAATCCTCAATCCGCAATCCTCAATCCTCAATGTTCAATCCTCAACCGTCAGTCCTCGTCCTCAATCCTCAATCCTCAATCCTCAATCCTCAATCCTCAATCCTCGTTCCTCAAACCTCAATCCTCAGTCCTCAGTCATCAATCCTCAATCTCCAATACTCAATCCTCAATCCTTAATCCTCAATCCGCAATCCTCATTCCTCAAACCTCAATCCTCAACCCTCAGTCGTCATCCTCAATTCTCAATTCTCAATCCTCAATCCTCAATCCTCAATCTTCAATCCTCAATAATCAATCTCCTATCCTAGATCCTCAATCCCCAATACTCTATCCTTAATCCTCAATATTCAATCCTCTATCCTCAATCCTCAATCCTCAATCCTCAATCCTCAATCCTCAATCATCAATCCTCAACCGTCAGTCCTCGTCCTCAATCCCCATTCCTCAATCCTCAATCCTCAATCCTCGTTCCTCAAACCTCAATCCTCAGTCCTCAGTCATCAATCCTCAATCTCCAATACTCAATCCTCAATCCTCAATCCTCAATCCGCAATCCTCATTCCTCAAACCTCAATCCTCAGCCCTCAGTCGTCATCCTCAATTCTCAATTCTCAATCCTCAATCCTCAATCCTCAATCTTCAATCCTGAATAATCAATCTCCTATCCTAGATCCTCAATCCCCAATACTCTATCCTTAATCCTCAATATTCAATCCTCTATCCCCAGTCCACAATCTTCAATTCCCAAAGCTCAATAATCAATCCTCAATCCTCAGTCCACAATCGCCAATCATCAATCAACAATCTTCAATACTCAATCCTCAGTCCTCAATCCTCAATCCTCAATTCTCAATCATCAATCCTCAATCTTCAATACTCAATCGTTAATCCTCAATCCTCAATCCCCAATACTCAATCTTCAATCCTCAATCCTCAATCCTCAATCCTCAACCCTCAGCCCTCATCCTCAATCCTCAATCCTGAATCCTCAATCCTCAATCATCAATACTCAATCCTCAATCATCAACCTTCAATCCTCAATACTCAATCTTCAATCCTCAATACTCAATCCTCAATATTCAACACACAACCATCAACCATCAATTCTCAATACTCAACCATCAATCCTCAATTCTCAATACTCAATAGAATATCCCGAATTCTCATGATTCAATACTCAATCCACAATATTCAATAATCAAATCTCGATCCTCAAACATCAATTCTCAACACTCAATCCTCAACACTCGGTCCTCTCTCTTCAATCCTCCATCCTCAATCCTCTATCCTCAAGCGTCAATCCTCAAACCTCAATCCTCAACCCTCAATCCTCAGTCCTCAATCCTCGTTCCTCAAATCTCAATCCTCAGTCCTCAGTCATCAATCCTCAATCTCCAATACTCAATCCTCAATCCACAATCCTCAATCCGCAATCCTCATTCCTCAAACCTCAATCAACAACCTTCAATCCTCAATACTCAATCTTCAATCCTCAATACTCAATCCTCAATATTCGACACACAACCATCAACCATCAATTCTCAATATTCAAACATCAATCCTCAATTCTCAATACTCAATAGAATATCCCAAATTCTCATGATTCAATACTCAATCCACAATACTCATTAATCAAATCTCGATCCTCAAACATCAATTCTCAACACTCAATCCTCAACACTCGGTCCTCTCCCTTCAATCCTCCATCCTCAATCCTCTATCCTGAAGCGTCAATCCTCAATCCTCAATCCTCAACCCTCAATCCTCAGTCCTCAAACCTCAATACTCAATCTTCGATTCCCACTCCTCAATCCTGAATCCCCAATCCTCAATCTTCAATCCTCAATCCTCAATCCTCAATCCTCAATCCTCAATCCTCAATCATCAATCCTCAATCTTCAACACTCATTCATCAACCCTCAATCCTCAATCTTCAATCCTCAATCCTCAATCTTCGATCCTCAATCCTCAATCCTCAATCATCAATCCTCAATCTTCAACACTCAATCCTGAATCCTCAACCCTGAGTCATCAATCCTCAATCCTCAATCTTCAATGCTCAATCCTCAATCCTCAATCCTCAATCCTCAATACTCAACCATCGATCCTCAATTCCCAATACTCAATAGAATATCCTGGATTCTCAGTATTCAATACTCAATCCTCAATCCTCAACCATCAGCCCTCATCCTCCATCCTCAATCCTCAATCCCCAAACCTCAAGCTTCAATCCTCAATACTCAATCTTCGATCCTCAATCCCCAGTCCTCAATCTTCAATCCTCAATGCTCAATCCTCAATCCTCAATCCTCAGTCCTCAATCCTCAATCCTCAATCCTCGTACTTCAATCCTCAACCGTCAGTCCTCGTCCTCAATCCTCAACTATCAATCCTCAATCCTCAATATTCAATCATCAATACTCAATCTTCGATCCTCAATCCTCAATCCTCAATCCTCAATACTCAACCATCAATACTCAATTCCCAATACTCAATAGAATATCCTGGATTCTCAGTATTCAATACTCAATCCTCAATCATCAATCCTCAATCCTCAATCCTCAGTCATCAATCCTCAATCTTCAATACTCAATCCTCAATCCTCAATCCTCAATCCTCAATCCTCATTCCTCAAACCTCAATCCTCAACCCTCAGTCCTCATCCTCAATTCTCAATACTCAATCCTCAATCCTCAATCCTCAATCTTCAATCCTCAATAATCAATCTCCTATCCTAGATCCTCAATCGCCAATACTCTATCC
The DNA here is from genome assembly GCF_051401765.1 of Calliopsis andreniformis. Classification (NCBI taxonomy): domain Eukaryota; kingdom Metazoa; phylum Arthropoda; class Insecta; order Hymenoptera; family Andrenidae; genus Calliopsis; species Calliopsis andreniformis. Next base: position 1,042,123 of record NW_027480515.1, on the reverse strand, counting down.
TTAATCCTCAATATTCAATCCTCTATCCCCTGTCCACAATCTTCAATCCCCAAAGCTCAATAATCAATCCTCAATCCTCAGTCCTCAATCGTCAATCATCAATCCACAATCTTCAATACTCAATCCCCAGTCCTCAGTCCTCAATCCTCAATCCTCAATCATCAATCCTCAATCTTCAATACTCAATCGTCAATCCTCAATCCTCAATCCCCAATACTTAATCTGCAATCCTCAATCCTCAATCCTCAATCTTCAATCCTCAATACTCGACATTCGATCCTCAATCCTCAGTCCTCAATCCTCAAACCTCAATCCTCAGTCCTCAATCCTCAATCTTCAATCCTCAATACTGAATCTTCGATTCTCAATCCTCAATCCTCAATCCCCAATCCTCAATCTGCAATCCTCAATCCTCAATCCTCAATCCTCAATCCTCAATCCTCAATCATCAATCCTCAATCTTCAACACTCAATCATCAACCCTCAATCCTCAATCTTCAATCCTCAATCCTCAATCCTCGATCCTCAATCCTCAATCCTCAATCATCAATCCTCAATCTTCAACACTCAATCCTCAATCCTCAATCCTCAATCCTGAATCATCAATCCTCAATCTTCTATACTCAATCCTCAATCCTCAATACTCAATCCTCAATACTCAACCATCAATCCTCAATTCCCAATACTCAATAGAATATCCTGGATTCTCAGTATTCAATACTCAATCCTCAATCATCAATCCTCAATCCTCAGTCATCAATCCTCAATCTTCAATACTCAATCCTCAATCCTCAATCCTCAAACCTCAATCCTCATTCCTCAAACCTCAATCCTCAACCCTCAGTCCTCATCCTCAATTCTCAATACTCAATCCTCAATCCTCAATCCTCAATCTTCAATCCTCAATAATCAATCTCCTATCCTAGATCCTCAATCCCCAATACTCTATCCTTAATCCTCAATATTCAATCCTCTATCCCCAGTCCACAATCTTCAATCCCCAAAGCTCAATAATCAATCCTCAATCCTCAGTCCTCAATCGTCAATCATCAATCCACAATCTTCAATACCCAATCCCCAGTCCTCAATCCTCAATCCTCAATCCTCAATCATCAATCCTCAATCTTCAATACTCAATCGTCAATCCTCAATCCTCAATCCCCAATACTCAATCTTCAATCCTCAATCCTCAATCCTCAATCCTCAACCCTCAGCCCTGATCCTCGATCCTCAATCCTGAATCCTCAATCCTCAATCTTCAATCCTCAATACTCAGTCTTCAATCATCAATCCTCAATACTCAATCCTCAATCCTCAATCCTCAATCCTCAATCATCAATCCTCAATCCTCAATTATCAACATTCAATCCTCAATACTCAATCTTCAATCCTCAATACTCAATCCTCAATATTCAACACACAACCATCAACCATCAATTCTCAATATTCAACCATCAATCCTCAATTCTCAATACTCAATAGAATATCCCAATTTCTCATGATTCAATACTCAATCCACAATACTCATTAATCAAATCTCGTTCCTCAAACATCAATTCTCAACACTCAATCCTCAACACTCGGTCCTCTCCCTTCAATCCTCCATCCTCAATCCTCTGTCCTGAAGCGTCAATCCTCAATCCTCAATCCTCAACCCTCAATCCTCAGTCGTCAAACCCCAATCTTCAATACTCAGTCCTCAATCCTCAATCCTCAATCCTCAATCCTCAATCATCAATACTCAATCTTCAACACTCATTCATCAACCCTCAATCCTCAATCATCAATACTCAATCTTCAACACTCATTCATCAACCCACAAACCTCAATCTTCAATCCTCAATCCTCAATCTTCGATCCTCAATCCTCAATCCTCAATCATCAATCCTCAATCTTCAACACTCAATCCTCAATCCTCAATCCTCAATCCTGAATCATCAATCCTCAATCTTCAATACTCAATCCCCAGTCCTCAATCCTCAATACTCAATCTTCAATCCTCAATTCTCAATCCTCAATACTCAATCCTCAATCGTCAATCCTTAATCGTCAATCCTCAATCCCCAATCCTGAATCTTCAATCCTCAATCCTCAATCCTCAATCCTCAATCCGCAATCCTCAATCCTCAATGTTCAATCCTCAACCGTCAGTCCTCGTCCTCAATCCTCAATCCTCAATCCTCAATCCTCAATCCTCAATCCTCGTTCCTCAAACCTCAATCCTCAGTCCTCAGTCATCAATCCTCAATCTCCAATACTCAATCCTCAATCCTTAATCCTCAATCCGCAATCCTCATTCCTCAAACCTCAATCCTCAACCCTCAGTCGTCATCCTCAATTCTCAATTCTCAATCCTCAATCCTCAATCCTCAATCTTCAATCCTCAATAATCAATCTCCTATCCTAGATCCTCAATCCCCAATACTCTATCCTTAATCCTCAATATTCAATCCTCTATCCTCAATCCTCAATCCTCAATCCTCAATCCTCAATCCTCAATCATCAATCCTCAACCGTCAGTCCTCGTCCTCAATCCCCATTCCTCAATCCTCAATCCTCAATCCTCGTTCCTCAAACCTCAATCCTCAGTCCTCAGTCATCAATCCTCAATCTCCAATACTCAATCCTCAATCCTCAATCCTCAATCCGCAATCCTCATTCCTCAAACCTCAATCCTCAGCCCTCAGTCGTCATCCTCAATTCTCAATTCTCAATCCTCAATCCTCAATCCTCAATCTTCAATCCTCAATAATCAATCTCCTATCCTAGATCCTCAATCCCCAATACTCTATCCTTAATCCTCAATATTCAATCCTCTATCCCCAGTCCACAATCTTCAATTCCCAAAGCTCAATAATCAATCCTCAATCCTCAGTCCACAATCGCCAATCATCAATCAACAATCTTCAATACTCAATCCTCAGTCCTCAATCCTCAATCCTCAATTCTCAATCATCAATCCTCAATCTTCAATACTCAATCGTTAATCCTCAATCCTCAATCCCCAATACTCAATCTTCAATCCTCAATCCTCAATCCTCAATCCTCAACCCTCAGCCCTCATCCTCAATCCTCAATCCTGAATCCTCAATCCTCAATCATCAATACTCAATCCTCAATCATCAACCTTCAATCCTCAATACTCAATCTTCAATCCTCAATACTCAATCCTCAATATTCAACACACAACCATCAACCATCAATTCTCAATACTCAACCATCAATCCTCAATTCTCAATACTCAATAGAATATCCCGAATTCTCATGATTCAATACTCAATCCACAATATTCAATAATCAAATCTCGATCCTCAAACATCAATTCTCAACACTCAATCCTCAACACTCGGTCCTCTCTCTTCAATCCTCCATCCTCAATCCTCTATCCTCAAGCGTCAATCCTCAAACCTCAATCCTCAACCCTCAATCCTCAGTCCTCAATCCTCGTTCCTCAAATCTCAATCCTCAGTCCTCAGTCATCAATCCTCAATCTCCAATACTCAATCCTCAATCCACAATCCTCAATCCGCAATCCTCATTCCTCAAACCTCAATCAACAACCTTCAATCCTCAATACTCAATCTTCAATCCTCAATACTCAATCCTCAATATTCGACACACAACCATCAACCATCAATTCTCAATATTCAAACATCAATCCTCAATTCTCAATACTCAATAGAATATCCCAAATTCTCATGATTCAATACTCAATCCACAATACTCATTAATCAAATCTCGATCCTCAAACATCAATTCTCAACACTCAATCCTCAACACTCGGTCCTCTCCCTTCAATCCTCCATCCTCAATCCTCTATCCTGAAGCGTCAATCCTCAATCCTCAATCCTCAACCCTCAATCCTCAGTCCTCAAACCTCAATACTCAATCTTCGATTCCCACTCCTCAATCCTGAATCCCCAATCCTCAATCTTCAATCCTCAATCCTCAATCCTCAATCCTCAATCCTCAATCCTCAATCATCAATCCTCAATCTTCAACACTCATTCATCAACCCTCAATCCTCAATCTTCAATCCTCAATCCTCAATCTTCGATCCTCAATCCTCAATCCTCAATCATCAATCCTCAATCTTCAACACTCAATCCTGAATCCTCAACCCTGAGTCATCAATCCTCAATCCTCAATCTTCAATGCTCAATCCTCAATCCTCAATCCTCAATCCTCAATACTCAACCATCGATCCTCAATTCCCAATACTCAATAGAATATCCTGGATTCTCAGTATTCAATACTCAATCCTCAATCCTCAACCATCAGCCCTCATCCTCCATCCTCAATCCTCAATCCCCAAACCTCAAGCTTCAATCCTCAATACTCAATCTTCGATCCTCAATCCTCAACACTCAATCCTCAATCCTCAATCCTCAGTCATGAATACTCAATCTTCAATACTCAATCCTCAATCCTCAATCCTCAATCCTCAATCCTCAATCCTCAATCCTCATTCCTCAAACCTCAATCCTCAACCCTCAGTCCTCACCCTCAATTCTCAATTCTCAATCCTCAATCCTCAATCCTCAATCCTCGTTCCTCAAACCTCAATCCTTAGTCCTCAGTCATCAATCCTCAATCTCCAATAGAATATCCTCAATTCTCAGTTTTCAATACTCAATCCCCAATCTTCAATCTTCAAATCTCAATACACAGACATCAATTCTCATCACTCAACCCTCAACACTCAGTCCTCAATCTTCAATCCTCAATCCTCAATCCTCAATCTTCAATCCTCCATACTCAATCTTCAATCCTCAATCCTCAATCATCAATACTCAATCCTCAATCCTCAGTCATCAATCCTCAATCTTCAATACTCAATCCTCAATCCTCAATCCTCAATCCTAAATCCTCATTCCTCAAACCTCAATCCTCGACCCTCAATCCTCATCCTCAATTCTCAATACTCAATCCTCAATCCTCAATCCTCAATCTTCAATCCTCAATAATCAATCTCCTATCCTAGATCCTCAATCCCCTATACTCAATCTTCAATCCTCAATCCTCAATCCTCAATCCTCAACCCTCAGCCCTGATCCTCGATCCTCAATCCTGAATCCTCAATCCTCAATCTTCAATGCTCAATACTCAGTCTTCAATCATCAATCCTCAATACTCAATCCTCAATCCTCAATCCTCAATCATCAATCCTCAATCCTCAATTATCAACCTTCAATCCTCAATACTCAATCTTCAATCCTCAATACTCAATCCTCAATATTCAACACACAACCATCAACCATCAATTCTCAATATTCAAACATCAATCCTCAATTCTCAATACTCAATAGAATATCCCAAATTCTCATGATTCAATACTCAATCTACAATACTCATTAATCAAATCTCGATCCTCAAACATCAATTCTCAACACTCAATCCTCAACACTCGGTCCTCTCCCTTCAATCCTCCATCCTCAATCCTCTATCCTGAAGCGTCAATCCTCAATCCTCAATCCTCAACCCTCAATCCTCAGTCCTCAAACCTCAATACTCAATCTTCGATTCCCACTCCTCAATCCTGAATCCCCAATCCTCAATCTTCAATCCTCAATCCTCAATCCTCAATCCTCAATCCTCAATCCTCAATCCTCAATCCTCAATCCTCAATCATCAATCCTCAATCTTCAACACTCAATCATCAACCCTCAATCCTCAATCCTCGATCCTCAATCCTCAATCCTCAATCATCAATCCTCAATCTTCAACACTCAATCCTCAATCCTCAATCCTCAATCCTGAATCATCAATCCTCAATCTTCTATACTCAATCCTCAATCCTCAATACTCAATCCTCAATACTCAACCATCAATCCTCAATTCCCAATACTCAATAGAATATCCTGGATTCTCAGTATTCAATCCTCAATCATCAATCCTCAATCCTCAGTCATCAATCCTCAATCTTCAATACTCAATCCTCAATCCTCAATCCTCAAACCTCAATCCTCATTCCTCAAACCTCAATCCTCAACCCTCAGTCCTCATCCTCAATTCTCAATACTCAATCCTCAATCCTCAATCCTCAATCTTCAATCCTCAATAATCAATCTCCTATCCTAGATCCTCAATCCCCAATACTCTATCCTTAATCCTCAATATTCAATCCTCTATCCCCAGTCCACAATCTTCAATCCCCAAAGCTCAATAATCAATCCTCAATCCTCAGTCCTCAATCGTCAATCATCAATCCACAATCTTCAATACCCAATCCCCAGTCCTCAATCCTCAATCCTCAATCCTCAATCATCAATCCTCAATCTTCAATACTCAATCGTCAATCCTCAATCCTCAATTCCCAATACTCAATCTTCAATCCTCAATCCTCAATCCTCAATCCTCAACCCTCAGCCCTGATCCTCGATCCTCAATCCTGAATCCTCAATCCTCAATCTTCAATCCTCAATACTCAGTCTTCAATCGTCAATCCTCAATACTCAATCCTCAATCCTCAATCCTCAATCCTCAATCATCAATCCTCAATCCTCAATTATCAACATTCAATCCTCAATACTCAATCTTCAATCCTCAATACTCATTCCTCAAACCTCAATCCTCAACCCTCAGTCCTCATCCTCAATTCTCAATTCTCAATCCTCAATCCTCAATCCTCAATCCTCGTTCCTCAAACCTCAATCCTCAGTCCTCAGTCACCAATCCTCAATCTCCAATAGAATATCCTCAATTCACAGTTTTCAATACTCAATCCCCAATCGTCAATCTTCAAATCTCAATCCACAGACATCAATTCTCATCACTCAACCCTCAACACTCAGTACTCAGTCCTCATCCTCAATTCTCAATTCTCAATCTTCAATCCTCAATCCTCAATCCTCAATCTTCAATCCTCCATACTCAATCTTCAATCCTCAATCCTCAATCATCAATACTCAATCCTCAATCCTCAGTCATCAATCCTCAATCTTCAATACTAAATCCTCAATCCTCAATCCTCAATCCTCAATCCTCAATACTCAATCGTCAATCCACAATCCTCAGTCCTCAAACCTCAATTCTGAATCCTCAATCCTCAATCCTCAATCTTCAATGCTCAATCGTCAATCGTCAATCCTCAATCCCCAATACTCAATCTTCAATCCTCAATCCTCAATAGTCAATCTCCAATCCTAGATCCTCAATCCCCAATCCTCAATCCTTAATCCACAATCTTCAATCCTCAATCCTCAATTCTCAAACATCAATACTCAATCCTCAATCCTCAATCCTCAATCCCCAATCCTCAATCTTCAATCCTCAATCATAAATCCTCAAGCCTCAATCCTCAATCCTCAATCTTCAATCCTGAATACTCAGTCTTCAATCCTCAATCCTCAATCCTCAATTCTCAATCCTCAATCCTCAGTCCTCAGTCCTCAAACCTCAATCCTCAACCCTCAGCCCTCATCCTCAATCCTGAATCCTCAATCCTCAATCCTCAGTCCTGAATCCTCAATCTTCTGCTCTCAGTCATCAACAATCAGTTGTCAATCCTCAATCCTCAATAGAATATCCTCAATTCACAGATTTCAATACTCAATACTCAATCTGCAATCTTCCAACATCTATCCACAAACATCAATTCTCATCACTCAACCCTCAACACTCAGTCCTCAATGTTCAGTCCTCAATCCTCAGTCTTCAATCCTCAATCCTCAATCATCAATCCTCAATCTTCAATACTCAATCGTCAATCCTCAATCCTCAATCCCCAATACTTAATCTGCAATCCTCAATCCTCAATCCTCAATCCTCAATCTTCAATCCTCAATACTCGACATTCGATCCTCAATCCTCAGTCCTCAATCCTCAAACCTCAATCCTCAGTCCTCAATCCTCAATCTTCAATCCTCAATACTGAATCTTCGATTCTCAATCCTCAATCCTCAATCCCCAATCCTCAATCTGCAATCCTCAATCCTCAATCCTCAATCCTCAATCCTCAATCCTCAATCATCAATCCTCAATCTTCAACACTCAATCATCAACCCTCAATCCTCAATCTTCAATCCTCAATCCTCAATCCTCGATCCTCAATCCTCAATCCTCAATCATCAATCCTCAGTCTTCAACACTCAATCCTCAATCCTCAATCCTCAATCCTGAATCATCAATCCTCAATCTTCTATACTCAATCCTCAATCCTCAATACTCAATCCTCAATACTCAACCATCAATCCTCAATTCCCAATACTCAATAGAATATCCTGGATTCTCAGTATTCGATCCTCAATCATCAATCCTCAATCCTCAGTCATCAATCCTCAATCTTCAATACTCAATCCTCAATCCTCAATCCTCAAACCTCAATCCTCATTCCTCAAACCTCAATCCTCAACCCTCAGTCCTCATCCTCAATTCTCAATACTCAATCCTCAATCCTCAATCCTCAATCTTCAATCCTCAATAATCAATCTCCTATCCTAGATCCTCAATCCCCAATACTCTATCCTTAATCCTCAATATTCAATCCTCTATCCCCAGTCCACAATCTTCAATCCCCAAAGCTCAATAATCAATCCTCAATCCTCAGTCCTCAATCGTCAATCATCAATCCACAATCTTCAATACCCAATCCCCAGTCCTCAATCCTCAATCCTCAATCCTCAATCATCAATCCTCAATCTTCAATACTCAATCGTCAATCCTCAATCCTCAATCCCCAATACTCAATCTTCAATCCTCAATCCTCAATCCTCAATTCTCAACCCTCAGCCCTGATCCTCGATCCTCAATCCTGAATCCTCAATCCTCAATCTTCAATCCTCAATACTCAGTCTTCAATCGTCAATCCTCAATACTCAATCCTCAATCCTCAATCCTCAATCCTCAATCATCAATCCTCAATCCTCAATTATCAACATTCAATCCTCAATACTCAATCTTCAATCCTCAATACTCATTCCTCAAACCTCAATCCTCAACCCTCAGTCCTCATCCTCAATTCTCAATTCTCAATCCTCAATCCTCAATCCTCAATCCTCGTTCCTCAAACCTCAATCCTCAGTCCTCAGTCATCAATCCTCAATCTCCAATAGAATATCCTCAATTCACAGTTTTCAATACTCAATCCCCAATCTTCAATCTTCAAATCTCAATCCACAGACATCAATTCTCATCACTCAACCCTCAACACTCAGTACTCAGTCCTCATCCTCAATTCTCAATTCTCAATCTTCAATCCTCAATCCTCAATCCTCAATCTTCAATCCTCCATACTCAATCTTCAATCCTCAATCCTCAATCATCAATACTCAATCCTCAATCCTCAGTCATCAATCCTCAATCTTCAATACTAAATCCTCAATCCTCAATCCTCAATCCTCAATCCTCAATACTCAATCGTCAATCCACAATCCTCAGTCCTCAAACCTCAATTCTGAATCCTCAATCCTCAATCCTCAATCTTCAATGCTCAATCGTCAATCGTCAATCCTCAATCCCCAATACTCAATCTTCAATCCTCAATCCTCAATAGTCAATCTCCAATCCTAGATCCTCAATCCCCAATCCTCAATCCTTAATCCACAATCTTCAATCCTCAATCCTCAATTCTCAAACATCAATACTCAATCCTCAATCCTCAATCCTCAATCCCCAATCCTCAATCTTCAATCCTCAATCATAAATCCTCAAGCCTCAATCCTCAATCCTCAATCTTCAATCCTGAATACTCAGTCTTCAATCCTCAATCCTCAATCCTCAATTCTCAATCCTCAATCCTCAGTCCTCAGTCCTCAAACCTCAATCCTCAACCCTCAGCCCTCATCCTCAATCCTGAATCCTCAATCCTCAATCCTCAGTCCTGAATCCTCAATCTTCTGCTCTCAGTCATCAACAATCAGTTGTCAATCCTCAATCCTCAATAGAATATCCTCAATTCACAGATTTCAATACTCAATACTCAATCTGCAATCTTCCAACATCTATCCACAAACATCAATTCTCATCACTCAACCCTCAACACTCAGTCCTCAATGTTCAGTCCTCAATCCTCAGTCTTCAAAACTCAATCCTCAATCCTCAATTCTCAATCCTCAATACTCAACCATCAATCCTCAATCTTCAATCCTCAATACTCGGTCTTCAATCATCAATCCTCAATCCTCAATCCTCAATCCTCAATCCTCAATCATCAATCATCAATCCTCAATCCTCAGTTCTCAGTCCTCAAACCTCAATCCTCAACCCTCAGCCCTCATCCTCAATCCTCAATCCTCAATCCTCAATCCTCAATAGTCAATCTCCAATCCTAGGTCCTCAATCCCCAATCCTCAATCCTCAGTCAGGAATACTCCATCTTCAATACTCAATACACAATCCTCAATCCTCAGTCCTCAAACCTCAATCCTCAATCCTCATTCCTAAACCTCAAACCTCAACCCTCAGTCCTCATCCTCAATTCCCAATTCTCAATCCTCAATCCTCAATTCTCAATCTTCAATCCTCAATAACCAATCTTCAATCCTCAATCCCCAGTCCTCAATCTTCAATCCTCAATGCTCAATCCTCAATCCTCAATCCTCAGTCCTCAATCCTCAATCCTCAATCCTCGTACTTCAATCCTCAACCGTCAGTCCTCGTCCTCAATCCTCAACTATCAATCCTCAATCCTCAATATTCAATCATCAATACTCAATCTTCGATCCTCAATCCTCAATCCTCAATCCTCAATACTCAACCATCAATACTCAATTCCCAATACTCAATAGAATATCCTGGATTCTCAGTATTCAATACTCAATCCTCAATCATCAATCCTCAATCCTCAATCCTCAGTCATCAATCCTCAATCTTCAATACTCAATCCTCAATCCTCAATCCTCAATCCTCAATCCTCATTCCTCAAACCTCAATCCTCAACCCTCAGTCCTCATCCTCAATTCTCAATACTCAATCCTCAATCCTCAATCCTCAATCTTCAATCCTCAATAATCAATCTCCTATCCTAGATCCTCAATCGCCAATACTCTATCCTTAATCCTCAATATTCAATCCTCTATCCCCTGTCCACAATCTTCAATCCCCAAAGCTCAATAATCAATCCTCAATCCTCAGTCCTCAATCGTCAATCATCAATCCACAATCTTCAATACTCAATCCCCAGTCCTCAGTCCTCAATCCTCAATCCTCAATCATCAATCCTCAATCTTCAATACTCAATCGTCAATCCTCAATCCTCAATCCCCAATACTTAATCTGCAATCCTCAATCCTCAATCCTCAATCTTCAATCCTCAATACTCGACATTCGATCCTCAATCCTCAGTCCTCAATCCTCAAACCTCAATCCTCAGTCCTCAATCCTCAATCTTCAATCCTCAATACTGAATCTTCGATTCTCAATCCTCAATCCTCAATCCCCAATCCTCAATCTGCAATCCTCAATCCTCAATCCTCAATCCTCAATCCTCAATCCTCAATCATCAATCCTCAATCTTCAACACTCAATCATCAACCCTCAATCCTCAATCTTCAATCCTCAATCCTCAATCCTCGATCCTCAATCCTCAATCCTCAATCATCAATCCTCAATCTTCAACACTCAATCCTCAATCCTCAATCCTCAATCCTGAATCATCAATCCTCAATCTTCTATACTCAATCCTCAATCCTCAATACTCAATCCTCAATACTCAACCATCAATCCTCAATTCCCAATACTCAATAGAATATCCTGGATTCTCAGTATTCAATACTCAATCCTCAATCATCAATCCTCAATCCTCAGTCATCAATCCTCAATCTTCAATACTCAATCCTCAATCCTCAATCCTCAAACCTCAATCCTCATTCCTCAAACCTCAATCCTCAACCCTCAGTCCTCATCCTCAATTCTCAATACTCAATCCTCAATCCTCAATCCTCAATCTTCAATCCTCAATAATCAATCTCCTATCCTAGATCCTCAATCCCCAATACTCTATCCTTAATCCTCAATATTCAATCCTCTATCCCCAGTCCACAATCTTCAATCCCCAAAGCTCAATAATCAATCCTCAATCCTCAGTCCTCAATCGTCAATCATCAATCCACAATCTTCAATACCCAATCCCCAGTCCTCAATCCTCAATCCTCAATCCTCAATCATCAATCCTCAATCTTCAATACTCAATCGTCAATCCTCAATCCTCAATCCCCAATACTCAATCTTCAATCCTCAATCCTCAATCCTCAATCCTCAACCCTCAGCCCTGATCCTCGATCCTCAATCCTGAATCCTCAATCCTCAATCTTCAATCCTCAATACTCAGTCTTCAATCATCAATCCTCAATACTCAATCCTCAATCCTCAATCCTCAATCCTCAATCATCAATCCTCAATCCTCAATTATCAACATTCAATCCTCAATACTCAATCTTCAATCCTCAATACTCAATCCTCAATATTCAACACACAACCATCAACCATCAATTCTCAATATTCAACCATCAATCCTCAATTCTCAATACTCAATAGAATATCCCAATTTCTCATGATTCAATACTCAATCCACAATACTCATTAATCAAATCTCGTTCCTCAAACATCAATTCTCAACACTCAATCCTCAACACTCGGTCCTCTCCCTTCAATCCTCCATCCTCAATCCTCTGTCCTGAAGCGTCAATCCTCAATCCTCAATCCTCAACCCTCAATCCTCAGTCGTCAAACCCCAATCTTCAATACTCAGTCCTCAATCCTCAATCCTCAATCCTCAATCCTCAATCATCAATACTCAATCTTCAACACTCATTCATCAACCCTCAATCCTCAATCATCAATACTCAATCTTCAACACTCATTCATCAACCCACAAACCTCAATCTTCAATCCTCAATCCTCAATCTTCGATCCTCAATCCTCAATCCTCAATCATCAATCCTCAATCTTCAACACTCAATCCTCAATCCTCAATCCTCAATCCTGAATCATCAATCCTCAATCTTCAATACTCAATCCCCAGTCCTCAATCCTCAATACTCAATCTTCAATCCTCAATTCTCAATCCTCAATACTCAATCCTCAATCGTCAATCCTTAATCGTCAATCCTCAATCCCCAATCCTGAATCTTCAATCCTCAATCCTCAATCCTCAATCCTCAATCCGCAATCCTCAATCCTCAATGTTCAATCCTCAACCGTCAGTCCTCGTCCTCAATCCTCAATCCTCAATCCTCAATCCTCAATCCTCAATCCTCGTTCCTCAAACCTCAATCCTCAGTCCTCAGTCATCAATCCTCAATCTCCAATACTCAATCCTCAATCCTTAATCCTCAATCCGCAATCCTCATTCCTCAAACCTCAATCCTCAACCCTCAGTCGTCATCCTCAATTCTCAATTCTCAATCCTCAATCCTCAATCCTCAATCTTCAATCCTCAATAATCAATCTCCTATCCTAGATCCTCAATCCCCAATACTCTATCCTTAATCCTCAATATTCAATCCTCTATCCTCAATCCTCAATCCTCAATCCTCAATCCTCAATCCTCAATCATCAATCCTCAACCGTCAGTCCTCGTCCTCAATCCCCATTCCTCAATCCTCAATCCTCAATCCTCGTTCCTCAAACCTCAATCCTCAGTCCTCAGTCATCAATCCTCAATCTCCAATACTCAATCCTCAATCCTCAATCCTCAATCCGCAATCCTCATTCCTCAAACCTCAATCCTCAGCCCTCAGTCGTCATCCTCAATTCTCAATTCTCAATCCTCAATCCTCAATCCTCAATCTTCAATCCTCAATAATCAATCTCCTATCCTAGATCCTCAATCCCCAATACTCTATCCTTAATCCTCAATATTCAATCCTCTATCCCCAGTCCACAATCTTCAATTCCCAAAGCTCAATAATCAATCCTCAATCCTCAGTCCACAATCGCCAATCATCAATCAACAATCTTCAATACTCAATCCTCAGTCCTCAATCCTCAATCCTCAATTCTCAATCATCAATCCTCAATCTTCAATACTCAATCGTTAATCCTCAATCCTCAATCCCCAATACTCAATCTTCAATCCTCAATCCTCAATCCTCAATCCTCAACCCTCAGCCCTCATCCTCAATCCTCAATCCTGAATCCTCAATCCTCAATCATCAATACTCAATCCTCAATCATCAACCTTCAATCCTCAATACTCAATCTTCAATCCTCAATACTCAATCCTCAATATTCAACACACAACCATCAACCATCAATTCTCAATACTCAACCATCAATCCTCAATTCTCAATACTCAATAGAATATCCCGAATTCTCATGATTCAATACTCAATCCACAATATTCAATAATCAAATCTCGATCCTCAAACATCAATTCTCAACACTCAATCCTCAACACTCGGTCCTCTCTCTTCAATCCTCCATCCTCAATCCTCTATCCTCAAGCGTCAATCCTCAAACCTCAATCCTCAACCCTCAATCCTCAGTCCTCAATCCTCGTTCCTCAAATCTCAATCCTCAGTCCTCAGTCATCAATCCTCAATCTCCAATACTCAATCCTCAATCCACAATCCTCAATCCGCAATCCTCATTCCTCAAACCTCAATCAACAACCTTCAATCCTCAATACTCAATCTTCAATCCTCAATACTCAATCCTCAATATTCGACACACAACCATCAACCATCAATTCTCAATATTCAAACATCAATCCTCAATTCTCAATACTCAATAGAATATCCCAAATTCTCATGATTCAATACTCAATCCACAATACTCATTAATCAAATCTCGATCCTCAAACATCAATTCTCAACACTCAATCCTCAACACTCGGTCCTCTCCCTTCAATCCTCCATCCTCAATCCTCTATCCTGAAGCGTCAATCCTCAATCCTCAATCCTCAACCCTCAATCCTCAGTCCTCAAACCTCAATACTCAATCTTCGATTCCCACTCCTCAATCCTGAATCCCCAATCCTCAATCTTCAATCCTCAATCCTCAATCCTCAATCCTCAATCCTCAATCCTCAATCATCAATCCTCAATCTTCAACACTCATTCATCAACCCTCAATCCTCAATCTTCAATCCTCAATCCTCAATCTTCGATCCTCAATCCTCAATCCTCAATCATCAATCCTCAATCTTCAACACTCAATCCTGAATCCTCAACCCTGAGTCATCAATCCTCAATCCTCAATCTTCAATGCTCAATCCTCAATCCTCAATCCTCAATCCTCAATACTCAACCATCGATCCTCAATTCCCAATACTCAATAGAATATCCTGGATTCTCAGTATTCAATACTCAATCCTCAATCCTCAACCATCAGCCCTCATCCTGCATCCTCAATCCTCAATCCCCAAACCTCAAGCTTCAATCCTCAATACTCAATCTTCGATCCTCAATCCCCAGTCCTCAATCTTCAATCCTCAATGCTCAATCCTCAATCCTCAATCCTCAGTCCTCAATCCTCAATCCTCAATCCTCGTACTTCAATCCTCAACCGTCAGTCCTCGTCCTCAATCCTCAACTATCAATCCTCAATCCTCAATATTCAATCATCAATACTCAATCTTCGATCCTCAATCCTCAATCCTCAATCCTCAATACTCAACCATCAATACTCAATTCCCAATACTCAATAGAATATCCTGGATTCTCAGTATTCAATACTCAATCCTCAATCATCAATCCTCAATCCTCAATCCTCAGTCATCAATCCTCAATCTTCAATACTCAATCCTCAATCCTCAATCCTCAATCCTCAATCCTCATTCCTCAAACCTCAATCCTCAACCCTCAGTCCTCATCCTCAATTCTCAATACTCAATCCTCAATCCTCAATCCTCAATCTTCAATCCTCAATAATCAATCTCCTATCCTAGATCCTCAATCGCCAATACTCTATCCTTAATCCTCAATATTCAATCCTCTATCCCCTGTCCACAATCTTCAATCCCCAAAGCTCAATAATCAATCCTCAATCCTCAGTCCTCAATCGTCAATCATCAATCCACAATCTTCAATACTCAATCCCCAGTCCTCAGTCCTCAATCCTCAATCCTCAATCATCAATCCTCAATCTTCAATACTCAATCGTCAATCCTCAATCCTCAATCCCCAATACTTAATCTGCAATCCTCAATCCTCAATCCTCAGTCTTCAATCCTCAATACTCGACATTCGATCCTCAATCCTCAGTCCTCAATCCTCAAACCTCAATCCTCAGTCCTCAATCCTCAATCTTCAATCCTCAATACTGAATCTTCGATTCTCAATCCTCAATCCTCAATCCCCAATCCTCAATCTGCAATCCTCAATCCTCAATCCTCAATCCTCAATCCTCAATCCTCAATCATCAATCCTCAATCTTCAACACTCAATCATCAACCCTCAATCCTCAATCTTCAATCCTCAATCCTCAATCCTCGATCCTCAATCCTCAATCCTCAATCATCAATCCTCAATCTTCAACACTCAATCCTCAATCCTCAATCCTCAATCCTGAATCATCAATCCTCAATCTTCTATACTCAATCCTCAATCCTCAATACTCAATCCTCAATACTCAACCATCAATCCTCAATTCCCAATACTCAATAGAATATCCTGGATTCTCAGTATTCAATACTCAATCCTCAATCATCAATCCTCAATCCTCAGTCATCAATCCTCAATCTTCAATACTCAATCCTCAATCCTCAATCCTCAAACCTCAATCCTCATTCCTCAAACCTCAATCCTCAACCCTCAGTCCTCATCCTCAATTCTCAATACTCAATCCTCAATCCTCAATCCTCAATCTTCAATCCTCAATAATCAATCTCCTATCCTAGATCCTCAATCCCCAATACTCTATCCTTAATCCTCAATATTCAATCCTCTATCCCCAGTCCACAATCTTCAATCCCCAAAGCTCAATAATCAATCCTCAATCCTCAGTCCTCAATCGTCAATCATCAATCCACAATCTTCAATACCCAATCCCCAGTCCTCAATCCTCAATCCTCAATCCTCAATCATCAATCCTCAATCTTCAATACTCAATCGTCAATCCTCAATCCTCAATCCCCAATACTCAATCTTCAATCCTCAATCCTCAATCCTCAATCCTCAACCCTCAGCCCTGATCCTCGATCCTCAATCCTGAATCCTCAATCCTCAATCTTCAATCCTCAATACTCAGTCTTCAATCATCAATCCTCAATACTCAATCCTCAATCCTCAATCCTCAATCCTCAATCATCAATCCTCAATCCTCAATTATCAACATTCAATCCTCAATACTCAATCTTCAATCCTCAATACTCAATCCTCAATATTCAACACACAACCATCAACCATCAATTCTCAATATTCAACCATCAATCCTCAATTCTCAATACTCAATAGAATATCCCAATTTCTCATGATTCAATACTCAATCCACAATACTCATTAATCAAATCTCGTTCCTCAAACATCAATTCTCAACACTCAATCCTCAACACTCGGTCCTCTCCCTTCAATCCTCCATCCTCAATCCTCTGTCCTGAAGCGTCAATCCTCAATCCTCAATCCTCAACCCTCAATCCTCAGTCGTCAAACCCCAATCTTCAATACTCAGTCCTCAATCCTCAATCCTCAATCCTCAATCCTCAATCATCAATACTCAATCTTCAACACTCATTCATCAACCCTCAATCCTCAATCATCAATACTCAATCTTCAACACTCATTCATCAACCCACAAACCTCAATCTTCAATCCTCAATCCTCAATCTTCGATCCTCAATCCTCAATCCTCAATCATCAATCCTCAATCTTCAACACTCAATCCTCAATCCTCAATCCTCAATCCTGAATCATCAATCCTCAATCTTCAATACTCAATCCCCAGTCCTCAATCCTCAATACTCAATCTTCAATCCTCAATTCTCAATCCTCAATACTCAATCCTCAATCGTCAATCCTTAATCGTCAATCCTCAATCCCCAATCCTGAATCTTCAATCCTCAATCCTCAATCCTCAATCCTCAATCCGCAATCCTCAATCCTCAATGTTCAATCCTCAACCGTCAGTCCTCGTCCTCAATCCTCAATCCTCAATCCTCAATCCTCAATCCTCAATCCTCGTTCCTCAAACCTCAATCCTCAGTCCTCAGTCATCAATCCTCAATCTCCAATACTCAATCCTCAATCCTTAATCCTCAATCCGCAATCCTCATTCCTCAAACCTCAATCCTCAACCCTCAGTCGTCATCCTCAATTCTCAATTCTCAATCCTCAATCCTCAATCCTCAATCTTCAATCCTCAATAATCAATCTCCTATCCTAGATCCTCAATCCCCAATACTCTATCCTTAATCCTCAATATTCAATCCTCTATCCTCAATCCTCAATCCTCAATCCTCAATCCTCAATCCTCAATCATCAATCCTCAACCGTCAGTCCTCGTCCTCAATCCCCATTCCTCAATCCTCAATCCTCAATCCTCGTTCCTCAAACCTCAATCCTCAGTCCTCAGTCATCAATCCTCAATCTCCAATACTCAATCCTCAATCCTCAATCCTCAATCCGCAATCCTCATTCCTCAAACCTCAATCCTCAGCCCTCAGTCGTCATCCTCAATTCTCAATTCTCAATCCTCAATCCTCAATCCTCAATCTTCAATCCTCAATAATCAATCTCCTATCCTAGATCCTCAATCCCCAATACTCTATCCTTAATCCTCAATATTCAATCCTCTATCCCCAGTCCACAATCTTCAATTCCCAAAGCTCAATAATCAATCCTCAATCCTCAGTCCACAATCGCCAATCATCAATCAACAATCTTCAATACTCAATCCTCAGTCCTCAATCCTCAATCCTCAATTCTCAATCATCAATCCTCAATCTTCAATACTCAATCGTTAATCCTCAATCCTCAATCCCCAATACTCAATCTTCAATCCTCAATCCTCAATCCTCAATCCTCAACCCTCAGCCCTCATCCTCAATCCTCAATCCTGAATCCTCAATCCTCAATCATCAATACTCAATCCTCAATCATCAACCTTCAATCCTCAATACTCAATCTTCAATCCTCAATACTCAATCCTCAATATTCAACACACAACCATCAACCATCAATTCTCAATACTCAACCATCAATCCTCAATTCTCAATACTCAATAGAATATCCCGAATTCTCATGATTCAATACTCAATCCACAATATTCAATAATCAAATCTCGATCCTCAAACATCAATTCTCAACACTCAATCCTCAACACTCGGTCCTCTCTCTTCAATCCTCCATCCTCAATCCTCTATCCTCAAGCGTCAATCCTCAAACCTCAATCCTCAACCCTCAATCCTCAGTCCTCAATCCTCGTTCCTCAAATCTCAATCCTCAGTCCTCAGTCATCAATCCTCAATCTCCAATACTCAATCCTCAATCCACAATCCTCAATCCGCAATCCTCATTCCTCAAACCTCAATCAACAACCTTCAATCCTCAATACTCAATCTTCAATCCTCAATACTCAATCCTCAATATTCGACACACAACCATCAACCATCAATTCTCAATATTCAAACATCAATCCTCAATTCTCAATACTCAATAGAATATCCCAAATTCTCATGATTCAATACTCAATCCACAATACTCATTAATCAAATCTCGATCCTCAAACATCAATTCTCAACACTCAATCCTCAACACTCGGTCCTCTCCCTTCAATCCTCCATCCTCAATCCTCTATCCTGAAGCGTCAATCCTCAATCCTCAATCCTCAACCGTCAATCCTCAGTCCTCAAACCTCAATACTCAATCTTCGATTCCCACTCCTCAATCCTGAATCCCCAATCCTCAATCTTCAATCCTCAATCCTCAATCCTCAATCCTCAATCCTCAATCCTCAATCATCAATCCTCAATCTTCAACACTCATTCATCAACCCTCAATCCTCAATCTTCAATCCTCAATCCTCAATCTTCGATCCTCAATCCTCAATCCTCAATCATCAATCCTCAATCTTCAACACTCAATCCTGAATCCTCAACCCTGAGTCATCAATCCTCAATCCTCAATCTTCAATGCTCAATCCTCAATCCTCAATCCTCAATCCTCAATACTCAACCATCGATCCTCAATTCCCAATACTCAATAGAATATCCTGGATTCTCAGTATTCAATACTCAATCCTCAATCCTCAACCATCAGCCCTCATCCTCCATCCTCAATCCTCAATCCCCAAACCTCAAGCTTCAATCCTCAATACTCAATCTTCGATCCTCAATCCTCAACACTCAATCCTCAATCCTCAATCCTCAGTCATGAATACTCAATCTTCAATACTCAATCCTCAATCCTCAATCCTCAATCCTCAATCCTCAATCCTCAATCCTCATTCCTCAAACCTCAATCCTCAACCCTCAGTCCTCACCCTCAATTCTCAATTCTCAATCCTCAATCCTCAATCCTCAATCCTCGTTCCTCAAACCTCAATCCTTAGTCCTCAGTCATCAATCCTCAATCTCCAATAGAATATCCTCAATTCTCAGTTTTCAATACTCAATCCCCAATCTTCAATCTTCAAATCTCAATACACAGACATCAATTCTCATCACTCAACCCTCAACACTCAGTCCTCAATCTTCAATCCTCAATCCTCAATCCTCAATCTTCAATCCTCCATACTCAATCTTCAATCCTCAATCCTCAATCATCAATACTCAATCCTCAATCCTCAGTCATCAATCCTCAATCTTCAATACTCAATCCTCAATCCTCAATCCTCAATCCTAAATCCTCATTCCTCAAACCTCAATCCTCGACCCTCAATCCTCATCCTCAATTCTCAATACTCAATCCTCAATCCTCAATCCTCAATATTCAATCCTCAATAATCAATCTCCTATCCTAGATCCTCAATCCCCTATACTCAATCTTCAATCCTCAATCCTCAATCCTCAATCCTCAACCCTCAGCCCTGATCCTCGATCCTCAATCCTGAATCCTCAATCCTCAATCTTCAGTCCTCAATACTCAGTCTTCAATCATCAATCCTCAATACTCAATCCTCAATCCTCAATCCTCAATCATCAATCCTCAATCCTCAATTATCAACCTTCAATCCTCAATACTCAATCTTCAATCCTCAATACTCAATCCTCAATATTCAACACACAACCATCAACCATCAATTCTCAATATTCAAACATCAATCCTCAATTCTCAATACTCAATAGAATATCCCAAATTCTCATGATTCAATACTCAATCCACAATACTCATTAATCAAATCTCGATCCTCAAACATCAATTCTCAACACTCAATCCTCAACACTCGGTCCTCTCCCTTCAATCCTCCATCCTCAATCCTCTATCCTGAAGCGTCAATCCTCAATCCTCAATCCTCAACCCTCAATCCTCAGTCCTCAAACCTCAATACTCAATCTTCGATTCCCACTCCTCAATCCTGAATCCCCAATCCTCAATCTTCAATCCTCAATCCTCAATCCTCAATCCTCAATCCTCAATCCTCAATCATCAATCCTCAATCTTCAACACTCATTCATCAACCCTCAATCCTCAATCTTCAATCCTCAATCCTCAATCTTCGATCCTCAATCCTCAATCCTCAATCATCAATCCTCAATCTTCAACACTCAATCCTGAATCCTCAACCCTGAATCATCAATCCTCAATCCTCAATCTTCAATGCTCAATCCTCAATCCTCAATCCTCAATCCTCAATACTCAACCATCGATCCTCAATTCCCAATACTCAATAGAATATCCTGGATTCTCAGTATTCAATACTCAATCCTCAATCCTCAACCATCAGCCCTCATCCTCCATCCTCAATCCTCAATCCCCAAACCTCAACCTTCAATCCTCAATACTCAATCTTCGATCCTCAATCCTCAACACTCAATCCTCAATCCTCAATCCTCAGTCATGAATACTCAATCTTCAATACTCAATCCTCAATCCTCAATCCTCAATCCTCAATCCTCAATCCTCATTCCTCAAACCTCAATCCTCAACCCTCAGTCCTCACCCTCAATTCTCAATTCTCAATCCTCAATCCTCAATCCTCAATCCTCGTTCCTCAAACCTCAATCCTTAGTCCTCAGTCATCAATCCTCAATCTCCAATAGAATATCCTCAATTCACAGTTTTCAATACTCAATCCCCAATCTTCAATCTTCAAATCTCAATCCACAGACATCAATTCTCATCACTCAACCCTCAACACTCAGTCCTCAATCTTCAATCCTCAATCCTCAATCCTCAATCTTCAATCCTCCATACTCAATCTTCAATCCTCAATCCTCAATCATCAATACTCAATCCTCAATCCTCAGTCATCAATCCTCAATCTTCAATACTCAATCCTCAATCCTTAATCCTCAATCCTAAATCCTCATTCCTCAAACCTCAATCCTCGACCCTCAATCCTCATCCTCAATTCTCAATACTCAATCCTCAATCCTCAATCCTCAATCTTCAATCCTCAATAATCAATCTCCTATCCTAGATCCTCAATCCCCTATACTCAATCTTCAATCCTCAATCCTCAATCCTCAATCCTCAACCCTCAGCCCTGATCCTCGATCCTCAATCCTGAATCCTCAATCCTCAATCTTCAATCCTCAATACTCAGTCTTCAATCATCAATCCTCAATACTCAATCCTCAATCCTCAATCCTCAATCATCAATCCTCAATCCTCAATCCTCAATTATCAACCTTCAATCCTCAATACTCAATCTTCAATCCTCAATACTCAATCCTCAATATTCAACACACAACCATCAACCATCAATTCTCAATATTCAACCATCAATCCTCAATTCTCAATACTCAATAGAATATCCCATATTCTCATGATTCAGTACTCAATCCACAATATTCATTAATCAAATCTCGATCCTCAAACATCAATTCTCAACACTCAATCCTCAACACTCGGTCCTCTCCCTTCAATCCTCCATCCTCAATCCTCTGTCCTGAAGCGTCAATCCTCAATCCTCAATCCTCAACCCTCAATCCTCAGTCGTCATACCTCAATACTCAATCTTCGATTCCCACTCCTCAATCCTCAATCCCCAATCCTCAATCTTCAATACTCAATCCTCAATCCTCAATCCTCAGTCCTCAGTCCTCAAACCTCAATCCTCAACCCTCAGCCCTCATCGTCAATCCTGAATCCTCAATCCTCAATCCTCAATCCTCAATCCTCAATCTTCAATCCTCAATACTCAATCGTCAATCCACAATCCTCAGACCTCAAACCTCAATTCTGAATCCTCAATCCTGAATCCTCAATCTTCTGCTCTCAGTCATCAACAATCAGTTGTCAATCCTTAATCCTCAATAGAATATCCTCAATTCACAGATTTCAATACTCAATACTCAATCTGCAATCTTCCAACATCTATCCACAAACATCAATTCTCATCACTCAACCCTCAACACTCAGTCCTCAATGTTCAGTCCTCAATCCTCAGTCTTCAAAACTCAATCCTCAATCCTCAATTCTCAATCCTCAATACTCAACCATCAATCCTCAATCTTCAATCCTCAATGCTCAATCCTCAATCCTCAATCCTCAGTCCTCAATCCTCAATCCTCAATCCTCGTACTTCAATCCTCAACCGTCAGTCCTCGTCCTCAATCCTCAACTATCAATCCTCAATCCTCAATATTCAATCATCAATACTCAATCTTCGATCCTCAATCCTCAATCCTCAATCCTCAGTCCTCAATACTCAACCATCAATACTCAATTCCCAATACTCAATAGAATATCCTGGATTCTCAGTATTCAATACTCAATCCTCAATCATCAATCCTCAATCCTCAATCCTCAGTCATCAATCCTCAATCTTCAATACTCAATCCTCAATCCTCAATCCTCAATCCTCAGTCCTCATTCCTCAAACCTCAATCCTCAACCCTCAGTCCTCATCCTCAATTCTCAATACTCAATCCTCAATCCTCAATCCTCAATGTTCAATCCTCAATAATCAATCTCCTATCCTAGATCCTCAATCCCCAATACTCTATCCTTAATCCTCAATATTCAATCCTCTATCCCCAGTCCACAATCTTCAATCGCCAAAGCTCAATAATCAATCCTCAATCCTCAGTCCTCAATCGTCAATCATCAATCCACAATCTTCAATACTCAATCGTCAATCCTCAATCCTCAATCCCCAATACTCAATCTTCAATCCTCAATCCTCAATCCTCAATCCTCAATCTTCAATCCTCAATACTCGACATTCGATCCTCAATCCTCAGTCCTCAATCCTCAAACCTCAATCCTCAGTCCTCAATCCTCAATCTTCAATCCTCAATACTGAATCTTCGATTCTCAATCCTCAATCCTCAATCCCCAATCCTCAATCTGCAATCCTCAATCCTCAATCCTCAATCCTCAATCCTCAATCCTCAATCATCAATCCTCAATCTTCAACACTCAATCATCAACCCTCAAACCTCAATCTTCAATCCTCAATCCTCAATCCTCGATCCTCAATCCTCAATCCTCAATCATCAATCCTCAATCTTCAACACTCAATCCTCAATCCTCAATCCTCAATCCTGAATCATCAATCCTCAATCTTCAATACTCAATCCTCAATCCTCAATACTCAATCCTCAATACTCAACCATCAATCCTCAATTCCCAATACTCAATAGAATATCCTGGATTCTCAGTATTCAATACTCAATCCTCAATCATCAATCCTCAATCCTCAGTCATCAATCCTCAATCTTCAATACTCAATCGTCAATCCTCAATCCTCAATCCCCAATACTCAATCTTCAATCCTCAATCCTCAATCCTCAATCCTCAACCCTCAGCCCTGATCCTCGATCCTCAATCCTGAATCCTCAATCCTCAATCTTCAATCCTCAATACTCAGTCTTCAATCATCAATCCTCAATACTCAATCCTCAATCCTCAATCCTCAATCCTCAATCATCAATCCTCAATCCTCAATCATCAACCTTCAATCCTCAATACTCAATCTTCAATCCTCAATACTCAATCCTCAATATTCAACACACAACCATCAACCATCAATTCTCAATATTCAACCATCAATCCTCAATTCTCAATACTCAATAGAATATCCCAAATTCTCATGATTCAATACTCAATCCGCAATACTCATTAATCAAATCTCGATCCTCAAACATCAATTCTCAACACTCAATCCTCAACACTCGGTCCTCTCCCTTCAATCCTTTATCCTCAATCCTCTGTCCTGAAGCGTCAATCCTCAATCCTCAATCCTCAACCCTCAATCCTCAGTCCTCAAACCTCAATACTCAATCTTCGATTCCCACTCCTCAATCCTCAATCCCCAATCCTCAATCCTCAATCCACAATCCTCAATCCGCAATCCTCATTCCTCAAACCTCAATCACCAACCTTCAATCCTCAATACTCAATCTTCAATCCTCAATACTCAATCCTCAATATTCGACACACAACCATCAACCATCAATTCTCAATATTCAAACATCAATCCTCAATTCTCAATACTCAATAGAATATCCCAAATTCTCATGATTCAATACTCAATCCACAATACTCATTAATCAAATCTCGATCCTCAAACATCAATTCTCAACACTCAATCCTCAACACTCGGTCCTCTCCCTTCAATCCTCCATCCTCAATCCTCTATCCTGAAGCGTCAATCCTCAATCCTCAATCCTCAACCCTCAATCCTCAGTCCTCAAACCTCAATACTCAATCTTCGATTCCCACTCCTCAATCCTGAATCCCCAATCCTCAATCTTCAATCCTCAATCCTCAATCCTCAATCCTCAATCCTCAATCCTCAATCATCAATCCTCAATCTTCAACACTCATTCATCAACCCTCAATCCTGAATCTTCAATCCTCAATCCTCAATCTTCGATCCTCAATCCTCAATCCTCAATCATCAATCCTCAATCTTCAACACTCAATCCTGAATCCTCAACCCTGAATCATCAATCCTCAATCCTCAATCTTCAATGCTAAATCCTCAATCCTCAATCCTCAATCCTCAATACTCAACCATCGATCCGCAATTCCCAATACTCAATAGAATATCCTGGATTCTCAGTATTCAATACTCAATCCTCAATCCTCAACCATCAGCCCTCATCCTCCATCCTCAATCCTCAATCCCCAAACCTCAACCTTCAATCCTCAATACTCAATCTTCGATCCTCAATCCTCAACACTCAATCCTCAATCCTCAACACTCAATCCTCAATCCTCAACCATCAGCCCTCATCCTCCATCCTCAATCCTCAATCCCCAAACCTCAACCTTCAATCCTCAATACTCAATCTTCGATCCTCAATCCTCAACACTCAATCCTCAATCCTCAATCCTCAGTCATGAATACTCAATCTTCAATACTCAATCCTCAATCCTCAATCCTCAATCCTCAATCCTCAATCCTCAATCCTCATTCCTCAAACCTCAATCCTCAACCCTCAGTCCTCACCCTCAATTCTCAATTCTCAATCCTCAATCCTCAATCCTCAATCCTCGTTCCTCAAACCTCAATCCTTAGTCCTCAGTCATCAATCCTCAATCTCCAATAGAATATCCTCAATTCACAGTTTTCAATACTCAATCCCCAATCTTCAATCTTCAAATCTCAATCCACAGACATCAATTCTCATCACTCAACCCTCAACACTCAGTCCTCAATCTACAATCCTCAATCCTCAATCCTCAATCTTCAATCCTCCATACTCAATCTTCAATCCTCAATCCTCAATCATCAATACTCAATCCTCAATCCTCAGTCATCAATCCTCAATCTTCAATACTCAATCCTCAATCCTCAATCCTCAATCCTAAATCCTCATTCCTCAAACCTCAATCCTCGACCCTCAATCCTCATCCTCAATTCTCAATACTCAATCCTCAATCCTCAATCCTCAATCTTCAATCCTCAATAATCAATCTCCTATCCTAGATCCTCAATCCCCTATACTCAATCTTCAATCCTCAATCCTCAATCCTCAATCCTCAACCCTCAGCCCTGATCCTCGATCCTCAATCCTGAATCCTCAATCCTCAATCTTCAATCCTCAATACTCAGTCTTCAATCATCAATCCTCAATACTCAATCCTCAATCCTCAATCCTCAATCATCAATCCTCAATCCTCAATTATCAACCTTCAATCCTCAATACTCAATCTTCAATCCTCAATACTCAATCCTCAATATTCAACACACAACCATCAACCATCAATTCTCAATATTCAACCATCAATCCTCAATTCTCAATACTCAATAGAATATCCCATATTCTCATGATTCAGTACTCAATCCACAATATTCATTAATCAAATCTCGATCCTCAAACATCAATTCTCAACACTCAATCCTCAACACTCGGTCCTCTCCCTTCAATCCTCCATCCTCAATCCTCTGTCCTGAAGCGTCAATCCTCAATCCTCAATCCTCAACCCTCAATCCTCAGTCCACATACCTCAATACTCAATCTTCGATTCCCACTCCTCAATCCTCAATCCCCAATCCTCAATCTTCAATACTCAATCCTCAATCCTCAATCCTCAGTCCTCAGTCCTCAAACCTCAATCCTCAACCCTCAGCCCTCATCCTCAATCCTGAATCCTCAATCCTCAATCCTCAATCCTCAATCCTCAATCTTCAATCCTCAATACTCAATCGTCAATCCACAATCCTCAGACCTCAAACCTCAATTCTGAAGCCTCAATCCTGAATCCTCAATCTTCTGCTCTCAGTCATCAACAATCAGTTGTCAATCCTTAATCCTCAAAAGAATATCCTCAATTCACAGATTTCAATACTCAATACTCAATCTGCAATCTTCCAACATCTATCCACAAACATCAATTCTCATCACTCAACCCTCAACACTCAGTCCTCAATGTTCAGTCCTCAATCCTCAGTCTTCAAAACTCAATCCTCAATCCTCAATTCTCAATCCTCAATACTCAACCATCAATCGTCAATCTTCAATCCTCAATGCTCAATCCTCAATCCTCAATCCTCAGTCCTCAATCCTCAATCCTCAATCCTCGTACTTCAATCCTCAACCGTCAGTCCTCGTCCTCAATCCTCAACTATCAATCCTCAATCCTCAATATTCAATCATCAATACTCAATCTTCGATCCTCAATCCTCAATCCTCAATCCTCAATCCTCAATACTCAAGCATCAATACTCAATTCCCAATACTCAATAGAATATCCTGGATTCTCAGTATTCAATACTCAATCCTCAATCATCAATCCTCAATCCTCAATCCTCAGTCATCAATCCTCAATCTTCAATACTCAATCCTCAATCCTCAATCCTCAATCCTCAATCCTCATTCCTCAAACCTCAATCCTCAACCCTCAGTCCTCATCCTCAATTCTCAATACTCAATCCTCAATCCTCAATCCTCAATGTTCAATCCTCAATAATCAATCTCCTATCCTAGATCCTCAATCCCCAATACTCTATCCTTAATCCTCAATATTCAATCCTCTATCCCCAGTCCACAATCTTCAATCCCCAAAGCTCAATAATCAATCCTCAATCCTCAGTCCTCAATCGTCAATCATCAATCCACAATCTTCAATACTCAATCGTCAATCCTCAATCCTCAATCCCCAATACTCAATCTTCAATCCTCAATCCTCAATCCTCAATCCTCAACCTTCAATCCTCAATACTCGACATTCGATCCTCAATCCTCAGTCCTCAATCCTCAAACCTCAATCCTCAGTCCTCAATCCTCAATCTTCAATCCTCAATACTGAATCTTCGATTCTCAATCCTCAATCCTCAATCCCCAATCCTCAATCTGCAATCCTCAATCCTCAATCCTCAATCCTCAATCCTCAATCCTCAATCATCAATCCTCAATCTTCAACACTCAATCATCAACCCTCAAACCTCAATCTTCAATCCTCAATCCTCAATCCTCGATCCTCAATCCTCAATCCTCAATCATCAATCCTCAATCTTCAACACTCAATCCTCAATCCTCAATCCTCAATCCTGAATCATCAATCCTCAATCTTCAATACTCAATCCTCAATCCTCAATACTCAATCCTCAATACTCAACCATCAGTCCTCAATTCCCAATACTCAATAGAATATCCTGGATTCTCAGTATTCAATACTCAATCCTCAATCATCAATCCTCAATCCTCAGTCATCAATCCTCAATCTTCAATACTCAATCCTCAATCCTCAATCCTCAATCCTCAATCCTCATTCCTCAAACCTCAATCCTCAACCCTCAGTCCTCATCCTCAATTCTCAATACTCAATCGTCAATCCTCAATCCTCAATCCTCAATCCTCATTCCTCAAACCTCAATCCTCAACCCTCTGTCCTCATCCTCAATTCTCAATTCTCAATACTCAATCCTCAATTCTCAATCTTCAATCCTCAATAATCAATCTCCAATCCTAGATCCTCAATCCCCAATCCTCAATCGTTAATCCTCAATCTTCAATCCTCAATCCCCAGTCCTCAATCCTCAATACTCAATCTTCAATCCTCAATCCTCAATTCTCAATCCTCAATACTCAATCCTCAATCGTCAATCCTTAATCGTCAATCCTCAATCCCCAATCCTGAATCTTCAATCCTCAATCCTCAACCCTCAATCCTCAATCCTCAATCTTCAATCCTCAATACTCAATCTTCAATCCTCAATCCTCAATCCTCAATTCTCAATCCTCAATCCTCAATCTTCAATCCTCAACCGTCAGTCCTCGTCCTCAATCCTCAATCCTCAATCCTCAATCCTCAATCCTCGTTCCTCAAACCTCAATCCTCAGTCCTCAGTCATCAATCCTCAATCTCCAATACTCAATCCTCAATCCTTAATCCTCAATCCGCAATCCTCATTCCTCAAACCTCAATCCTCAACCCTCAGTCGTCATCCTCAATTCTCAATTCTCAATCCTCAATCCTCAATCCTCAATCTTCAATCCTCAATAATCAATCTCCTATCCTAGATCCTCAATCCCCAATACTCTATCCTTAATCCTCAATATTCAATCCTCTATCCTCAATCCTCAATCCTCAATCCTCAATCCTCAATCCTCAATCTTCAATCCTCAACCGTCAGTCCTCGTCCTCAATCCCCAATCCTCAATCCTCAATCCTCAATCCTCGTTCCTCAAACCTCAATCCTCAGTCCTCAGTCATCAATCCTCAATCTCCAATACTCAATCCTCAATCCTCAATCCTCAATCCTCCACCCTCAGCCCTGATCCTCGATCCTCAATCCTGAATCCTCAATCCTCAATCTTCAATCCTCAATACTCAGTCTTCAATCATCAATCCTCAATACTCAATCCTCAATCCTCAATCCTCAATCATCAATCCTCAATCCTCAATCATCAACCTTCAATCCTCAATACTCAATCTTCAATCCTCAATACTCAATCCTCAATATTCAACACGCAACCATCAACCATCACTTCTCAATATTCAACCATCAATCCTCAATTCTCAATACTCAATATAATATACCAAATTCTCATGATTCAATACTCAACCCACAATGTTCATTAATCAAATCTCGATCCTCAAACATCAATTCTCAACACTCAATCCTCAACACTCGGTCCTCACCCTTCAATCCTCCATCCTCAATCCTTTATCCTGAAGCGTCAATCCTCAATCCTCAATCCTCAACCCTCAAACCTCAGTCCTCAAACCTCAATACTCAATCTTCGCTTCCCACTCCTCAATCCTCAATCCCCAATCCTCAATCTTCAATCCTCAATCCTCAATCCTCAATCCTCAATCCTCAATCCTCAATCATCAATCCTCAATCTTCAACACTCATTCATCAACCCTCAATCCTCAATCTTCAATCCTCAATCCTCAATCTTCGATCCTCAATCCTCAATCCTCAATCATCAATCCTCAATCTTCAACACTCAATCCTCAATCCTCAATCCTCAATCCTGAATCATCAATCCTCAATCTTCAATACTCAATCCTCAATCCTCAATTCTCAATCTTCAATCCTCAATAACCAATCTTCAATCCCCAATCCCCAGTCCTCAATCTTCAATCCTCAATGCTCAATCCTCAATCCTCAATCCTCAGTCCTCAATCCTCAATCCTCAATCCTTGTACTTCAATCCTCAACCGTCAATCCTCGTCCTCAATCCTCAACTATCAATCCTCAATCCTCAATATTCAATCATCAATACTCACTCTTCGATCCTCAATCCTCAATCCTCAATCCTCAATCCTCAATACTCAACCATCAATACTCAATTCCCAATACTCAATAGAATATCCTGGATTCTCAGTTTTCAATACTCAATCCTCAATCATCAATCCTCAATCCTCAATCCTCAGTCATCAATCCTCAATCTTCAATACTCAATCCTCAATCCTCAATCCTCAATCCTCAATCCTCATTCCTCAAACCTCAATCCTCAACCCTCAGTCCTCATCCTCAATTCTCAATACTCAATCCTCAATCCTCAATCCTCAATCTTCAATCCTCAATAATCAATCTCCTATCCTAGATACTCAATCCCCAATACTCTATCCTTAATCCTCAATATTCAATCCTCTATCGCCAGTCCACAATCTTCAATCCCCAAAGCTCAATAATCAATCCTCAATCCTCAGTCCTCGACTGTCAATCATCAATTACCAATCTTCAATACTCAATCCCCAGTCCTCAACCCTCAATCCTCAATACTCAATCCTCAATCATCAATCCTCAATCTTCAATACTCAATCGTCAATCCTCAATCCTCAATCCCCAATACTCAATCTTCAATCCTCAATCCTCAATCCTCAATCCTCAACCCTTAGCCCTGATCCTCGATCCTCGATCCTGAATCCTCAATCCTCAATCTTCAATCCTCAATACTCAGTCTTCAATCATAAATCCTCAATGCTCAATCCCCAATCCTCAATCCTCAATCATCAATCCTCAATCCTCAATCATCAACCTTCAATCATCAATACTCAATCTTCAATCCACAATACTCAATCCTCAATATTCAATACACAACCATCAACCATCAATTCTCAATATTCAACCATCAATCCTCAATTCTCAATACTCAATAGAATATCCCAAATTCTCATGATTCAATACTCAATCCACAATATTTATTGATCAAATCTCGATCCTCAAACATCAATTCTCAACACTCAATCCTCAACACTCGGTCCTCTCCCTTCAATCCTCCATCCTCAATCCTCTATCCTGAAGCGTCAATCCTCAATCCTCAATCCTCAACCCTCAATCCTCAGTCCTCAAACCTCAATACTCAATCTTCGATTCCCACTCCTCAATCCTGAATCCCCAATCCTCAATCTTCAATCGTAAATCCTCAATCCTCAATCCTCAATCCTCAATCCTCAATCCTCAATCATCAATCCTCAATCTTCAACACTCATTCATCAACCCTCAAACCTCAATCTTCAATCCTCAATCCTCAATCTTCGATCCTCAATCCTCAATCCTCAATCATCAATCCTCAATCTTCAACACTCAATCCTGAATCCTCAATCCTGAATCATCAATCCTCAATCCTCAATCTTCAATGCTCAATCCTCAATCCTCAATCCTCAATCCTCAATACTCAACCATCGATCCTCAATTCCCAATACTCAATAGAATATCCTGGATTCTCAGTATTCAATACTCAATCCTCAATCCTCAACCATCAGCCCTCATCCTCCATCCTCAATCCTCAATCCCCAAACCTCAACCTTCAATCCTCAATACTCAATCTTCGATCTTCAATCCTCAACACTCAATCCTCAATCCTCAATCCTCAGTCATGAATACTCAATCTTCAATACGCAATCCTCAATCCTCAATCCTCAATCCTCAATCCTCAATCCTCAATCCTCATTCCTCAAACCTCAATCCTCAACCCTCAGTCCTCATCCTCAATTCTCAATTCTCAATCCTCAATCCTCAATCCTCAATCCTCGTTCCTCAAACCTCAATCCTCAGTCCTCAGTCATCAATCCTCAATCTCCAATAGAATATCCTCAATTCACAGTTTTCAATACTCAATCCCCAATCTTCAATCTTCAAATCTCAATCCACAGACATCAATTCTCATCACTCAACCCTCAACACTCAGTACTCAGTCCTCATCCTCAATTCTCAATTCTCAATCTTCAATCCTCAATCCTCAATCCTCAATCTTCAATCCTCCATACTCAATCTTCAATCCTCAATCCTCAATCATCAATACTCAATCCTCCATCCTCAGTCATCAATCCTCAATCTTCAATACTAAATCCTCAATCCTCAATCCTCAATCCTCAATCCTCAATACCCAATCGTCAATCCACAATCCTCAGTCCTCAAACCTCAATTCTGAATCCTGAATCCTGAATCCCAAATCTTCAGCTCTCAGTCATCAACAATCAGTTGTCAATCCTCAATTCTCAATAGAATATCCTCAATTCACAGTTTTCAATACTCAATACTCAATCTGCAATCTTCCAACCTCTATCCACAAACATCAATCCTCATCACTCAACCCTCAACGCTCAGTCCTCAACCTTCAATCCTCAATCCTCAATCCTCAAACGTCAGTCCACAATACTCAATCTTCAATCTTCAATCATCAATCCTCAATCCTCAATCCTCAATCCTCAATCCCCAATCTTCAATCCTCAATCCTCAATCCTCAATCCTCATTCCTCAAACCCCAATCCTCAACCCTCAGTCCTCATCCTCCATCATCAATCCTCAATCCTCAATCCTCAATCTTCAATCCTCAATACTAAACGTTCGATCCTCAATCCTCAGTCCTCAAACCTCAAACCTCAATCCTCAGTCAGGAATACTCCATCTTCAATACTCAATACACAATCCTCAATCCTCAATCCTCAAACCTCAATCCTCAATCCTCATTCCTCAAACCTCAAACCTCAACCCTCAGTCCTCATCCTCAATTCCCAATTCTCAATCCTCAATCCTCAATTCTCAATCTTCAATCCTCAATAACCAATCTTCAATCCGCAATCCCCAGTCCTCAATCTTCAATCCTCAATGCTCAATCCTCAATCCTCAATCCTCAGTCCTCAATCCTCAATCCTCGATCCTCGTACCTCAATCCTCAACCGTCAGTCCTCGTCCTCAATCCTCAACTATCAATACTCAATCCTCAATATTCAATCATCAATACTCAATCTTCAATCCTCAATCCTCAATCCTCAATCCTCAATCCTCAATCCTCAATCCTCAATAGTCAATCTCCAATCCTAGATCCTCAATCCCCAATCCTCAATCCTTAATCCACAATCTTCAATCCTCAATCCTCAATTCTCAAACATCAATACTCAATCCTCAATCCTCAATCCTCAATCCCCAATCCTCAATCTTCAATCCTCAATCATAAATCCTCAAGCCTCAATCCTCAATCCTCAATCTTCAATCCTGAATACTCAGTCTTCAATCCTCAATCCTCAATCCTCAATTCTCAATCCTCAATCCTCAGTCCTCAGTCCTCAGTCCTCAAACCTCAATCCTCAACCCTCAGCCCTCATCCTCAATCCTGAATCCTCAATCCTCAATCCTCAGTCCTGAATCCTCAATCTTCTGCTCTCAGTCATCAACAATCAGTTGTCAATCCTCAATCCTCAATAGAATATCCTCAATTCACAGATTTCAATACTCAATACTCAATCTGCAATCTTCCAACATCTATCCACAAACATCAATTCTCATCACTCAACCCTCAACACTCAGTCCTCAATGTTCAGTCCTCAATCCTCAGTCTTCAAAACTCAATCCTCAATCCTCAATTCTCAATCCTCAATACTCAACCATCAATCCTCAATCTTCAATCCTCAATACTCGGTCTTCAATCATCAATCCTCAATCCTCAATCCTCAATCCTCAATCCTCAATCATCAATCATCAATCCTCAATCCTCAGTTCTCAGTCCTCAAACCTCAATCCTCAACCCTCAGCCCTCATCCTCAATCCTCAATCCTCAATCCTCAATCCTCAATAGTCAATCTCCAATCCTAGGTCCTCAATCCCCAATCCTCAATCCTCAGTCAGGAATACTCCATCTTCAATACTCAATACACAATCCTCAATCCTCAATCCTCAAACCTCAATCCTCAATCCTCATTCCTAAACCTCAAACCTCAACCCTCAGTCCTCATCCTCAATTCCCAATTCTCAATCCTCAATCCTCAATTCTCAATCTTCAATCCTCAATAACCAATCTTCAATCCTCAATCCCCAGTCCTCAATCTTCAATCCTCAATGCTCAATCCTCAATCCTCAATCCTCAGTCCTCAATCCTCAATCCTCAATCCTCGTACTTCAATCCTCAACCGTCAGTCCTCGTCCTCAATCCTCAACTATCAATCCTCAATCCTCAATATTCAATCATCAATACTCAATCTTCGATCCTCAATCCTCAATCCTCAATCCTCAATACTCAACCATCAATACTCAATTCCCGATACTCAATAGAATATCCTGGATTCTCAGTATTCAATACTCAATCCTCAATCATCAATCCTCAATCCTCAATCCTCAGTCATCAATCCTCAATCTTCAATACTCAATCCTCAATCCTCAATCCTCAATCCTCAATCCTCATTCCTCAAACCTCAATCCTCAACCCTCAGTCCTCATCCTCAATTCTCAATACTAAATCCTCAATCCTCAATCCTCAATCTTCAATCCTCAATAATCAATCTCCTATCCTAGATCCTCAATCCCCAATACTCTATCCTTAATCCTCAATATTCAATCCTCTATCCCCTGTCCACAATCTTCAATCCCCAAAGCTCAATAATCAATCCTCAGTCCTCAGTCCTCAATCGTCAATCATCAATCCACAATCTTCAATACTCAATCCCCAGTCCTCAGTCCTCAATCCTCAATCCTCAATCATCAATCCTCAATCTTCAATACTCAATCGTCAATCCTCAATCCTCAATCCCCAATAGTCAATCTTCAATCCTCAATCCTCAATCCTCAATCCTCAATCTTCAATCCTCAATACTCGACATTCGATCCTCAATCCTCAGTCCTCAATCCTCAAACCTCAATCCTCAGTCCTCAATCCTCAATCTTCAATCCTCAATACTGAATCTTCGATTCTCAATCCTCAATCCTCAATCCCCAATCCTCAATCTGCAATCCTCAATCCTCAACCCTCAATCCTCAATCCTCAATCCTCAATCATCAATCCTCAATCTTCAACACTCAATCATCAACCCTCAATCCTCAATCTTCAATCCTCAATCCTCAATCCTCGATCCTCAATCCTCAATCCTCAATCATCAATCCTCAATCTTCAACACTCAATCCTCAATCCTCAATCCTCAATCCTGAATCATCAATCCTCAATCTTCTATACTCAATCCTCAATCCTCAATACTCAATCCTCAAACCTCAATCCTCAACCCTCTGTCCTCATCCTCAATTCTCAATTCTCAATCCTCAATCCTCAATTCTCAATCTTCAATCCTCAATAATCAATCTCCAATCCTAGATCCTCAATCCCCAATCCTCAATCGTTAATCCTCAATATTCAATCCTCAATCCCCAGTCCTCAATCCTCAATACTCAATCTTCAATCCTCAATTCTCAATCCTCAATACTCAATCCTCAATCGTCAATCCTTAATCGTCAATCCTCAATCCCCAATCCTGAATCTTCAATCCTCAATCCTCAATCCTCAATCCTCAATCCTCAATCCTCAATCCTCAATCTTCAATCCTCAACCGTCAGTCCTCGTCCTCAATCCTCAATCCTCAATCCTCAATCCTCAATCCTCAATCCTCGTTCCTCAAACCTCAATCCTTAGTCCTCAGTCATCAATCCTCAATCTTCAATACTCAATCCTCAATCCTCAATCCTCAATCCTCAATCCTCATTCCTCAAACCTCAATCCTCAACCCTCAGTCCTCATCCTCAATTCTCAATACTCAATCCTCAATCCTCAATCCTCAATCTTCAATCCTCAATAATCAATCTCCTATCCTAGATACTCAATCCCCAATACTCTATCCTTAATCCTCAATATTCAATCCTCTATCGCCAGTCCACAATCTTCAATCCCCAAAGCTCAATAATCAATCCTCAATCCTCAGTCCTCGACTGTCAATCATCAATTACCAATCTTCAATACTCAATCCCCAGTCCTCAACCCTCAATCCTCAATACTCAATCCTCAATCATCAATCCTCAATCTTCAATACTCAATCGTCAATCCTCAATCCTCAATCCCCAATACTCAATCTTCAATCCTCAATCCTCAATCCTCAATCCTCAACCCTTAGCCCTGATCCTCGATCCTCGATCCTGAATCCTCAATCCTCAATCTTCAATCCTCAATACTCAGTCTTCAATCATCAATCCTCAATGCTCAATCCCCAATCCTCAATCCTCAATCATCAATCCTCAATCCTCAATCATCAACCTTCAATCATCAATACTCAATCTTCAATCCACAATCCTCAATCCTCAACCCTCAATCCTCAGTCCTCAAACCTCAATACTCAATCTTCGATTCCCACTCCTCAATCCTGAATCCCCAATCCTCAATCTTCAATCGTAAATCCTCAATCCTCAATCCTCAATCCTCAATCCTCAATCCTCAATCATCAATCCTCAATCTTCAACACTCATTCATCAACCCTCAAACCTCAATCTTCAATCCTCAATCCTCAATCTTCGATCCTCAATCCTCAATCCTCAATCATCAATCCTCAATCTTCAACACTCAATCCTGAATCCTCAATCCTGAATCATCAATCCTCAATCCTCAATCTTCAATGCTCAATCCTCAATCCTCAATCCTCAATCCTCAATACTCAACCATCGATCCTCAATTCCCAATACTCAATAGAATATCCTGGATTCTCAGTATTCAATACTCAATCCTCAATCCTCAACCATCAGCCCTCATCCTCCATCCTCAATCCTCAATCCCCAAACCTCAACCTTCAATCCTCAATACTCAATCTTCGATCCTCAATCCTCAACACTCAATCCTCAATCCTCAATCCTCAGTCATGAATACTCAATCTTCAATACGCAATCCTCAATCCTCAATCCTCAATCCTCAATCCTCAATCCTCAATCCTCAATCCTCATTCCTCAAACCTCAATCCTCAACCCTCAGTCCTCATCCTCAATTCTCAATTCTCAATTCTCAATCCTCAATCCTCAATCCTCAATCCTCGTTCCTCAAACCTCAATCCTCAGTCCTCAGTCATCAATCCTCAATCTCCAATAGAATATCCTCAATTCACAGTTTTCAATACTCAATCCCCAATCTTCAATCTTCAAATCTCAATCCACAGACATCAATTCTCATCACTCAACCCTCAACACTCAGTACTCAGTCCTCATCCTCAATTCTCAATTCTCAATCTTCAATCCTCAATCCTCAATCCTCAATCTTCAATCCTCCATACTCAATCTTCAATCCTCAATCCTCAATCATCAATACTCAATCCTCAATCCTCAGTCATCAATCCTCAATCTTCAATACTAAATCCTCAGTCCTCAATCCTCAATCCTCAATCCTCAATACCCAATCGTCAATCCACAATCCTCAGTCCTCAAACCTCAATTCTGAATCCTGAATCCTGAATCCCAAATCTTCAGCTCTCAGTCATCAACAATCAGTTGTCAATCCTCAATTCTCAATAGAATATCCTCAATTCACAGTTTTCAATACTCAATACTCAATCTGCAATCTTCCAACCTCTATCCACAAACATCAATCCTCATCACTCAACCCTCAACACTCAGTCCTCAACCTTCAATCCTCAATCCTCAATCCTCAAACGTCAGTCCACAATACTCAATCTTCAATCTTCAATCATCAATCCTCAATCCTCAATCCTCAATCCTCAATCCTCAATCTTCAATCCTCAATCCTCAATCCTCAATCCTCATTCCTCAAACCCCAATCCTCAACCCTCAGTCCTCATCCTCCATCATCAATCCTCAATCCTCAATCCTCAATCTTCAATCCTCAATACTAAACGTTCGATCCTCAATCCTCAGTCCTCAAACCTCAAACCTCAATCCTCAGTCAGGAATACTCCATCTTCAATACTCAATACACAATCCTCAATCCTCAATCCTCAAACCTCAATCCTCAATCCTCATTCCTCAAACCTCAAACCTCAACCCTCAGTCCTCATCCTCAATTCCCAATTCTCAATCCTCAATCCTCAATTCTCAATCTTCAATCCTCAATAACCAATCTTCAATCCGCAATCCCCAGTCCTCAATCTTCAATCCTCAATGCTCAATCCTCAATCCTCAATCCTCAGTCCTCAATCCTCAATCCTCGATCCTCGTACCTCAATCCTCAACCGTCAGTCCTCGTCCTCAATCCTCAACTATCAATCCTCAATCCTCAATATTCAATCATCAATACTCAATCTTCAATCCTCAATCCTCAATCCTCAATCCTCAATCCTCAATCCTCAATCCTCAATAGTCAATCTCCAATCCTAGATCCTCAATCCCCAATCCTCAATCCTTAATCCACAATCTTCAATCCTCAATCCTCAATTCTCAAACATCAATACTCAATCCTCAATCCTCAATCCTCAATCCCCAATCCTCAATCTTCAATCCTCAATCATAAATCCTCAAGCCTCAATCCTCAATCCTCAATCTTCAATCCTGAATACTCAGTCTTCAATCCTCAATCCTCAATCCTCAATTCTCAATCCTCAATCCTCAGTCCTCAGTCCTCAAACCTCAATCCTCAACCCTCAGCCCTCATCCTCAATCCTGAATCCTCAATCCTCAATCCTCAGTCCTGAATCCTCAATCTTCTGCTCTCAGTCATCAACAATCAGTTGTCAATCCTCAATCCTCAATAGAATATCCTCAATTCACAGATTTCAATACTCAATACTCAATCTGCAATCTTCCAACATCTATCCACAAACATCAATTCTCATCACTCAACCCTCAACACTCAGTCCTCAATGTTCAGTCCTCAATCCTCAGTCTTCAAAACTCAATCCTCAATCCTCAATTCTCAATCCTCAATACTCAACCATCAATCCTCAATCTTCAATCCTCAGTACTCGGTCTTCAATCATCAATCCTCAATCCTCAATCCTCAATCCTCAATCCTCAATCATCAATCATCAATCCTCAATCCTCAGTTCTCAGTCCTCAAACCTCAATCCTCAACCCTCAGCCCTCATCCTCAATCCTCAATCCTCAATC
This sequence comes from Calliopsis andreniformis, assembly GCF_051401765.1. Classification (NCBI taxonomy): domain Eukaryota; kingdom Metazoa; phylum Arthropoda; class Insecta; order Hymenoptera; family Andrenidae; genus Calliopsis; species Calliopsis andreniformis. The sequence goes on along the minus strand of NW_027480515.1, from coordinate 1,001,935 downwards.
CTCAATCCTCAATAGTCAATCTCCAATCCTAGGTCCTCAATCCCCAATCCTCAATCCTCAGTCAGGAATACTCCATCTTCAATACTCAATACACAATCCTCAATCCTCAATCCTCAAACCTCAATCCTCAATCCTCATTCCTAAACCTCAAACCTCAACCCTCAGTCCTCATCCTCAATTCCCAATTCTCAATCCTCAATCCTCAATTCTCAATCTTCAATCCTCAATAACCAATCTTCAATCCTCAATCCCCAGTACTCAATCTTCAATCCTCAATGCTCAATCCTCAATCCTCAATCCTCAGTCCTCAATCCTCAATCCTCGTTCCTCAAACCTCAATCCTCAGTCCTCAGTCATCAATCCTCAATCTCCAATAGAATATCCTCAATTCACAGTTTTCAATACTCAATCCCCAATCTTCAATCTTCAAATCTCAATCCACAGACATCAATTCTCATCACTCAACCCTCAACACTCAGTACTCAGTCCTCATCCTCAATTCTCAATTCTCAATCTTCAATCCTCAATCCTCAATCCTCAATCTTCAATCCTCCATACTCAATCTTCAATCCTCAATCCTCAATCATCAATACTCAATCCTCAATCCTCAGTCATCAATCCTCAATCTTCAATACTAAATCCTCAATCCTCAATCCTCAATCCTCAATCCTCAATACCCAATCGTCAATCCACAATCCTCAATACTCAATCTTCGATTCCCACTCCTCAATCCTCAATCCCCAATCCTCAATCTTCAATACTCAATCCTCAATCCTCAATCCTCAATCCTCAATCCTCAATCATCAATACTCAATCTTCAATCCTCAATAATCAATCTCCAATCCTAGATCCTCAATCCCCAATCCTCAATCGTTAATCCTCAATATTCAATCCTCAATCCCCAGTCCTCAATCCTCAATACTCAATCTTCAATCCTCAATTCTCAATCCTCAATACTCAATCCTCAATCGTCAATCCTTAATCGTCAATCCTCAATCCCCAATCCTGAATCTTCAATCCTCAATCCTCAATCCTCAATCCTCAATCCTCAATCCTCAATCCTCAATCTTCAATCCTCAACCGTCAGTCCTCGTCCTCAATCCTCAATCCTCAATCCTCAATCCTCAATCCTCAATCCTCGTTCCTCAAACCTCAATCCTCAGTCCTCAGTCATCAATCCTCAATCTCCAATACTCAATCCTCAATCCTTAATCCTCAATCCGCAATCCTCATTCCTCAAACCTCAATCCTCAACCCTCAGTCGTCATCCTCAATTCTCAATTCTCAATCCTCAATCCTCAATCCTCAATCTTCAATCCTCAATAATCAATCTCCTATCCTAGATCCTCAATCCCCAATACTCTATCCTTAATCCTCAATATTCAATCCTCTATCCTCAATCCTCAATCCTCAATCCTCAATCCTCAATCCTCAATCTTCAATCCTCAACCGTCAGTCCTCGTCCTCAATCCCCAATCCTCAATCCTCAATCCTCAATCCTCGTTCCTCAAACCTCAATCCTCAGTCCTCAGTCATCAATCCTCAATCTCCAATACTCAATCCTCAATCCTCAATCCTCAATCCGCAATCCTCATTCCTCAAACCTCAATCCTCAGCCCTCAGTCGTCATCCTCAATTCTCAATTCTCAATCCTCAATCCTCAATCCTCAATCTTCAATCCTCAATAATCAATCTCCTATCCTAGATCCTCAATCCCCAATACTCTATCCTTAATCCTCAATATTCAATCCTCTATCCCCAGTCCACAATCTTCAATTCCCAAAGCTCAATAATCAATCCTCTATCCTCAGTCCACAATCGCCAATCATCAATCAACAATCTTCAATACTCAATCCTCAGTCCTCAATCCTCAATCCTCAATCCTCAATTCTCAATCATCAATCCTCAATCTTCAATACTCAATCGTTAATCCTCAATCCTCAATCCCCAATACTCAATCTTCAATCCTCAATCCTCAATCCTCAATCCTCAACCCTCAGCCCTCATCCTCAATCCTCAATCCTGAATCCTCAATCCTCAATCATCAATCCTCAATCCTCAATTATCAACCTTCAATCCTCAATACTCAATCTTCAATCCTCAATACTCAATCCTCAATATTCAACACACAACCATCAACCATCAATTCTCAATATTCAACCATCAATCCTCAATTCTCAATACTCAATAGAATATCCCATATTCTCATGATTCAGTACTCAATCCACAATATTCATTAATCAAATCTCGATCCTCAAACATCAATTCTCAACACTCAATCCTCAACACTCGGTCCTCTCTCTTCAATCCTCCATCCTCAATCCTCTATCCTCAAGCGTCAATCCTCAAACCTCAATCCTCAACCCTCAATCCTCAGTCCTCAATCCTCGTTCCTCAAATCTCAATCCTCAGTCCTCAGTCATCAATCCTCAATCTCCAATACTCAATCCTCAATCCACAATCCTCAATCCGCAATCCTCATTCCTCAAACCTCAATCAACAACCTTCAATCCTCAATACTCAATCTTCAATCCTCAATACTCAATCCTCAATATTCGACACACAACCATCAACCATCAATTCTCAATATTCAAACATCAATCCTCAATTCTCAATACTCAATAGAATATCCCAAATTCTCATGATTCAATACTCAATCCACAATACTCATTAATCAAATCTCGATCCTCAAACATCAATTCTCAACACTCAATCCTCAACACTCGGTCCTCTCCCTTCAATCCTCCATCCTCAATCCTCTATCCTGAAGCGTCAATCCTCAATCCTCAATCCTCAACCCTCAATCCTCAGTCCTCAAACCTCAATACTCAATCTTCGATTCCCACTCCTCAATCCTGAATCCCCAATCCTCAATCTTCAATCCTCAATCCTCAATCCTCAATCCTCAATCCTCAATCCTCAATCATCAATCCTCAATCTTCAACACTCATTCATCAACCCTCAATCCTCAATCTTCAATCCTCAATCCTCAATCTTCGATCCTCAATCCTCAATCCTCAATCATCAATCCTCAATCTTCAACACTCAATCCTGAATCCTCAACCCTGAATCATCAATCCTCAATCCTCAATCTTCAATGCTCAATCCTCAATCCTCAATCCTCAATCCTCAATACTCAACCATCGATCCTCAATTCCCAATACTCAATAGAATATCCTGGATTCTCAGTATTCAATACTCAATCCTCAATCCTCAACCATCAGCACTCATCCTCCATCCTCAATCCTCAATCCCCAAACCTCAACCTTCAATCCTCAATACTCAATCTTCGATCCTCAATCCTCAACACTCAATCCTCAATCCTCAATCCTCAGTCATGAATACTCAATCTTCAATACTCAATCCTCAATCCTCAATCCTCAATCCTCAATCCTCAATCCTCAATCCTCATTCCTCAAACCTCAATCCTCAACCCTCAGTCCTCACCCTCAATTCTCAATTCTCAATCCTCAATCCTCAATCCTCAATCCTCGTTCCTCAAACCTCAATCCTTAGTCCTCAGTCATCAATCCTCAATCTCCAATAGAATATCCTCAATTCACAGTTTTCAATACTCAATCCCCAATCTTCAATCTTCAAATCTCAATCCACAGACATCAATTCTCATCACTCAACCCTCAACACTCAGTCCTCAATCTTCAATCCTCAATCCTCAATCCTCAATCTTCAATCCTCCATACTCAATCTTCAATCCTCAATCCTCAATCATCAATACTCAATCCTCAATCCTCAGTCATCAGTCCTCAATCTTCAATACTCAATCCTCAATCCTTAATCCTCAATCCTAAATCCTCATTCCTCAAACCTCAATCCTCGACCCTCAATCGTCATCCTCAATTCTCAATACTCAATCCTCAATCCTCAATCCTCAATCTTCAATCCTCAATAATCAATCTCCTATCCTAGATCCTCAATCCCCTATACTCAATCTTCAATCCTCAATCCTCAATCCTCAATCCTCAACCCTCAGCCCTGATCCTCGATCCTCAATCCTGAATCCTCAATCCTCAATCTTCAATCCTCAATACTCAGTCTTCAATCATCAATCCTCAATACTCAATCCTCAATCCTCAATCCTCAATCATCAATCCTCAATCCTCAATTATCAACCTTCAATCCTCAATACTCAATCTTCAATCCTCAATACTCAATCCTCAATATTCAACACACAACCATCAACCATCAATTCTCAATATTCAACCATCAATCCTCAATTCTCAATACTCAATAGAATATCCCATATTCTCATGATTCAGTACTCAATCCACAATATTCATTAATCAAATCTCGATCCTCAAACATCAATTCTCAACACTCAATCCTCAACACTCGGTCCCCTCCCTTCAATCCTCCATCCTCAATCATCAATCCTCAATCCTCAATCCTCAGTCATCAATCCTCAATCTTCAATACTCAATCCTCAATCCTCAATCCTCAATCCTCAATCCTCATTCCTCAAACCTCAATCCTCAACCCTCAGTCCTCATCCTCAATTCTCAATACTCAATCCTCAATCCTCAATCCTCAATGTTCAATCCTCAATAATCAATCTCCTATCCTAGATCCTCAATCCCCAATACTCTATCCTTAATCCTCAATATTCAATCCTCTATCCCCAGTCCACAATCTTCAATCCCCAAAGCTCAATAATCAATCCTCAATCCTCAGTCCTCAATCGTCAATCATCAATCCACAATCTTCAATACTCAATCGTCAATCCTCAATCCTCAATCCCCAATACTCAATCTTCAATCCTCAATCCTCAATCCTCAATCCTCAATCTTCAATCCTCAATACTCGACATTCGATCCTCAATCCTCAGTCCTCAATCCTCAAACCTCAATCCTCAGTCCTCAATCCTCAATCTTCAATCCTCAATACTGAATCTTCGATTCTCAATCCTCAATCCTCAATCCCCAATCCTCAATCTGCAATCCTCAATCCTCAATCCTCAATCCTCAATCCTCAATCCTCAATCATCAATCCTCAATCTTCAACACTCAATCATCAACCCTCAAACCTCAATCTTCAATCCTCAATCCTCAATCCTCGATCCTCAATCCTCAATCCTCAATCATCAATCCTCAATCTTCAACACTCAATCCTCAATCCTCAATCCTCAATCCTGAATCATCAATCCTCAATCTTCAATACTCAATCCTCAATCCTCAATACTCAATCCTCAATACTCAACCATCAATCCTCAATTCCCAATACTCAATAGAATATCCTGGATTCTCAGTATTCAATACTCAATCCTCAATCATCAATCCTCAATCCTCAGTCATCAATCCTCAATCTTCAATACTCAATCCTCAATCCTCAATCCTCAATCCTCAATCCTCATTCCTCAAACCTCAATCCTCAACCCTCAGTCCTCATCCTCAATTCTCAATACTCAATCGTCAATCCTCAATCCTCAATCTTCAATCCTCAATAATCAATCTCCTATCCTAGATCCTCAATCCCCAATACTCTATCCTTAATCCTCAATATTCAATCCTCTATCCCCAGTCCACAATCTTCAATCCCCAAAGCTCAATAATCAATCCTCAATCCTCAGTCCTCAATCGTCAATCATCAATCCACAATCTTCAATACCCAATCCCCAGTCCTCAATCCTCAATCCTCAATCCTCAATCATCAATGCTCAATCTTCAATACTCAATCGTCAATCCTCAATCCTCAATCCCCAATACTCAATCTTCAATCCTCAATCCTCAATCCTCAATCCTCAACCCTCAGCCCTGATCCTCGATCCTCAATCCTGAATCCTCAATCCTCAATCTTCAATCCTCAATACTCAGTCTTCAATCATCAATCCTCAATACTCAATCCTCAATCCTCAATCCTCAATCCTCAATCATCAATCCTCAATCCTCAATCATCAACCTTCAATCCTCAATACTCAATCTTCAATCCTCAATACTCAATCCTCAATATTCAACACACAACCATCAACCATCAATTCTCAATATTCAACCATCAATCCTCAATTCTCAATACTCAATAGAATATCCCAAATTCTCATGATTCAATACTCAATCCGCAATACTCATTAATCAAATCTCGATCCTCAAACATCAATTCTCAACACTCAATCCTCAACACTCGGTCCTCTCCCTTCAATCCTCCATCCTCAATCCTCTGTCCTGAAGCGTCAATCCTCAATCCTCAATCCTCAACCCTCAATCCTCAGTCCTCAAACCTCAATACTCAATCTTCGATTCCCACTCCTCAATCCTCAATCCCCAATCCTCAATCTTCAATACTCAATCCTCAATCCTCAATCCTCAATCCTCAATCCTCAATCATCAATACTCAATCTTCAACACTCATTCATCAACCCTCAATCCTCAATCATCAATACTCAATCTTCAACACTCATTCATCAACCCACAATCCTCAATCTTCAATCCTCAATCCTCAATCTTCGATCCTCAATCCTCAATCCTCAATCATCAATCCTCAATCTTCAACACTCAATCCTCAATCCTCAATCCTCAATCCTGAATCATCAATCCTCAATCTTCAATACTCAATCCTCAATCCTCAATCCTCAATACTCAACCTTCGATCCTCAATTCCCAATACTCAATAGAATATCCTGGACTCTCAGTATTCACTACTCAAACCTCAATCCTCAAGCATCAGCCCTCATCCTCCATCCTCAATCCTCAATCCTCAAACCTCATTCTTCAATCCTCAATACTCAATCTTCGATCCTCAATCCTCAACACTCAGTCCTCAATCCTCAATCCTCAGTCATGAATACTCAGTCTTCAATACTCAATCCTCAATCCTCAATCCTCAATCCGCAATCCTCAATCCTCAATCCTCAATCCTCAATCCTCATTCCTCAAACCTCAATCCTCAACCCTCTGTCCTCATCCTCAATTCTCAATTCTCAATCCTCAATCCTCAATTCTCAATCTTCAATCCTCAATAATCAATCTCCAATCCTAGATCCTCAATCCCCAATCCTCAATCGTTAATCCTCAATCTTCAATCCTCAATCCCCAGTCCTCAATCCTCAATACTCAATCTTCAATCCTCAATCCTCAATTCTCAATCCTCAATACTCAATCCTCAATCGTCAATCCTTAATCGTCAATCCTCAATCCCCAATCCTGAATCTTCAATCCTCAATCCTCAACCCTCAATCCTCAATCCTCAATCTTCAATCCTCAATACTCAATCTTCAATCCTCAATCCTCAATCCTCAATTCTCAATCCTCAATCCTCAATCTTCAATCCTCAACCGTCAGTCCTCGTCCTCAATCCTCAATCCTCAATCCTCAATCCTCAATCCTCGTTCCTCAAACCTCAATCCTCAGTCCTCAGTCATCAATCCTCAATCTCCAATACTCAATCCTCAATCCTTAATCCTCAATCCGCAATCCTCATTCCTCAAACCTCAATCCTCAACCCTCAGTCGTCATCCTCAATTCTCAATTCTCAATCCTCAATCCTCAATCCTCAATCTTCAATCCTCAATAATCAATCTCCTATCCTAGATCCTCAATCCCCAATACTCTATCCTTAATCCTCAATATTCAATCCTCTATCCTCAATCCTCAATCCTCAATCCTCAATCCTCAATCCTCAATCTTCAATCCTCAACCGTCAGTCCTCGTCCTCAATCCCCAATCCTCAATCCTCAATCCTCAATCCTCGTTCCTCAAACCTCAATCCTCAGTCCTCAGTCATCAATCCTCAATCTCCAATACTCAATCCTCAATCCTCAATCCTCAATCCGCAATCCTCATTCCTCAAACCTCAATCCTCAGCCCTCAGTCGTCATCCTCAATTCTGAATTCTCAATCCTCAATCCTCAATCCTCAATCTTCAATCCTCAATAATCAATCTCCTATCCTAGATCCTCAATCCCCAATACTCTATCCTTAATCCTCAATATTCAATCCTCTATCCCCAGTCCACAATCTTCAATTCCCAAAGCTCAATAATCAATCCTCAATCCTCAGTCCACAATCGCCAATCATCAATCAACAATCTTCAATACTCAATCCTCAGTCCTCAATCCTCAATCCTCAATTCTCAATCATCAATCCTCAATCTTCAATACTCAATCGTTAATGCTCAATCCTCAATCCCCAATACTCAATCTTCAATCCTCAATCCTCAATCCTCAATCCTCAACCCTCAGCCCTCATCCTCAATCCTCAAACCTGAATCCTCAATCCTCAATCATCAATACTCAATCCTCAATCATCAACCTTCAATCCTCAATACTCAATCTTCAATCCTCAATACTCAATCCTCAATATTCAACACACAACCATCAACCATCAATTCTCAATACTCAACCATCAATCCTCAATTCTCAATACTCAATAGAATATCCCGAATTCTCATGATTCAATACTCAATCCACAATATTCAATAATCACATCTCGATCCTCAAACATCAATTCTCAAAACTCAATCCTCAACACTCGGTCCTCTCTCTTCAATCCTCCATCCTCAATCCTCTATCCTCAAGCGTCAATCCTCAAACCTCAATCCTCAACCCTCAATCCTCAGTCCTCAATCCTCGTTCCTCAAATCTCAATCCTCAGTCCTCAGTCATCAATCCTCAATCTCCAATACTCAATCCTCAATCCACAATCCTCAATCCGCAATCCTCATTCCTCAAACCTCAATCACCAACCTTCAATCCTCAATACTCAATCTTCAATCCTCAATACTCAATCCTCAATATTCGACACACAACCATCAATCATCAATTCTCAATATTCAAACATCAATCCTCAATTCTCAATACTCAATAGAATATCCCAAATTCTCATGATTCAATACTCAATCCACAATACTCATTAATCAAATCTCGATCCTCAAACATCAATTCTCAACACTCAATCCTCAACACTCGGTCCTCTCCCTTCAATCCTCCATCCTCAATCCTCTATCCTGAAGCGTCAATCCTCAATCCTCAATCCTCAACCCTCAATCCTCAGTCCTCAAACCTCAATACTCAATCTTCGATTCCCACTCCTCAATCCTGAATCCCCAATCCTCAATCTTCAATCCTCAATCCTCAATCCTCAATCCTCAATCCTCAATCCTCAATCATCAATCCTCAATCTTCAACACTCATTCATCAACCCTCAATCCTCAATCTTCAATCCTCAATCCTCAATCTTCGATCCTCAATCCTCAATCCTCAATCATCAATCCTCAATCTTCAACACTCAATCCTGAATCCTCAACCCTGAATCATCAATCCTCAATCCTCAATCTTCAATGCTCAATCCTCAATCCTCAATCTTCAATCCTCAATACTCAACCATCGATCCTCAATTCCCAATACTCAATAGAATATCCTGGATTCTCAGTATTCAATACTCAATCCTCAATCCTCAACCATCAGCCCTCATCCTCCATCCTCAATCCTCAATCCCCAAACCTCAACCTTCAATCCTCAATACTCAATCTTCGATCCTCAATCCTCAACACTCAATCCTCAATCCTCAATCCTCAGTCATGAATACTCAATCTTCAATACTCAATCCTCAATCCTCAATCCTCAATCCTCAATCCTCAATCCTCAATCCTCATTCCTCAAACCTCAATCCTCAACCCTCAGTCCTCACCCTCAATTCTCAATTCTCAATCCTCAATCCTCAATCCTCAATCCTCGTTCCTCAAACCTCAATCCTTAGTCCTCAGTCATCAATCCTCAATCTCCAATAGAATATCCTCAATTCACAGTTTTCAATACTCAATCCCCAATCTTCAATCTTCAAATCTCAATCCACAGACATCAATTCTCATCACTCAACCCTCAACACTCAGTCCTCAATCTTCAATCCTCAATCCTCAATCCTCAATCTTCAATCCTCCATACTCAATCTTCAATCCTCAATCCTCAATCATCAATACTCAATCCTCAATCCTCAGTCATCAATCCTCAATCTTCAATACTCAATCCTCAATCCTCAATCCTCAATCCTAAATCCTCATTCATCAAACCTCAATCCTCGACCCTCAATCCTCATCCTCAATTCTCAATACTCAATCCTCAATCCTCAATCCTCAATCTTCAATCCTCAATAATCAATCTCCTATCCTAGATCCTCAATCCCCTATACTCAATCTTCAATCCTCAATCCTCAATCCTCAATCCTCAACCCTCAGCCCTGATCCTCGATCCTCAATCCTGAATCCTCAATCCTCAATCTTCAATCCTCAATACTCAGTCTTCAATCATCAATCCTCAATACTCAATCCTCAATCCTCAATCCTCAATCATCAATCCTCAATCCTCAATTATCAACCTTCAATCCTCAATACTCAATCTTCAATCCTCAATACTCAATCCTCAATATTCAACACACAACCATCAACCATCAATTCTCAATATTCAACCATCAATCCTCAATTCTCAATACTCAATAGAATATCCCATATTCTCATGATTCAGTACTCAATCCACAATATTCATTAATCAAATCTCGATCCTCAAACATCAATTCTCAACACTCAATCCTCAACACTCGGTCCTCTCCCTTCAATCCTCCATCCTCAATCCTCTGTCCTGAAGCGTCAATCCTCAATCCTCAATCCTCAACCCTCAATCCTCAGTCCTCATACCTCAATACTCAATCTTCGATTCCCACTCCTCAATCCTCAATCCCCAATCCTCAATCTTCAATACTCAATCCTCAATCCTCAATCCTCAGTCCTCAGTCCTCAAACCTCAATCCTCAACCCTCAGCCCTCATCCTCAATCCTGAATCCTCAATCCTCAATCCTCAATCCTCAATCCTCAATCTTCAATCCTCAATACTCAATCGTCAATCCACAATCCTCAGACCTCAAACCTCAATTCTGAATCCTCAATCCTGAATCCTCAATCTTCTGCTCTCAGTCATCAACAATCAGTTGTCAATCCTTAATCCTCAAAAGAATATCCTCAATTCACAGATTTCAATACTCAATACTCAATCTGCAATCTTCCAACATCTATCCACAAACATCAATTCTCATCACTCAACCCTCAACACTCAGTCCTCAATGTTCAGTCCTCAATCCTCAGTCTTCAAAACTCAATCCTCAATCCTCAATTCTCAATCCTCAATACTCAACCATCAATCCTCAATCTTCAATCCTCAATGCTCAATCCTCAATCATCAATCCTCAATCCTCAATCCTCAGTCATCAATCCTCAATCTTCAATACTCAATCCTCAATCCTCAATCCTCAATCCTAAATCCTCATTCATCAAACCTCAATCCTCGACCCTCAATCCTCATCCTCAATCCTCAATCCTCAGTCCTCAATCGTCAATCATCAATCCACAATCTTCAATACTCAATCGTCAATCCTCAATCCTCAATCCCCAATACTCAATCTTCAATCCTCAATCCTCAATCATCAATCCTCAATCTTCAATCCTCAATACTCGACATTCGATCCTCAATCCTCAGTCCTCAATCCTCAAACCTCAATCCTCAGTCCTCAATCCTCAATCTTCAATCCTCAATACTGAATCTTCGATTCTCAATCCTCAATCCTCAATCCCCAATCCTCAATCTGCAATCCTCAATCCTCAATCCTCAATCCTCAATCCTCAATCCTCAATCATCAATCCTCAATCTTCAACACTCAATCATCAACCCTCAAACCTCAATCTTCAATCCTCAATCCTCAATCCTCGATCCTCAGTCCTCAATCCTCAATCATCAATCCCCAATCTTCAACACTCAATCCTCAATCCTCAATCCTCAATCCTGAATCATCAATCCTCAATCTTCAATACTCAATCCTCAATCCTCAATACTCAATCCTCAATACTCAACCATCAGTCCTCAATTCCCAATACTCAATAGAATATCCTGGATTCTCAGTATTCAATACTCAATCCTCAATCATCAATCTTCAATCCTCAGTCATCAATCCTCAATCTTCAATACCCAATCCTCAATCCTCAATCCTCAATCCTCAATCCTCATTCCTCAAACCTCAATCCTCAACCCTCAGTCCTCATCCTCAATTCTCAATACTCAATCGTCAATCCTCAGTCCTCAATCTTCAATCCTCAATAATCAATCTCCTATCCTAGATCCTCAATCCCCAATACTCTATCCTTAATCCTCAATATTCAATCCTCTATCCCCAGTCCACAATCTTCAATCCCCAAAGCTCAATAATCAATCCTCAATCCTCAGTCCTCAATCGTCAATCATCAATCCACAATCTTCAATACCCAATCCCCAGTCCTCAATCCTCAATCCTCAATCCTCAATCATCAATGCTCAATCTTCAATACTCAATCGTCAATCCTCAATCCTCAATCCCCAATACTCAATCTTCAATCCTCAATCCTCAATCCTCAATCCTCAACCCTCAGCCCTGATCCTCGATCCTCAATCCTGAATCCTCAATCCTCAATCTTCAATCCTCAATACTCAGTCTTCAATCATCAATCCTCAATACTCAATCCTCAATCCTCAATCCTCAATCCTCAATCATCAATCCTCAATCCTCAATCATCAACCTTCAAACCTCAATACTCAATCTTCAATCCTCAATACTCAATCCACAATATTCAACACACAACCATCAACCATCAATTCTCAATATTCAACCATCAATACTCAATTCTCAATACTCAATAGAATATCCCAAATTCTCATGATTCAATACTCAATCCGCAATACTCATTAATCAAATCTCGATCCTCAAACATCAATTCTCAACACTCAATCCTCAACACACGGTCCTCTCCCTTCAATCCTCCATCCTCAATCCTCTGTCCTGAAGCGTCAATCCTCAATCCTCAATCCTCAACCCTCAATCCTCAGTCCTCAAACCTCAATACTCAATCTTCGATTCCCACTCCTCAATCCTCAATCCCCAATCCTCAATCTTCAATACTCAATCCTCAATCCTCAATCCTCAATCCTCAATCCTCAATCATCAATACTCAATCTTCAACACTCATTCATCAACCCTCAATCCTCAATCATCAATACTCAATCTTCAACACTCATTCATCAACCCACAATCCTCAATCTTCAATCCTCAATCCTCAATCTTCGATCCTGAATCCTCAATCCTCAATCATCAATCCTCAATCTTCAACACTCAATCCTCAATCCTCAATCCTCAATCCTGAATCATCAATCCTCAATCTTCAATACTCAATCCTCAATCCTCAATCCTCAATACTCAACCTTCGATCCTCAATTCCCAATACTCAATAGAATATCCTGGACTCTCAGTATTCACTACTCAAACCTCAATCCTCAAGCATCAGCCCTCATCCTCCATCCTCAATCCTCAATCCTCAAACCTCATTCTTCAATCCTCAATACTCAATCTTCGATCCTCAATCCTCAACACTCAGTCCTCAATCCTCAATCCTCAGTCATGAATACTCAGTCTTCAATACTCAATCCTCAATCCTCAATACTCAATCCGCAATCCTCAATCCTCAATCCTCAATCCTCAATCCTCATTCCTCAAACCTCAATCCTCAACCCTCTGTCCTCATCCTCAATTCTCAATTCTCAATCCTCAATCCTCAATTCTCAATCTTCAATCCTCAATAATCAATCTCCAATCCTAGATCCTCAATCCCCAATCCTCAATCGTTAATCCTCAATCTTCAATCCTCAATCCCCAGTCCTCAATCCTCAATACTCAATCTTCAATCCTCAATCCTCAATTCTCAATCCTCAATACTCAATCCTCAATCGTCAATCCTTAATCGTCAATCCTCAATCCCCAATCCTGAATCTTCAATCCTCAATCCTCAACCCTCAATCCTCAATCCTCAATCTTCAATCCTCAATACTCAATCTTCAATCCTCAATCCTCAATCCTCAATTCTCAATCCTCAATCCTCAATCCTCAATCCTCAATCCCCAATACTCAATCTTCAATCCTCAATCCTCAATCCTCAATCCTCAACCCTCAGCCCTCATCCTCAATCCTCAATCCTGAATCCTCAATCGTCAATCATCAATACTCTATCCTCAATCATCAACCTTCAATCCTCAATGCTCAATCTTCAATCCTCAATACTCAATCCTCAATATTCAACACACAACCATCAACCATCAATTCACAATACTCAACCATCAATCCTCAATTCTCAATACTCAATAGAATATCCCGAATTCTCATGATTCAATACTCAATCCACAATATTCAATAATCAAATCTCGATCCTCAAACATCAATTCTCAACACTCAATCCTCAACACTCGGTCCTCTCTCTTCAATCCTCCATCCTCAATCCTCTATCCTCAAGCGTCAATCCTCAAACCTCAATCCTCAACCCTCAATCCTCAGTCCTCAATCCTCGTTCCTCAAACCTCAATCCTCAGTCCTCAGTCATCAATCCTCAATCTCCAATACTCAATCCTCAATCCTCAATCCTCAATCCGCAATCCTCATTCCTCAACCCTCAATCATCAACCTTCAATCCTCAATACTCAATCTTCAATCCTCAATACTCAATCCTCAATATTCAACACACAACCATCAACCATCAATTCTCAATATTCAACCATCAATCCTCAATTCTCAATACACAATAGAATATCCCAAATTCTCATGATTCAATACTCAATCCACAAAACTCATTAATCAAATCTCGATCCTCAAACATCAATTCTCAACACTCAATCCTCAATCATCAATCCTCAATCTTCAACACTCATTCATCAACCCTCAATCCTCAATCTTCAATCCTCAATCCTCAATCTTCGATCCTCAATCCTCAATCCTCAATCATCAATCCTCAATCTTCAACACTCAATCCTGAATCCTCAATCCTGAATCATCAATCCTCAATCCTCAATCTTCAATGCTCAATCCTCAATCCTCAATCCTCAATCCTCAATACTCAACCATCGATCCTCAATTCCCAATACTCAATAGAATATCCTGGATTCTCAGTATTCAATACTCAATCCTCAATCCTCAACCATCAGCCCTCATCCTCCATCCTCAATCCTCAATCCCCAAACCTCAACCTCCAATCCTCAATACTCAATCTTCGATCCTCAATCCTCAACACTCAATCCTCAATCCTCAGTCCTCAGTCATGAATACTCAATCTTCAATACTCAATCCTCAATCCTCAATCTTCAATCCTCAATCCTCAATCCTCAATCCTCATTCCTCATACCTCAATCCTCAACCCTCAGTCCTCATCCTCAATTCTCAATTCTCAATCCTCAATCCTCAATCCTCAATCCTCGTTCCTCAAACCTCAATCCTTAGTCCTCAGTCATCAATCCTCAATCTCCAATAGAATATCCTCAATTCACAGTTTTCAATACTCAATCCCCAATCTTCAATCTTCAAATCTCAATCCACAGACATCAATTCTCATCACTCAACCCTCAACACTCAGTTCTCAATCTTCAATCCTCAATCCTCAATCCTCAATCTTCAATCCTCCATACTCAATCTTCAATCCTCAATCCTCAATCATCAATACTCAATCCTCAATCCTCAGTCATCAATCCTCAATCTTCAATACTCAATCCTCAATCCTCAATCCTCAATCCTCAATCCTCATTCCTCAAACCTCAATCCTCGACCCTCAATCCTCATCCTCAATTCTCAATACTCAATAATCAATCTCCTATCCTAGATCCTCAATCCCCAATACTCAATCTTCAATCCTCAATCCTCAATCCTCAATCCTCAACCCTCAGCCCTGATCCTCGATCCTCAATCCTGAATCCTCAATCCTCAATCTTCAATCCTCAATACTCAGTCTTCAATCATCAATCCTCAATACTCAATCCTCAATCCTCAATCCTCAATCATCAATCCTCAATCCTCAATTATCAACCTTCAATCCTCAATACTCAATCTTCAATCCTCAATACTCAATCCTCAATATTCAACACACAACCATCAACCATCAATTCTCAATATTCAACCATCAATCCTCAATTCTCAATACTCAATAGAATATCCCATATTCTCATGATTCAATACTCAATCCACAATATTCATTAATCAAATCTCGATCCTCAAACATCAAGTCTCAACACTCAATCCTCAACACTCGGTCCTCTCCCTTCAATCCTCCATCCTCAATCCTCTGTCCTGAAGCGTCAATCCTCAATCCTCAATCCTCAACCCTCAATCCTCAGTCCTCAAACCTCAATACTCAATCTTCGATTCCCACCCCTCAATACTCAATCCCCAATCCTCAATCTTCAATACTCAATCCTCAATCCTCAATCCTCAATCCTCAATCCTCAATCATCAATACTCAATCTTCAACACTCATTCATCAACCCTCAATCCTCAATCATCAATACTCAATCTTCAACACTCATTCATCAGCCCACAATCCTCAATCTTCAATCCTCAATCCTCAATCTTCGATCCTCAATCCTCAACCCTCAATCATCAATCCTCAATCCTCAATCTTCAACACTCAATCCTCAATCCTCAATCCTCAATCCTGAATCATCAATCCTCAATCTTCAATACTCAATCCTCAATCCTCAATCCTCAATACTCAACCTTCGATCCTCAATTCCCAATACTCAATAGAATATCCTGGATTCTCAGTATTCACTACTCAAACCTCAATCCTCAAGCATCAGCCCTCATCCTCCATCCTCAATCCTCAATCCTCAAACCTCATTCTTCAATCCTCAATACTCAATCTTCGATCCTCAATCCTCAACACTCAGTCCTCAATCCTCAATCCTCAGTCATGAATACTCAGTCTTCAATACTCAATCCTCAATCCTCAATCCTCAATCCTCAATCCTCAATCCTCAATCCTCAATCCTCAATCCTCATTCCTCAAACCTCAATCCTCAACCCTCTGTCCTCATCCTCAATTCTCAATTCTCAATCCTCAATCCTCAATCTTCAATCCTCAATCCCCAGTCCTCAATCCTCAATACTCAATCTTCAATCCTCAATCCTCAATTCTCAATCCTCAATACTCAATCCTCAATCGTCAATCCTTAATCGTCAATCCTCAATCCCCAATCCTGAATCTTCAATCCTCAATCCTCAACCCTCAATCCTCAATCCTCAATCTTCAATCCTCAATACTCAATCTTCAATCCTCAATCCTCAATCCTCAATCCTCAATCCTCAATCCTCAATCCTCAATCTTCAATCCTCAACCGTCAGTCCTCGTCCTCAATCCTCAATCCTCAATCCTCAATCCTCAATCCTCGTTCCTCAAACCTCAATCCTCAGTCCTCAGTCATCAATCCTCAATCTCCAATACTCAATCCTCAATCCTTATTCCTCAATCCGCAATCCTCATTCCTCAAACCTCAATCCTCAACCCTCAGTCGTCATCCTCAATTCTCAATTCTCAATCCTCAATCCTCAATCCTCAATCTTCAATCCTCAATAATCAATCTCCTATCCTAGATCCTCAATCCCCAATACTCTATCCTTAATCCTCAATATTCAATCCTCTATCCTCAATCCTCAACCCTCAATCCTCAATCCTCAATCCTCAATCTTCAATCCTCAACCGTCAGTCCTCGTCCTCAATCCCCAATCCTCAATCCTCAATCCTCAATCCTCGTTCCTCAAACCTCAATCCTCAGTCCTCAGTCATCAATCCTCAATCTCCAATACTCAATCCTCAACCCTCAATCCTCAATCCGCAATCCTCATTCCTCAAACCTCAATCCTCAGCCCTCAGTCGTCATCCTCAATTCTCAATCCACAATCCTCAATCCTCAATCCTCAATCTTCAATCCTCAATAATCAATCTCCTATCCTAGATCCTCAATCCCCAATACTCTATCCTTAATCCTCAATATTCAATCCTCTATCCCCAGTCCACAATCTTCAATTCCCAAAGCTCAATAATCAATCCTCAATCCTCAGTCCACAATCGTCAATCATCAATCAACAATCTTCAATACTCAATCCTCAGTCCTCAATCCTCAATCCTCAATTCGCAATCATCAATCCTCAATCTTCAATACTCAATCGTTAATCCTCAATCCTCAATCCCCAATACTCAATCTTCAATCCTCAATCCTCAATCCTCAATCCTCAACCCTCAGCCCTCATCCTCAATCCTCAATCCTGAATCCTCAATCGTCAATCATCAATACTCTATCCTCAATCATCAACCTTCAATCCTCAATACTCAATCTTCAATCCTCAATACTCAATCCTCAATATTCAACACACAACCATCAACCATCAATTCTCAATATTCAACCATCAATACTCAATTCTCAATACACAATAGAATATCCCAAATTCTCATGATTCAATACTCAATCCACAAAACTCATTAATCAAATCTCGATCCTCAAACATCAATTCTCAACACTCAATCCTCAACACTCGGTCCTCTCCCTTCAATCCTCCATCCTCAATACTCTATCCTGAAGCGTCAATCCTCAATCCTCAATCCTCAACCCTCAATCCTCAGTCCTCAAACCTCAATACTCAATCTTCGATTCCCACTCCTCAATCCTGAATCCCCATTCCTCAATCTTCAATCCTCAATCCTCAATCCTCAATCCTCAATCCTCAATTCTCAATCATCAATCCTCAATCTTCAACACTCATTCATCAACCCTCAATCCTCAATCTTCAATCCTCAATCCTCAATCTTCGATCCTCAATCCTCAATCCTCAATCATCAATCCTCAATCTTCAACACTCAATCCTGAATCCTCAATCCTGAATCATCAATCCTCAATCCTCAATCTTCAATGCTCAATCCTCAATCCTCAATCCTCAATCCTCAATACTCAAACATCGATCCTCAATTCCCAATACTCAATAGAATATCCTGGATTCTCAGTATTCAATACTCAATCCTCAATCCTCAACCATCAGCCCTCATCCTCCATCCTCAATCCTCAATCCCCAAACCTCAACCTTCAATCCTCAATACTCAATCTTCGATCCTCAATCCTCAACACTCAATCCTCAATCCTCAATCCTCAGTCCTCGGTCATGAATACTCAATCTTCAATACTCAATCCTCAATCCTCAATCTTCAATCCTCAATCCTCAATCCTCAATCCTCATTCCTCAAACCTCAATCCTCAACCCTCAGTCCTCATCCTCAATTCTCAATTCTCAATCCTCAATCCTCAATCCTCAATCTTCGTTCCTCAAACCTCAATCCTTAGTCCTCAGTCATCAATCCTCAATCTCCAATAGAATATCCTCAATTCACAGTTTTCAATACTCAATCCCCAATCTTCAATCTTCAAATCTCAATCCACAGACATCAATTCTCATCACTCAACCCTCAACACTCAGTCCTCAATCTTCAATCCTCAATCCTCAATCCTCAATCTTCAATCCTCCATACTCAATCTTCAATCCTCAATCCTCAATCATCAATACTCAATCCTCAATCCTCAGTCATCAATCCTCAATCTTCAATACTCAATCCTCAATCCTCAATCCTCAATCCTCAATCCTCATTCCTCAAACCTCAATCCTCGACCCTCAATCCTCATCCTCAATTCTCAATACTCAATCCTCAATCCTCAATCCTCAATCTTCAATCCTCAACAATCAATCTCCTATCCTACATCCTCAATCCCCAATACTCAATCTTCAATCCTCAATCCTCAATCCTCAATCCTCAACCCTCAGCCCTGATCCTCGATCCTCAATCCTGAATCCTCAATCCTCAATCTTCAATCCTCAATACTCAGTCTTCAATCATCAATCCTCAATACTCAATCCTCAATCCTCAATCCTCAATCATCAATCCTCAATCCTCAATTATCAACCTTCAATCCTCAATACTCAATCTTCAATCCTCAATACTCAATCCTCAATATTCAACACACAACCATCAACCATCAATTCTCAATATTCAACCATCAATCATCAATTCTCAATACTCAATAGAATATCCCATATTCTCATGATTCAATACTCAATCCACAATATTCATTAATCAAATCTCGATCCTCAAACATCAATTCTCAACACTCAATCCTCAACACTCGGTCCTCTCCCTTCAATCCTCCATCCTCAATCCTCTGTCCTGAAGCGTCAATCCTCAATCCTCAATCCTCAACCCTCAATCCTCAGTCCTCAAACCTCAATACTCAATCTTCGATTCCCACTCCTCAATCCTCAATCCTCAATCCTCGTTCCTCAAACCTCAATCCTCAGTCCTCAGTCATCAATCCTCAATCTCCAATACTCAATCCTCAATCCTCAATCCTCAATCCGCAATCCTCATTCCTCAAACCTCAATCCTCAGCCCTCAGTCGTCATCCTCAATTCTCAATTCTCAATCCTCAATCCTCAATCCTCAATCTTCAATCCTCAATAATCAATCTCCTATCCTAGATCCTCAATCCCCAATACTCTATCCTTAATCCTCAATATTCAATCCTCTATCCCCAGTCCACAATCATCAATTCCCAAAGCTCAATAATCAATCCTCAATCCTCAGTCCACAATCGCCAATCATCAATCAACAATCTTCAATACTCAATCCTCAGTCCTCAATCCTCAATCCTCAATTCTCAATCATCAATCCTCAATCTTCAATACTCAATCGTTAATCCTCAATCCTCAATCCCCAATACTCAATCTTCAATCCTCAATCCTCAATCCTCAATCCTCAACCCTCAGCCCTCATCCTCAATCCTCAATCCTGAATCCTCAATCCTCAATCATCAATACTCAATCCTCAATCATCAACCTTCAATCCTCAATACTCAATCTTCAATCCTCAATACTTAATCCTCAATATTCAACACACAACCATCAACCATCAATTCTCAATACTCAACCATCAATCCTCAATTCTCAATACTCAATAGAATATCCCGAATTCTCATGATTCAATACTCAATCCACAATATTCAATAATCAAATCTCGATCCTCAAACATCAATTCTCAACACTCAATCCTCAACACTCGGTCCTCTCCCTTCAATCCTCCATCCTCAATCCTCTATCCTGAAGCGTCAATCCTCAATTCTCAATCCTCAACCCTCAATCCTCAGTCCTCAAACCTCAATACTCAATCTTCGATTCCCACTCCTCAATCCTGAATCCCCAATCCTCAATCTTCAATCCTCAATCCTCAATCCTCAATCCTCAATCCTCAATCCTCAATCATCAATCCTCAATCTTCAACACTCATTCATCAACCCTCAATCCTCAATCTTCAATCCTCAGTCCTCAATCTTCGATCCTCAATCCTCAATCCTCAATCCTCAATCATCAATCCTCAATCTTCAACACTCAATCCTGAATCCTCAATCCTGAATCATCAATCCTCAATCCTCAATCTTCAATGCTCAATCCTCAATCCTCAATCCTCAATCCTCAATACTCAACCATCGATCCTCAATTCTCAATACTCAATAGAATATCCTGGATTCTCAGTATTCAATACTCAATCCTCAATCCTCAACCATCAGCCCTCATCCTCCATCCTCAATCCTCAATCCCCAAACCTCAACCTTCAATCCTCAATACTCAATCTTCGATCCTCAATCCTCAACACTCAATCCTCAATCCTCAGTCCTCAGTCATGAATACTCAATCTTCAATACTCAATCCTCAATCCTCAATCTTCAACCCTCAATCCTCAATCCTCAATCCTCATTCCTCAAACCTCAATCCTCAACCCTCAGTCCTCATCCTCAATTCTCAATTCTCAATCCTCAATCCTCAATCCTCAATCCTCGTTCCTCAAACCTCAATCCTTAGTCCTCAGTCATCAATCCTCAATCTCCAATAGAATATCCTCAATTCACAGTTTTCAATATTCAATCCCCAATCTTCAATCTTCAAATCTCAATCCACAGACATCAATTCTCATCACTCAACCCTCAACACTCAGTCCTCAATCTTCAATCCTCAATCCTCAATCCTCAATCTTCAATTCTCCATACTCAATATTCAATCCTCAATCCTCAATCATCAATACTCAATCCTCAATCCTCAGTCATCAATCCTCAATCTTCAATACTCAATCCTCAATCCTCAATCCTCAATCCTCAATCCTCATTCCTCAAACCTCAATCCTCAACCCTCAATCCTCATCCTCAATTCTCAATACTCAATCCTCAATCCTCAATCCTCAATCCTCAATCTTCAATCCTCAATAATCAATCTCCTATCCTAGATCCTCAATCCCCAATACTCAATCTTCAATCCTCAATCCTCAATCCTCAATCCTCAACCCTCAGCCCTGATCCTCTATCCTCAATCCTGAATCCTCAATCCTCAATCTTCAATCCTCAATACTCAGTCTTCAATCATCAATCCTCAATACTCAATCCTCAATCCTCAATCATCAATCCTCAATCCTCAATTATCAACCTTCAATCCTCAATACTCAATCTTCAATCCTCAATACTCAATCCTCAATATTCAACACACAACCATCAACCATCAATTCTCAATATTCAACCATCAATCCTCAATTCTCAATACTCAAGAGAATATCCCATATTCTCATGATTCAATACTCAATCCACAATATTCATTAATCAAATCTCGATCCTCAAACATCAATTCTCAACACTCAATCCTCAACACTCGGTCCTCTCCCTTCAATCCTCCATCCTCAATCCTCTGTCCTGAAGCGTCAATCCTCAATCCTCAATCCTCAACCCTCAATCCTCAGTCCTCAAACCTCAATACTCAATCTTCGATTCCCACTCCTCAATCCTCAATCCCCAATCCTCAATCTTCAATACTCAATCCTCAATCCTCAATCCTCAATCCTCAATCATCAATACTCAATCTTCAACACTCATTCATCAACCCTCAATCCTCAATCATCAATACTCAATCTTCAACACTCATTCATCAACCCACAATCCTCAATTTTCAATCCTCAATCCTCAATCTTCGATCCTCAATCCTCAACCCTCAATCATCAATCCTCAATCTTCAACACTCAATCCTCAATCCTCAATCCTCAATCCTGAATCATCAATCCTCAATCTTCAATACTCAATCCTCAATCCTCAATCCTCAATACTCAACCTTCGATCCTCAATTCCCAATACTCAATAGAGTATCCTGGATTCTCAGTATTCACTACTCAAACCTCAATCCTCAAGCATCAGCCCTCATCCTCCATCCTCAATCCTCAATCCTCAAACCTCATTCTTCAATCCTCAATACTCAATCTTCGATCCTCAATCCTCAACACTCAGTTATCAATCCTCAATCCTCAGTCATGAATACTCAGTCTTCAATACTCAATCCTCAATCCTCAATCCTCAATCCTCAATCCTCAATCCTCAATCCTCAATCCTCAATCCTCATTCCTCAAACCTCAATCCTCAACCCTCTGTCCTCATCCTCAATTCTCAATTCTCAATCCTCAATCCTCAATCTTCAATCCTCAATCCCCAGTCCTCAATCCTCAATACTCAATCTTCAATCCTCAATCCTCAATTCTCAATCCTCAATACTCAATCCTCAATCGTCAATCCTTAATCGTCAATCCTCAATCCCCAATCCTGAATCTTCAATCCTCAATCCTCAACCCTCAATCCTCAATCCTCAATCTTCAATCCTCAATACTCAATCTTCAATCCTCAATCCTCAATCCTCAATCCTCAATCCTCAATCCTCAATCCTCAATCTTCAACCCTCAACCGTCAGTCCTCGTCCTCAATCCTCAATCCTCAATCCTCAATCCTCAATCCTCGTTCCTCAAACCTCAATCCTCAGTCCTCAGTCATCAATCCTCAATCTCCAATACTCAATCCTCAATCCTTAATCCTCAATCCGCAATCATCATTCCTCAAACCTCAATCCTCAACCCTCAGTCGTCATCCTCAATTCTCAATTCTCAATCCTCAATCCTCAATCCTCAATCTTCAATCCTCAATAATCAATCTCCTATCCTAGATCCTCAATCCCCAATACTCTATCCTTAATCCTCAATATTCAATTCTCTATCCTCAATCCTCAATCCTCAATCCTCAATCCTCAATCCTCAATCTTCAATCCTCAACCGTCAGTCCTCGTCCTCAATCCCCAATCCTCAATCCTCAATCCTCAATCCTCGTTCCTCAAACCTCAATCCTCAGTCCTCAGTCATCAATCCTCAATCTCCAATACTCAATCCTCAATCCTCAATCCTCAATCCGCAATCCTCATTCCTCAAACCTCAATCCTCAGCCCTCAGTCGTCATCCTCAATTCTCAATTCTCAATCCTCAATCCTCAATCCTCAATCTTCAATGCTCAATAATCAATCTCCTATCCTAGATCCTCAATCCCCAATACTCTATACTTAATCCTCAATATTCAATCCTCTATACCCAGTCCACAATCTTCAATTCCCAAAGCTCAATAATCAATCCTCAATCCGCAGTCCACAATCGTCAATCATCAATCAACAATCTTCAATACTCAATCCTCAGTCCTCAATCCTCAATCCTCAATTCTCAATCATCAATCCTCAATCTTCAATACTCAATCGTTAATCCTCAATCCTCAATCCCCAATACTAAATCTTCAATCCTCAATCCTCAATCCTCAATCCTCAACCCTCAGCCCTCTTCCTCAATCCTCAATCCCGAATCCTCAATCCTCAATCATCAGTACTCAA
Organism: Calliopsis andreniformis; assembly: GCF_051401765.1. NCBI lineage: Eukaryota > Metazoa > Arthropoda > Insecta > Hymenoptera > Andrenidae > Calliopsis > Calliopsis andreniformis. The sequence continues at coordinate 977,344 of NW_027480515.1, read as the reverse complement.
TCCTCAATCATCAACCTTCAATCCTCAATACTCAATCTTCAATCCTCAATACTCAATCCTCAATATTCAACACACAACCGTCAACCATCAATTCTCAATACTCAACCATCAATCCTCAATTCTCAATACTCAATAGAATATCCCGAATTCTCATGATTCAATACTCAATCCACAATATTCAATAATCAAATCTCGATCCTCAAACATCAATTCTCAACACTCAATCCTCAACACTCGGTCCTCTCTCTTCAATCCTCCATCCTCAATCCTCTATCCCCAAGCGTCTATCCTCAAACCTCAATCCTCAACCCTCAGTCCTCAGTCCTCAATCCTCGTTCCTCAAACCTCAATCCTCAGTCCTCAGTCATCAATCCTCAATCCTCAATCCTCAATCCTCAATCCTCAATCCTCAATCCTCAATCTTCAACCCTCAACCGTCAGTCCTCGTCCTCAATCCTCAATCCTCAATCCTCAATCCTCAATCCTCGTTCCTCAAACCTCAATCCTCAGTCCTCAGTCATCAATCCTCAATCTCCAATACTCAATCCTCAATCCTTAATCCTCAATCCGCAATCATCATTCCTCAAACCTCAATCCTCAACCCTCAGTCGTCATCCTCAATTCTCAATTCTCAATCCTCAATCCTCAATCCTCAATCTTCAATCCTCAATAATCAATCTCCTATCCTAGATCCTCAATCCCCAATACTCTATCCTTAATCCTCAATATTCAATCCTCTATCCTCAATCCTCAATCCTCAATCCTCAATCCTCAATCCTCAATCTTCAATCCTCAACCGTCAGTCCTCGTCCTCAATCCCCAATCCTCAATCCTCAATCCTCAATCCTCGTTCCTCAAACCTCAATCCTCAGTCCTCAGTCATCAATCCTCAATCTCCAATACTCAATCCTCAATCCTCAATCCTCAATCCGCAATCCTCATTCCTCAAACCTCAATCCTCAGCCCTCAGTCGTCATCCTCAATTCTCAATTCTCAATCCTCAATCCTCAATCCTCAATCTTCAATCCTCAATAATCAATCTCCTATCCTAGATCCTCAATCCCCAATACTCTATACATAATCCTCAATATTCAATCCTCTATACCCAGTCCACAATCTTCAATTCCCAAAGCTCAATAATCAATCCTCAATCCTCAGTCCACAATCGTCAATCATCAATCAACAATCTTCAATACTCAATCCTCAGTCCTCAATCCTCAATCCTCAATTCTCAATCATCAATCCTCAATCTTCAATACTCAATCGTTAATCCTCAATCCTCAATCCCCAATACTAAATCTTCAATCCTCAATCCTCAATCCTCAATCCTCAACCCTCAGCCCTCTTCCTCAATCCTCAATCCTGAATCCTCAATCCTCAATCATCAGTACTCAATCCTCAATCATCAACCTTCAATCCTCAATACTCAATCTTCAATCCTCAATACTCAATCCTCAATATTCAACACACAACCGTCAACCATCAATTCTCAATACTCAACCATCAATCCTCAATTCTCAATACTCAATAGAATATCCCGAATTCTCATGATTCAATACTCAATCCACAATATTCAATAATCAAATCTCGATCCTCAAACATCAATTCTCAACACTCAATCCTCAACACTCGGTCCTCTCTCTTCAATCCTCCATCCTCAATCCTCTATCCCCAAGCGTCTATCCTCAAACCTCAATCCTCAACCCTCAGTACTCAGTCCTCAATCCTCGTTCCTCAAACCTCAATCCTCAGTCCTCAGTCATCAATCCTCAATCTCCAATACTCAATCCTCAATCCTCAATCCTCAATCCGCAATCCTCATTCCTCAAGCCTCAATCCTCAGCCCTCAGTCGTCATCCTCAATTCTCAATTCTCAATCCTCAATCCTCAATCCTCAATCTCCAATCCTCAATAATCAATCTCCTATCCTAGATCCTCAATCCCCAATACTCTATCCTTAATCCTCAATATACAATCCTCTATCCCCAGTCCACAATCTTCAATCCCCAAAGCTCAATAATCAATCCTCAATCCTCAGTCCTCAATCGTCAATCATCAATCCACAATCTTCAATACTCAATCCCCAGTCCTCAGTCCTCAATCCTCAATCCTCAATCATCAATCCTCAATCTTCAATACTCAATCGTCAATCCTCAATCCTCAATCCTCAATCCTCAATCCTCAACCTTCAATCCTCAATACTCAATCTTCAATCCTCAATACTCAATCCTCAATCTTCAACACTCAATCCTCAATCCTCAATCCTCAATCCTGAATCATCAATCCTCAATCTTCAACACTCATTCATCAACCCTCAATCCTCAATCATCAATACTCAATCTTCAACACTCAATCATCAACCCACAATCCTCAATCTTCAATCCTCAATCCTCAATCTTCGATCCTCAATCCTCAATCCTCAATCATCAATCCTCAATCTTCAACACTCATTCATCAACCCTCAATCCTCAATCATCAATACTCAATCTTCAACACTCAATCATCAACCCACAATCCTCAATCTTCAATCCTCAATCCTCAATCTTCGATCCTCAATCCTCAATCCTCAATCATCAATCCTCAATCTTCAACACTCAATCCTCAATCCTCAATCCTCAATCCTGAATCATCAATCCTCAATCTTCAATACTCAATCCTCAATCCTCAATACTCAATCCTCAATACTCAACCATCAATCCTCAATTCCCAATACTCAATAGAATATCCTGGATTCTCAGTATTCAATACTCAATGCTCAATCATCAATCCTCAATCCTCGGTCATCAATCCTCAATCTTCAATACTCAATCCTCAATCCTCAATCCTCAATCCTCAATCCTCATTCCTCAAACCTCAATCCTCAACCCTCAGTCCTCATCCTCAATTCTCAATACTCAATCCTCAATCCTCAATCCTCAATCTTCAATCCTCAATAATCAATCTCCTATCCTAGATCCTCAATCCCCAATACTCTATCCTTAATCCTCAATATTCAATCCTCTATCCCCAGTCCACAATCTTCAATCCCCAAAGCTCAATAATCAATCCTCAATCCTCAGTCCTCAATCGTCAATCATCAATCATCAATCCACAATCTTCAATACCCAATCCCCAGTCCTCAATCCTCAATCCTCAATTCTCAATCATCAATTTTCAATCTTCAATACTCAATCGTCAATCCTCAATCCTCAATCCCCAATACTCAATCTTCAATCCTCAATCCTCAATCCTCAATCCTCAACCCTCAGCCCTGATCCTCGATCCTCAATCCTGAATCCTCAATCCTCAATCTTCAATCCTCAATACTCAGTCTTCAATCATCAATCCTCAATACTCAATCCTCAATCCTCAATCCTCAATCCTCAATCATCAATCCTCAATCCTCAATCATCAACCTTCAATCCTCAATACTCAATCTTCAATCCTCAATACTCAATCCTCAATATTCAACACACAACCATCAACCACCAATTCTCAATATTCAACCATCAATCCTCAATTCTCAATACTCAATAGAATATCCCAAATTCTCATGGTTCAATACTCAATCCACAATACTCATTAATCAAATCTCGATCCTCAAACATCAATTCTCAACACTCAATCCACAACACTCGGTCCTCTCCCTTCAATCCTCCATCCTCAATCCTCTATCCTGAAGCGTCAATCCTCAATCCTCAATCCTCAACCCTCAATCCTCAGTCCTCAATACTCAACGTTCGATCCTCAATCCTCAGTGCTCAAACCTCAAACCTCTATCCTCAGTCAGGAATACTCCATCTTCAATACTCAATACACAATCCTCAATCCTCAAACCTCAAACCTCAATCCTCAATCCTCATTCCTCAAACCTCAAACCTCAACCCTCAGTCCTCATCCTCAATTCCCAATTCTCAATCCTCAATCCTCAATTCTCAATCTTCAATCCTCAATAACCAATCTTCAATCCGCAATCCCCAGTCCTCAATCTTCAATCCTCAATGCTCAATCCTCAATCCTCAATCCTCAGTCCTCAATCCTCAATCCTCGATCCTCGTACCTCAATCCTCAACCGTCAGTCCTCGTCCTCAATCCTCAACTATCAATCCTCAATCCTCAATATTCAATCATCAATACTCAATCTTCAACCCTCAATCCTCAATCCTCAATCCTCAATCCTCAATCCTCAATCCTCAGTAGTCAATCTCCAATCCTAGATCCTCAATCCCCAATCCTCAATCCTTAATCCACAATCTTCAATCCTCAATCCTCAATTCTCAAACATCAATACTCAATCCTCAATCCTCAATCCTCAATCCCCAATCCTCAATCTTCAATCCTCAATCCTAAATCCTCAAGCCTCAATCCTCAATCCTCAATCTTCAATCCTGAATACTCAGTCTTCAATCCTCAATCCTCAATCCTCAATTCTCAATCCTCAATCCTCAGTCCTCAGTCCTCAAACCTCAATCCTCAACCCTCAGCCCTCATCCTCAATCCTGAATACTCAATCCTCAATCCTCAATCCTCAATCCTCAATCTTCAATCCTCAATACTCAATCGTCAATCCACAATCCTCAGACCTCAAACCTCAATTCTGAATCCTCAATCCTGAATCCTCAATCTTCTGCTCTCAGTCATCAACAATCAGTTGTCAATCCTCAATCCTCAGTAGAATATCCTCAATTCACAGATTTCAATACTCAATACTCAATCTGCAATCTTCCAACATCTATCCACAAACATCAATTCTCATCACTCAACCCTCAACACTCAGTCCTCAATGTTCAGTCCTCAATCCTCAGTCTTCAAAACTCAATCCTCAATCCTCAATTCTCAATCCTCAATACTCAACCATCAATCCTCAATCTTCAATCCTCAATACTCGGTCTTCAATCATCAATCCTCAATCCTCAATCCTCAATCCTCAATCCTCAATCATCAATCATCAATCATCAATCCTCAATCCTCAGTCCTCAGTCCTCAAACCTCAATCCTCAACCCGCAGCCCTCATCCTCAATCCTCAATCCTCAATCCTCAATCCTCAATAGTCAATCTGCAATCCTAGGTCCTCAATCCCCAATCCTCAATCCTCAGTCAGGAATACTCCATCTTCAATACTCAATACACAATCCTCAATCCTCAAACCTCAAACCTCAATCCTCAATCCTCATTCCTCAAACCTCAAACCTCAACCCTCAGTCCTCATCCTCAATTCCCAATTCTCAATCCTCAATCCTCAATTCTCAATCTTCAATCCTCAATAACCAATCTTCAATCCGCAATCCCCAGTCCTCAATCTTCAATCCTCAATGCTCAATCCTCAATCCTCAATCCTCAGTCCTCAATCCTCAATCCTCGATCCTCGTACCTCAATCCTCAACCGTCAGTCCTCGTCCTCAATCCTCAACTATCAATCCTCAATCCTCAATATTCAATCATCAATACTCAATCTTCAATCCTCAATCCTCAATCCTCAATCCTCAATCCTCAATCCTCAATCCTCAGTAGTCAATCTCCAATCCTAGATCCTCAATCCCCAATCCTCAATCCTTAATCCACAATCTTCAATCCTCAATCCTCAATTCTCAAACATCAATACTCAATCCTCAATCCTCAATCCTCAATCCCCAATCCTCAATCTTCAATCCTCAATCCTAAATCCTCAAGCCTCAATCCTCAATCCTCAATCTTCAATCCTGAATACTCAGTCTTCAATCCTCAATCCTCAATCCTCAATTCTCAATCCTCAATCCTCAGTCCTCAGTCCTCAAACCTCAATCCTCAACCCTCAGCCCTCATCCTCAATCCTGAATACTCAATCCTCAATACTCAATCCTCAATCCTCAATCTTCAATCCTCAATACTCAATCGTCAATCCACAATCCTCAGACCTCAAACCTCAATTCTGAATCCTCAATCCTGAATCCTCAATCTTCTGCTCTCAGTCATCAACAATCAGTTGTCAATCCTCAATCCTCAGTAGAATATCCTCAATTCACAGATTTCAATACTCAATACTCAATCTGCAATCTTCCAACATCTATCCACAAACATCAATTCTCATCACTCAACCCTCAACACTCAGTCCTCAATGTTCAGTCCTCAATCCTCAGTCTTCAAAACTCAATCCTCAATCCTCAATTCTCAATCCTCAATACTCAACCATCAATCCTCAATCTTCAATCCTCAATACTCGGTCTTCAATCATCAATCCTCAATCCTCAATCCTCAATCCTCAATCCTCAATCATCAATCATCAATCATCAATCCTCAATCCTCAGTCCTCAGTCCTCAAACCTCAATCCTCAACCCTCAGCCCTCATCCTCAATCCTCAATCCTCAATCCTCAATCCTCAATAGTCAATCTCCAATCCTAGGTCCTCAATCCCCAATCCTCAATCCTCAGTCAGGAATACTCCATCTTCAATACTCAATACACTATCCTCAATCCTCAATCCTCAAACCTCAATCCTCAATCCTCAAACCTCAATCCTCAATCCTCATTCCTAAACCTCAAACCTCAACCCTCAGTCCTCATCCTCAATTCCCAATTCTCAATCCTCAATCCTCAATTCTCAATCTTCAATCCTCAATAACCAATCTTCAATCCTCAATCCCCAGTCCTCAATCTTCAATCCTCAATGCTCAATCCTCAATCCTCAATCCTCAGTCCTCAATCCTCAATCCTCAATCCTCGTACTTCAATCCTCAACCGTCAGTCCTCGTCCTCAATCCTCAACTACCAATCCTCAATCCTCAATATTCAATCATCAATACTCAATCTTCGATCCTCAATCCTCAATCCTCAATCCTCAATCCTCAATACTCAACCATCAATACTCAATTCCCAATACTCAATAGAATATCCTGGATTCTCAGTATTCAATACTCAATCCTCAATCATCAATCCTCAATCCTCAGTCATCAATCCTCAACCTTCAATACTCAATCCTCAATCCTCAATCCTCAATCCTCAATCCTCATTCCTCAAACCTCAATCCTCAACCCTCAATCCTCATCCTCAATTCTCAATACTCAATCCTCAATCCTCAATCCTCAATCCTCAATCTTCAATCCTCAATAATCAATCTCCTATCCTAGATCCTCAATCCCCAATACTCTATCCTTAATCCTCAATATTCAATCCTCTATCCCCAGTCCACAATCTTCAATCCCCAAAGCTCAATAATCAATCCTCAATCCTCAGTCCTCAATCGTCAATCATCAATCATCAATCCACAATCTTCAATACCCAATCCCCAGTCCTCAATCCTCAATCCTCAATCCTCAATCATCAATCCTCAATCTTCAATACTCAATCGTCAATCCTCAATCCTCAATCCCCAATACTCAATCTTCAATCCTCAATCCTCAATCCTCAATCCTCAATCTTCAATCCTCAATACTCGACATTCGATCCTCAATCCTCAGTCCTCAATCCTCAAACCTCAATCCTCAGTCCTCAATCCTCAATCTTCAATCCTCAATACTGAATCTTCGATTCTCAATCCTCAATCCTCAATCCCCAATCCTCAATCTGCAATCCTCAATCCTCAATCCTCAATCCTCAATCCTCAATCCTCAATCATCAATCCTCAATCTTCAACACTCAATCATCAACCCTCAATCCTCAATCTTCAATCCTCAATCCTCAATCCTCGATCCTCAATCCTCAATCCTCAATCATCAATCCTCAATCTTCAATACTCAATCCTCAATCCTCAATACTCAATCCTCAATACTCAACCATCAATCCTCAATTCCCAATACTCAATAGAATATCCTGGATTCTCAGTATTCAATACTCAATCCTCAATCATCAATCCTCAATCCTCAGTCATCAATCCTCAATCTTCAATACTCAATCCTCAATCCTCAATCCTCAATCCTCAATCCTCATTCCTCAAACCTCAATCCTCAACCCTCAATCCTCATCCTCAGTTCTCAATACTCAGTCCTCAATCCTCAATACTCAATCTTCAATCCTCAATAATCAATCTCCTATCCTAGATCCTCAATCCCCAATACTCTATCCTTAATCCTCAATATTCAATCCTCTATCCCCAGTCCACAATCTTCAATCCCCAAAGCTCAATAATCAATCCTGAATCCTCAGTCCTCAATCGTCAATCATCAATCATCAATCCACAATCTTCAATACCCAATCCCCAGTCCTCAATCCTCAATCCTCAATCCTCAATCATCAATCCTCAATCTTCAATACTCAATCGTCAATCCTCAATCCTCAATCCCCAATACTCAATCTTCAATCCTCAATCCTCAATCCTCAATCCTCAATCTTCAATCCTCAATACTCGACATTCGATCCTCAATCCTCAGTCCTCAATCCTCAAACCTCAATCCTCAGTCCTCAATCCTCAATCTTCAATCCTCAATACTGAATCTTCGATTCTCAATCCTCAATCCTCAATCCCCAATCCTCAATCTGCAATCCTCAATCCTCAATCCTCAATCCTCAATCCTCAATCCTCAATCATCAATCCTCAATCTTCAACACTCAATCATCAACCCTCAATCCTCAATCTTCAATCCTCAATCCTCAATGCTCGATCCTCAATCCTCAATCCTCAATCATCAATCCTCAATCTTCAATACTCAATCCTCAATCCTCAATACTCAATCCTCAATACTCAACCATCAATCCTCAATTCCCAATACTCAATAGAATATCCTGGATTCTCAGTATTCAATACTCAATCCTCAATCATCAATCCTCAATCCTCAGTCATCAATCCTCAATCTTCAATACTCAATCCTCAATCCTCAATCCTCAATCCTCATTCCTCAAACCTCAATCCTCAACCCTCAATCCTCATCCTCAATTCTCAATACTCAGTCCTCAATCCTCAATCCTCAATCTTCAATCCTCAATAATCAATATCCTATCCTAGATCCTCAATCCCCAATACTCTATCCTTAATCCTCAATATTCAATCCTCTATCCCCAGTCCACAATCTTCAATCCCCAAAGCTCAATAATCAATCCTCAATCCTCAGTCCTCAATCGTCAATCATCAATCCTCGTACTTCAATCCTCAACCGTCAGTCCTCGTCCTCAATCCTCAACTACGAATCCTCAATCCTCAATATTCAATCATCAATACTCAATCTTCGATCCTCAATCCTCAATCCTCAATCCTCAATCCTCAATACTCAACCATCAATACTCAATTCCCAATACTCAATAGAATATCCTGGATTCTCAGTATTCAATACTCAATCCTCAATCATCAATCCTCAATCCTCAATCCTCAGTCATCAATCCTCAATCTTCAATACTCAATCCTCAATCCTCAATCCTCAATCCTCAATCCTCATTCCTCAAACCTCAATCCTCAACCCTCAGTCCTCATCCTCAATTCTCAATACTCAATCCTCAATCCTCAATCCTCAATCTTCAATCCTCAATAATCAATCTCCTATCCTAGATCCTCAATCCCCAATACTCTATCCTTAATCCTCAATATTCAATCCTCTATCCCCAGTCCACAATCTTCAATCCCCAAAGCTCAATAATCAATCCTCAATCCTCAGTCCTCAATCGTCAATCATCAATCCACAATCTTCAATACTCAATCCCCAGTCCTCAGTCCTCAATCCTCAATCCTCAATCATCAATCCTCAATCTTCAATACTCAATCGTCAATCCTCAATCCTCAATCCCCAATACTCAATCTTCAATCCTCAATCCTCAATCCTCAATCCTCAATCTTCAATCCTCAATACTCGACATTCGATCCTCAATCCTCAGTCCTCAATCCTCAAACCTCAATCCTCAGTCCTCAATCCTCAATCTTCAATCCTCAATACTGAATCTTCGATTCTCAATCCTCAATCCTCAATCCCCAATCCTCAATCTGCAATCCTCAATCCTCAATCCTCAATCCTCAATCCTCAATCCTCAATCATCAATCCTCAATCTTCAACACTCAATCATCAACCCTCAATCCTCAATCTTCAATCCTCAATCCTCAATCCTCGATCCTCAATCCTCAATCCTCAATCATCAATCCTCAATCTTCAATACTCAATCCTCAATCCTCAATACTCAATCCTCAATACTCAACCATCAATCCTCAATTCCCAATACTCAATAGAATATCCTGGATTCTCAGTATTCAATACTCAATCCTCAATCATCAATCCTCAATCCTCAGTCATCAATCCTCAACCTTCAATACTCAATCCTCAATCCTCAATCCTCAATCCTCAATCCTCATTCCTCAAACCTCAATCCTCAACCCTCAATCCTCATCCTCAATTCTCAATACTCAATCCTCAATCCTCAATCCTCAATCCTCAATCTTCAATCCTCAATAATCAATCTCCTATCCTAGATCCTCAATCCCCAATACTCTATCCTTAATCCTCAATATTCAATCCTCTATCCCCAGTCCACAATCTTCAATCCCCAAAGCTCAATAATCAATCCTCAATCCTCAGTCCTCAATCGTCAATCATCAATCATCAATCCACAATCTTCAATACCCAATCCCCAGTCCTCAATCCTCAATCCTCAATCCTCAATCATCAATCCTCAATCTTCAATACTCAATCGTCAATCCTCAATCCTCAATCCCCAATACTCAATCTTCAATCCTCAATCCTCAATCCTCAATCCTCAATCTTCAATCCTCAATACTCGACATTCGATCCTCAATCCTCAGTCCTCAATCCTCAAACCTCAATCCTCAGTCCTCAATCCTCAATCTTCAATCCTCAATACTGAATCTTCGATTCTCAATCCTCAATCCTCAATCCCCAATCCTCAATCTGCAATCCTCAATCCTCAATCCTCAATCCTCAATCCTCAATCCTCAATCATCAATCCTCAATCTTCAACACTCAATCATCAACCCTCAATCCTCAATCTTCAATCCTCAATCCTCAATCCTCGATCCTCAATCCTCAATCCTCAATCATCAATCCTCAATCTTCAATACTCAATCCTCAATCCTCAATACTCAATCCTCAATACTCAACCATCAATCCTCAATTCCCAATACTCAATAGAATATCCTGGATTCTCAGTATTCAATACTCAATCCTCAATCATCAATCCTCAATCCTCAGTCATCAATCCTCAATCTTCAATACTCAATCCTCAATCCTCAATCCTCAATCCTCAATCCTCATTCCTCAAACCTCAATCCTCAACCCTCAATCCTCATCCTCAATTCTCAATACTCAGTCCTCAATCCTCAATACTCAATCTTCAATCCTCAATAATCAATCTCCTATCCTAGATCCTCAATCCCCAATACTCTATCCTTAATCCTCAATATTCAATCCTCTATCCCCAGTCCACAATCTTCAATCCCCAAAGCTCAATAATCAATCCTGAATCCTCAGTCCTCAATCGTCAATCATCAATCATCAATCCACAATCTTCAATACCCAATCCCCAGCCCTCAATCCTCAATCCTCAATCCTCAATCATCAATCCTCAATCTTCAATACTCAATCGTCAATCCTCAATCCTCAATCCCCAATACTCAATCTTCAATCCTCAATCCTCAATCCTCAATCCTCAATCTTCAATCCTCAATACTCGACATTCGATCCTCAATCCTCAGTCCTCAATCCTCAAACCTCAATCCTCAGTCCTCAATCCTCAATCTTCAATCCTCAATACTGAATCTTCGATTCTCAATCCTCAATCCTCAATCCCCAATCCTCAATCTGCAATCCTCAATCCTCAATCCTCAATCCTCAATCCTCAATCCTCAATCATCAATCCTCAATCTTCAACACTCAATCATCAACCCTCAATCCTCAATCTTCAATCCTCAATCCTCAATGCTCGATCCTCAATCCTCAATCCTCAATCATCAATCCTCAATCTTCAATACTCAATCCTCAATCCTCAATACTCAATCCTCAATACTCAACCATCAATCCTCAATTCCCAATACTCAATAGAATATCCTGGATTCTCAGTATTCAATACTCAATCCTCAATCATCAATCCTCAATCCTCAGTCATCAATCCTCAATCTTCAATACTCAATCCTCAATCCTCAATCCTCAATCCTCATTCCTCAAACCTCAATCCTCAACCCTCAATCCTCATCCTCAATTCTCAATACTCAGTCCTCAATCCTCAATCCTCAATCTTCAATCCTCAATAATCAATCTCCTATCCTAGATCCTCAATCCCCAATACTCTATCCTTAATCCTCAATATTCAATCCTCTATCCCCAGTCCACAATCTTCAATCCCCAAAGCTCAATAATCAATCCTCAATCCTCAGTCCTCAATCGTCAATCATCAATCATCAATCCACAATCTTCAATACCCAATCCCCAGTCCTCAATCCTCAATCCTCAATCCTCAATCATCAATCCTCAATCTTCAATACTCAATCGTCAATCCTCAATCCTCAATCCCCAATACTCAATCTTCAATCCTCAATCCTCAATCCTCAATCCTCAACCCTCAGCCCTGATCCTCGATCCTCAATCCTGAATCCTCAATCCTCAATCTTCAATCCTCAATACTCAGTCTTCAATCATCAATCCTCAATACTCAATCCTCAATCCTCAATACTCAATCCTCAATCATCAATCCTCAATCCTCAATCATCAACCTTCAATCCTCAATACTCAATCTTCAATCCTCAATACTCAATCCTCAATATTCAACACACAACCATCAACCATCAATTCTCAATATTCAACCATCAATCCTCAATTCTCAATACTGAATAGAATATCCCAAATTCTCATGATTCAATACTCAATCCTCAATCCTCAATCTTCAATCCTCCATACTCAATCTTCAATCCTCAATCCTCAATCATCAATACTCAATCCTCAATCCTCAGTCATCAATCCTCAATCTTCAATACTCAATCCTCAATCCTCAATCCTCAATCCTCAATCCTCATTCCTCAAACCTCAACCCTCAGCCCTCATCCTCAATCCTCAATCCTCAATCTCAATCCTCAATCTTCAATCCTCAATACTCAATCGTCAATCCACAATCCTCAGTCTTCAAACCTCAATTCTGAATCCTCAATCCTGAATCCCAAATCTTCAGCCCTCAGTCATCAACAATCAGTTGTCAATCCTCAATCCTCAATAGAATATCCTCAATTCACAGTTTTCAATACTCAATACTCAATCTGCAATCTTCCAACCTCTATCCACAAACATCAATCCTCATCACTCAACCCTCAACACTCAGTCCTCAACCTTCAATCCTCAATCCTCAATCCTCAAACGTCAGTCCACAATACTCAATCTTCGATCTTCAATCATCAATCCTCAATCCTCAATGCTCAATCCTCAATCCTCAATCTTCAATCCTCAATCCTCAATCCTCAATCCTCATTCCTCAAACCCCAATCCTCAACCCTCGGTCCTCATCCTCCATCATCAATCCTCAATCCTCAATCCTCAATCTTCAATCCTCAATACTCAACGTTCGATCCTCAATCCTCAGTCCTCAAACCTCAAACCTCTATCCTCAGTCAGGAATACTCCATCTTCAATACTCAATACACAATCCTCAATCCTCAAACCTCAAACCTCAATCCTCAATCCTCATTCCTCAAACCTCAAACCTCAACCCTCAGTCCTCATCCTCAATTCCCAATTCTCAATCCTCAATCCTCAATTCTCAATCTTCAATCCTCAATAACCAATCTTCAATCCGCAATCCCCAGTCCTCAATCTTCAATCCTCAATGCTCAATCCTCAATCCTCAATCCTCAGTCCTCAATCCTCAATCCTCGATCCTCGTACCTCAATCCTCAACCGTCAGTCCTCGTCCTCAATCCTCAACTATCAATCCTCAATCCTCAATATTCAATCATCAATACTCAATCTTCAATCCTCAATCCTCAATCCTCAATCCTCAATCCTCAATCCTCAATCCTCAATAGTCAATCTCCAATCCTAGATCCTCAATCCCCAATCCTCAATCCTTAATCCACAATCTTCAATCCTCAATCCTCAATTCTCAAACATCAATACTCAATCCTCAATCCTCAATCCTCAATCCCCAATCCTCAATCTTCAATCCTCAATCCTAAATCCTCAAGCCTCAATCCTCAATCCTCAATCGTCAATCCTGAATACTCAGTCTTCAATCCTCAATCCTCAATCCTCAATTCTCAATCCTCAATCCTCAGTCCTCAGTCCTCAAACCTCAATCCTCAACCCTCAGCCCTCATCCTCAATCCTGAATACTCAATCCTCAATCCTCAATCCTCAATCCTCAATCTTCAATCCTCAATACTCAATCGTCAATCCACAATCCTCAGACCTCAAACCTCAATTCTGAATCCTCAATCCTGAATCCTCAATCTTCTGCTCTCAGTCATCAACAATCAGTTGTCAATCCTCAATCCTCAATAGAATATCCTCAATTCACAGATTTCAATACTCAATACTCAATCTGCAATCTTCCAACATCTATCCACAAACATCAATTCTCATCACTCAACCCTCAACACTCAGTCCTCAATGTTCAGTCCTCAATCCTCAGTCTTCAAAACTCAATCCTCAATCCTCAATTCTCAATCCTCAATACTCAACCATCAATCCTCAATCTTCAATACTCAATACTCGGTCTTCAATCATCAATCCTCAATCCTCAATCCTCAATCCTCAATCCTCAATCATCAATCATCAATCATCAATCCTCAATCCTCAGTCCTCAGTCCTCAAACCTCAATCCTCAACCCTCAGCCCTCATCCTCAATCCTCAATCCTCAATCCTCAATCCTCAATAGTCAATCTCCAATCCTAGGTCCTCAATCCCCAATCCTCAATCCTCAGTCAGGAATACTCCATCTTCAATACTCAATACACAATCCTCAATCCTCAATCCTCAAACCTCAATCCTCAATCCTCATTCCTAAACCTCAAACCTCAACCCTCAGTCCTCATCCTCAATTCCCAATTCTCAATCCTCAATCCTCAATTCTCAATCTTCAATCCTCAATAACCAATCTTCAATCCTCAATCCCCAGTCCTCAATCTTCAATCCTCAATGCTCAATCCTCAATCCTCAATCCTCAGTCCTCAATCCTCAATCCTCAATCCTCGTACTTCAATCCTCAACCGTCAGTCCTCGTCCTCAATCCTCAACTACCAATCCTCAATCCTCAATATTCAATCATCAATACTCAATCTTCGATTCTCAATCCTCAATCCTCAATCCTCAATCCTCAATACTCAACCATCAATACTCAATTCCCAATACTCAATAGAATATCCTGGATTCTCAGTATTCAATACTCAATCCTCAATCATCAATCCTCAATCCTCAATCCTCAGTCATCAATCCTCAATCTTCAATACTCAATCCTCAATCCTCAATCCTCAATCCTCAATCCTCATTCCTCAAACCTCAATCCTCAACCCTCAGTCCTCATCCTCAATTCTCAATACTCAATCCTCAATCCTCAATCCTCAATCTTCAATCCTCAATAATCAATCTCCTATCCTAGATCCTCAATCCCCAATACTCTATCCTTAATCCTCAATATTCAATCCTCTATCCCCAGTCCACAATCTTCAATCCCCAAAGCTCAATAATCAATCCTCAATCCTCAGTCCTCAATCGTCAATCATCAATCCACAATCTTCAATACTCAATCCCCAGTCCTCAGTCCTCAATCCTCAATCCTCAATCCTCAATCATCAATCCTCAATCTTCAATACTCAATCGTCAATCCTCAATCCTCAATCCCCAATACTCAATCTTCAATCCTCAATCCTCAGTCCTCAATCCTCAATCTTCAATCCTCAATACTCGACATTCGATCCTCAATCCTCAGTCCTCAATCCTCAAACCTCAATCCTCAGTCCTCAATCCTCAATCTTCAATCCTCAATACTGAATCTTCGATTCTCAATCCTCAATCCTCAATCCCCAATCCTCAATCTGCAATCCTCAATCCTCAATCCTCAATCCTCAATCCTCAATCCTCAATCATCAATCCTCAATCTTCAACACTCAATCATCAACCCTCAATCCTCAATCTTCAATCCTCAATCCTCAATCCTCGATCCTCAATCCTCAATCCTCAATCATCAATCCTCAATCTTCAATACTCAATCCTCAATCCTCAATCATCAATCCTCAATCTTCAATACTCAATCGTCAATCCTCAATCCTCAATCCCCAATACTCAATCTTCAATCCTCAATCCTCAATCCTCAATCCTCAACCCTCAGCCCTGATCCTCGATCCTCAATCCTGAATCCTCAATCCTCAATCTTCAATCCTCAATACTCAGTCTTCAATCATCAATCCTCAATACTCAATCCTCAATCCTCAATCCTCAATCCTCAATCATCAATCCTCAATCCTCAATCATCAACCTTCAATCCTCAATACTCAATCTTCAATCCTCAATACTCAATCCTCAATATTCAACACACAACCATCAACCATCAATTCTCAATATTCAACCATCAATCCTCAATTCTCAATACTCAATAGAATATCCCAAATTCTCATGATTCAATACTCAATCCACAATACTCATTAATCAAATCTCGATCCTCAAACATCAATTCTCAACACTCAATCCTCAACACTCGGTCCTCTCCCTTCAATCCTCCATCCTCAATCCTCTATCCTGAAGCGTCAATCCTCAATCCTCAATCCTCAACCCTCAATCCTCAGTCCTCAAACCTCAATACTCAATCTTCGATTCCCACTCCTCAATCCTGAATCCCCAATCCTCAATCTTCAATCCTCAATCCTCAATCCTCAATCTTCAATCCTCCATACTCAATCTTCAATCCTCAATCCTCAATCATCAATACTCAATCCTCAATCCTCAGTCATCAATCCTCAATCTTCAATACACAATCCTCAATCCTCAATCCTCAATCCTCAATCCTCATTCCTCAAACCTCAACCCTCAGCCCTCATCCTCAATCCTCAATCCTCAATCTCAATCCTCAATCTTCAATCCTCAATACTCAATCGTCAATCCACAATCCTCAGTCTTCAAACCTCAATTCTGAATCTTCGATTCTCAATCCTCAATCCTCAATCCCCAATCCTCAATCTGCAATCCTCAATCCTCAATCCTCAATCCTCAATCCTCAATCCTCAATCATCAATCCTCAATCTTCAACACTCAATCATCAACCCTCAATCCTCAATCTTCAATCCTCAATCCTCAATCCTCGATCCTCAATCCTCAATCCTCAATCATCAATCCTCAATCTTCAATACTCAATCCTCAATCCTCAATACTCAATCCTCAATACTCAACCATCAATCCTCAATTCCCAATACTCAATAGAATATCCTGGATTCTCAGTATTCAATACTCAATCCTCAATCATCAATCCTCAATCCTCAGTCATCAATCCTCAATCTTCAATACTCAATCCTCAATCCTCAATCCTCAATCCTCAATCCTCATTCCTCAAACCTCAATCCTCAACCCTCAATCCTCATCCTCAATTCTCAATACTCAGTCCTCAATCCTCAATCCTCAATCTTCAATCCTCAATAATCAATCTCCTATCCTAGATCCTCAATCCCCAATACTCTATCCTTAATCCTCAATATTCAATCCTCTATCCCCAGTCCACAATCTTCAATCCCCAAAGCTCAATAATCAATCCTCAATCCTCAGTCCTCAATCGTCAATCATCAATCATCAATCCACAATCTTCAATACCCAATCCCCAGTCCTCAATCCTCAATCCTCAATCCTCAATCATCAATCCTCAATCTTCAATACTCAATCGTCAATCCTCAATCCTCAATCCCCAATACTCAATCTTCAATCCTCAATCCTCAATCCTCAATCCTCAACCCTCAGCCCTGATCCTCGATCCTCAATCCTGAATCCTCAATCCTCAATCTTCAATCCTCAATACTCAGTCTTCAATCATCAATCCTCAATACTCAATCCTCAATCCTCAATCCTCAATCCTCAATCATCAATCCTCAATCCTCAATCATCAACCTTCAATCCTCAATACTCAATCTTCAATCCTCAATACTCAATCCTCAATATTCAACACACAACCATCAACCATCAATTCTCAATATTCAACCATCAATCCTCAATTCTCAATACTCAATAGAATATCCCAAATTCTCATGATTCAATACTCAATCCACAATACTCATTAATCAAATCTCGATCCTCAAACATCAATTCTCAACACTCAATCCTCAACACTCGGTCCTCTCCCTTCAATCCTCCATCCTCAATCCTCTATCCTGAAGCGTCAATCCTCAATCCTCAATCCTCAACCCTCAATCCTCAGTCCTCAAACCTCAATACTCAATCTTCGATTCCCACTCCTCAATCCTGAATCCCCAATCCTCAATCTTCAATCCTCAATCCTCAATCCTCAATCTTCAATCCTCCATACTCAATCTTCAATCCTCAATCCTCAATCATCAATACTCAATCCTCAATCCTCAGTCATCAATCCTCAATCTTCAATACACAATCCTCAATCCTCAATCCTCAATCCTCAATCCTCATTCCTCAAACCTCAACCCTCAGCCCTCATCCTCAATCCTCAATCCTCAATCTCAATCCTCAATCTTCAATCCTCAATACTCAATCGTCAATCCACAATCCTCAGTCTTCAAACCTCAATTCTGAATCCTCAATCCTGAATCCCAAATCTTCAGCTCTCAGTCATCGACAATCAGTTGTCAATCCTCAATCCTCAATAGAATATCCACAATTCACAGTTTTCAATACTCAATACTCAATCTGCAATCTTCCAACCTCTATCCACAAACATCAGTCCTCATCACTCAACCCTCAACACTCAGTCCTCAACCTTCAATCCTCAATCCTCAATCCTCAAACGTCAGTCCACAATACTCAATCTTCGATCTTCAATCATCAATCCTCAATCCTCAATGCTCAATCCTCAATCCTCAATCTTCAATCCTCAATCCTCAATCCTCAATCCTCATTCCTCAAACCCCAATCCTCAACCCTCAGTCCTCATCCTCCATCATCAATCCTCAATCCTCAATCCTCAATCTTCAATCCTCAATACTCAACGTTCGATCCTCAATCCTCAGTCCTCAAACCTCAAACCTCTATCCTCAGTCAGGAATACTCCATCTTCAATACTCAATACACAATCCTCAATCCTCAAACCTCAAACCTCAATCCTCAATCCTCATTCCTCAAACCTCAAACCTCAACCCTCAGTCCTCATCCTCAATTCCCAATTCTCAATCCTCAATCCTCAATTCTCAATCTTCAATCCTCAATAACCAATCTTCAATCCGCAATCCCCAGTCCTCAATCTTCAATCCTCAATGCTCAATCCTCAATCCTCAATCCTCAGTCCTCAATCCTCAATCCTCGATCCTCGTACCTCAATCCTCAACCGTCAGTCCTCGTCCTCAATCCTCAACTATCAATCCTCAATCCTCAATATTCAATCATCAATACTCAATCTTCAATCCTCAATCCTCAATCCTCAATCCTCAATCCTCAATCCTCAATCCTCAATAGTCAATCTCCAATCCTAGATCCTCAATCCCCAATCCTCAATCCTTAATCCACAATCTTCAATCCTCAATCCTCAATTCTCAAACATCAACACTCAATCCTCAATCCTCAATCCTCAATCCCCAATCCTCAATCTTCAATCCTCAACCCTAAATCCTCAAGCCTCAATCCTCAATCCTCAATCTTCAATCCTGAATACTCAGTCTTCAATCCTCAATCCTCAATCCTCAATTCTCAATCCTCAATCCTCAGTCCTCAGTCCTCAAACCTCAATCCTCAACCCTCAGCCCTCATCCTCAATCCTGAATCCTCAATCCTCAATCCTCAATCCTCAATCCTCAATCTTCAATCCTCAATACTCAATCGTCAATCCACAATCCTCAGACCTCAAACCTCAATTCTGAATCCTCAATCCTCAAGCCTCAATCTTCTGCTCTCAGTCATCAACAATCAGTTGTCAATCCTCAATCCTCAATAGAATATCCTCAATTCACAGATTTCAATACTCAATACTCAATCTGCAATCTTCCAACATCTATCCACAAACATCAATTCTCATCACTCAACCCTCAACACTCAGTCCTCAATGTTCAGTCCTCAATCCTCAGTCTTCAAAACTCAATCCTCAATCCTCAATTCTCAATCCTCAATACTCAACCATCAATCCTCAATCTTCAATCCTCAATACTCGGTCTCCAATCATCAATCCTCAATCCTCAATCCTCAATCCTCAATCCTCAATCATCAATCATCAATCATCAATCCTCAATCCTCAGTCCTCAGTCCTCAAACCTCAATCCTCAACCCTCAGCCCTCATCCTCAATCCTCAATCCTCAATCCTCAATCCTCAATAGTCAATCTCCAATCCTAGGTCCTCAATCCCCAATCCTCAATCCTCAGTCAGGAATACTCCATCTTCAATACTCAATACACAATCCTCAATCCTCAATCCTCAAACCTCAATCCTCAATCCTCATTCCTAAACCTCAAACCTCAACCCTCAGTCCTCATCCTCAATTCCCAATTCTCAATCCTCAATCCTCAATTCTCAATCTTCAATCCTCAATAACCAATCTTCAATCCTCAATCCCCAGTCCTCAATCTTCAATCCTCAATGCTCAATCCTCAATCCTCAATCCTCAGTCCTCAATCCTCAATCCTCAATCCTCGTACTTCAATCCTCAACCGTCAGTCCTCGTCCTCAATCCTCAACTATCAATCCTCAATCCTCAATATTCAATCATCAATACTCAATCTTCGATCCTCAATCCTCAATCCTCAATCCTCAATCCTCAATACTCAACCATCAATACTCAATTCCCAATACTCAATAGAATATCCTGGATTCTCAGTATTCAATACTCAATCCTCAATCATCAATCCTCAATCCTCAATCCTCAGTCATCAATCCTCAATCTTCAATACTCAATCCTCAATCCTCAATCCTCAATCCTCAATCCTCATTCCTCAAACCTCAATCCTCAACCCTCAGTCCTCATCCTCAATTCTCAATACTCAATCCTCAATCCTCAATCCTCAATCTTCAATCCTCAATAATCAATCTCCTATCCTAGATCCTCAATCCCCAATACTCTATCCTTAATCCTCAATATTCAATCCTCTATCCCCAGTCCACAATCTTCAATGCCCAAAGCTCAATAATCAATCCTCAATCCTCAGTCCTCAATCGTCAATCATCAATCCACAATCTTCAATACTCAATCCCCAGTCCTCAGTCCTCAATCCTCAATCCTCAATCATCAATCCTCAATCTTCAATACTCAATCGTCAATCCTCACTCCTCAATCCCCAATACTCAATCTTCAATCCTCAATCCTCAATCCTCAATCCTCAATCTTCAATCCTCAATACTCGACATTCGATCCTCAATCCTCAGTCCTCAATCCTCAAACCTCAATCCTCAGTCCTCAATCCTCAATCTTCAATCCTCAATACTGAATCTTCGATTCTCAATCCTCAATCCTCAATCCCCAATCCTCAATCTGCAATCCTCAATCCTCAATCCTCAATCCTCAATCATCAATCCTCAATCTTCAACACTCAATCATCAACCATCAATCCTCAATCTTCAATCCTCAATCCTCAATCCTCGATCCTCAATCCTCAATCCTCAATCATCAATCCTCAATCTTCAACACTCAATCCTCAATCCTCAATCCTCAATCCTGAATCATCAATCCTCAATCTTCAATACTCAATCCTCAATCCTCAATACTCAATCCTCAATACTCAACCATCAATCCTCAATTCCCAATACTCAACAGAATATCCTGGATTCTCAGTATTCAATACTCAATCCTCAATCATCAATCCTCAATCCTCAGTCATCAATCCTCAATCTTCAATACTCAATCCTCAATCCTCAATCCTCAATCCTCAATCCTCATTCCTCAAACCTCAATCCTCAACCCTCAGTCCTCATCCTCAATTCTCAATACTCAATCCTCAATCCTCAATCCTCAATCTTCAATCCTCAATAATCAATCTCCTATCCTAGATCCTCAATCCCCAATACTCTATCCTTAATCCTCAATATTCAATCCTCTATCCCCAGTCCAGAATCTTCAATCCCCAAAGCTCAATAATCAATCCTCAATCCTCAGTCCTCAATCGTCAATCATCAATCCACAATCTTCAATACCCAATCCCCAGTCCTCAATCCTCAATCCTCAATCCTCAATCATCAATCCTCAATCTTCAATACTCAATCGTCAATCCTCAATCCTCAATCCCCAATACTCAATCTTCAATCCTCAATCCTCAATCCTCAATCCTCAACCTTCAATCCTCAATACTCAATCTTCAATCCTCAATACTCAATCCTCAATATTCAACACACAACCATCAACCATCAATTCTCAATATTCAACCATCAATCCTCAATTCTCAATACTCAATAGAATATCCCAAATTCTCAATATTCAATACTCAATCCACAATACTCATTAATCAAATCTCGATCCTCACACATCAATTCTCAACACTCAATCCTCAACACTCGGTCCTCTCCCTTCAATCCTCCATCCTCAATCCTCTGTCCTGAAGCGTCAATCCTCAATCCTCAATCCTCGACCCTCAATCCTCAGTCCTCAAACCTCAATACTCAATCTTCGATTCCCACTCCTCAATCCTCAATCCCCAATCCTCAATCTTCAATACTCAATCCTCAATCCTCAATCCTCAATCCTCAATCCTCAATCATCAATACTCAATCTTCAACACTCATTCATCAACCCTCAATCCTCAATCATCAATACTCAATCTTCAACACTCAATCATCAACCCACAATCCTCAATCTTCAATCCTCAATCCTCAATCTTCGATCCTCAATCCTCAATCCTCAATCATCAATCCTCAATCTTCAACACTCAATCCTCAATCCTCAATCCTCAATCCTGAATCATCAATCCTCAATCTTCAATACTCAATCCTCAATCCTCAATACTTAATCCTCAATACTCAACCATCAATCCTCAATTCCCAATACTCAATAGAATATCCTGGATTCTCAGTATTCAATACTCAATCCTCAATCATCAATCCTCAATCCTCAGTCATCAATCCTCAATCTTCAATACTCAATCCTCAATCCTCAATCCTCAATCCTCAATCCTCATTCCTCAAACCTCAATCCTCAACCCTCAGTCCTCATCCTCAATTCTCAATACTCAACCCTCAATCCTCAATCCTCAATCTTCAATCCTCAATAATCAATCTCCTATCCTAGATCCTCAATCCCCAATACTCTATCCTTAATCCTCAATATTCAATCCTCTATCCCCTGTCCACAATCTTCAATCCCCAAAGCTCAATAATCAATCCTCAATCCTCAGTCCTCAATCGTCAATCATCAATCATCAATCCACAATCTTCAATACCCAATCCCCAGTCCTCAATCCTCAATCCTCAATTCTCAATCATCAATTTTCAATCTTCAATACTCAATCGTCAATCCTCAATCCTCAATCCTCAACCCTCAATCCTCGGTCCTCAAACCTCAATACTCAATCTTCGATTCCCACTCCTCAATCCTGAATCCCCAATCCTCAATCTTCAATCCTCAATCCTCAATCCTCAATCTTCAATCCTCCATACTCAATCTTCAATCCTCAATCCTCAATCATCAATACTCAATCCTCAATCCTCAGTCATCAATCCTCAATCTTCAATACTCAATCCTCAATCCTCAATCCTCAATCCTCAATCCTCATTCCTCAAACCTCAACCCTCAGCCCTCATCCTCAATCCTCAATCCTCAATCTCAATCCTCAATCTTCAATACTCAATACTCAATCGTCAATCCACAATCCTCAGTCTTCAAACCTCAACTCTGAATCCTCAATCCTGAATCCCAAATCTTCAGCCCTCAGTCATCAACAATCAGTTGTCAATCCTCAATCCTCAATAGAATATCCTCAATTCACAGTTTTCAATACTCAATACTCAATCTGCAATCTTCCAACCTCTATCCACAAACATCAGTCCTCATCACTCAACCCTCAACACTCAGTCCTCAACCTTCAATCCTCAATCCTCAATCCTCATACGTCAGTCCACAATACTCAATCTTCGATCTTCAATCATCAATCCTCAATCCTCAATGCTCAATCCTCAATCCTCAATCTTCAATCCTCAATCCTCAATCCTCAATCCTCATTCCTCAAACCCCAATCCTCAACCCTCGGTCCTCATCCTCCATCATCAATCCTCAATCCTCAATCCTCAATCTTCAATCCTCAATACTCAACGTTCGATCCTCAATCCTCAGTCCTCAAACCTCAAACCTCTATCCTCAGTCAGGAATACTCCATCTTCAATACTCAATACACAATCCTCAATCCTCAAACCTCAAACCTCAATCCTCAGCCCTCATCCTCAATCCTCAATCCTCAATCCTCAATCCTCAATAGTCAATCTCCAATCCTAGGTCCTCAATCCCCAATCCTCAATCCTCAGTCAGGAATACTCCATCTTCAATACTCAATACACAATCCTCAATCCTCAATCCTCAAACCTCAATCCTCAATCCTCATTCCTAAACCTCAAACCTCAACCCTCAGTCCTCATCCTCAATTCCCAATTCTCAATCCTCAATCCTCAATTCTCAATCTTCAATCCTCAATAACCAATCTTCAATCCTCAATCCCCAGTACTCAATCTTCAATCCTCAATGCTCAATCCTCAATCCTCAATCCTCAGTCCTCAATCCTCAATCCTCGTTCCTCAAACCTCAATCCTCAGTCCTCAGTCATCAATCCTCAATCTCCAATAGAATATCCTCAATTCACAGTTTTCAATACTCAATCCCCAATCTTCAATCTTCAAATCTCAATCCACAGACATCAATTCTCATCACTCAACCCTCAACACTCAGTACTCAGTCCTCATCCTCAATTCTCAATTCTCAATCTTCAATCCTCAATCCTCAATCCTCAATCTTCAATCCTCCATACTCAATCTTCAATCCTCAATCCTCAATCATCAATACTCAATCCTCAATCCTCAGTCATCAATCCTCAATCTTCAATACTAAATCCTCAATCCTCAATCCTCAATCCTCAATCCTCAATACCCAATCGTCAATCCACAATCCTCAATACTCAATCTTCGATTCCCACTCCTCAATCCTCAATCCCCAATCCTCAATCTTCAATACTCAATCCTCAATCCTCAATCCTCAATCCTCAATCCTCAATCATCAATACTCAATCTTCAATCCTCAATAATCAATCTCCAATCCTAGATCCTCAATCCCCAATCCTCAATCGTTAATCCTCAATATTCAATCCTCAATCCCCAGTCCTCAATCCTCAATACTCAATCTTCAATCCTCAATTCTCAATCCTCAATACTCAATCCTCAATCGTCAATCCTTAATCGTCAATCCTCAATCCCCAATCCTGAATCTTCAATCCTCAATCCTCAATCCTCAATCCTCAATCCTCAATCCTCAATCCTCAATCTTCAATCCTCAACCGTCAGTCCTCGTCCTCAATCCTCAATCCTCAATCCTCAATCCTCAATCCTCAATCCTCGTTCCTCAAACCTCAATCCTCAGTCCTCAGTCATCAATCCTCAATCTCCAATACTCAATCCTCAATCCTTAATCCTCAATCCGCAATCCTCATTCCTCAAACCTCAATCCTCAACCCTCAGTCGTCATCCTCAATTCTCAATTCTCAATCCTCAATCCTCAATCCTCAATCTTCAATCCTCAATAATCAATCTCCTATCCTAGATCCTCAATCCCCAATACTCTATCCTTAATCCTCAATATTCAATCCTCTATCCTCAATCCTCAATCCTCAATCCTCAATCCTCAATCCTCAATCTTCAATCCTCAACCGTCAGTCCTCGTCCTCAATCCCCAATCCTCAATCCTCAATCCTCAATCCTCGTTCCTCAAACCTCAATCCTCAGTCCTCAGTCATCAATCCTCAATCTCCAATACTCAATCCTCAATCCTCAATCCTCAATCCGCAATCCTCATTCCTCAAACCTCAATCCTCAGCCCTCAGTCGTCATCCTCAATTCTCAATTCTCAATCCTCAATCCTCAATCCTCAATCTTCAATCCTCAATAATCAATCTCCTATCCTAGATCCTCAATCCCCAATACTCTATCCTTAATCCTCAATATTCAATCCTCTATCCCCAGTCCACAATCTTCAATTCCCAAAGCTCAATAATCAATCCTCTATCCTCAGTCCACAATCGCCAATCATCAATCAACAATCTTCAATACTCAATCCTCAGTCCTCAATCCTCAATCCTCAATCCTCAATTCTCAATCATCAATCCTCAATCTTCAATACTCAATCGTTAATCCTCAATCCTCAATCCCCAATACTCAATCTTCAATCCTCAATCCTCAATCCTCAATCCTCAACCCTCAGCCCTCATCCTCAATCCTCAATCCTGAATCCTCAATCCTCAATCATCAATCCTCAATCCTCAATTATCAACCTTCAATCCTCAATACTCAATCTTCAATCCTCAATACTCAATCCTCAATATTCAACACACAACCATCAACCATCAATTCTCAATATTCAACCATCAATCCTCAATTCTCAATACTCAATAGAATATCCCATATTCTCATGATTCAGTACTCAATCCACAATATTCATTAATCAAATCTCGATCCTCAAACATCAATTCTCAACACTCAATCCTCAACACTCGGTCCTCTCTCTTCAATCCTCCATCCTCAATCCTCTATCCTCAAGCGTCAATCCTCAAACCTCAATCCTCAACCCTCAATCCTCAGTCCTCAATCCTCGTTCCTCAAATCTCAATCCTCAGTCCTCAGTCATCAATCCTCAATCTCCAATACTCAATCCTCAATCCACAATCCTCAATCCGCAATCCTCATTCCTCAAACCTCAATCAACAACCTTCAATCCTCAATACTCAATCTTCAATCCTCAATACTCAATCCTCAATATTCGACACACAACCATCAACCATCAATTCTCAATATTCAAACATCAATCCTCAATTCTCAATACTCAATAGAATATCCCAAATTCTCATGATTCAATACTCAATCCACAATACTCATTAATCAAATCTCGATCCTCAAACATCAATTCTCAACACTCAATCCTCAACACTCGGTCCTCTCCCTTCAATCCTCCATCCTCAATCCTCTATCCTGAAGCGTCAATCCTCAATCCTCAATCCTCAACCCTCAATCCTCAGTCCTCAAACCTCAATACTCAATCTTCGATTCCCACTCCTCAATCCTGAATCCCCAATCCTCAATCTTCAATCCTCAATCCTCAATCCTCAATCCTCAATCCTCAATCCTCAATCATCAATCCTCAATCTTCAACACTCATTCATCAACCCTCAATCCTCAATCTTCAATCCTCAATCCTCAATCTTCGATCCTCAATCCTCAATCCTCAATCATCAATCCTCAATCTTCAACACTCAATCCTGAATCCTCAACCCTGAATCATCAATCCTCAATCCTCAATCTTCAATGCTCAATCCTCAATCCTCAATCCTCAATCCTCAATACTCAACCATCGATCCTCAATTCCCAATACTCAATAGAATATCCTGGATTCTCAGTATTCAATACTCAATCCTCAATCCTCAACCATCAGCACTCATCCTCCATCCTCAATCCTCAATCCCCAAACCTCAACCTTCAATCCTCAATACTCAATCTTCGATCCTCAATCCTCAACACTCAATCCTCAATCCTCAATCCTCAGTCATGAATACTCAATCTTCAATACTCAATCCTCAATCCTCAATCCTCAATCCTCAATCCTCAATCCTCAATCCTCATTCCTCAAACCTCAATCCTCAACCCTCAGTCCTCACCCTCAATTCTCAATTCTCAATCCTCAATCCTCAATCCTCAATCCTCGTTCCTCAAACCTCAATCCTTAGTCCTCAGTCATCAATCCTCAATCTCCAATAGAATATCCTCAATTCACAGTTTTCAATACTCAATCCCCAATCTTCAATCTTCAAATCTCAATCCACAGACATCAATTCTCATCACTCAACCCTCAACACTCAGTCCTCAATCTTCAATCCTCAATCCTCAATCCTCAATCTTCAATCCTCCATACTCAATCTTCAATCCTCAATCCTCAATCATCAATACTCAATCCTCAATCCTCAGTCATCAGTCCTCAATCTTCAATACTCAATCCTCAATCCTTAATCCTCAATCCTAAATCCTCATTCCTCAAACCTCAATCCTCGACCCTCAATCGTCATCCTCAATTCTCAATACTCAATCCTCAATCCTCAATCCTCAATCTTCAATCCTCAATAATCAATCTCCTATCCTAGATCCTCAATCCCCTATACTCAATCTTCAATCCTCAATCCTCAATCCTCAATCCTCAACCCTCAGCCCTGATCCTCGATCCTCAATCCTGAATCCTCAATCCTCAATCTTCAATCCTCAATACTCAGTCTTCAATCATCAATCCTCAATACTCAATCCTCAATCCTCAATCCTCAATCATCAATCCTCAATCCTCAATTATCAACCTTCAATCCTCAATACTCAATCTTCAATCCTCAATACTCAATCCTCAATATTCAACACACAACCATCAACCATCAATTCTCAATATTCAACCATCAATCCTCAATTCTCAATACTCAATAGAATATCCCATATTCTCATGATTCAGTACTCAATCCACAATATTCATTAATCAAATCTCGATCCTCAAACATCAATTCTCAACACTCAATCCTCAACACTCGGTCCCCTCCCTTCAATCCTCCATCCTCAATCATCAATCCTCAATCCTCAATCCTCAGTCATCAATCCTCAATCTTCAATACTCAATCCTCAATCCTCAATCCTCAATCCTCAATCCTCATTCCTCAAACCTCAATCCTCAACCCTCAGTCCTCATCCTCAATTCTCAATACTCAATCCTCAATCCTCAATCCTCAATGTTCAATCCTCAATAATCAATCTCCTATCCTAGATCCTCAATCCCCAATACTCTATCCTTAATCCTCAATATTCAATCCTCTATCCCCAGTCCACAATCTTCAATCCCCAAAGCTCAATAATCAATCCTCAATCCTCAGTCCTCAATCGTCAATCATCAATCCACAATCTTCAATACTCAATCGTCAATCCTCAATCCTCAATCCCCAATACTCAATCTTCAATCCTCAATCCTCAATCCTCAATCCTCAATCTTCAATCCTCAATACTCGACATTCGATCCTCAATCCTCAGTCCTCAATCCTCAAACCTCAATCCTCAGTCCTCAATCCTCAATCTTCAATCCTCAATACTGAATCTTCGATTCTCAATCCTCAATCCTCAATCCCCAATCCTCAATCTGCAATCCTCAATCCTCAATCCTCAATCCTCAATCCTCAATCCTCAATCATCAATCCTCAATCTTCAACACTCAATCATCAACCCTCAAACCTCAATCTTCAATCCTCAATCCTCAATCCTCGATCCTCAATCCTCAATCCTCAATCATCAATCCTCAATCTTCAACACTCAATCCTCAATCCTCAATCCTCAATCCTGAATCATCAATCCTCAATCTTCAATACTCAATCCTCAATCCTCAATACTCAATCCTCAATACTCAACCATCAATCCTCAATTCCCAATACTCAATAGAATATCCTGGATTCTCAGTATTCAATACTCAATCCTCAATCATCAATCCTCAATCCTCAGTCATCAATCCTCAATCTTCAATACTCAATCCTCAATCCTCAATCCTCAATCCTCAATCCTCATTCCTCAAACCTCAATCCTCAACCCTCAGTCCTCATCCTCAATTCTCAATACTCAATCGTCAATCCTCAATCCTCAATCTTCAATCCTCAATAATCAATCTCCTATCCTAGATCCTCAATCCCCAATACTCTATCCTTAATCCTCAATATTCAATCCTCTATCCCCAGTCCACAATCTTCAATCCCCAAAGCTCAATAATCAATCCTCAATCCTCAGTCCTCAATCGTCAATCATCAATCCACAATCTTCAATACCCAATCCCCAGTCCTCAATCCTCAATCCTCAATCCTCAATCATCAATGCTCAATCTTCAATACTCAATCGTCAATCCTCAATCCTCAATCCCCAATACTCAATCTTCAATCCTCAATCCTCAATCCTCAATCCTCAACCCTCAGCCCTGATCCTCGATCCTCAATCCTGAATCCTCAATCCTCAATCTTCAATCCTCAATACTCAGTCTTCAATCATCAATCCTCAATACTCAATCCTCAATCCTCAATCCTCAATCCTCAATCATCAATCCTCAATCCTCAATCATCAACCTTCAATCCTCAATACTCAATCTTCAATCCTCAATACTCAATCCTCAATATTCAACACACAACCATCAACCATCAATTCTCAATATTCAACCATCAATCCTCAATTCTCAATACTCAATAGAATATCCCAAATTCTCATGATTCAATACTCAATCCGCAATACTCATTAATCAAATCTCGATCCTCAAACATCAATTCTCAACACTCAATCCTCAACACTCGGTCCTCTCCCTTCAATCCTCCATCCTCAATCCTCTGTCCTGAAGCGTCAATCCTCAATCCTCAATCCTCAACCCTCAATCCTCAGTCCTCAAACCTCAATACTCAATCTTCGATTCCCACTCCTCAATCCTCAATCCCCAATCCTCAATCTTCAATACTCAATCCTCAATCCTCAATCCTCAATCCTCAATCCTCAATCATCAATACTCAATCTTCAACACTCATTCATCAACCCTCAATCCTCAATCATCAATACTCAATCTTCAACACTCATTCATCAACCCACAATCCTCAATCTTCAATCCTCAATCCTCAATCTTCGAT
Organism: Calliopsis andreniformis; assembly: GCF_051401765.1. Classification (NCBI taxonomy): domain Eukaryota; kingdom Metazoa; phylum Arthropoda; class Insecta; order Hymenoptera; family Andrenidae; genus Calliopsis; species Calliopsis andreniformis. The sequence goes on along the minus strand of NW_027480515.1, from coordinate 946,486 downwards.
CCTCAATCCTCAATCCTCAATCATCAATCCTCAATCTTCAACACTCAATCCTCAATCCTCAATCCTCAATCCTGAATCATCAATCCTCAATCTTCAATACTCAATCCTCAATCCTCAATCCTCAATACTCAACCTTCGATCCTCAATTCCCAATACTCAATAGAATATCCTGGACTCTCAGTATTCACTACTCAAACCTCAATCCTCAAGCATCAGCCCTCATCCTCCATCCTCAATCCTCAATCCTCAAACCTCATTCTTCAATCCTCAATACTCAATCTTCGATCCTCAATCCTCAACACTCAGTCCTCAATCCTCAATCCTCAGTCATGAATACTCAGTCTTCAATACTCAATCCTCAATCCTCAATCCTCAATCCGCAATCCTCAATCCTCAATCCTCAATCCTCAATCCTCATTCCTCAAACCTCAATCCTCAACCCTCTGTCCTCATCCTCAATTCTCAATTCTCAATCCTCAATCCTCAATTCTCAATCTTCAATCCTCAATAATCAATCTCCAATCCTAGATCCTCAATCCCCAATCCTCAATCGTTAATCCTCAATCTTCAATCCTCAATCCCCAGTCCTCAATCCTCAATACTCAATCTTCAATCCTCAATCCTCAATTCTCAATCCTCAATACTCAATCCTCAATCGTCAATCCTTAATCGTCAATCCTCAATCCCCAATCCTGAATCTTCAATCCTCAATCCTCAACCCTCAATCCTCAATCCTCAATCTTCAATCCTCAATACTCAATCTTCAATCCTCAATCCTCAATCCTCAATTCTCAATCCTCAATCCTCAATCTTCAATCCTCAACCGTCAGTCCTCGTCCTCAATCCTCAATCCTCAATCCTCAATCCTCAATCCTCGTTCCTCAAACCTCAATCCTCAGTCCTCAGTCATCAATCCTCAATCTCCAATACTCAATCCTCAATCCTTAATCCTCAATCCGCAATCCTCATTCCTCAAACCTCAATCCTCAACCCTCAGTCGTCATCCTCAATTCTCAATTCTCAATCCTCAATCCTCAATCCTCAATCTTCAATCCTCAATAATCAATCTCCTATCCTAGATCCTCAATCCCCAATACTCTATCCTTAATCCTCAATATTCAATCCTCTATCCTCAATCCTCAATCCTCAATCCTCAATCCTCAATCCTCAATCTTCAATCCTCAACCGTCAGTCCTCGTCCTCAATCCCCAATCCTCAATCCTCAATCCTCAATCCTCGTTCCTCAAACCTCAATCCTCAGTCCTCAGTCATCAATCCTCAATCTCCAATACTCAATCCTCAATCCTCAATCCTCAATCCGCAATCCTCATTCCTCAAACCTCAATCCTCAGCCCTCAGTCGTCATCCTCAATTCTGAATTCTCAATCCTCAATCCTCAATCCTCAATCTTCAATCCTCAATAATCAATCTCCTATCCTAGATCCTCAATCCCCAATACTCTATCCTTAATCCTCAATATTCAATCCTCTATCCCCAGTCCACAATCTTCAATTCCCAAAGCTCAATAATCAATCCTCAATCCTCAGTCCACAATCGCCAATCATCAATCAACAATCTTCAATACTCAATCCTCAGTCCTCAATCCTCAATCCTCAATTCTCAATCATCAATCCTCAATCTTCAATACTCAATCGTTAATGCTCAATCCTCAATCCCCAATACTCAATCTTCAATCCTCAATCCTCAATCCTCAATCCTCAACCCTCAGCCCTCATCCTCAATCCTCAAACCTGAATCCTCAATCCTCAATCATCAATACTCAATCCTCAATCATCAACCTTCAATCCTCAATACTCAATCTTCAATCCTCAATACTCAATCCTCAATATTCAACACACAACCATCAACCATCAATTCTCAATACTCAACCATCAATCCTCAATTCTCAATACTCAATAGAATATCCCGAATTCTCATGATTCAATACTCAATCCACAATATTCAATAATCACATCTCGATCCTCAAACATCAATTCTCAAAACTCAATCCTCAACACTCGGTCCTCTCTCTTCAATCCTCCATCCTCAATCCTCTATCCTCAAGCGTCAATCCTCAAACCTCAATCCTCAACCCTCAATCCTCAGTCCTCAATCCTCGTTCCTCAAATCTCAATCCTCAGTCCTCAGTCATCAATCCTCAATCTCCAATACTCAATCCTCAATCCACAATCCTCAATCCGCAATCCTCATTCCTCAAACCTCAATCACCAACCTTCAATCCTCAATACTCAATCTTCAATCCTCAATACTCAATCCTCAATATTCGACACACAACCATCAATCATCAATTCTCAATATTCAAACATCAATCCTCAATTCTCAATACTCAATAGAATATCCCAAATTCTCATGATTCAATACTCAATCCACAATACTCATTAATCAAATCTCGATCCTCAAACATCAATTCTCAACACTCAATCCTCAACACTCGGTCCTCTCCCTTCAATCCTCCATCCTCAATCCTCTATCCTGAAGCGTCAATCCTCAATCCTCAATCCTCAACCCTCAATCCTCAGTCCTCAAACCTCAATACTCAATCTTCGATTCCCACTCCTCAATCCTGAATCCCCAATCCTCAATCTTCAATCCTCAATCCTCAATCCTCAATCCTCAATCCTCAATCCTCAATCATCAATCCTCAATCTTCAACACTCATTCATCAACCCTCAATCCTCAATCTTCAATCCTCAATCCTCAATCTTCGATCCTCAATCCTCAATCCTCAATCATCAATCCTCAATCTTCAACACTCAATCCTGAATCCTCAACCCTGAATCATCAATCCTCAATCCTCAATCTTCAATGCTCAATCCTCAATCCTCAATCTTCAATCCTCAATACTCAACCATCGATCCTCAATTCCCAATACTCAATAGAATATCCTGGATTCTCAGTATTCAATACTCAATCCTCAATCCTCAACCATCAGCCCTCATCCTCCATCCTCAATCCTCAATCCCCAAACCTCAACCTTCAATCCTCAATACTCAATCTTCGATCCTCAATCCTCAACACTCAATCCTCAATCCTCAATCCTCAGTCATGAATACTCAATCTTCAATACTCAATCCTCAATCCTCAATCCTCAATCCTCAATCCTCAATCCTCAATCCTCATTCCTCAAACCTCAATCCTCAACCCTCAGTCCTCACCCTCAATTCTCAATTCTCAATCCTCAATCCTCAATCCTCAATCCTCGTTCCTCAAACCTCAATCCTTAGTCCTCAGTCATCAATCCTCAATCTCCAATAGAATATCCTCAATTCACAGTTTTCAATACTCAATCCCCAATCTTCAATCTTCAAATCTCAATCCACAGACATCAATTCTCATCACTCAACCCTCAACACTCAGTCCTCAATCTTCAATCCTCAATCCTCAATCCTCAATCTTCAATCCTCCATACTCAATCTTCAATCCTCAATCCTCAATCATCAATACTCAATCCTCAATCCTCAGTCATCAATCCTCAATCTTCAATACTCAATCCTCAATCCTCAATCCTCAATCCTAAATCCTCATTCATCAAACCTCAATCCTCGACCCTCAATCCTCATCCTCAATTCTCAATACTCAATCCTCAATCCTCAATCCTCAATCTTCAATCCTCAATAATCAATCTCCTATCCTAGATCCTCAATCCCCTATACTCAATCTTCAATCCTCAATCCTCAATCCTCAATCCTCAACCCTCAGCCCTGATCCTCGATCCTCAATCCTGAATCCTCAATCCTCAATCTTCAATCCTCAATACTCAGTCTTCAATCATCAATCCTCAATACTCAATCCTCAATCCTCAATCCTCAATCATCAATCCTCAATCCTCAATTATCAACCTTCAATCCTCAATACTCAATCTTCAATCCTCAATACTCAATCCTCAATATTCAACACACAACCATCAACCATCAATTCTCAATATTCAACCATCAATCCTCAATTCTCAATACTCAATAGAATATCCCATATTCTCATGATTCAGTACTCAATCCACAATATTCATTAATCAAATCTCGATCCTCAAACATCAATTCTCAACACTCAATCCTCAACACTCGGTCCTCTCCCTTCAATCCTCCATCCTCAATCCTCTGTCCTGAAGCGTCAATCCTCAATCCTCAATCCTCAACCCTCAATCCTCAGTCCTCATACCTCAATACTCAATCTTCGATTCCCACTCCTCAATCCTCAATCCCCAATCCTCAATCTTCAATACTCAATCCTCAATCCTCAATCCTCAGTCCTCAGTCCTCAAACCTCAATCCTCAACCCTCAGCCCTCATCCTCAATCCTGAATCCTCAATCCTCAATCCTCAATCCTCAATCCTCAATCTTCAATCCTCAATACTCAATCGTCAATCCACAATCCTCAGACCTCAAACCTCAATTCTGAATCCTCAATCCTGAATCCTCAATCTTCTGCTCTCAGTCATCAACAATCAGTTGTCAATCCTTAATCCTCAAAAGAATATCCTCAATTCACAGATTTCAATACTCAATACTCAATCTGCAATCTTCCAACATCTATCCACAAACATCAATTCTCATCACTCAACCCTCAACACTCAGTCCTCAATGTTCAGTCCTCAATCCTCAGTCTTCAAAACTCAATCCTCAATCCTCAATTCTCAATCCTCAATACTCAACCATCAATCCTCAATCTTCAATCCTCAATGCTCAATCCTCAATCATCAATCCTCAATCCTCAATCCTCAGTCATCAATCCTCAATCTTCAATACTCAATCCTCAATCCTCAATCCTCAATCCTAAATCCTCATTCATCAAACCTCAATCCTCGACCCTCAATCCTCATCCTCAATCCTCAATCCTCAGTCCTCAATCGTCAATCATCAATCCACAATCTTCAATACTCAATCGTCAATCCTCAATCCTCAATCCCCAATACTCAATCTTCAATCCTCAATCCTCAATCATCAATCCTCAATCTTCAATCCTCAATACTCGACATTCGATCCTCAATCCTCAGTCCTCAATCCTCAAACCTCAATCCTCAGTCCTCAATCCTCAATCTTCAATCCTCAATACTGAATCTTCGATTCTCAATCCTCAATCCTCAATCCCCAATCCTCAATCTGCAATCCTCAATCCTCAATCCTCAATCCTCAATCCTCAATCCTCAATCATCAATCCTCAATCTTCAACACTCAATCATCAACCCTCAAACCTCAATCTTCAATCCTCAATCCTCAATCCTCGATCCTCAGTCCTCAATCCTCAATCATCAATCCCCAATCTTCAACACTCAATCCTCAATCCTCAATCCTCAATCCTGAATCATCAATCCTCAATCTTCAATACTCAATCCTCAATCCTCAATACTCAATCCTCAATACTCAACCATCAGTCCTCAATTCCCAATACTCAATAGAATATCCTGGATTCTCAGTATTCAATACTCAATCCTCAATCATCAATCTTCAATCCTCAGTCATCAATCCTCAATCTTCAATACCCAATCCTCAATCCTCAATCCTCAATCCTCAATCCTCATTCCTCAAACCTCAATCCTCAACCCTCAGTCCTCATCCTCAATTCTCAATACTCAATCGTCAATCCTCAGTCCTCAATCTTCAATCCTCAATAATCAATCTCCTATCCTAGATCCTCAATCCCCAATACTCTATCCTTAATCCTCAATATTCAATCCTCTATCCCCAGTCCACAATCTTCAATCCCCAAAGCTCAATAATCAATCCTCAATCCTCAGTCCTCAATCGTCAATCATCAATCCACAATCTTCAATACCCAATCCCCAGTCCTCAATCCTCAATCCTCAATCCTCAATCATCAATGCTCAATCTTCAATACTCAATCGTCAATCCTCAATCCTCAATCCCCAATACTCAATCTTCAATCCTCAATCCTCAATCCTCAATCCTCAACCCTCAGCCCTGATCCTCGATCCTCAATCCTGAATCCTCAATCCTCAATCTTCAATCCTCAATACTCAGTCTTCAATCATCAATCCTCAATACTCAATCCTCAATCCTCAATCCTCAATCCTCAATCATCAATCCTCAATCCTCAATCATCAACCTTCAAACCTCAATACTCAATCTTCAATCCTCAATACTCAATCCACAATATTCAACACACAACCATCAACCATCAATTCTCAATATTCAACCATCAATACTCAATTCTCAATACTCAATAGAATATCCCAAATTCTCATGATTCAATACTCAATCCGCAATACTCATTAATCAAATCTCGATCCTCAAACATCAATTCTCAACACTCAATCCTCAACACACGGTCCTCTCCCTTCAATCCTCCATCCTCAATCCTCTGTCCTGAAGCGTCAATCCTCAATCCTCAATCCTCAACCCTCAATCCTCAGTCCTCAAACCTCAATACTCAATCTTCGATTCCCACTCCTCAATCCTCAATCCCCAATCCTCAATCTTCAATACTCAATCCTCAATCCTCAATCCTCAATCCTCAATCCTCAATCATCAATACTCAATCTTCAACACTCATTCATCAACCCTCAATCCTCAATCATCAATACTCAATCTTCAACACTCATTCATCAACCCACAATCCTCAATCTTCAATCCTCAATCCTCAATCTTCGATCCTGAATCCTCAATCCTCAATCATCAATCCTCAATCTTCAACACTCAATCCTCAATCCTCAATCCTCAATCCTGAATCATCAATCCTCAATCTTCAATACTCAATCCTCAATCCTCAATCCTCAATACTCAACCTTCGATCCTCAATTCCCAATACTCAATAGAATATCCTGGACTCTCAGTATTCACTACTCAAACCTCAATCCTCAAGCATCAGCCCTCATCCTCCATCCTCAATCCTCAATCCTCAAACCTCATTCTTCAATCCTCAATACTCAATCTTCGATCCTCAATCCTCAACACTCAGTCCTCAATCCTCAATCCTCAGTCATGAATACTCAGTCTTCAATACTCAATCCTCAATCCTCAATACTCAATCCGCAATCCTCAATCCTCAATCCTCAATCCTCAATCCTCATTCCTCAAACCTCAATCCTCAACCCTCTGTCCTCATCCTCAATTCTCAATTCTCAATCCTCAATCCTCAATTCTCAATCTTCAATCCTCAATAATCAATCTCCAATCCTAGATCCTCAATCCCCAATCCTCAATCGTTAATCCTCAATCTTCAATCCTCAATCCCCAGTCCTCAATCCTCAATACTCAATCTTCAATCCTCAATCCTCAATTCTCAATCCTCAATACTCAATCCTCAATCGTCAATCCTTAATCGTCAATCCTCAATCCCCAATCCTGAATCTTCAATCCTCAATCCTCAACCCTCAATCCTCAATCCTCAATCTTCAATCCTCAATACTCAATCTTCAATCCTCAATCCTCAATCCTCAATTCTCAATCCTCAATCCTCAATCCTCAATCCTCAATCCCCAATACTCAATCTTCAATCCTCAATCCTCAATCCTCAATCCTCAACCCTCAGCCCTCATCCTCAATCCTCAATCCTGAATCCTCAATCGTCAATCATCAATACTCTATCCTCAATCATCAACCTTCAATCCTCAATGCTCAATCTTCAATCCTCAATACTCAATCCTCAATATTCAACACACAACCATCAACCATCAATTCACAATACTCAACCATCAATCCTCAATTCTCAATACTCAATAGAATATCCCGAATTCTCATGATTCAATACTCAATCCACAATATTCAATAATCAAATCTCGATCCTCAAACATCAATTCTCAACACTCAATCCTCAACACTCGGTCCTCTCTCTTCAATCCTCCATCCTCAATCCTCTATCCTCAAGCGTCAATCCTCAAACCTCAATCCTCAACCCTCAATCCTCAGTCCTCAATCCTCGTTCCTCAAACCTCAATCCTCAGTCCTCAGTCATCAATCCTCAATCTCCAATACTCAATCCTCAATCCTCAATCCTCAATCCGCAATCCTCATTCCTCAACCCTCAATCATCAACCTTCAATCCTCAATACTCAATCTTCAATCCTCAATACTCAATCCTCAATATTCAACACACAACCATCAACCATCAATTCTCAATATTCAACCATCAATCCTCAATTCTCAATACACAATAGAATATCCCAAATTCTCATGATTCAATACTCAATCCACAAAACTCATTAATCAAATCTCGATCCTCAAACATCAATTCTCAACACTCAATCCTCAATCATCAATCCTCAATCTTCAACACTCATTCATCAACCCTCAATCCTCAATCTTCAATCCTCAATCCTCAATCTTCGATCCTCAATCCTCAATCCTCAATCATCAATCCTCAATCTTCAACACTCAATCCTGAATCCTCAATCCTGAATCATCAATCCTCAATCCTCAATCTTCAATGCTCAATCCTCAATCCTCAATCCTCAATCCTCAATACTCAACCATCGATCCTCAATTCCCAATACTCAATAGAATATCCTGGATTCTCAGTATTCAATACTCAATCCTCAATCCTCAACCATCAGCCCTCATCCTCCATCCTCAATCCTCAATCCCCAAACCTCAACCTCCAATCCTCAATACTCAATCTTCGATCCTCAATCCTCAACACTCAATCCTCAATCCTCAGTCCTCAGTCATGAATACTCAATCTTCAATACTCAATCCTCAATCCTCAATCTTCAATCCTCAATCCTCAATCCTCAATCCTCATTCCTCATACCTCAATCCTCAACCCTCAGTCCTCATCCTCAATTCTCAATTCTCAATCCTCAATCCTCAATCCTCAATCCTCGTTCCTCAAACCTCAATCCTTAGTCCTCAGTCATCAATCCTCAATCTCCAATAGAATATCCTCAATTCACAGTTTTCAATACTCAATCCCCAATCTTCAATCTTCAAATCTCAATCCACAGACATCAATTCTCATCACTCAACCCTCAACACTCAGTTCTCAATCTTCAATCCTCAATCCTCAATCCTCAATCTTCAATCCTCCATACTCAATCTTCAATCCTCAATCCTCAATCATCAATACTCAATCCTCAATCCTCAGTCATCAATCCTCAATCTTCAATACTCAATCCTCAATCCTCAATCCTCAATCCTCAATCCTCATTCCTCAAACCTCAATCCTCGACCCTCAATCCTCATCCTCAATTCTCAATACTCAATAATCAATCTCCTATCCTAGATCCTCAATCCCCAATACTCAATCTTCAATCCTCAATCCTCAATCCTCAATCCTCAACCCTCAGCCCTGATCCTCGATCCTCAATCCTGAATCCTCAATCCTCAATCTTCAATCCTCAATACTCAGTCTTCAATCATCAATCCTCAATACTCAATCCTCAATCCTCAATCCTCAATCATCAATCCTCAATCCTCAATTATCAACCTTCAATCCTCAATACTCAATCTTCAATCCTCAATACTCAATCCTCAATATTCAACACACAACCATCAACCATCAATTCTCAATATTCAACCATCAATCCTCAATTCTCAATACTCAATAGAATATCCCATATTCTCATGATTCAATACTCAATCCACAATATTCATTAATCAAATCTCGATCCTCAAACATCAAGTCTCAACACTCAATCCTCAACACTCGGTCCTCTCCCTTCAATCCTCCATCCTCAATCCTCTGTCCTGAAGCGTCAATCCTCAATCCTCAATCCTCAACCCTCAATCCTCAGTCCTCAAACCTCAATACTCAATCTTCGATTCCCACCCCTCAATACTCAATCCCCAATCCTCAATCTTCAATACTCAATCCTCAATCCTCAATCCTCAATCCTCAATCCTCAATCATCAATACTCAATCTTCAACACTCATTCATCAACCCTCAATCCTCAATCATCAATACTCAATCTTCAACACTCATTCATCAGCCCACAATCCTCAATCTTCAATCCTCAATCCTCAATCTTCGATCCTCAATCCTCAACCCTCAATCATCAATCCTCAATCCTCAATCTTCAACACTCAATCCTCAATCCTCAATCCTCAATCCTGAATCATCAATCCTCAATCTTCAATACTCAATCCTCAATCCTCAATCCTCAATACTCAACCTTCGATCCTCAATTCCCAATACTCAATAGAATATCCTGGATTCTCAGTATTCACTACTCAAACCTCAATCCTCAAGCATCAGCCCTCATCCTCCATCCTCAATCCTCAATCCTCAAACCTCATTCTTCAATCCTCAATACTCAATCTTCGATCCTCAATCCTCAACACTCAGTCCTCAATCCTCAATCCTCAGTCATGAATACTCAGTCTTCAATACTCAATCCTCAATCCTCAATCCTCAATCCTCAATCCTCAATCCTCAATCCTCAATCCTCAATCCTCATTCCTCAAACCTCAATCCTCAACCCTCTGTCCTCATCCTCAATTCTCAATTCTCAATCCTCAATCCTCAATCTTCAATCCTCAATCCCCAGTCCTCAATCCTCAATACTCAATCTTCAATCCTCAATCCTCAATTCTCAATCCTCAATACTCAATCCTCAATCGTCAATCCTTAATCGTCAATCCTCAATCCCCAATCCTGAATCTTCAATCCTCAATCCTCAACCCTCAATCCTCAATCCTCAATCTTCAATCCTCAATACTCAATCTTCAATCCTCAATCCTCAATCCTCAATCCTCAATCCTCAATCCTCAATCCTCAATCTTCAATCCTCAACCGTCAGTCCTCGTCCTCAATCCTCAATCCTCAATCCTCAATCCTCAATCCTCGTTCCTCAAACCTCAATCCTCAGTCCTCAGTCATCAATCCTCAATCTCCAATACTCAATCCTCAATCCTTATTCCTCAATCCGCAATCCTCATTCCTCAAACCTCAATCCTCAACCCTCAGTCGTCATCCTCAATTCTCAATTCTCAATCCTCAATCCTCAATCCTCAATCTTCAATCCTCAATAATCAATCTCCTATCCTAGATCCTCAATCCCCAATACTCTATCCTTAATCCTCAATATTCAATCCTCTATCCTCAATCCTCAACCCTCAATCCTCAATCCTCAATCCTCAATCTTCAATCCTCAACCGTCAGTCCTCGTCCTCAATCCCCAATCCTCAATCCTCAATCCTCAATCCTCGTTCCTCAAACCTCAATCCTCAGTCCTCAGTCATCAATCCTCAATCTCCAATACTCAATCCTCAACCCTCAATCCTCAATCCGCAATCCTCATTCCTCAAACCTCAATCCTCAGCCCTCAGTCGTCATCCTCAATTCTCAATCCACAATCCTCAATCCTCAATCCTCAATCTTCAATCCTCAATAATCAATCTCCTATCCTAGATCCTCAATCCCCAATACTCTATCCTTAATCCTCAATATTCAATCCTCTATCCCCAGTCCACAATCTTCAATTCCCAAAGCTCAATAATCAATCCTCAATCCTCAGTCCACAATCGTCAATCATCAATCAACAATCTTCAATACTCAATCCTCAGTCCTCAATCCTCAATCCTCAATTCGCAATCATCAATCCTCAATCTTCAATACTCAATCGTTAATCCTCAATCCTCAATCCCCAATACTCAATCTTCAATCCTCAATCCTCAATCCTCAATCCTCAACCCTCAGCCCTCATCCTCAATCCTCAATCCTGAATCCTCAATCGTCAATCATCAATACTCTATCCTCAATCATCAACCTTCAATCCTCAATACTCAATCTTCAATCCTCAATACTCAATCCTCAATATTCAACACACAACCATCAACCATCAATTCTCAATATTCAACCATCAATACTCAATTCTCAATACACAATAGAATATCCCAAATTCTCATGATTCAATACTCAATCCACAAAACTCATTAATCAAATCTCGATCCTCAAACATCAATTCTCAACACTCAATCCTCAACACTCGGTCCTCTCCCTTCAATCCTCCATCCTCAATACTCTATCCTGAAGCGTCAATCCTCAATCCTCAATCCTCAACCCTCAATCCTCAGTCCTCAAACCTCAATACTCAATCTTCGATTCCCACTCCTCAATCCTGAATCCCCATTCCTCAATCTTCAATCCTCAATCCTCAATCCTCAATCCTCAATCCTCAATTCTCAATCATCAATCCTCAATCTTCAACACTCATTCATCAACCCTCAATCCTCAATCTTCAATCCTCAATCCTCAATCTTCGATCCTCAATCCTCAATCCTCAATCATCAATCCTCAATCTTCAACACTCAATCCTGAATCCTCAATCCTGAATCATCAATCCTCAATCCTCAATCTTCAATGCTCAATCCTCAATCCTCAATCCTCAATCCTCAATACTCAAACATCGATCCTCAATTCCCAATACTCAATAGAATATCCTGGATTCTCAGTATTCAATACTCAATCCTCAATCCTCAACCATCAGCCCTCATCCTCCATCCTCAATCCTCAATCCCCAAACCTCAACCTTCAATCCTCAATACTCAATCTTCGATCCTCAATCCTCAACACTCAATCCTCAATCCTCAATCCTCAGTCCTCGGTCATGAATACTCAATCTTCAATACTCAATCCTCAATCCTCAATCTTCAATCCTCAATCCTCAATCCTCAATCCTCATTCCTCAAACCTCAATCCTCAACCCTCAGTCCTCATCCTCAATTCTCAATTCTCAATCCTCAATCCTCAATCCTCAATCTTCGTTCCTCAAACCTCAATCCTTAGTCCTCAGTCATCAATCCTCAATCTCCAATAGAATATCCTCAATTCACAGTTTTCAATACTCAATCCCCAATCTTCAATCTTCAAATCTCAATCCACAGACATCAATTCTCATCACTCAACCCTCAACACTCAGTCCTCAATCTTCAATCCTCAATCCTCAATCCTCAATCTTCAATCCTCCATACTCAATCTTCAATCCTCAATCCTCAATCATCAATACTCAATCCTCAATCCTCAGTCATCAATCCTCAATCTTCAATACTCAATCCTCAATCCTCAATCCTCAATCCTCAATCCTCATTCCTCAAACCTCAATCCTCGACCCTCAATCCTCATCCTCAATTCTCAATACTCAATCCTCAATCCTCAATCCTCAATCTTCAATCCTCAACAATCAATCTCCTATCCTACATCCTCAATCCCCAATACTCAATCTTCAATCCTCAATCCTCAATCCTCAATCCTCAACCCTCAGCCCTGATCCTCGATCCTCAATCCTGAATCCTCAATCCTCAATCTTCAATCCTCAATACTCAGTCTTCAATCATCAATCCTCAATACTCAATCCTCAATCCTCAATCCTCAATCATCAATCCTCAATCCTCAATTATCAACCTTCAATCCTCAATACTCAATCTTCAATCCTCAATACTCAATCCTCAATATTCAACACACAACCATCAACCATCAATTCTCAATATTCAACCATCAATCATCAATTCTCAATACTCAATAGAATATCCCATATTCTCATGATTCAATACTCAATCCACAATATTCATTAATCAAATCTCGATCCTCAAACATCAATTCTCAACACTCAATCCTCAACACTCGGTCCTCTCCCTTCAATCCTCCATCCTCAATCCTCTGTCCTGAAGCGTCAATCCTCAATCCTCAATCCTCAACCCTCAATCCTCAGTCCTCAAACCTCAATACTCAATCTTCGATTCCCACTCCTCAATCCTCAATCCTCAATCCTCGTTCCTCAAACCTCAATCCTCAGTCCTCAGTCATCAATCCTCAATCTCCAATACTCAATCCTCAATCCTCAATCCTCAATCCGCAATCCTCATTCCTCAAACCTCAATCCTCAGCCCTCAGTCGTCATCCTCAATTCTCAATTCTCAATCCTCAATCCTCAATCCTCAATCTTCAATCCTCAATAATCAATCTCCTATCCTAGATCCTCAATCCCCAATACTCTATCCTTAATCCTCAATATTCAATCCTCTATCCCCAGTCCACAATCATCAATTCCCAAAGCTCAATAATCAATCCTCAATCCTCAGTCCACAATCGCCAATCATCAATCAACAATCTTCAATACTCAATCCTCAGTCCTCAATCCTCAATCCTCAATTCTCAATCATCAATCCTCAATCTTCAATACTCAATCGTTAATCCTCAATCCTCAATCCCCAATACTCAATCTTCAATCCTCAATCCTCAATCCTCAATCCTCAACCCTCAGCCCTCATCCTCAATCCTCAATCCTGAATCCTCAATCCTCAATCATCAATACTCAATCCTCAATCATCAACCTTCAATCCTCAATACTCAATCTTCAATCCTCAATACTTAATCCTCAATATTCAACACACAACCATCAACCATCAATTCTCAATACTCAACCATCAATCCTCAATTCTCAATACTCAATAGAATATCCCGAATTCTCATGATTCAATACTCAATCCACAATATTCAATAATCAAATCTCGATCCTCAAACATCAATTCTCAACACTCAATCCTCAACACTCGGTCCTCTCCCTTCAATCCTCCATCCTCAATCCTCTATCCTGAAGCGTCAATCCTCAATTCTCAATCCTCAACCCTCAATCCTCAGTCCTCAAACCTCAATACTCAATCTTCGATTCCCACTCCTCAATCCTGAATCCCCAATCCTCAATCTTCAATCCTCAATCCTCAATCCTCAATCCTCAATCCTCAATCCTCAATCATCAATCCTCAATCTTCAACACTCATTCATCAACCCTCAATCCTCAATCTTCAATCCTCAGTCCTCAATCTTCGATCCTCAATCCTCAATCCTCAATCCTCAATCATCAATCCTCAATCTTCAACACTCAATCCTGAATCCTCAATCCTGAATCATCAATCCTCAATCCTCAATCTTCAATGCTCAATCCTCAATCCTCAATCCTCAATCCTCAATACTCAACCATCGATCCTCAATTCTCAATACTCAATAGAATATCCTGGATTCTCAGTATTCAATACTCAATCCTCAATCCTCAACCATCAGCCCTCATCCTCCATCCTCAATCCTCAATCCCCAAACCTCAACCTTCAATCCTCAATACTCAATCTTCGATCCTCAATCCTCAACACTCAATCCTCAATCCTCAGTCCTCAGTCATGAATACTCAATCTTCAATACTCAATCCTCAATCCTCAATCTTCAACCCTCAATCCTCAATCCTCAATCCTCATTCCTCAAACCTCAATCCTCAACCCTCAGTCCTCATCCTCAATTCTCAATTCTCAATCCTCAATCCTCAATCCTCAATCCTCGTTCCTCAAACCTCAATCCTTAGTCCTCAGTCATCAATCCTCAATCTCCAATAGAATATCCTCAATTCACAGTTTTCAATATTCAATCCCCAATCTTCAATCTTCAAATCTCAATCCACAGACATCAATTCTCATCACTCAACCCTCAACACTCAGTCCTCAATCTTCAATCCTCAATCCTCAATCCTCAATCTTCAATTCTCCATACTCAATATTCAATCCTCAATCCTCAATCATCAATACTCAATCCTCAATCCTCAGTCATCAATCCTCAATCTTCAATACTCAATCCTCAATCCTCAATCCTCAATCCTCAATCCTCATTCCTCAAACCTCAATCCTCAACCCTCAATCCTCATCCTCAATTCTCAATACTCAATCCTCAATCCTCAATCCTCAATCCTCAATCTTCAATCCTCAATAATCAATCTCCTATCCTAGATCCTCAATCCCCAATACTCAATCTTCAATCCTCAATCCTCAATCCTCAATCCTCAACCCTCAGCCCTGATCCTCTATCCTCAATCCTGAATCCTCAATCCTCAATCTTCAATCCTCAATACTCAGTCTTCAATCATCAATCCTCAATACTCAATCCTCAATCCTCAATCATCAATCCTCAATCCTCAATTATCAACCTTCAATCCTCAATACTCAATCTTCAATCCTCAATACTCAATCCTCAATATTCAACACACAACCATCAACCATCAATTCTCAATATTCAACCATCAATCCTCAATTCTCAATACTCAAGAGAATATCCCATATTCTCATGATTCAATACTCAATCCACAATATTCATTAATCAAATCTCGATCCTCAAACATCAATTCTCAACACTCAATCCTCAACACTCGGTCCTCTCCCTTCAATCCTCCATCCTCAATCCTCTGTCCTGAAGCGTCAATCCTCAATCCTCAATCCTCAACCCTCAATCCTCAGTCCTCAAACCTCAATACTCAATCTTCGATTCCCACTCCTCAATCCTCAATCCCCAATCCTCAATCTTCAATACTCAATCCTCAATCCTCAATCCTCAATCCTCAATCATCAATACTCAATCTTCAACACTCATTCATCAACCCTCAATCCTCAATCATCAATACTCAATCTTCAACACTCATTCATCAACCCACAATCCTCAATTTTCAATCCTCAATCCTCAATCTTCGATCCTCAATCCTCAACCCTCAATCATCAATCCTCAATCTTCAACACTCAATCCTCAATCCTCAATCCTCAATCCTGAATCATCAATCCTCAATCTTCAATACTCAATCCTCAATCCTCAATCCTCAATACTCAACCTTCGATCCTCAATTCCCAATACTCAATAGAGTATCCTGGATTCTCAGTATTCACTACTCAAACCTCAATCCTCAAGCATCAGCCCTCATCCTCCATCCTCAATCCTCAATCCTCAAACCTCATTCTTCAATCCTCAATACTCAATCTTCGATCCTCAATCCTCAACACTCAGTTATCAATCCTCAATCCTCAGTCATGAATACTCAGTCTTCAATACTCAATCCTCAATCCTCAATCCTCAATCCTCAATCCTCAATCCTCAATCCTCAATCCTCAATCCTCATTCCTCAAACCTCAATCCTCAACCCTCTGTCCTCATCCTCAATTCTCAATTCTCAATCCTCAATCCTCAATCTTCAATCCTCAATCCCCAGTCCTCAATCCTCAATACTCAATCTTCAATCCTCAATCCTCAATTCTCAATCCTCAATACTCAATCCTCAATCGTCAATCCTTAATCGTCAATCCTCAATCCCCAATCCTGAATCTTCAATCCTCAATCCTCAACCCTCAATCCTCAATCCTCAATCTTCAATCCTCAATACTCAATCTTCAATCCTCAATCCTCAATCCTCAATCCTCAATCCTCAATCCTCAATCCTCAATCTTCAACCCTCAACCGTCAGTCCTCGTCCTCAATCCTCAATCCTCAATCCTCAATCCTCAATCCTCGTTCCTCAAACCTCAATCCTCAGTCCTCAGTCATCAATCCTCAATCTCCAATACTCAATCCTCAATCCTTAATCCTCAATCCGCAATCATCATTCCTCAAACCTCAATCCTCAACCCTCAGTCGTCATCCTCAATTCTCAATTCTCAATCCTCAATCCTCAATCCTCAATCTTCAATCCTCAATAATCAATCTCCTATCCTAGATCCTCAATCCCCAATACTCTATCCTTAATCCTCAATATTCAATTCTCTATCCTCAATCCTCAATCCTCAATCCTCAATCCTCAATCCTCAATCTTCAATCCTCAACCGTCAGTCCTCGTCCTCAATCCCCAATCCTCAATCCTCAATCCTCAATCCTCGTTCCTCAAACCTCAATCCTCAGTCCTCAGTCATCAATCCTCAATCTCCAATACTCAATCCTCAATCCTCAATCCTCAATCCGCAATCCTCATTCCTCAAACCTCAATCCTCAGCCCTCAGTCGTCATCCTCAATTCTCAATTCTCAATCCTCAATCCTCAATCCTCAATCTTCAATGCTCAATAATCAATCTCCTATCCTAGATCCTCAATCCCCAATACTCTATACTTAATCCTCAATATTCAATCCTCTATACCCAGTCCACAATCTTCAATTCCCAAAGCTCAATAATCAATCCTCAATCCGCAGTCCACAATCGTCAATCATCAATCAACAATCTTCAATACTCAATCCTCAGTCCTCAATCCTCAATCCTCAATTCTCAATCATCAATCCTCAATCTTCAATACTCAATCGTTAATCCTCAATCCTCAATCCCCAATACTAAATCTTCAATCCTCAATCCTCAATCCTCAATCCTCAACCCTCAGCCCTCTTCCTCAATCCTCAATCCCGAATCCTCAATCCTCAATCATCAGTACTCAATCCTCAATCATCAACCTTCAATCCTCAATACTCAATCTTCAATCCTCAATACTCAATCCTCAATATTCAACACACAACCGTCAACCATCAATTCTCAATACTCAACCATCAATCCTCAATTCTCAATACTCAATAGAATATCCCGAATTCTCATGATTCAATACTCAATCCACAATATTCAATAATCAAATCTCGATCCTCAAACATCAATTCTCAACACTCAATCCTCAACACTCGGTCCTCTCTCTTCAATCCTCCATCCTCAATCCTCTATCCCCAAGCGTCTATCCTCAAACCTCAATCCTCAACCCTCAGTCCTCAGTCCTCAATCCTCGTTCCTCAAACCTCAATCCTCAGTCCTCAGTCATCAATCCTCAATCCTCAATCCTCAATCCTCAATCCTCAATCCTCAATCCTCAATCTTCAACCCTCAACCGTCAGTCCTCGTCCTCAATCCTCAATCCTCAATCCTCAATCCTCAATCCTCGTTCCTCAAACCTCAATCCTCAGTCCTCAGTCATCAATCCTCAATCTCCAATACTCAATCCTCAATCCTTAATCCTCAATCCGCAATCATCATTCCTCAAACCTCAATCCTCAACCCTCAGTCGTCATCCTCAATTCTCAATTCTCAATCCTCAATCCTCAATCCTCAATCTTCAATCCTCAATAATCAATCTCCTATCCTAGATCCTCAATCCCCAATACTCTATCCTTAATCCTCAATATTCAATCCTCTATCCTCAATCCTCAATCCTCAATCCTCAATCCTCAATCCTCAATCTTCAATCCTCAACCGTCAGTCCTCGTCCTCAATCCCCAATCCTCAATCCTCAATCCTCAATCCTCGTTCCTCAAACCTCAATCCTCAGTCCTCAGTCATCAATCCTCAATCTCCAATACTCAATCCTCAATCCTCAATCCTCAATCCGCAATCCTCATTCCTCAAACCTCAATCCTCAGCCCTCAGTCGTCATCCTCAATTCTCAATTCTCAATCCTCAATCCTCAATCCTCAATCTTCAATCCTCAATAATCAATCTCCTATCCTAGATCCTCAATCCCCAATACTCTATACATAATCCTCAATATTCAATCCTCTATACCCAGTCCACAATCTTCAATTCCCAAAGCTCAATAATCAATCCTCAATCCTCAGTCCACAATCGTCAATCATCAATCAACAATCTTCAATACTCAATCCTCAGTCCTCAATCCTCAATCCTCAATTCTCAATCATCAATCCTCAATCTTCAATACTCAATCGTTAATCCTCAATCCTCAATCCCCAATACTAAATCTTCAATCCTCAATCCTCAATCCTCAATCCTCAACCCTCAGCCCTCTTCCTCAATCCTCAATCCTGAATCCTCAATCCTCAATCATCAGTACTCAATCCTCAATCATCAACCTTCAATCCTCAATACTCAATCTTCAATCCTCAATACTCAATCCTCAATATTCAACACACAACCGTCAACCATCAATTCTCAATACTCAACCATCAATCCTCAATTCTCAATACTCAATAGAATATCCCGAATTCTCATGATTCAATACTCAATCCACAATATTCAATAATCAAATCTCGATCCTCAAACATCAATTCTCAACACTCAATCCTCAACACTCGGTCCTCTCTCTTCAATCCTCCATCCTCAATCCTCTATCCCCAAGCGTCTATCCTCAAACCTCAATCCTCAACCCTCAGTACTCAGTCCTCAATCCTCGTTCCTCAAACCTCAATCCTCAGTCCTCAGTCATCAATCCTCAATCTCCAATACTCAATCCTCAATCCTCAATCCTCAATCCGCAATCCTCATTCCTCAAGCCTCAATCCTCAGCCCTCAGTCGTCATCCTCAATTCTCAATTCTCAATCCTCAATCCTCAATCCTCAATCTCCAATCCTCAATAATCAATCTCCTATCCTAGATCCTCAATCCCCAATACTCTATCCTTAATCCTCAATATACAATCCTCTATCCCCAGTCCACAATCTTCAATCCCCAAAGCTCAATAATCAATCCTCAATCCTCAGTCCTCAATCGTCAATCATCAATCCACAATCTTCAATACTCAATCCCCAGTCCTCAGTCCTCAATCCTCAATCCTCAATCATCAATCCTCAATCTTCAATACTCAATCGTCAATCCTCAATCCTCAATCCTCAATCCTCAATCCTCAACCTTCAATCCTCAATACTCAATCTTCAATCCTCAATACTCAATCCTCAATCTTCAACACTCAATCCTCAATCCTCAATCCTCAATCCTGAATCATCAATCCTCAATCTTCAACACTCATTCATCAACCCTCAATCCTCAATCATCAATACTCAATCTTCAACACTCAATCATCAACCCACAATCCTCAATCTTCAATCCTCAATCCTCAATCTTCGATCCTCAATCCTCAATCCTCAATCATCAATCCTCAATCTTCAACACTCATTCATCAACCCTCAATCCTCAATCATCAATACTCAATCTTCAACACTCAATCATCAACCCACAATCCTCAATCTTCAATCCTCAATCCTCAATCTTCGATCCTCAATCCTCAATCCTCAATCATCAATCCTCAATCTTCAACACTCAATCCTCAATCCTCAATCCTCAATCCTGAATCATCAATCCTCAATCTTCAATACTCAATCCTCAATCCTCAATACTCAATCCTCAATACTCAACCATCAATCCTCAATTCCCAATACTCAATAGAATATCCTGGATTCTCAGTATTCAATACTCAATGCTCAATCATCAATCCTCAATCCTCGGTCATCAATCCTCAATCTTCAATACTCAATCCTCAATCCTCAATCCTCAATCCTCAATCCTCATTCCTCAAACCTCAATCCTCAACCCTCAGTCCTCATCCTCAATTCTCAATACTCAATCCTCAATCCTCAATCCTCAATCTTCAATCCTCAATAATCAATCTCCTATCCTAGATCCTCAATCCCCAATACTCTATCCTTAATCCTCAATATTCAATCCTCTATCCCCAGTCCACAATCTTCAATCCCCAAAGCTCAATAATCAATCCTCAATCCTCAGTCCTCAATCGTCAATCATCAATCATCAATCCACAATCTTCAATACCCAATCCCCAGTCCTCAATCCTCAATCCTCAATTCTCAATCATCAATTTTCAATCTTCAATACTCAATCGTCAATCCTCAATCCTCAATCCCCAATACTCAATCTTCAATCCTCAATCCTCAATCCTCAATCCTCAACCCTCAGCCCTGATCCTCGATCCTCAATCCTGAATCCTCAATCCTCAATCTTCAATCCTCAATACTCAGTCTTCAATCATCAATCCTCAATACTCAATCCTCAATCCTCAATCCTCAATCCTCAATCATCAATCCTCAATCCTCAATCATCAACCTTCAATCCTCAATACTCAATCTTCAATCCTCAATACTCAATCCTCAATATTCAACACACAACCATCAACCACCAATTCTCAATATTCAACCATCAATCCTCAATTCTCAATACTCAATAGAATATCCCAAATTCTCATGGTTCAATACTCAATCCACAATACTCATTAATCAAATCTCGATCCTCAAACATCAATTCTCAACACTCAATCCACAACACTCGGTCCTCTCCCTTCAATCCTCCATCCTCAATCCTCTATCCTGAAGCGTCAATCCTCAATCCTCAATCCTCAACCCTCAATCCTCAGTCCTCAATACTCAACGTTCGATCCTCAATCCTCAGTGCTCAAACCTCAAACCTCTATCCTCAGTCAGGAATACTCCATCTTCAATACTCAATACACAATCCTCAATCCTCAAACCTCAAACCTCAATCCTCAATCCTCATTCCTCAAACCTCAAACCTCAACCCTCAGTCCTCATCCTCAATTCCCAATTCTCAATCCTCAATCCTCAATTCTCAATCTTCAATCCTCAATAACCAATCTTCAATCCGCAATCCCCAGTCCTCAATCTTCAATCCTCAATGCTCAATCCTCAATCCTCAATCCTCAGTCCTCAATCCTCAATCCTCGATCCTCGTACCTCAATCCTCAACCGTCAGTCCTCGTCCTCAATCCTCAACTATCAATCCTCAATCCTCAATATTCAATCATCAATACTCAATCTTCAACCCTCAATCCTCAATCCTCAATCCTCAATCCTCAATCCTCAATCCTCAGTAGTCAATCTCCAATCCTAGATCCTCAATCCCCAATCCTCAATCCTTAATCCACAATCTTCAATCCTCAATCCTCAATTCTCAAACATCAATACTCAATCCTCAATCCTCAATCCTCAATCCCCAATCCTCAATCTTCAATCCTCAATCCTAAATCCTCAAGCCTCAATCCTCAATCCTCAATCTTCAATCCTGAATACTCAGTCTTCAATCCTCAATCCTCAATCCTCAATTCTCAATCCTCAATCCTCAGTCCTCAGTCCTCAAACCTCAATCCTCAACCCTCAGCCCTCATCCTCAATCCTGAATACTCAATCCTCAATCCTCAATCCTCAATCCTCAATCTTCAATCCTCAATACTCAATCGTCAATCCACAATCCTCAGACCTCAAACCTCAATTCTGAATCCTCAATCCTGAATCCTCAATCTTCTGCTCTCAGTCATCAACAATCAGTTGTCAATCCTCAATCCTCAGTAGAATATCCTCAATTCACAGATTTCAATACTCAATACTCAATCTGCAATCTTCCAACATCTATCCACAAACATCAATTCTCATCACTCAACCCTCAACACTCAGTCCTCAATGTTCAGTCCTCAATCCTCAGTCTTCAAAACTCAATCCTCAATCCTCAATTCTCAATCCTCAATACTCAACCATCAATCCTCAATCTTCAATCCTCAATACTCGGTCTTCAATCATCAATCCTCAATCCTCAATCCTCAATCCTCAATCCTCAATCATCAATCATCAATCATCAATCCTCAATCCTCAGTCCTCAGTCCTCAAACCTCAATCCTCAACCCGCAGCCCTCATCCTCAATCCTCAATCCTCAATCCTCAATCCTCAATAGTCAATCTGCAATCCTAGGTCCTCAATCCCCAATCCTCAATCCTCAGTCAGGAATACTCCATCTTCAATACTCAATACACAATCCTCAATCCTCAAACCTCAAACCTCAATCCTCAATCCTCATTCCTCAAACCTCAAACCTCAACCCTCAGTCCTCATCCTCAATTCCCAATTCTCAATCCTCAATCCTCAATTCTCAATCTTCAATCCTCAATAACCAATCTTCAATCCGCAATCCCCAGTCCTCAATCTTCAATCCTCAATGCTCAATCCTCAATCCTCAATCCTCAGTCCTCAATCCTCAATCCTCGATCCTCGTACCTCAATCCTCAACCGTCAGTCCTCGTCCTCAATCCTCAACTATCAATCCTCAATCCTCAATATTCAATCATCAATACTCAATCTTCAATCCTCAATCCTCAATCCTCAATCCTCAATCCTCAATCCTCAATCCTCAGTAGTCAATCTCCAATCCTAGATCCTCAATCCCCAATCCTCAATCCTTAATCCACAATCTTCAATCCTCAATCCTCAATTCTCAAACATCAATACTCAATCCTCAATCCTCAATCCTCAATCCCCAATCCTCAATCTTCAATCCTCAATCCTAAATCCTCAAGCCTCAATCCTCAATCCTCAATCTTCAATCCTGAATACTCAGTCTTCAATCCTCAATCCTCAATCCTCAATTCTCAATCCTCAATCCTCAGTCCTCAGTCCTCAAACCTCAATCCTCAACCCTCAGCCCTCATCCTCAATCCTGAATACTCAATCCTCAATACTCAATCCTCAATCCTCAATCTTCAATCCTCAATACTCAATCGTCAATCCACAATCCTCAGACCTCAAACCTCAATTCTGAATCCTCAATCCTGAATCCTCAATCTTCTGCTCTCAGTCATCAACAATCAGTTGTCAATCCTCAATCCTCAGTAGAATATCCTCAATTCACAGATTTCAATACTCAATACTCAATCTGCAATCTTCCAACATCTATCCACAAACATCAATTCTCATCACTCAACCCTCAACACTCAGTCCTCAATGTTCAGTCCTCAATCCTCAGTCTTCAAAACTCAATCCTCAATCCTCAATTCTCAATCCTCAATACTCAACCATCAATCCTCAATCTTCAATCCTCAATACTCGGTCTTCAATCATCAATCCTCAATCCTCAATCCTCAATCCTCAATCCTCAATCATCAATCATCAATCATCAATCCTCAATCCTCAGTCCTCAGTCCTCAAACCTCAATCCTCAACCCTCAGCCCTCATCCTCAATCCTCAATCCTCAATCCTCAATCCTCAATAGTCAATCTCCAATCCTAGGTCCTCAATCCCCAATCCTCAATCCTCAGTCAGGAATACTCCATCTTCAATACTCAATACACTATCCTCAATCCTCAATCCTCAAACCTCAATCCTCAATCCTCAAACCTCAATCCTCAATCCTCATTCCTAAACCTCAAACCTCAACCCTCAGTCCTCATCCTCAATTCCCAATTCTCAATCCTCAATCCTCAATTCTCAATCTTCAATCCTCAATAACCAATCTTCAATCCTCAATCCCCAGTCCTCAATCTTCAATCCTCAATGCTCAATCCTCAATCCTCAATCCTCAGTCCTCAATCCTCAATCCTCAATCCTCGTACTTCAATCCTCAACCGTCAGTCCTCGTCCTCAATCCTCAACTACCAATCCTCAATCCTCAATATTCAATCATCAATACTCAATCTTCGATCCTCAATCCTCAATCCTCAATCCTCAATCCTCAATACTCAACCATCAATACTCAATTCCCAATACTCAATAGAATATCCTGGATTCTCAGTATTCAATACTCAATCCTCAATCATCAATCCTCAATCCTCAGTCATCAATCCTCAACCTTCAATACTCAATCCTCAATCCTCAATCCTCAATCCTCAATCCTCATTCCTCAAACCTCAATCCTCAACCCTCAATCCTCATCCTCAATTCTCAATACTCAATCCTCAATCCTCAATCCTCAATCCTCAATCTTCAATCCTCAATAATCAATCTCCTATCCTAGATCCTCAATCCCCAATACTCTATCCTTAATCCTCAATATTCAATCCTCTATCCCCAGTCCACAATCTTCAATCCCCAAAGCTCAATAATCAATCCTCAATCCTCAGTCCTCAATCGTCAATCATCAATCATCAATCCACAATCTTCAATACCCAATCCCCAGTCCTCAATCCTCAATCCTCAATCCTCAATCATCAATCCTCAATCTTCAATACTCAATCGTCAATCCTCAATCCTCAATCCCCAATACTCAATCTTCAATCCTCAATCCTCAATCCTCAATCCTCAATCTTCAATCCTCAATACTCGACATTCGATCCTCAATCCTCAGTCCTCAATCCTCAAACCTCAATCCTCAGTCCTCAATCCTCAATCTTCAATCCTCAATACTGAATCTTCGATTCTCAATCCTCAATCCTCAATCCCCAATCCTCAATCTGCAATCCTCAATCCTCAATCCTCAATCCTCAATCCTCAATCCTCAATCATCAATCCTCAATCTTCAACACTCAATCATCAACCCTCAATCCTCAATCTTCAATCCTCAATCCTCAATCCTCGATCCTCAATCCTCAATCCTCAATCATCAATCCTCAATCTTCAATACTCAATCCTCAATCCTCAATACTCAATCCTCAATACTCAACCATCAATCCTCAATTCCCAATACTCAATAGAATATCCTGGATTCTCAGTATTCAATACTCAATCCTCAATCATCAATCCTCAATCCTCAGTCATCAATCCTCAATCTTCAATACTCAATCCTCAATCCTCAATCCTCAATCCTCAATCCTCATTCCTCAAACCTCAATCCTCAACCCTCAATCCTCATCCTCAGTTCTCAATACTCAGTCCTCAATCCTCAATACTCAATCTTCAATCCTCAATAATCAATCTCCTATCCTAGATCCTCAATCCCCAATACTCTATCCTTAATCCTCAATATTCAATCCTCTATCCCCAGTCCACAATCTTCAATCCCCAAAGCTCAATAATCAATCCTGAATCCTCAGTCCTCAATCGTCAATCATCAATCATCAATCCACAATCTTCAATACCCAATCCCCAGTCCTCAATCCTCAATCCTCAATCCTCAATCATCAATCCTCAATCTTCAATACTCAATCGTCAATCCTCAATCCTCAATCCCCAATACTCAATCTTCAATCCTCAATCCTCAATCCTCAATCCTCAATCTTCAATCCTCAATACTCGACATTCGATCCTCAATCCTCAGTCCTCAATCCTCAAACCTCAATCCTCAGTCCTCAATCCTCAATCTTCAATCCTCAATACTGAATCTTCGATTCTCAATCCTCAATCCTCAATCCCCAATCCTCAATCTGCAATCCTCAATCCTCAATCCTCAATCCTCAATCCTCAATCCTCAATCATCAATCCTCAATCTTCAACACTCAATCATCAACCCTCAATCCTCAATCTTCAATCCTCAATCCTCAATGCTCGATCCTCAATCCTCAATCCTCAATCATCAATCCTCAATCTTCAATACTCAATCCTCAATCCTCAATACTCAATCCTCAATACTCAACCATCAATCCTCAATTCCCAATACTCAATAGAATATCCTGGATTCTCAGTATTCAATACTCAATCCTCAATCATCAATCCTCAATCCTCAGTCATCAATCCTCAATCTTCAATACTCAATCCTCAATCCTCAATCCTCAATCCTCATTCCTCAAACCTCAATCCTCAACCCTCAATCCTCATCCTCAATTCTCAATACTCAGTCCTCAATCCTCAATCCTCAATCTTCAATCCTCAATAATCAATATCCTATCCTAGATCCTCAATCCCCAATACTCTATCCTTAATCCTCAATATTCAATCCTCTATCCCCAGTCCACAATCTTCAATCCCCAAAGCTCAATAATCAATCCTCAATCCTCAGTCCTCAATCGTCAATCATCAATCCTCGTACTTCAATCCTCAACCGTCAGTCCTCGTCCTCAATCCTCAACTACGAATCCTCAATCCTCAATATTCAATCATCAATACTCAATCTTCGATCCTCAATCCTCAATCCTCAATCCTCAATCCTCAATACTCAACCATCAATACTCAATTCCCAATACTCAATAGAATATCCTGGATTCTCAGTATTCAATACTCAATCCTCAATCATCAATCCTCAATCCTCAATCCTCAGTCATCAATCCTCAATCTTCAATACTCAATCCTCAATCCTCAATCCTCAATCCTCAATCCTCATTCCTCAAACCTCAATCCTCAACCCTCAGTCCTCATCCTCAATTCTCAATACTCAATCCTCAATCCTCAATCCTCAATCTTCAATCCTCAATAATCAATCTCCTATCCTAGATCCTCAATCCCCAATACTCTATCCTTAATCCTCAATATTCAATCCTCTATCCCCAGTCCACAATCTTCAATCCCCAAAGCTCAATAATCAATCCTCAATCCTCAGTCCTCAATCGTCAATCATCAATCCACAATCTTCAATACTCAATCCCCAGTCCTCAGTCCTCAATCCTCAATCCTCAATCATCAATCCTCAATCTTCAATACTCAATCGTCAATCCTCAATCCTCAATCCCCAATACTCAATCTTCAATCCTCAATCCTCAATCCTCAATCCTCAATCTTCAATCCTCAATACTCGACATTCGATCCTCAATCCTCAGTCCTCAATCCTCAAACCTCAATCCTCAGTCCTCAATCCTCAATCTTCAATCCTCAATACTGAATCTTCGATTCTCAATCCTCAATCCTCAATCCCCAATCCTCAATCTGCAATCCTCAATCCTCAATCCTCAATCCTCAATCCTCAATCCTCAATCATCAATCCTCAATCTTCAACACTCAATCATCAACCCTCAATCCTCAATCTTCAATCCTCAATCCTCAATCCTCGATCCTCAATCCTCAATCCTCAATCATCAATCCTCAATCTTCAATACTCAATCCTCAATCCTCAATACTCAATCCTCAATACTCAACCATCAATCCTCAATTCCCAATACTCAATAGAATATCCTGGATTCTCAGTATTCAATACTCAATCCTCAATCATCAATCCTCAATCCTCAGTCATCAATCCTCAACCTTCAATACTCAATCCTCAATCCTCAATCCTCAATCCTCAATCCTCATTCCTCAAACCTCAATCCTCAACCCTCAATCCTCATCCTCAATTCTCAATACTCAATCCTCAATCCTCAATCCTCAATCCTCAATCTTCAATCCTCAATAATCAATCTCCTATCCTAGATCCTCAATCCCCAATACTCTATCCTTAATCCTCAATATTCAATCCTCTATCCCCAGTCCACAATCTTCAATCCCCAAAGCTCAATAATCAATCCTCAATCCTCAGTCCTCAATCGTCAATCATCAATCATCAATCCACAATCTTCAATACCCAATCCCCAGTCCTCAATCCTCAATCCTCAATCCTCAATCATCAATCCTCAATCTTCAATACTCAATCGTCAATCCTCAATCCTCAATCCCCAATACTCAATCTTCAATCCTCAATCCTCAATCCTCAATCCTCAATCTTCAATCCTCAATACTCGACATTCGATCCTCAATCCTCAGTCCTCAATCCTCAAACCTCAATCCTCAGTCCTCAATCCTCAATCTTCAATCCTCAATACTGAATCTTCGATTCTCAATCCTCAATCCTCAATCCCCAATCCTCAATCTGCAATCCTCAATCCTCAATCCTCAATCCTCAATCCTCAATCCTCAATCATCAATCCTCAATCTTCAACACTCAATCATCAACCCTCAATCCTCAATCTTCAATCCTCAATCCTCAATCCTCGATCCTCAATCCTCAATCCTCAATCATCAATCCTCAATCTTCAATACTCAATCCTCAATCCTCAATACTCAATCCTCAATACTCAACCATCAATCCTCAATTCCCAATACTCAATAGAATATCCTGGATTCTCAGTATTCAATACTCAATCCTCAATCATCAATCCTCAATCCTCAGTCATCAATCCTCAATCTTCAATACTCAATCCTCAATCCTCAATCCTCAATCCTCAATCCTCATTCCTCAAACCTCAATCCTCAACCCTCAATCCTCATCCTCAATTCTCAATACTCAGTCCTCAATCCTCAATACTCAATCTTCAATCCTCAATAATCAATCTCCTATCCTAGATCCTCAATCCCCAATACTCTATCCTTAATCCTCAATATTCAATCCTCTATCCCCAGTCCACAATCTTCAATCCCCAAAGCTCAATAATCAATCCTGAATCCTCAGTCCTCAATCGTCAATCATCAATCATCAATCCACAATCTTCAATACCCAATCCCCAGCCCTCAATCCTCAATCCTCAATCCTCAATCATCAATCCTCAATCTTCAATACTCAATCGTCAATCCTCAATCCTCAATCCCCAATACTCAATCTTCAATCCTCAATCCTCAATCCTCAATCCTCAATCTTCAATCCTCAATACTCGACATTCGATCCTCAATCCTCAGTCCTCAATCCTCAAACCTCAATCCTCAGTCCTCAATCCTCAATCTTCAATCCTCAATACTGAATCTTCGATTCTCAATCCTCAATCCTCAATCCCCAATCCTCAATCTGCAATCCTCAATCCTCAATCCTCAATCCTCAATCCTCAATCCTCAATCATCAATCCTCAATCTTCAACACTCAATCATCAACCCTCAATCCTCAATCTTCAATCCTCAATCCTCAATGCTCGATCCTCAATCCTCAATCCTCAATCATCAAT
Source organism: Calliopsis andreniformis (assembly GCF_051401765.1). NCBI lineage: Eukaryota > Metazoa > Arthropoda > Insecta > Hymenoptera > Andrenidae > Calliopsis > Calliopsis andreniformis. The sequence goes on along the minus strand of NW_027480515.1, from coordinate 916,514 downwards.
CCTCAATCTTCAATACTCAATCCTCAATCCTCAATACTCAATCCTCAATACTCAACCATCAATCCTCAATTCCCAATACTCAATAGAATATCCTGGATTCTCAGTATTCAATACTCAATCCTCAATCATCAATCCTCAATCCTCAGTCATCAATCCTCAATCTTCAATACTCAATCCTCAATCCTCAATCCTCAATCCTCATTCCTCAAACCTCAATCCTCAACCCTCAATCCTCATCCTCAATTCTCAATACTCAGTCCTCAATCCTCAATCCTCAATCTTCAATCCTCAATAATCAATCTCCTATCCTAGATCCTCAATCCCCAATACTCTATCCTTAATCCTCAATATTCAATCCTCTATCCCCAGTCCACAATCTTCAATCCCCAAAGCTCAATAATCAATCCTCAATCCTCAGTCCTCAATCGTCAATCATCAATCATCAATCCACAATCTTCAATACCCAATCCCCAGTCCTCAATCCTCAATCCTCAATCCTCAATCATCAATCCTCAATCTTCAATACTCAATCGTCAATCCTCAATCCTCAATCCCCAATACTCAATCTTCAATCCTCAATCCTCAATCCTCAATCCTCAACCCTCAGCCCTGATCCTCGATCCTCAATCCTGAATCCTCAATCCTCAATCTTCAATCCTCAATACTCAGTCTTCAATCATCAATCCTCAATACTCAATCCTCAATCCTCAATACTCAATCCTCAATCATCAATCCTCAATCCTCAATCATCAACCTTCAATCCTCAATACTCAATCTTCAATCCTCAATACTCAATCCTCAATATTCAACACACAACCATCAACCATCAATTCTCAATATTCAACCATCAATCCTCAATTCTCAATACTGAATAGAATATCCCAAATTCTCATGATTCAATACTCAATCCTCAATCCTCAATCTTCAATCCTCCATACTCAATCTTCAATCCTCAATCCTCAATCATCAATACTCAATCCTCAATCCTCAGTCATCAATCCTCAATCTTCAATACTCAATCCTCAATCCTCAATCCTCAATCCTCAATCCTCATTCCTCAAACCTCAACCCTCAGCCCTCATCCTCAATCCTCAATCCTCAATCTCAATCCTCAATCTTCAATCCTCAATACTCAATCGTCAATCCACAATCCTCAGTCTTCAAACCTCAATTCTGAATCCTCAATCCTGAATCCCAAATCTTCAGCCCTCAGTCATCAACAATCAGTTGTCAATCCTCAATCCTCAATAGAATATCCTCAATTCACAGTTTTCAATACTCAATACTCAATCTGCAATCTTCCAACCTCTATCCACAAACATCAATCCTCATCACTCAACCCTCAACACTCAGTCCTCAACCTTCAATCCTCAATCCTCAATCCTCAAACGTCAGTCCACAATACTCAATCTTCGATCTTCAATCATCAATCCTCAATCCTCAATGCTCAATCCTCAATCCTCAATCTTCAATCCTCAATCCTCAATCCTCAATCCTCATTCCTCAAACCCCAATCCTCAACCCTCGGTCCTCATCCTCCATCATCAATCCTCAATCCTCAATCCTCAATCTTCAATCCTCAATACTCAACGTTCGATCCTCAATCCTCAGTCCTCAAACCTCAAACCTCTATCCTCAGTCAGGAATACTCCATCTTCAATACTCAATACACAATCCTCAATCCTCAAACCTCAAACCTCAATCCTCAATCCTCATTCCTCAAACCTCAAACCTCAACCCTCAGTCCTCATCCTCAATTCCCAATTCTCAATCCTCAATCCTCAATTCTCAATCTTCAATCCTCAATAACCAATCTTCAATCCGCAATCCCCAGTCCTCAATCTTCAATCCTCAATGCTCAATCCTCAATCCTCAATCCTCAGTCCTCAATCCTCAATCCTCGATCCTCGTACCTCAATCCTCAACCGTCAGTCCTCGTCCTCAATCCTCAACTATCAATCCTCAATCCTCAATATTCAATCATCAATACTCAATCTTCAATCCTCAATCCTCAATCCTCAATCCTCAATCCTCAATCCTCAATCCTCAATAGTCAATCTCCAATCCTAGATCCTCAATCCCCAATCCTCAATCCTTAATCCACAATCTTCAATCCTCAATCCTCAATTCTCAAACATCAATACTCAATCCTCAATCCTCAATCCTCAATCCCCAATCCTCAATCTTCAATCCTCAATCCTAAATCCTCAAGCCTCAATCCTCAATCCTCAATCGTCAATCCTGAATACTCAGTCTTCAATCCTCAATCCTCAATCCTCAATTCTCAATCCTCAATCCTCAGTCCTCAGTCCTCAAACCTCAATCCTCAACCCTCAGCCCTCATCCTCAATCCTGAATACTCAATCCTCAATCCTCAATCCTCAATCCTCAATCTTCAATCCTCAATACTCAATCGTCAATCCACAATCCTCAGACCTCAAACCTCAATTCTGAATCCTCAATCCTGAATCCTCAATCTTCTGCTCTCAGTCATCAACAATCAGTTGTCAATCCTCAATCCTCAATAGAATATCCTCAATTCACAGATTTCAATACTCAATACTCAATCTGCAATCTTCCAACATCTATCCACAAACATCAATTCTCATCACTCAACCCTCAACACTCAGTCCTCAATGTTCAGTCCTCAATCCTCAGTCTTCAAAACTCAATCCTCAATCCTCAATTCTCAATCCTCAATACTCAACCATCAATCCTCAATCTTCAATACTCAATACTCGGTCTTCAATCATCAATCCTCAATCCTCAATCCTCAATCCTCAATCCTCAATCATCAATCATCAATCATCAATCCTCAATCCTCAGTCCTCAGTCCTCAAACCTCAATCCTCAACCCTCAGCCCTCATCCTCAATCCTCAATCCTCAATCCTCAATCCTCAATAGTCAATCTCCAATCCTAGGTCCTCAATCCCCAATCCTCAATCCTCAGTCAGGAATACTCCATCTTCAATACTCAATACACAATCCTCAATCCTCAATCCTCAAACCTCAATCCTCAATCCTCATTCCTAAACCTCAAACCTCAACCCTCAGTCCTCATCCTCAATTCCCAATTCTCAATCCTCAATCCTCAATTCTCAATCTTCAATCCTCAATAACCAATCTTCAATCCTCAATCCCCAGTCCTCAATCTTCAATCCTCAATGCTCAATCCTCAATCCTCAATCCTCAGTCCTCAATCCTCAATCCTCAATCCTCGTACTTCAATCCTCAACCGTCAGTCCTCGTCCTCAATCCTCAACTACCAATCCTCAATCCTCAATATTCAATCATCAATACTCAATCTTCGATTCTCAATCCTCAATCCTCAATCCTCAATCCTCAATACTCAACCATCAATACTCAATTCCCAATACTCAATAGAATATCCTGGATTCTCAGTATTCAATACTCAATCCTCAATCATCAATCCTCAATCCTCAATCCTCAGTCATCAATCCTCAATCTTCAATACTCAATCCTCAATCCTCAATCCTCAATCCTCAATCCTCATTCCTCAAACCTCAATCCTCAACCCTCAGTCCTCATCCTCAATTCTCAATACTCAATCCTCAATCCTCAATCCTCAATCTTCAATCCTCAATAATCAATCTCCTATCCTAGATCCTCAATCCCCAATACTCTATCCTTAATCCTCAATATTCAATCCTCTATCCCCAGTCCACAATCTTCAATCCCCAAAGCTCAATAATCAATCCTCAATCCTCAGTCCTCAATCGTCAATCATCAATCCACAATCTTCAATACTCAATCCCCAGTCCTCAGTCCTCAATCCTCAATCCTCAATCATCAATCCTCAATCTTCAATACTCAATCGTCAATCCTCAATCCTCAATCCCCAATACTCAATCTTCAATCCTCAATCCTCAATCCTCAATCCTCAATCTTCAATCCTCAATCCTCGATCCTCAATCCTCAATCCTCAATCATCAATCCTCAATCTTCAATACTCAATCCTCAATCCTCAATACTCAATCCTCAATACTCAACCATCAATCCTCAATTCCCAATACTCAATAGAATCTCCTGGATTCTCAGTATTCAATACTCAATCCTCAATCATCAATCCTCAATCCTCAGTCATCAATCCTCAATCTTCAATACTCAATCCTCAATCCTCAATCCTCAATCCTCAATCCTCATTCCTCAAACCTCAATCCTCAACCCTCAATCCTCATCCTCAATTCTCAATACTCAATCCTCAATCCTCAATCCTCAATCCTCAATCTTCAATCCTCAATAATCAATCTCCTATCCTAGATCCTCAATCCCCAATACTCTATCCTTAATCCTCAATATTCAATCCTCTATCCCCAGTCCACAATCTTCAATCCCCAAAGCTCAATAATCAATCCTCAATCCTCAGTCCTCAATCGTCAATCATCAATCATCAATCCACAATCTTCAATACCCAATCCCCAGTCCTCAATCCTCAATCCTCAATCCTCAATCATCAATCCTCAATCTTCAATACTCAATCGTCAATCCTCAATCCTCAATCCCCAATACTCAATCTTCAATCCTCAATCCTCAGTCCTCAATCCTCAATCTTCAATCCTCAATACTCGACATTCGATCCTCAATCCTCAGTCCTCAATCCTCAAACCTCAATCCTCAGTCCTCAATCCTCAATCTTCAATCCTCAATACTGAATCTTCGATTCTCAATCCTCAATCCTCAATCCCCAATCCTCAATCTGCAATCCTCAATCCTCAATCCTCAATCCTCAATCCTCAATCCTCAATCATCAATCCTCAATCTTCAACACTCAATCATCAACCCTCAATCCTCAATCTTCAATCCTCAATCCTCAATCCTCGATCCTCAATCCTCAATCCTCAATCATCAATCCTCAATCTTCAATACTCAATCCTCAATCCTCAATCATCAATCCTCAATCTTCAATACTCAATCGTCAATCCTCAATCCTCAATCCCCAATACTCAATCTTCAATCCTCAATCCTCAATCCTCAATCCTCAACCCTCAGCCCTGATCCTCGATCCTCAATCCTGAATCCTCAATCCTCAATCTTCAATCCTCAATACTCAGTCTTCAATCATCAATCCTCAATACTCAATCCTCAATCCTCAATCCTCAATCCTCAATCATCAATCCTCAATCCTCAATCATCAACCTTCAATCCTCAATACTCAATCTTCAATCCTCAATACTCAATCCTCAATATTCAACACACAACCATCAACCATCAATTCTCAATATTCAACCATCAATCCTCAATTCTCAATACTCAATAGAATATCCCAAATTCTCATGATTCAATACTCAATCCACAATACTCATTAATCAAATCTCGATCCTCAAACATCAATTCTCAACACTCAATCCTCAACACTCGGTCCTCTCCCTTCAATCCTCCATCCTCAATCCTCTATCCTGAAGCGTCAATCCTCAATCCTCAATCCTCAACCCTCAATCCTCAGTCCTCAAACCTCAATACTCAATCTTCGATTCCCACTCCTCAATCCTGAATCCCCAATCCTCAATCTTCAATCCTCAATCCTCAATCCTCAATCTTCAATCCTCCATACTCAATCTTCAATCCTCAATCCTCAATCATCAATACTCAATCCTCAATCCTCAGTCATCAATCCTCAATCTTCAATACACAATCCTCAATCCTCAATCCTCAATCCTCAATCCTCATTCCTCAAACCTCAACCCTCAGCCCTCATCCTCAATCCTCAATCCTCAATCTCAATCCTCAATCTTCAATCCTCAATACTCAATCGTCAATCCACAATCCTCAGTCTTCAAACCTCAATTCTGAATCTTCGATTCTCAATCCTCAATCCTCAATCCCCAATCCTCAATCTGCAATCCTCAATCCTCAATCCTCAATCCTCAATCCTCAATCCTCAATCATCAATCCTCAATCTTCAACACTCAATCATCAACCCTCAATCCTCAATCTTCAATCCTCAATCCTCAATCCTCGATCCTCAATCCTCAATCCTCAATCATCAATCCTCAATCTTCAATACTCAATCCTCAATCCTCAATACTCAATCCTCAATACTCAACCATCAATCCTCAATTCCCAATACTCAATAGAATATCCTGGATTCTCAGTATTCAATACTCAATCCTCAATCATCAATCCTCAATCCTCAGTCATCAATCCTCAATCTTCAATACTCAATCCTCAATCCTCAATCCTCAATCCTCAATCCTCATTCCTCAAACCTCAATCCTCAACCCTCAATCCTCATCCTCAATTCTCAATACTCAGTCCTCAATCCTCAATCCTCAATCTTCAATCCTCAATAATCAATCTCCTATCCTAGATCCTCAATCCCCAATACTCTATCCTTAATCCTCAATATTCAATCCTCTATCCCCAGTCCACAATCTTCAATCCCCAAAGCTCAATAATCAATCCTCAATCCTCAGTCCTCAATCGTCAATCATCAATCATCAATCCACAATCTTCAATACCCAATCCCCAGTCCTCAATCCTCAATCCTCAATCCTCAATCATCAATCCTCAATCTTCAATACTCAATCGTCAATCCTCAATCCTCAATCCCCAATACTCAATCTTCAATCCTCAATCCTCAATCCTCAATCCTCAACCCTCAGCCCTGATCCTCGATCCTCAATCCTGAATCCTCAATCCTCAATCTTCAATCCTCAATACTCAGTCTTCAATCATCAATCCTCAATACTCAATCCTCAATCCTCAATCCTCAATCCTCAATCATCAATCCTCAATCCTCAATCATCAACCTTCAATCCTCAATACTCAATCTTCAATCCTCAATACTCAATCCTCAATATTCAACACACAACCATCAACCATCAATTCTCAATATTCAACCATCAATCCTCAATTCTCAATACTCAATAGAATATCCCAAATTCTCATGATTCAATACTCAATCCACAATACTCATTAATCAAATCTCGATCCTCAAACATCAATTCTCAACACTCAATCCTCAACACTCGGTCCTCTCCCTTCAATCCTCCATCCTCAATCCTCTATCCTGAAGCGTCAATCCTCAATCCTCAATCCTCAACCCTCAATCCTCAGTCCTCAAACCTCAATACTCAATCTTCGATTCCCACTCCTCAATCCTGAATCCCCAATCCTCAATCTTCAATCCTCAATCCTCAATCCTCAATCTTCAATCCTCCATACTCAATCTTCAATCCTCAATCCTCAATCATCAATACTCAATCCTCAATCCTCAGTCATCAATCCTCAATCTTCAATACACAATCCTCAATCCTCAATCCTCAATCCTCAATCCTCATTCCTCAAACCTCAACCCTCAGCCCTCATCCTCAATCCTCAATCCTCAATCTCAATCCTCAATCTTCAATCCTCAATACTCAATCGTCAATCCACAATCCTCAGTCTTCAAACCTCAATTCTGAATCCTCAATCCTGAATCCCAAATCTTCAGCTCTCAGTCATCGACAATCAGTTGTCAATCCTCAATCCTCAATAGAATATCCACAATTCACAGTTTTCAATACTCAATACTCAATCTGCAATCTTCCAACCTCTATCCACAAACATCAGTCCTCATCACTCAACCCTCAACACTCAGTCCTCAACCTTCAATCCTCAATCCTCAATCCTCAAACGTCAGTCCACAATACTCAATCTTCGATCTTCAATCATCAATCCTCAATCCTCAATGCTCAATCCTCAATCCTCAATCTTCAATCCTCAATCCTCAATCCTCAATCCTCATTCCTCAAACCCCAATCCTCAACCCTCAGTCCTCATCCTCCATCATCAATCCTCAATCCTCAATCCTCAATCTTCAATCCTCAATACTCAACGTTCGATCCTCAATCCTCAGTCCTCAAACCTCAAACCTCTATCCTCAGTCAGGAATACTCCATCTTCAATACTCAATACACAATCCTCAATCCTCAAACCTCAAACCTCAATCCTCAATCCTCATTCCTCAAACCTCAAACCTCAACCCTCAGTCCTCATCCTCAATTCCCAATTCTCAATCCTCAATCCTCAATTCTCAATCTTCAATCCTCAATAACCAATCTTCAATCCGCAATCCCCAGTCCTCAATCTTCAATCCTCAATGCTCAATCCTCAATCCTCAATCCTCAGTCCTCAATCCTCAATCCTCGATCCTCGTACCTCAATCCTCAACCGTCAGTCCTCGTCCTCAATCCTCAACTATCAATCCTCAATCCTCAATATTCAATCATCAATACTCAATCTTCAATCCTCAATCCTCAATCCTCAATCCTCAATCCTCAATCCTCAATCCTCAATAGTCAATCTCCAATCCTAGATCCTCAATCCCCAATCCTCAATCCTTAATCCACAATCTTCAATCCTCAATCCTCAATTCTCAAACATCAACACTCAATCCTCAATCCTCAATCCTCAATCCCCAATCCTCAATCTTCAATCCTCAACCCTAAATCCTCAAGCCTCAATCCTCAATCCTCAATCTTCAATCCTGAATACTCAGTCTTCAATCCTCAATCCTCAATCCTCAATTCTCAATCCTCAATCCTCAGTCCTCAGTCCTCAAACCTCAATCCTCAACCCTCAGCCCTCATCCTCAATCCTGAATCCTCAATCCTCAATCCTCAATCCTCAATCCTCAATCTTCAATCCTCAATACTCAATCGTCAATCCACAATCCTCAGACCTCAAACCTCAATTCTGAATCCTCAATCCTCAAGCCTCAATCTTCTGCTCTCAGTCATCAACAATCAGTTGTCAATCCTCAATCCTCAATAGAATATCCTCAATTCACAGATTTCAATACTCAATACTCAATCTGCAATCTTCCAACATCTATCCACAAACATCAATTCTCATCACTCAACCCTCAACACTCAGTCCTCAATGTTCAGTCCTCAATCCTCAGTCTTCAAAACTCAATCCTCAATCCTCAATTCTCAATCCTCAATACTCAACCATCAATCCTCAATCTTCAATCCTCAATACTCGGTCTCCAATCATCAATCCTCAATCCTCAATCCTCAATCCTCAATCCTCAATCATCAATCATCAATCATCAATCCTCAATCCTCAGTCCTCAGTCCTCAAACCTCAATCCTCAACCCTCAGCCCTCATCCTCAATCCTCAATCCTCAATCCTCAATCCTCAATAGTCAATCTCCAATCCTAGGTCCTCAATCCCCAATCCTCAATCCTCAGTCAGGAATACTCCATCTTCAATACTCAATACACAATCCTCAATCCTCAATCCTCAAACCTCAATCCTCAATCCTCATTCCTAAACCTCAAACCTCAACCCTCAGTCCTCATCCTCAATTCCCAATTCTCAATCCTCAATCCTCAATTCTCAATCTTCAATCCTCAATAACCAATCTTCAATCCTCAATCCCCAGTCCTCAATCTTCAATCCTCAATGCTCAATCCTCAATCCTCAATCCTCAGTCCTCAATCCTCAATCCTCAATCCTCGTACTTCAATCCTCAACCGTCAGTCCTCGTCCTCAATCCTCAACTATCAATCCTCAATCCTCAATATTCAATCATCAATACTCAATCTTCGATCCTCAATCCTCAATCCTCAATCCTCAATCCTCAATACTCAACCATCAATACTCAATTCCCAATACTCAATAGAATATCCTGGATTCTCAGTATTCAATACTCAATCCTCAATCATCAATCCTCAATCCTCAATCCTCAGTCATCAATCCTCAATCTTCAATACTCAATCCTCAATCCTCAATCCTCAATCCTCAATCCTCATTCCTCAAACCTCAATCCTCAACCCTCAGTCCTCATCCTCAATTCTCAATACTCAATCCTCAATCCTCAATCCTCAATCTTCAATCCTCAATAATCAATCTCCTATCCTAGATCCTCAATCCCCAATACTCTATCCTTAATCCTCAATATTCAATCCTCTATCCCCAGTCCACAATCTTCAATGCCCAAAGCTCAATAATCAATCCTCAATCCTCAGTCCTCAATCGTCAATCATCAATCCACAATCTTCAATACTCAATCCCCAGTCCTCAGTCCTCAATCCTCAATCCTCAATCATCAATCCTCAATCTTCAATACTCAATCGTCAATCCTCACTCCTCAATCCCCAATACTCAATCTTCAATCCTCAATCCTCAATCCTCAATCCTCAATCTTCAATCCTCAATACTCGACATTCGATCCTCAATCCTCAGTCCTCAATCCTCAAACCTCAATCCTCAGTCCTCAATCCTCAATCTTCAATCCTCAATACTGAATCTTCGATTCTCAATCCTCAATCCTCAATCCCCAATCCTCAATCTGCAATCCTCAATCCTCAATCCTCAATCCTCAATCATCAATCCTCAATCTTCAACACTCAATCATCAACCATCAATCCTCAATCTTCAATCCTCAATCCTCAATCCTCGATCCTCAATCCTCAATCCTCAATCATCAATCCTCAATCTTCAACACTCAATCCTCAATCCTCAATCCTCAATCCTGAATCATCAATCCTCAATCTTCAATACTCAATCCTCAATCCTCAATACTCAATCCTCAATACTCAACCATCAATCCTCAATTCCCAATACTCAACAGAATATCCTGGATTCTCAGTATTCAATACTCAATCCTCAATCATCAATCCTCAATCCTCAGTCATCAATCCTCAATCTTCAATACTCAATCCTCAATCCTCAATCCTCAATCCTCAATCCTCATTCCTCAAACCTCAATCCTCAACCCTCAGTCCTCATCCTCAATTCTCAATACTCAATCCTCAATCCTCAATCCTCAATCTTCAATCCTCAATAATCAATCTCCTATCCTAGATCCTCAATCCCCAATACTCTATCCTTAATCCTCAATATTCAATCCTCTATCCCCAGTCCAGAATCTTCAATCCCCAAAGCTCAATAATCAATCCTCAATCCTCAGTCCTCAATCGTCAATCATCAATCCACAATCTTCAATACCCAATCCCCAGTCCTCAATCCTCAATCCTCAATCCTCAATCATCAATCCTCAATCTTCAATACTCAATCGTCAATCCTCAATCCTCAATCCCCAATACTCAATCTTCAATCCTCAATCCTCAATCCTCAATCCTCAACCTTCAATCCTCAATACTCAATCTTCAATCCTCAATACTCAATCCTCAATATTCAACACACAACCATCAACCATCAATTCTCAATATTCAACCATCAATCCTCAATTCTCAATACTCAATAGAATATCCCAAATTCTCAATATTCAATACTCAATCCACAATACTCATTAATCAAATCTCGATCCTCACACATCAATTCTCAACACTCAATCCTCAACACTCGGTCCTCTCCCTTCAATCCTCCATCCTCAATCCTCTGTCCTGAAGCGTCAATCCTCAATCCTCAATCCTCGACCCTCAATCCTCAGTCCTCAAACCTCAATACTCAATCTTCGATTCCCACTCCTCAATCCTCAATCCCCAATCCTCAATCTTCAATACTCAATCCTCAATCCTCAATCCTCAATCCTCAATCCTCAATCATCAATACTCAATCTTCAACACTCATTCATCAACCCTCAATCCTCAATCATCAATACTCAATCTTCAACACTCAATCATCAACCCACAATCCTCAATCTTCAATCCTCAATCCTCAATCTTCGATCCTCAATCCTCAATCCTCAATCATCAATCCTCAATCTTCAACACTCAATCCTCAATCCTCAATCCTCAATCCTGAATCATCAATCCTCAATCTTCAATACTCAATCCTCAATCCTCAATACTTAATCCTCAATACTCAACCATCAATCCTCAATTCCCAATACTCAATAGAATATCCTGGATTCTCAGTATTCAATACTCAATCCTCAATCATCAATCCTCAATCCTCAGTCATCAATCCTCAATCTTCAATACTCAATCCTCAATCCTCAATCCTCAATCCTCAATCCTCATTCCTCAAACCTCAATCCTCAACCCTCAGTCCTCATCCTCAATTCTCAATACTCAACCCTCAATCCTCAATCCTCAATCTTCAATCCTCAATAATCAATCTCCTATCCTAGATCCTCAATCCCCAATACTCTATCCTTAATCCTCAATATTCAATCCTCTATCCCCTGTCCACAATCTTCAATCCCCAAAGCTCAATAATCAATCCTCAATCCTCAGTCCTCAATCGTCAATCATCAATCATCAATCCACAATCTTCAATACCCAATCCCCAGTCCTCAATCCTCAATCCTCAATTCTCAATCATCAATTTTCAATCTTCAATACTCAATCGTCAATCCTCAATCCTCAATCCTCAACCCTCAATCCTCGGTCCTCAAACCTCAATACTCAATCTTCGATTCCCACTCCTCAATCCTGAATCCCCAATCCTCAATCTTCAATCCTCAATCCTCAATCCTCAATCTTCAATCCTCCATACTCAATCTTCAATCCTCAATCCTCAATCATCAATACTCAATCCTCAATCCTCAGTCATCAATCCTCAATCTTCAATACTCAATCCTCAATCCTCAATCCTCAATCCTCAATCCTCATTCCTCAAACCTCAACCCTCAGCCCTCATCCTCAATCCTCAATCCTCAATCTCAATCCTCAATCTTCAATACTCAATACTCAATCGTCAATCCACAATCCTCAGTCTTCAAACCTCAACTCTGAATCCTCAATCCTGAATCCCAAATCTTCAGCCCTCAGTCATCAACAATCAGTTGTCAATCCTCAATCCTCAATAGAATATCCTCAATTCACAGTTTTCAATACTCAATACTCAATCTGCAATCTTCCAACCTCTATCCACAAACATCAGTCCTCATCACTCAACCCTCAACACTCAGTCCTCAACCTTCAATCCTCAATCCTCAATCCTCATACGTCAGTCCACAATACTCAATCTTCGATCTTCAATCATCAATCCTCAATCCTCAATGCTCAATCCTCAATCCTCAATCTTCAATCCTCAATCCTCAATCCTCAATCCTCATTCCTCAAACCCCAATCCTCAACCCTCGGTCCTCATCCTCCATCATCAATCCTCAATCCTCAATCCTCAATCTTCAATCCTCAATACTCAACGTTCGATCCTCAATCCTCAGTCCTCAAACCTCAAACCTCTATCCTCAGTCAGGAATACTCCATCTTCAATACTCAATACACAATCCTCAATCCTCAAACCTCAAACCTCAATCCTCAATCCTCATTCCTCAAACATCAAACCTCAACCCTCAGTCCTCATCCTCAATTCCCAATTCTCAATCCTCAATCCTCAATTCTCAATCTTCAATCCTCAATAACCAATCTTCAATCCGCAATCCCCAGTCCTCAATCTTCAATCCTCAATGCTCAATCCTCAATCCTCAATCCTCAGTCCTCAATCCTCAATCCTCGATCCTCGTACCTCAATCCTCAACCGTCAGTCCTCGTCCTCAATCCTCAACTATCAATCCTCAATCCTCAATATTCAATCATCAATACTCAATCTTCAATCCTCAATCCTCAATCCTCAATCCTCAATCCTCAATCCTCAATCCTCAATAGTCAATCTCCAATCCTAGATCCTCAATCCCCAATCCTCAATCCTTAATCCACAATCTTCAATCCTCAATCCTCAATTCTCAAACATCAATACTCAATCCTCAATCCTCAATCCTCAATCCCCAATCCTCAATCTTCAATCCTCAATCCTAAATCCTCAAGCCTCAATCCTCAATCCTCAATCTTCAATCCTGAATACTCAGTCTTCAATCCTCAATCCTCAATCCTCAATTCTCAATCCTCAATCCTCAGTCCTCAGTCCTCAAACCTCAATCCTCAACCCTCAGCCCTCATCCTCAATCCTGAATACTCAATCCTCAATCCTCAATCCTCAATCCTCAATCTTCAATCCTCAATACTCAATCGTCAATCCGCAATCCTCAGACCTCAAACCTCAATTCTGAATCCTCAATCCTGAATCCTCAATCTTCTGCTCTCAGTCATCAACAATCAGTTGTCAATCCTCAATCCTCAATTGAATATCCTCAATTCACAGATTTCAATACTCAATACTCAATCTGCAATCTTCCAACATCTATCCACAAACATCAATTCTCATCACTCAACCCTCAACACTCAGTCCTCAATGTTCAGTCCTCAATCCTCAGTCTTCAAAACTCAATCCTCAATCCTCAATTCTCAATCCTCAATACTCAACCATCAATCCTCAATCTTCAACCCTCAATACTCGGTCTTCAATCATCAATCCTCAATCCTCAATCCTCAATCCTCAATCCTCAATCATCAATCATCAATCATCAATCCTCAATCCTCAGTCCTCAGTCCTCAAACCTCAATCCTCAACCCTCAGCCCTCATCCTCAATCCTCAATCCTCAATCCTCAATCCTCAATAGTCGATCTCCAATCCTAGGTCCTCAATCCCCAATCCTCAATCCTCAGTCAGGAATACTCCATCTTCAATACTCAATACACAATCCTCAATCCTCAATCCTCAAACCTCAATCCTCAATCCTCATTCCTAAACCTCAAACCTCAACCCTCAGTCCTCATCCTCAATTCCCAATTCTCAATCCTCAATCCACAATTCTCAATCTTCAATCCTTAATAACCAATCTTCAATCCTCAATCCCCAGTCCTCAATCTTCAATCCTCAATGCTCAATCCTCAATCCTCAATCCTCAGTCCTCAATCCTCAATCCTCAATCCTCGTACTTCAATCCTCAACCGTCAGTCCGCGTCCTCAATCCTCAACTACCAATCCTCAATCCTCAATATTCAATCATCAATACTCAATCTTCGATCCTCAATCCTCAATCCTCAATCCTCAATCCTCAATACTCAACCATCAATACTCAATTCCCAATACTCAATAGAATATCCTGGATTCTCAGTATTCAATACTCAATCCTCAATCATCAATCCTCAATCCTCAATCCTCAGTCATCAATCCTCAATCTTCAATACTCAATCCTCAATCCTCAATCCTCAATCCTCAATCCTCATTCCTCAAACCTCAATCCTCAACCCTCAGACCTCATCCTCAATTCTCAATACTCAATCCTCAATCCTCAATCCTCAATCTTCAATCCTCAATAATCACTCTCCTATCCTAGATCCTCAATCCCCAATACTCTATCCTTAATCCTCAATATTCAATCCTCTATCCCCAGTCCACAATCTTCAATCCCCAAAGCTCAATAATCAATCCTCAATCCTCAGTCCTCAATCGTCAATCATCAATCCACAATCTTCAATACTCAATCCCCAGTCCTCAGTCCTCAATCCTCAATCCTCAATCATCAATCCTCAATCTTCAATACTCAATCGTCAATCCTCAATCCTCAATCCCCAATACTCAATCTTCAATCCTCAATCCTCAATCCTCAATCCTCAATCTTCAATCCTCAATACTCGACATTCGATCCTCAATCCTCAGTCCTCAATCCTCAAACCTCAATCCTCAGTCCTCAATCCTCAATCTTCAATCCTCAATACTGAATCTTCGATTCTCAATCCTCAATCCTCAATCCCCAATCCTCAATCTGCAATCCTCAATCCTCAATCCTCAATCCTCAATCCTCAATCCTCAATCATCAATCCTCAATCTTCAACACTCAATCATCAACCCTCAATCCTCAATCTTCAATCCTCAATCCTCAATCCTCGATCCTCAATCCTCAATCCTCAATCATCAATCCTCAATCTTCAACACTCAATCCTCAATCCTCAATACTCAATCCTCAATACTCAACCATCAATCCTCAATTCCCAATACTCAATAGAATATCCTGGATTCTCAGTATTCAATACTCAATCCTCAATCATCAATCCTCAATCCTCAGTCATCAATCCTCAATCTTCAATACTCAATCCTCAATCCTCAATCCTCAATCCTCAATCCTCATTCCTCAAACCTCAATCCTCAACCCTCAGTCCTCATCCTCAATTCTCAATACTCAATCCTCAATCCTCAATCCTCAATCTTCAATCCTCAATAATCAATCTCCTATCCTAGATCCTCAATCCCCAATACTCTATCCTTAATCCTCAATATTCAATCCTCTATCCCCAGTCCACAATCTTCAATCCCCAAAGCTCAATAATCAATCCTCAATCCTCAGTCCTCAATCGTCAATCATCAATCCACAATCTTCAATACCCAATCCCCAGTCCTCAATCCTCAATCCTCAATCCTCAATCATCAATCCTCAATCTTCAATACTCAATCGTCAATCCTCAATCCTCAATCCCCAATACTCAATCTCCAATACTCAATCCTCAATCCTCAATCCTCAATCCTCAATACTCAATCCTCAATCCTCAACCTTGAATCCTCAACCGTCAGTCCTCGTCCTCAATCCTCAAACCTCAATCCTCAATCCTCAATCTTCAATCATCAATACTCAATTCTCAATCCTCAATCCTCAATCCTCAATTCTCAATCTTCAATCCTCAATAATCAATCTCCAATCCTAGATCCTCAATCCCCAATCCTCAATCGGTAATCCTCAATCTTCAATCCTCAATCCCCAGTCCTCAATCCTCAATACTCAATCTTCAATCCTCAATCCTCAATTCTCAATCCTCAATCCTCAATCCTCAATCCTCAATAGTCAATCTCCAATCCTAGATCCTCAATCCCCAATCCTCAATCCTTAATCCACAATCTTCAATCATCAATCCTCAATTCTCAAACATCAATACTCAGTCCTCAATCCTCAATCCTCAATCCCCAATCCTCAATCTTCAATCCACAATCCTAATTTCTCAAGCCTCAATCCTCAATACTCAATCTTCAATCCTGAATACTCAGTATTCAATCCTCAATCCTCAATCCTCAATTCTCAATCCTCAATCCTCAGTCCTCAATCCTCAAACCTCAATCCTCAACCCTCAGCCCTCATCCTCAATCCTCAATCCTCAATCCTCAATCCTCAATCCTCAATCCTCAATCTCCATTCCTCAATAATCAATCGTCAATCCACAATCCTCAGACCTCAAACCTCAATTCTGAATCCACAATCCTGAATCCTCAATCTTCTGCTCTCAGTCATCAACAATCAGTTGTCAATCCCCAATCCTCAATAGAATATCCTCAATTCACAGTTTTCAATACTCAATACTCAATCTGCAATCTTCCAACCTCTATCCACAAACATCAAACCTCATCACTCAACACTCAACACTCAGTCCTCAACCTTCAATCCTCAATCCTCAATCCTCAATCCTCAAGCCTCAATCCTCAATCCTCCATCTTCAATCCTGAATACTCAATCTTCAATCCTCAATCCTCAATCCTCCATCCTCGTTCCTCAAACCTCAACCCTCAACCCTCAGTCCTCATCCTCAATTCTCAATTCTCAATCCTCAAACCTCAATCTTCAATCCTCAATACTCAATACTCGATCCTCAATACTCAGCCATCAATACTCAATTCTCAATACTCAATTGAATATCCTGAATTCTCAGTATTCAATACTCAAACCTCAATCCTCAACGCTCAGCCCTCATCCTCCATCCTCAATCCTCAATCCTCAAACCTCAATCTTCAATCCTCAATCCTCAATCTTCAATCCTGAATACTCAATCTTCAATCCTCAATCCTCAATCCTCAATCCTCAATCCTCAATCCTCAATCCTCAATCGTCAGTCTTCAATCCTCAATACTCAATCTTCAATCCTCAATCCTCAATCCTCAATCCTCAATCCTCAATCCTCATTCTTCTATCCTCAATACCCAATCCTCAATCTTCAATCCTCAATCCTCAATCCTCAATTCTCAATCCTCAATCCTCAGTCCTCAGTCCTCAAACCTCAATCCTCAACCCTCAGCCCTCATCCTCAATCCTCAATCCTCAATCCTCAATACTCAATCCCCAATCCTCAATCCTTAATCCACAATCTTCAATCCTCAATCCTCAATTCTCAATCATCAATACTCAATCCTCAATCCTCAATCCTCAATCCCCAATCCTCAATCTTCAATCCTCAATCCTCAATCCTCAAGCCTCAATCCTCAATCCTCAACCCTCAGTCCTCATCCTCAATTCTCAATTCTCAATCGTCAATCCTCAATTCTCAACCTTCAATCCTCAATAATCAATCTCCAATCCTAGATCCTCAATCCCCAATCCTCAATCGTTAATCCTCAATCTTCAATCTTCAATCATCAATACTCAATCTTCACTCCTCAATTCTCAATCCTCAATCCTCAATCCTCAATCCTCAATCCTCAATCCTCAATCCTCATTCTTCAGTCCTCAACACCCAATCCTCAATCTTCAACCCTCAATCATCAATCCTCAATTCTCATTCCTCAATCCACAGTCCACAGACCTCAAACCTCAATCCTCAACCCTCAGCCATCATCCTCAATCCTCAATCCTCAATCCTCAATCCTCAATCCTCAGTCATCAATCCTCAATTTTCAATACTCAATCCTCAATCCTCAATCCTCAATCCTCAATCCTCAATCCTCATTCCTCAAACTCCAATCCTCAACCCTCAGACCTCATCCTCCATCATCAATCCTCAATCCTCAATCCTCAATCTTAAATCCTCAATACTCAACCTTCGATCCTCAATCCTCAGTCCTCAAACCTCAATCCTCATTCCTCAAACCTCAATCCTGAATATTCAATCCTGAATCCTCAATCTTCAGACCTCAGTCCTCAACAATCAGTTGTCAATTCTCAATCCTCAATACAATATCATCAATTCACAGTTTTCAATACACAATACTCAATCTGCAATCTTCAAATCTCTATCCACAAACATCAATTCTCATCACTGAACCCTCAACACACAGTCCCCAATCCTCAATCTTCAATCCTCAATCCTCAATCCTCAATCTTCAATCCTCAATACTCAATCTTCAATCCTCAATCCTCAATCCCCAATCCTCAATCCTCAATTCTCAATCGTCGGTCTTCAATACTCAATACTCAATCTGCAATTCTCAGTCCTCCATCCTTAATCCTCAATCCTCATTCTTCAGTCCTCAATACCCATACCTCAATCTTCGACCCGCAATCCTCAATCCTCAATTCTCAATCCTCAATCCTCAGTCCACAGTCCTCAAACCTCAATCCTCAACCCTCAGCCATCATCCTCAATCCTCAATCCTCGTTCCTCAATCCTCAATCCTCAATCCTCAATCCTCAATAGTCAATCTCCAATCCTAGATCCTCAATCCCCAATCCTCAATCCTTAATCCACAATTTCAATCCTCAATCCTCAATTCTCAATCATCAATACTCAATCCTCAATCCTCAATCCTCAATCCCCAATCCTCAATCTTCAATCCTCAATCCTCAATCCTCAAGCCTCAATCCTCAATCCTCAATCTTCAATCCTGAATACTCAATCTTCAATCCTCAATCCTCAATCCTCAATCCTCAACCCTCAATCGTCAGTCTTCAATCCTCAACACTCAATCTTCAATCCTCAATCCTCAATCCTCAATCCTCAATCCTCATTCGACTATCCTCAATACCCAATCCTCAATCTTCAATCCTCAATCCTCAATCCTCAATTCTCAATCCTCAATCCTCAGTCCTCAGTCCTCAAACCTCAATCCTCAACCCTCAGCCCTCATCCTCAATCCTCAATCCTCAATCCTCAATCCTCAATCCCCAATCCTCAATCCTTAATCCACAATCTTCAATCCTCAATCCTCAATTCTCAATCATCAATACTCAAATCTCAATCCTCAATCCTCAATCCCCAATCCTCAATCTTCAATCCTCAATCCTCAATCCTCAAGCCTCAATCCTCAACCCTCAATCCTCAATCCTCTATCCTCAATCGTCAGTCTTCAATCCTCAATACTCAATCTTCAATCCTCAGTCCTCAATCCTCAATCCTCAAACCTCAGTCGTCAATCCTCAACCTTCAATACTCAATCGTCAATCCTCAGTCCACAATTCTCAATCCTCAATCCTCGTTCCTCAAACCTCAATCCTCAACCCTCAGTCCTCATCCTCAATTCTCAATTCTCAATCCTCAAACCTCAATCTTCAATCCTCAATACTCAATCCTCAAACCTCAATACTCAACCATCAATCCTCAATTCTCAATACTCAATAGAATATCCTGAATTCTCAGTATTCAATACTCAAACCTCAATCCTCAACCCTCAGCCCTCATCCTCCATCCTCAATCCTCAATCCTGAAAACTCAATCTTCAATCCTCAATACTCAATCTTCGATTCTCAATCCTCAATCCTCAATACTCAATCCACAACCATCAATCTTCAATCATCAATCCTCAATCCTCAATCCTCAATCCTCAATCCTCAATCATCAGTCCTCAATCTTCAGCACTCTATCATCAACCCTCAATCCTCAATCTTCGATCCTCAATCCTCAATCCTCGATACTCAATCCTCAATCCTCAATCATCAATCCTCAAACTTCAACACTCAATCCTCAATCCTCAATCCTCAATCCTCAATCATCAATCCTCAATCTTCAATACTCAATCCTCAATCCTCAATCCTCAATCCTCAATACTCAAACATCAATCCTCAATTCCCAATACTCAATAGAATATCCTGGATTATCAGTATTCAATACTCAAACCTCAATCCTCAGCCATCAGCCCTCATCCTCCATCCTCAATCCTCAATCCTCAAACCCCAATCTCCAATCCTCAATACTCAATCTTCGATCCTCATTCCGCAACACTCAATCCTCAATCCTCAATCCTCAGTCAAAAATACTCAATCTTCAATACTCAATCCTCAATCCTCTATCCTCAATCCTCAATCCTCAATCCTCAATCCTCAATCCTCATTCCTCAAACCTCAATCCTCAACCCTCAATCCTCATCCTCAATTCTCAATTCTCAATCCTCAATCCTCAATTCTCAATCTTCAATCCTCAATAATCAATCTCCAATCCTAGATCCTCAATCCCCAATCCTCAATCGCAAATCCTCAATCTTCAATCCTCAATCCCCAGTCCTCAATCCTCAATACTCAATCTTTAATCCTCAATCCTCAATTATCAGTCCTCAATACTCAATCCTCAATCGTCAGTCCTCAATCGTCAATCCTCAATCCCCAATCCTGAATCTTCAATCCTCAATACTCAACCCACAATCCTCAATCCTCAATCTTCAATCCTCAATACTCAATCTTCAATCCTCAATCCTCAAACCTCAATCCTCAATCCTCAATCCTCAACTCTCAATCTTCAATCCTCAACCGTCAGTCCTCGTCCTCAATCCTCAAACCTCAATCCTCAATCCTCAATCTTCAATCATCGATACTCAATCTTCAATCCTCAATTCTCAATGCTCAATCCTCAATCCTCAATCCTAATTCTTCAGTCCTCAACACCCAATCCTTAATCTTCAACCCTCAATCCTCAATCCTCAATTCTCAATCCTCAATCCTCAGTCCACAGTCCTCAAACCTCAATCCTCAACCCTCAGCCATCATCCTCAATCCTCAATCCTCAATCCTCAATCCTCAGTCATCAGTCCTCAATCTTCAATACTCAATCCTCAATCCTCAAACCTCAATCCTCAATCCTCAATCTTCAATCATCAATACTCAATCTTCAATCCTCAAACCTCAATCCTCAATCCTCAAACCTCAATCCTCAATCTTCAATCCTCAACCGTCAGCCCTCGTCCTCAATCCTCAAACCTCAATCCTCAATCCTCAATCCTCAATATTGAACACACAACCATCAGCCATCAATTCTCAATACTCAACCATCAATCCTCAATTCTTAATACTCAATAGAATATCCTGAATTCTCATGATTCAATACTCATCCCACAATATTCAATAATCAAATCTCGATCCTCAAACATCAATTCTCAACACTCAATCCTCAACACTCGGTCCTCTCTCTTCAATCCTCCAACCTCAATCCTCTATCCTCAAGCGTCAATCCTCAATCCTCAATCCTCAACCCTCAATCCTCAGTCCTCAAACCTCAATTCCGTATCCGCAATCCTGAATGCTCAATCTTCATTCCTCAGTCCGCAACAATCAATAGTCAATCCTCAATCCTCAACAGAATATCCTCTATTCACAGTTTTCAATACTCAATCCCCAATCTTCAATCTTCAAATCTCAATCCACAGTCATCAATTCTCATCACTCAACCCTCAACACTCAGTCCTGAATCTTCAATCCTCAATCCTCAATCCTCAATCTTCTATCCTCCATACTCAATCTTCAATCCTCAATCCTCAATCATCAATCATCAATCCTCAATCCTCAGTCATCAATCCACAATCTTCAATACTCAATCCTCAGTCCTCAATCCTTAATCATCAATTCTCAAGCCTCAATCCTCAATCCTCAATCTTCAATCCTGAATACTCAATCTTCAATCCTCAATCCTCAATCCTCAATCCTCCATTCTCAATCGTCAGTCTTCAATCCTCAATACTCAATCTTCAATCCTCAATCCTCAATCCTCAACCCTCAAACCTCATTCTTCTATCCTCAATACCCAATCCTCAATCTTCAATCCTCAATCCTCAATCCTCAATCCTCAATTCTCAATCCTCAATCCTCAGTCCTCAGTCCTCAAACCTCAATCCTCAACCCTCAGCCCTCATCCTCAATCCTCAATCCTCAATCCTCAATCCTGAATCTTCAATCCTCAATTCTCAATCTTCATTCCTCAATACTGAATCCTCAATCCTCAATCCTCAATAGACAATCTCCAATCCTCAATCCTCAATCCTCAATCCTTAATCCACAATCTTCAATCCTCAATCCTCAATTCTCAATCATCAATACTCAATCCTCAATCCCCAATCCTCAAACCCCAACCCTCAATCCTCAGTCCTCAAACCTCAATTCCGAATCCTCAATACTGACTGCTCAATCTTCATCCCGCAGTCCGCAACTATCAATTGTCAATCCTCAATCCTCAATCCTCAGTCCTCAATCCACAATCATAAATCCTCAATCTTCAATAGTCAATCCTCAATCCTCAATCCTCAATCCTCAATAGAATATCCTCAATTCACAGTTTTCAATACTCAATACTCGATCTGCAATCTTCCAACCTCTATCCACAAACCTCAATTCTCATAACTCAACCCTCAAACCTCAGTACTCAATGTTCAACCCTCAATCCTCAATTCTCAATCTTCATTCCTCTATACTGAATCTTCAATCTTCAATACTCAATCTTCAATCCTCAATCCTCAATCCTCAATCCTCAATCCTCAATCCTCAATCATCACTCCTCAATCTTCAAAACTCAATCCTCAATTCTCAATTCTCATTCCTCAATACTCAACCATGAATCCTCAATCTTCAATCCTCAAACCTCAGTCTTCAATCATCAATCCTCAATCCTCAATCCTCAATCCTCAATCCTCAATCATCCATCCGCAGTCCTCAATCATCAACCTTCATTCCTCAATACTCAATCTTCAATCCTCAATACTCAATCCACAGTCGTCAATTCTCATTCGTCAATCCTCAATACCCAATCCTTAATCCTCAATCCTCAATCTTCAATAGTCAATCCTCAATCCTCAATCCTCAATCCTCAATATTCAATACTCAATCCTCAATCCTCAATCCTCAATCCTCAATCTTCAATCATCAATACTCAATCTTCAATCCTCCATTCTCAATCCTCAATCCTCAATCCTCAATCCTCAATATTGAACACACAACCAGCAGCCATCAATTCTCTATACTCAAACATCAATCCTCAATTCTTAATACTCAATAGAATATCCTGAATACTCATGATTCAATACTCAACCCACAATATTCAATAATCAAATCTCGATCCTCAAACATCAATTCTCAACACTCAATCCTCAACACTCGGTCCTCTCTCTTCAATCCTCCAACCTCAATCCTCTATCCTCAAGCGTCAATCCTCAACCCTCAATCCTCAACCCTCAATCCTCAGTCCTCAAACCTCAATTCCGTATCCTCAATCCTGAATGCTCAATCTTCATTTCTCAGTCCGCAACAATCAATAGTCAATCCTCAATCCTCAACAGAATATCCTCTATTCACAGTTTTCAATACTCAATCCCCAATCTTCAATCTTCAAATCTCAATCCACAGTCATCAATTCTCATCACTCAACCCTCAACACTCAGTCCTGAATCTTCAATCCTCAATCCTCAATCCTCAATCTTCTATCCTCCATACTCAATCTTCAATCCCCAATCCTCAATCATCAATCATCAATCCTCAATCCTCAGTCATCAATCCACAATCTTCAATACTCAATCCTCAGTCCTCAATCCTTAATCATCAATCCTCAAGCCTCAATCCTCAATCCTCAATCTTCAATCCTGAATACTCAATCATCAATCCTCAATCCTCAATCCTCAATACTCCATCCTCAATCGTCAGTCTTCAATCCTCAATACTCAATCTTCAATCCTCAATCCTCAATCCTCAACACTCAAACCTCATTCTTCTATCCTTAATACCCAATCCTCAATCTTCAATCCTCAATCCACAATCCTCAATTCTCAATCCTCAATCCTCAGTCCTCAGTCCTCAAACCTCAATCCTCAACCCTCAGCCCTCATCCTCAATCCTCAATCCTCAATCCTCAACCTTCAATCCTCAATTCTCAATCTTCATTCCTCAATACTGAATCCGGAATCCTCAATTCTCAATAGTCAATTTCCAATCCTCAATCCTCAATCCTCAATCCTTAATCCACAATCTTCAAACCTCAATCCTCAATTCTCAATCATCAATACTCAATCCTCAATCCTCAATCCTCAAACCCGAACCCTCAATCCTCAGTCCTCAAACCTCAATTCCGAATCCTCAATACTGACCGCTCAATCTTCATCCCTCAGTCCGCAACTGTCAATTGTCAATCCTCAATCCTCAATCCTCAGTCCTCAATCCACAATCATAAATCCTCAATCTTCAATAGTCAATCCTCAATCCTCAATCCTCAATCCTCAATAGAATATCCTCAATTCACAGTTTTCAATACTCAATACTCTATATGCAATCTTCCAATCTCTATCCACAAACCTCAATTCTCAGAACTCAACCCTCAACACTCAGTCCTCAATGTTCAATCCTCAATCCTCAATTCTCAATCTTCATTCCTCAATACTGAATCTTCAATCCTCAATACTCAGTCTTCAATCATCAATCCTCAATCCTCAATCCTCAATCCTCAATCTTCAATCCTCAATACTCAATCTTCAATCCTCAATCCTCAAACCTCAATCCTCAGTCCTCAATCCTCAATCCTCAATCTTCAATCCTCAACCGTCAGTCCTCGTCCTCAATCCTCAAACCTCAATCCTCAATCTTCAATCATCAATACTCAATCTTCAATCCTCCATTCTCAATCCTCAATCCTCAATCCTCAATCCTCAATATTGAACACACAACCAGCAGCCATCAATTCTCTATACTCAAACATCAATCCTCAATTCTTAATACTCAATGGAATATCCTGAATACTCATGATTCAATACTCAACCCACAATATTCAATAATCAAATCTCGATCCTCAAACATCAATTCTCAACACTCAATCCTCAACACTCGGTCCTCTCTCTTCAATCCTCCAACCTCAATCCTCTATCCTCAAGCGTCAATCCTCAACCCTCAATCCTCAACCCTCAATCCTCAGTCCTCAAACCTCAATTCCGAATCCTCAATACTGACTGCTCAATCTTCATCCCTCAGTCCGCAACTGTCAATTGTCAATCCTCAATCCTCAATCCTCAGTCCTCAATCCACAATCATAAATCCTCAATCTTCAATAGTCAATCCTCAATCCTCAAACCTCAATCCTCAATAGAATATCCTCAATTCACAGTTTTCAATACTCAATACTCAATATGCAATCTTCCAACCTCTATCCACAAACCTCAAATCTCATAACTCAACCCTCAACACTCAGTCCTCAATGTTCAATCCTCAATCCTCAATTCTCAATCTTCATTCCTCAATACTGAATCTTCAATCCTCAATACTCAGTCTTCAATCATCAATCCTCAATCCTCAATCCTCAATCCTCAATCTTCACTCCTCCATACTCAGTCTTCAATCCTCAATCCTCAACCTTCAATCCTCATTACGCAATCTTCAATCCTCAATCCTCAATCCTCAATCCTCAATCCTCAGTCATCAATCCTCAATCTTCAATCCTCAATCCTCAATCCTCAATCCTCAAGCCTCAATCCTCAATCCTCAAACCTCAATCCTGAATACTCAATCTTCAATCCTCAATCCTCAATCCTCAATCCTCAATCCTCAATCGTCAGTCTTCAATCCTCAATACTCAATCTTCAATCCTCAATCCTCAATCCTCAATCCTCAATCCTCATTCTTCTATCCTCAATACCCAATCCTCAATCTTCAATCCTCAATCCTCAATCCTCAATCCTCAATCCTCAATCCTCAATCCTCAGTCCTCAGTCCTCAAACCTCAATCCTCAACCCTCAGCCCTCATCCTCAATCCTCAATCCTCAATCCTCAATCCTCAATCCTCAGTCTTCAATCCTCAGTACTCAATCGTCAATCCACAATCCTCAGACCTCGAACCTCAATTCTGAATCCTCAATCCTGAATCCTCAATCTTCAGCTCTCAGTCATCAACAATCAGTTGTCAATCCTCAATACTCAATAGAATATCCTCAATTCACAGTTTTCAATACTCAATACTCAATCTTCAATCTTCCAACCTCAATGCACAAACATCAATCCTCATCACTCAACCCTCAACACTCAGTCCTCAATGTTCAATCCTCAATCCTCAATTCTCAATCTTCATTCCTCAATACTGAAACTTCAATCCTCAATACTCAATCTTCAGTCCTCAATCCTCAATCCTCAATCCTCAATGCTCAATCCTCAATCATCAATCCTCAATCTTCAAAAATCTATCCTCAATTCTCAATCCTCAATACTCAACCATCAATCCTCAATCTTCAATCCTCAATACTCAGTCTTCAATCATCAATCCTCAATCCTCAATCCTCAATCCTCAATCCTCAATCCTCAATCATCAATCATCAATCCTCAATCCTCAGTCATCAATCCACAATCTTCAATACTCAATCCTCAGTCCTCAATCCTTAATCATCAATCCTCAAGCCTCAATCCTCAATCCTCAATCTTCAATCCTGAATACTCAATCATCAATCCTCAATCCTCAATCCTCAATACTCCATCCTCAATCGTCAGTCTTCAATCCTCAATACTCAATCTTCAATCCTCAATCCTCAATCCTCAACACTCAAACCTCATTCTTCTATCCTTAATACCCAATCCTCAATCTTCAATCCTCAATCCACAATCCTCAATTCTCAATCCTCAATCCTCAGTCCTCAGTCCTCAAACCTCAATCCTCAACCCTCAGCCCTCATCCTCAATCCTCAATCCTCAATCCTCAACCTTCAATCCTCAATTCTCAATCTTCATTCCTCAATACTGAATCCGGAATCCTCAATTCTCAATAGTCAATTTCCAATCCTCAATCCTCAATCCTCAATCCTTAATCCACAATCTTCAAACCTCAATCCTCAATTCTCAATCATCAATACTCAATCCTCAATCCTCAATCCTCAAACCCGAACCCTCAATCCTCAGTCCTCAAACCTCAATTCCGAATCCTCAATACTGACTGCTCAATCTTCATCCCTCAGTCCGCAACTGTCAATTGTCAATCCTCAATCCTCAATCCTCAGTCCTCAATCCACAATCATAAATCCTCAATCTTCAATAGTCAATCCTCAATCCTCAATCCTCAATCCTCAATAGAATATCCTCAATTCACAGTTTTCAATACTCAATACTCAATATGCAATCTTCCAATCTCTATCCACAAACCTCAATTCTCATAACTCAACCCTCAACACTCAGTCCTCAATGTTCAATCCTCAATCCTCAATTCTCAATCTTCATTCCTCAATACTGAATCTTCAAACCTCAATACTCAGTCTTCAATCATCAATCCTCAATCCTCAATCCTCAATCCTCAATCTTCAATCCTCAATACTCAATCTTCAATCCTCAATCCTCAAACCTCAATCCTCAGTCCTCAATCCTCAATCCTCAATCTTCAATCCTCAACCGTCAGTCCTCGTCCTCAATCCTCAAACCTCAATCCTCAATCTTCAATCATCAATACTCAATCTTCAATCCTCCATTCTCAATCCTCAATCCTCAATCCTCAATCCTCAATATTGAACACACAACCAGCAGCCATCAATTCTCTATACTCAAACATCAATCCTCAATTCTTAATACTCAACGGAATATCCTGAATACTCATGATTCAATACTCAACCCAAAATATTCAATAATCAAATCTCGATCCTCAAACATCAATTCTCAACACTCAATCCTCAACACTCGGTCCTCTCTCTTCAATCCTCCAACCTCAATCCTCTATCCTCAAGCGTCAATCCTCAACCCTCAATCCTCAACCCTCAATCCTCAGTCCTCAAACCTCAATTCCGTATCCTCAATCCTGAATGCTCAATCTTCATTTCTCAGTCCGCAACAATCAATAGTCAATCCTCAATCCTCAACAGAATATCCTCTATTCACAGTTTTCAATACTCAATCCCCAATCTTCAATCTTCAAATCTCAATCCACAGTCATCAATTCTCATCACTCAACCCTCAACACTCAGTCCTGAATCTTCAATCCTCAATCCTCAATCCTCAATCTTCTATCCTCCATACTCAATCTTCAATCCCCAATCCTCAATCATCAATCATCAATCCTCAATCCTCAGTCATCAATCCACAATCTTCAATACTCAATCCTCAGTCCTCAATCCTTAATCATCAATCCTCAAGCCTCAATCCTCAATCCTCAATCTTCAATCCTGAATACTCAATCATCAATCCTCAATCCTCAATCCTCAATACTCCATCCTCAATCGTCAGTCTTCAATCCTCAATACTCAATCTTCAATCCTCAATCCTCAATCCTCAACCCTCAAACCTCATTCTTCTATCCTTAATACCCAATCCTCAATCTTCAATCCTCAATCCACAATCCTCAATTCTCAATCCTCAATCCTCAGTCCTCAGTCCTCAAACCTCAATCCTCAACCCTCAGCCCTCATCCTCAATCCTCAATCCTCAATCCTCAACCTTCAATCCTCAATTCTCAATCATCATTCCTCAATACTGAATCCTCAATCCTCAATTCTCAATAGTCAATTTCCAATCCTCAATCCTCAATCCTCAATCCTTAATCCACAATCTTCAAACCTCAATCCTCAATTCTGAATCATCAATACTAAATACTCAATCCTCAATCCTCAAACCCGAACCCTCAATCCTCAGTCCTCAAACCTCAATTCCGAATCCTCAATACTGACTGCTCAATCTTCATCCCTCAGTCCGCAACTGTCAATTGTCAATCCTCAATCCTCAATCCTCAGTCCTCAATCCACAATCATAAATCCTCAATCTTCAATAGTCAATCCTCAATCCTCAAACCTCAATCCTCAATAGAATATCCTCAATTCACAGTTTTCAATACTCAATACTCAATATGCAATCTTCCAACCTCTATCCACAAACCTCAATTCTCATAACTCAACCCTCAACACTCAGTCCTCAATGTTCAATCCTCAATCCTCAATTCTCAATCTTCATTCCTCAATACTGAATCTTCAATCCTCAATACTCAGTCTTCAATCATCAATCCTCAATCCTCAATCCTCAATCCTCAATCTTCACTCCTCCATACTCAGTCTTCAATCCTCAATCCTCAACCTTCAATCCTCATTACGCAATCTTCAATCCTCAATCCTCAATCCTCAATCCTCAATCCTCAGTCATCAATCCTCAATCTTCAATCCTCAATCCTCAATCCTCAATCCTCAAGCCTCAATCCTCAATCCTCAAACTTCAATCCTGAATACTCAATCTTCAATCCTCAATCCTCAATCCTCAATCCTCAATCCTCAATCGTCAGTCTTCAATCCTCAATACTCAATCTTCAATCCTCAATCCTCAATCCTCAATCCTCAATCCTCATTCTTCTATCCTCAATACCCAATCCTCAATCTTCAATCCTCAATCCTCAATCCTCAATCCTCAATTCTCAATCCTCAATCCTCAGTCCTCAGTCCTCAAACCTCAATCCTCAACCCTCAGCCCTCATCCTCAATCCTCAATCCTCAATCCTCAATCCTCAATCCTCAGTCTTCAATCCTCAGTACTCAATCGTCAATCCACAATCCTCAGACCTCGAACCTCAATTCTGAATCCTCAATCCTGAATCCTCAATCTTCAGCTCTCAGTCATCAACAATCAGTTGTCAATCCTCAATACTCAATAGAATATCCTCAATTCACAGTTTTCAATACTCAATACTCAATCTTCAATCTTCCAACCTCTATGCACAAACATCAATCCTCATCACTCAACCCTCAACACTCAGTCCTCAATGTTCAATCCTCAATCCTCAATTCTCAATCTTCATTCCTCAATACTGAAACTTCAATCCTCAATACTCAATCTTCAGTCCGCAATCCTCAATCCTCAATCCTCAATGCTCAATCCTCAATCATCAATCCTCAATCTTCAAAAATCTATCCTCAATTCTCAATCCTCAATACTCAACCATCAATCCTCAATCTTCAATCCTCAATACTCAGTCTTCAATCATCAATCCTCAATCCTCAATCCTCAATCCTCAATCCTCAATCATCAATCCTCAATCCTCAATCCTCAATCCTCAATCCTCAATCCTCAAACCTCAATCCTCAATCTTCAATCCTCAACCGTCAGCCCTCGTCCTCAATCCTCAAACCTCAATCCTCAATCCTCAATCTTCAATCATCAATACTCAATCTTCAATCCTCCATTCTCAATCCTCAGTCCTCAATCCTCAATCCTCAATATTGAACACACAACCATCAGCCATCAATTCTCAATACTCAACCATCAATCCTCAATTCTTAATACTCAATAGAATATCCTGAATTCTCATGATTCAATACTCAACCCACAATATTCAATAATCAAATCTCGATCCTCAAACATCAATTCTCAACACTCAATCCTCAACACTCGGTCCTCTCTCTTCAATCCTCCAACCTCAATCCTCTATCCTCAAGCGTCAATCCTCAATCCTCAATCCTCAACCCTCAATCCTCAGTCCTCAAACCTCAATTCCGTATCCGCAATCCTGAATGCTCAATCTTCATTCCTCAGTCCGCAACAATCAATAGTCAATCCTCAATCCTCAACAGAATATCCTCTATTCACAGTTTTCAATACTCAATCCCCAATCTTCAATCTTCAAATCTCAATCCACAGTCATCAATTCTCATCACTCAACCCTCAACACTCAGTCCTGAATCTTCAATCCTCAATCCTCAATCCTCAATCTTCTATCCTCCATACTCAATCTTCAATCCTCAATCCTCAATCATCAATCATCAATCCTCAATCCTCAGTCATCAATCCACAATCTTCAATACTCAATCCTCAGTCCTCAATCCTTAATCATCAATTCTCAAGCCTCAATCCTCAATCCTCAATCTTCAATCCTGAATACTCAATCTTCAATCCTCAATCCTCAATCCTCAATCCTCCATTCTCAATCGTCAGTCTTCAATCCTCAATACTCAATCTTCAATCCTCAATCCTCAATCCTCAACCCTCAAACCTCATTCTTCTATCCTCAATACCCAATCCTCAATCTTCAATCCTCAATCCTCAATCCTCAATCCTCAATTCTCAATCCTCAATCCTCAGTCCTCAGTCCTCAAACCTCAATCCTCAACCCTCAGCCCTCATCCTCAATCCTCAATCCTCAATCCTCAATCCTCAATCTTCAATCCTCAATTCTCAATCTTCATTCCTCAATACTGAATCCTCAATCCTCAATCCTCAATAGACAATCTCCAATCCTCAATCCTCAATCCTCAATCCTTAATCCACAATCTTCAATCCTCAATCCTCAATTCTCAATCATCAATACTCAATCCTCAATCCCCAATCCTCAAACCCCAACCCTCAATCCTCAGTCCTCAAACCTCAATTCCGAATCCTCAATACTGACTGCTCAATCTTCATCCCTCAGTCCGCAACTATCAATTGTCAATCCTCAATCCTCAATCCTCAGTCCTCAATCCACAATCATAAATCCTCAATCTTCAATAGTCAATCCTCAATCCTCAATCCTCAATCCTCAATAGAATATGCTCAATTCACAGTTTTCAATACTCAATACTCGATCTGCAATCTTCCAACCTCTATCCACAAACCTCAATTCTCATAACTCAACCCTCAAACCTCAGTACTCAATGTTCAACCCTCAATCCTCAATTCTCAATCTTCATTCCTCAATACTGAATCTTCAATCTTCAATACTCAATCTTCAATCCTCAATCCTCAATCCTCAATCCTCAATCCTCAATCCTCAATCATCACTCCTCAATCTTCAAAACTCAATCCTCAATTCTCAATTCTCATTCCTCAATACTCAACCATCAATCCTCAATCTTCAATCCTCAAACCTCAGTCTTCAATCATCAATCCTCAATCCTCAATCCTCAATCCTCAATCCTCAATCATCAATCCGCAGTCCTCAATCATCAACCTTCATTCCTCAATACTCAATCTTCAATCCTCAATACTCAATCCACAGTCGTCAATTCTCATTCGTCAATCCTCAATACCCAATCCTTAATCCTCAATCCTCAATCTTCAATAGTCAATCCTCAATCCTCAATCCTCAATCCTCAATACTCAATCTTCAATACTCAATCCTCAATCCTCAATCCTCAATCCTCAATCCTCAATCCTCAATCCTCATTCCTCAAACCTCAAACCTCAAACCTCAGTCCTCATCCTCAATTCTCAATTCTCAATCCTCAATCCTCAATTCTCAATCTTCAATCCTCAATAATCAATCTCCAATCCTAGATACTCAATCCCCAATCCTCAATCGTTAATCCTCAATCTTCAATCCTCAATCCCCAGTCCTCAATCCTCAATACTCAATCTTCAATCCTCAATCCTCAATTCTCAATCCTCAATACTCAATCCTCAATCGTCAATCCTCAATCGTCAATCATCAATCCGCAATCCTGAATCTTCAATCCTCAATCCTCAAACCTCAATCCTCAATCCTCAATCCTCAATCCTCAATCCTCAGTCTTCAATCCTCAGTACTCAATCGTCAATCCACAATCCTCAGACCTCGAACCTCAATTCTGAATCCTCAATCCTGAATCCTCAATCTTCAGCTCTCAGTCATCAACAATCAGTTGTCAATCCTCAATACTCAATAGAATATCCTCAATTCACAGTTTTCAATACTCAATACTCAATCTTCAATCTTCCAACCTCTATGCACAAACATCAATCCTCATCACTCAACCCTCAACACTCAGTCCTCAATGTTCAATCCTCAATCCTCAATTCTCAATCTTCATTCCTCAATACTGAAACTTCAATCCTCAATACTCAATCTTCAGTCCTCAATCCTCAATCCTCAATCCTCAATGCTCAATCCTCAATCATCAATCCTCAATCTTCAAAAATCTATCCTCAATTCTCAATCCTCAATACTCAACCATCAATCCTCAATCTTCAATCCTCAATACTCAGTCTTCAATCATCAATCCTCAATCCTCAATCCTCAATCCTCAATCCTCAATCATCAATCCTCAATCCTCAATCCTCAATCCTCAATCCTCAATCCTCAAACCTCAATCCTCAATCTTCAATCCTCAACCGTCAGCCCTCGTCCTCAATCCTCAAACCTCAATCCTCAATCCTCAATCTTCAATCATCAATACTCAATCTTCAATCCTCCATTCTCAATCCTCAATCCTCAATCCTCAATCCTCAATATTGAACACACAACCATCAGCCATCAATTCTCAATACTCAACCATCAATCCTCAATTCTTAATACTCAATAGAATATCCTGAATTCTCATGATTCAATACTCAACCCACAATATTCAATAATCAAATCTCGATCCTCAAACATCAATTCTCAACACTCAATCCTCAACACTCGGTCCTCTCTCTTCAATCCTCCAACCTCAATCCTCTATCCTCAAGCGTCAATCCTCAATCCTCAATCCTCAACCCTCAATCCTCAGTCCTCAAACCTCAATTCCGTATCCGCAATCCTGAATGCTCAATCTTCATTCCTCAGTCCGCAACAATCAATAGTCAATCCTCAATCCTCAACAGAATATCCTCTATTCACAGTTTTCAATACTCAATCCCCAATCTTCAATCTTCAAATCTCAATCCACAGTCATCAATTCTCATCACTCAACCCTCAACACTCAGTCCTGAATCTTCAATCCTCAATCCTCAATCCTCAATCTTCTATCCTCCATACTCAATCTTCAATCCTCAATCCTCAATCATCAATCATCAATCCTCAATCCTCAGTCATCAATCCACAATCTTCAATACTCAATCCTCAGTCCTCAATCCTTAATCATCAATTCTCAAGCCTCAATCCTCAATCCTCAATCTTCAATCCTGAATACTCAATCTTCAATCCTCAATGCTCAATCCTCAATCCTCCATTCTCAATCGTCAGTCTTCAATCCTCAATACTCAATCTTCAATCCTCAATCCTCAATCCTCAACCCTCAAACCTCATTCTTCTATCCTCAATACCCAATCCTCAATCTTCAATCCTCAATCCTCAATCCTCAATCCTCAATTCTCAATCCTCAATCCTCAGTCCTCAGTCCTCAAACCTCAATCCTCAACCCTCAGCCCTCATCCTCAATCCTCAATCCTCAATCCTCAATCCTCAATCTTCAATCCTCAATTCTCAATCTTCATTCCTCAATACTGAATCCTCAATCCTCAATCCTCAATAGACAATCTCCAATCCTCAATCCTCAATCCTCAATCCTTAATCCACAATCTTCAATCCTCAATCCTCAATTCTCAATCATCAATACTCAATCCTCAATCCCCAATCCTCAAACCCCAACCCTCAATCCTCAGTCCTCAAACCTCAATTCCGAATCCTCAATACTGACTGCTCAATCTTCATCCCTCAGTCCGCAACTATCAATTGTCAATCCTCAATCCTCAATCCTCAGTCCTCAATCCACAATCATAAATCCTCAATCTTCAATAGTCAATCCTCAATCCTCAATCCTCAATCCTCAATAGAATATCCTCAATTCACAGCTTTCAATACTCAATACTCGATCTGCAATCTTCCAACCTCTATCCACAAACCTCAATTCTCATAACTCAACCCTCAAACCTCAGTACTCAATGTTCAACCCTCAATCCTCAATTCTCAATCTTCATTCCTCAATACTGAATCTTCAATCTTCAATACTCAATCTTCAATCCTCAATCCTCAATCCTCAATCCTCAATCCTCAATCCTCAATCATCACTCCTCAATCTTCAAAACTCAATCCTCAATTCTCAATTCTCATTCCTCAATACTCAACCATCAATCCTCAATCTTCAATCCTCAAACCTCAGTCTTCAATCATCAATCCTCAATCCTCAATCCTCAATCCTCAATCCTCAATCCTCAATCCTCAATCATCAATCCGCAGTCCTCAATCATCAACCTTCATTCCTCAATACTCAATCTTCAATCCTCAATACTCAATCCACAGTCGTCAATTCTCATTCGTCAATCCTCAATACCCAATCCTTAATCCTCAATCCTCAATCTTCAATAGTCAATCCTCAATCCTCAATCCTCAATCCTCAATACTCAATCTTCAATACTCAATCCTCAATCCTCAATCCTCAATCCTCAATCCTCAATCCTCAATCCTCATTCCTCAAACCTCAAACCTCAAACCTCAGTCCTCATCCTCAATTCTCAATTCTCAATCCTCAATCCTCAATTCTCAATCTTCAATCCTCAATAATCAATCTCCAATCCTAGATACTCAATCCCCAATCCTCAATCGTTAATCCTCAATCTTCAATCCTCAATCCCCAGTCCTCAATCCTCAATACTCAATCTTCAATCCTCAATCCTCAATTCTCAATCCTCAATACTCAATCCTCAATCGTCAATCCTCAATCGTCAATCATCAATCCGCAATCCTGAATCTTCAATCCTCAATCCTCAAACCTCAATCCTCAATCCTCAATCTTCAATCCTCAATACTCAATCTTCAATCCTCAATCCTCAAACCTCAATCCTCAGTCCTCAATCCTCAATCCTCAATCTTCAATCCTCAACCGTCAGTCCTCGTCCTCAATCCTCAAACCTCAATCATCAATCCTCAATATTCAATCATCAATACTCAATCTTCAATCCTCCATTCTCAATCCTCAATCCTCAATCCTCAATCCTCAATATTGAACACACAACCAGCAGCCATCAATTCTCTATACTCAAACATCAATCCTCAATTCTTAATACTCAATAGAATATCCTGAATACTCATGATTCAATACTCAACCCACAATATTCAATAATCAAATCTCGATCCTCAAACATCAATTCTCAACACTCAATCCTCAACACTCGGTCCTCTCTCTTCAATCCTCCAACCTCAATCCTCTATCCTCAAGCGTCAATCCTCAACCCTCAATCCTCAACCCTCAATCCTCAGTCCTCAAACCTCAATTCCGTATCCTCAATCCTGAATGCTCAATCTTCATTTCTCAGTCCGCAACAATCAATAGTCAATCCTCAATCCTCAACAGAATATCCTCTATTCACAGTTTTCAATACTCAATCCCCAATCTTCAATCTTCAAATCTCAATCCACAGTCATCAATTCTCATCACTCAACCCTCACCACTCAGTCCTGAATCTTCAATCCTCAATCCTCAATCCTCAATCTTCTATCCTCCATACTCAATCTTCAATCCCCAATCCTCAATCATCAATCATCAATCCTCAATCCTCAGTCATCAATCCACAATCTTCAATACTCAATCCTCAGTCCTCAATCCTTAATCATCAATCCTCAAGCCTCAATCCTCAATCCTCAATCTTCAATCCTGAATACTCAATCATCAATCCTCAATCCTCAATCCTCAATACTCCATCCTCAATCGTCAGTCTTCAATCCTCAATACTCAATCTTCAATCCTCAATCCTCAATCCTCAACCCTCAAACCTCATTCTTCTATCCTTAATACCCAATCCTCAATCTTCAATCCTCAATCCACAATCCTCAATTCTCAATCCTCAATCCTCAGTCCTCAGTCCTCAAACCTCAATCCTCAACCCTCAGCCCTCATCCTCAATCCTCAATCCTCAATCCTCAACCTTCAATCCTCAATTCTCAATCTTCATTCCTCAATACTGAATCCTCAATCCTCAATTCTCAATAGTCAATTTCCAATCCTCAATCCTCAATCCTCAATCCTTAATCCACAATCTTCAAACCTCAATCCTCAATTCTGAATCATCAATACTCAATCCTCAATCCTCAATCCTCAAACCCGAACCCTCAATCCTCAGTCCTCAAACCTCAATTCCGAATCCTCAATACTGACTGCTCAATCTTCATCCCTCAGTCCGCAACTGTCAATTGTCAATCCTCAATCCTCAATCCTCAGTCCTCAATCCACAATCATAAATCCTCAATCTTCAATAGTCAATCCTCAATCCTCAAACCTCAATCCTCAATAGAATATCCTCAATTCACAGTTTTCAATACTCAATACTCAATATGCAATCTTCCAACCTCTATCCACAAACCTCAATTCTCATAACTCAACCCTCAACACTCAGTCCTCAATGTTCAATCCTCAATCCTCAATTCTCAATCTTCATTCCTCAATACTGAATCTTCAATCCTCAATACTCAGTCTTCAATCATCAATCCTCAATCCTCAATCCTCAATCCTCAATCTTCACTCCTCCATACTCAGTCTTCAATCCTCAATCCTCAACCTTCAATCCTCATTACGCAATCTTCAATCCTCAATCCTCAATCCTCAATCCTCAATCCTCAGTCATCAATCCTCAATCTTCAATCCTCAATCCTCAATCCTCAATCCTCAAGCCTCAATCCTCAATCCTCAAACTTCAATCCTGAATACTCAATCTTCAATCCTCAATCCTCAATCCTCAATCCTCAATCCTCAATCGTCAGTCTTCAATCCTCAATACTCAATCTTCAATCCTCAATCCTCAATCCTCAATCCTCAATCCTCATTCTTCTATCCTCAATACCCAATCCTCAATCTTCAATCCTCAATCCTCAATCCTCAATCCTCAATTCTCAATCCTCAATCCTCAGTCCTCAGTCCTCAAACCTCAATCCTCAACCCTCAGCCCTCATCCTCAATCCTCAATCCTCAATCCTCAATCCTCAATCCTCAGTCTTCAATCCTCAGTACTCAATCGTCAATCCACAATCCTCAGACCTCGAACCTCAATTCTGAATCCTCAATCCTGAATCCTCAATCTTCAGCTCTCAGTCATCAACAATCAGTTGTCAATCCTCAATACTCAATAGAATATCCTCAATTCACAGTTTTCAATACTCAATACTCAATCTTCAATCTTCCAACCTCTATGCACAAACATCAATCCTCATCACTCAACCCTCAACACTCAGTCCTCAATGTTCAATCCTCAATCCTCAATTCTCAATCTTCATTCCTCAATACTGAAACTTCAATCCTCAATCCTCAATCCTCAATCATCAATCCGCAGTCCTCAATCATCAACCTTCATTCCTCAATACTCAATCTTCAATCCTCAATACTCAATCCACAGTCGTCAATTCTCATTCGTCAATCCTCAATACCCAATCCTTAATCCTCAATCCTCAATCTTCAATAGTCAATCCTCAATCCTCAATCCTCAATCCTCAATACTCAATCTTCAATACTCAATCCTCAATCCTCAATCCTCAATCCTCAATCCTCAATCCTCAATCCTCATTCCTCAAACCTCAAACCTCAAACCTCAGTCCTCATCCTCAATTCTCAATTCTCAATCCTCAATCCTCAATTCTCAATCTTCAATCCTCAATAATCAATCTCCAATCCTAGATACTCAATCCCCAATCCTCAATCGTTAATCCTCAATCTTCAATCCTCAATCCCCAGTCCTCAATCCTCAATACTCAATCTTCAATCCTCAATCCTCAATTCTCAATCCTCAATACTCAATCCTCAATCGTCAATCCTCAATCGTCAATCATCAATCCGCAATCCTGAATCTTCAATCCTCAATCCTCAAACCTCAATCCTCAATCCTCAATCCTCAATCCTCAATCCTCAGTCTTCAATCCTCAGTACTCAATCGTCAATCCACAATCCTCAGACCTCGAACCTCAATTCTGAATCCTCAATCCTGAATCCTCAATCTTCAGCTCTCAGTCATCAACAATCAGTTGTCAATCCTCAATACTCAATAGAATATCCTCAATTCACAGTTTTCAATACTCAATACTCAATCTTCAATCTTCCAACCTCTATGCACAAACATCAATCCTCATCACTCAACCCTCAACACTCAGTCCTCAATGTTCAATCCTCAATCCTCAATTCTCAATCTTCATTCCTCAATACTGAAACTTCAATCCTCAATACTCAATCTTCAGTCCTCAATCCTCAATCCTCAATCCTCAATGCTCAATCCTCAATCATCAATCCTCAATCTTCAAAAATCTATCCTCAATTCTCAATCCTCAATACTCAACCATCAATCCTCAATCTTCAATCCTCAATACTCAGTCTTCAATCATCAATCCTCAATCCTCAATCCTCAATCCTCAATCCTCAATCATCAATCCTCAATCCTCAATCCTCAATCCTCAATCCTCAATCCTCAAACCTCAATCCTCAATCTTCAATCCTCAACCGTCAGCCCTCGTCCTCAATCCTCAAACCTCAATCCTCAATCCTCAATCTTCAATCATCAATACTCAATCTTCAATCCTCCATTCTCAATCCTCAATCCTCAATCCTCAATCCTCAATATTGAACACACAACCATCAGCCATCAATTCTCAATACTCAACCATCAATCCTCAATTCTTAATACTCAATAGAATATCCTGAATTCTCATGATTCAATACTCAACCCACAATATTCAATAATCAAATCTCGATCCTCAAACATCAATTCTCAACACTCAATCCTCAACACTCGGTCCTCTCTCTTCAATCCTCCAACCTCAATCCTCTATCCTCAAGCGTCAATCCTCAATCCTCAATCCTCAACCCTCAATCCTCAGTCCTCAAACCTCAATTCCGTATCCGCAATCCTGAATGCTCAATCTTCATTCCTCAGTCCGCAACAATCAATAGTCAATCCTCAATCCTCAACAGAATATCCTCTATTCACAGTTTTCAATACTCAATCCCCAATCTTCAATCTTCAAATCTCAATCCACAGTCATCAATTCTCATCACTCAACCCTCAACACTCAGTCCTGAATCTTCAATCCCCAATCCTCAATCCTCAATCTTCTATCCTCCATACTCAATCTTCAATCCTCAATCCTCAATCATCAATCATCAATCCTCAATCCTCAGTCATCAATCCACAATCTTCAATACTCAATCCTCAGTCCTCAATCCTTAATCATCAATTCTCAAGCCTCAATCCTCAATCCTCAATCTTCAATCCTGAATACTCAATCTTCAATCCTCAATCCTCAATCCTCAATCCTCCATTCTCAATCGTCAGTCTTCAATCTTCAATACTCAATCTTCAATCCTCAATCCTCAATCCTCAACCCTCAAACCTCATTCTTCTATCCTCAATACCCAATCCTCAATCTTCAATCCTCAATCCTCAATCCTCAATCCTCAATTCTCAATCCTCAATCCTCAGTCCTCAGTCCTCAAACCTCAATCCTCAACCCTCAGCCCTCATCCTCAATCCTCAATCCTCAATCCTCAATCCTCAATCTTCAATCCTCAATTCTCAATCTTCATTCCTCAATACTGAATCCTCAATCCTCAATCCTCAATAGACAATCTCCAATCCTCAATCCTCAATCCTCAATCCTTAATCCACAATCTTCAATCCTCAATCCTCAATTCTCAATCATCAATACTCAATCCTCAATCCCCAATCCTCAAACCCCAACCCTCAATCCTCAGTCCTCAAACCTCAATTCCGAATCCTCAATACTGACTGCTCAATCTTCATCCCTCAGTCCGCAACTATCAATTGTCAATCCTCAATCCTCAATCCTCAGTCCTCAATCCACAATCATAAATCCTCAATCTTCAATAGTCAATCCTCAATCCTCAATCCTCAATCCTCAATAGAATATCCTCAATTCACAGCTTTCAATACTCAATACTCGATCTGCAATCTTCCAACCTCTATCCACAAACCTCAATTCTCATAACTCAACCCTCAAACCTCAGTACTCAATGTTCAACCCTCAATCCTCAATTCTCAATCTTCATTCCTCAATACTGAATCTTCAATCTTCAATACTCAATCTTCAATCCTCAATCCTCAATCCTCAATCCTCAATCCTCAATCCTCAATCATCACTCCTCAATCTTCAAAACTCAATCCTCAATTCTCAATTCTCATTCCTCAATACTCAACCATCAATCCTCAATCTTCAATCCTCAAACCTCAGTCTTCAATCATCAATCCTCAATCCTCAATCCTCAATCCTCAATCCTCAATCATCAATCCGCAGTCCTCAATCATCAACCTTCATTCCTCAATACTCAATCTTCAATCCTCAATACTCAATCCACAGTCGTCAATTCTCATTCGTCAATCCTCAATACCCAATCCTTAATCCTCAATCCTCAATCTTCAATAGTCAATCCTCAATCCTCAATCCTCAATCCTCAATACTCAATCTTCAATACTCAATCCTCAATCCTCAATCCTCAATCCTCAATCCTCAATCCTCAATCCTCATTCCTCAAACCTCAAACCTCAAACCTCAGTCCTCATCCTCAATTCTCAATTCTCAATCCTCAATCCTCAATTCTCAATCTTCAATCCTCAATAATCAATCTCCAATCCTAGATACTCAATCCCCAATCCTCAATCGTTAATCCTCAATCTTCAATCCTCAATCCCCAGTCCTCAATCCTCAATACTCAATCTTCAATCCTCAATCCTCAATTCTCAATCCTCAATACTCAATCCTCAATCGTCAATCCTCAATCGTCAATCATCAATCCGCAATCCTGAATCTTCAATCCTCAATCCTCAAACCTCAATCCTCAATCCTCAATCCTCAATCCTCAATCCTCAGTCTTCAATCCTCAGTACTCAATCGTCAATCCACAATCCTCAGACCTCGAACCTCAATTCTGAATCCTCAATCCTGAATCCTCAATCTTCAGCTCTCAGTCATCAACAATCAGTTGTCAATCCTCAATACTCAATAGAATATCCTCAATTCACAGTTTTCAATACTCAATACTCAATCTTCAATCTTCCAACCTCTATGCACAAACATCAATCCTCATCACTCAACCCTCAACACTCAGTCCTCAATGTTCAATCCTCAATCCTCAATTCTCAATCTTCATTCCTCAATACTGAAACTTCAATCCTCAATACTCAATCTTCAGTCCTCAATCCTCAATCCTCAATCCTCAATGCTCAATCCTCAATCATCAATCCTCAATCTTCAAAAATCTATCCTCAATTCTCAATCCTCAATACTCAACCATCAATCCTCAATCTTCAATCCTCAATACTCAGTCTTCAATCATCAATCCTCAATCCTCAATCCTCAATCCTCAATCCTCAATCATCAATCCTCAATCCTCAATCCTCAATCCTCAATCCTCAATCCTCAAACCTCAATCCTCAATCTTCAATCCTCAACCGTCAGCCCTCGTCCTCAATCCTCAAACCTCAATCCTCAATCCTCAATCTTCAATCATCAATACTCAATCTTCAATCCTCCATTCTCAATCCTCAATCCTCAATCCTCAATCCTCAATATTGAACACACAACCATCAGCCATCAATTCTCAATACTCAACCATCAATCCTCAATTCTTAATACTCAATAGAATATCCTGAATTCTCATGATTCAATACTCAACCCACAATATTCAATAATCAAATCTCGATCCTCAAACATCAATTCTCAACACTCAATCCTCAACACTCGGTCCTCTCTCTTCAATCCTCCAACCTCAATCCTCTATCCTCAAGCGTCAATCCTCAATCCTCAATCCTCAACCCTCAATCCTCAGTCCTCAAACCTCAATTCCGTATCCGCAATCCTGAATGCTCAATCTTCATTCCTCAGTCCGCAACAATCAATAGTCAATCCTCAATCCTCAACAGAATATCCTCTATTCACAGTTTTCAATACTCAATCCCCAATCTTCAATCTTCAAATCTCAATCCACAGTCATCAATTCTCATCACTCAACCCTCAACACTCAGTCCTGAATCTTCAATCCTCAATCCTCAATCCTCAATCTTCTATCCTCCATACTCAATCTTCAATCCTCAATCCTCAATCATCAATCATCAATCCTCAATCCTCAGTCATCAATCCACAATCTTCAATACTCAATCCTCAGTCCTCAATCCTTAATCATCAATTCTCAAGCCTCAATCCTCAATCCTCAATCTTCAATCCTGAATACTCAATCTTCAATCCTCAATCCTCAATCCTCAATCCTCCATTCTCAATCGTCAGTCTTCAATCCTCAATACTCAATCTTCAATCCTCAATCCTCAATCCTCAACCCTCAAACCTCATTCTTCTATCCTCAATACCCAATCCTCAATCTTCAATCCTCAATCCTCAATCCTCAATCCTCAATTCTCAATCCTCAATCCTCAGTCCTCAGTCCTCAAACCTCAATCCTCAACCCTCAGCCCTCATCCTCAATCCTCAATCCTCAATCCTCAATCCTCAATCTTCAATCCTCAATTCTCAATCTTCATTCCTCAATACTGAATCCTCAATCCTCAATCCTCAATAGACAATCTCCAATCCTCAATCCTCAATCCTCAATCCTTAATCCACAATCTTCAATCCTCAATCCTCAATTCTCAATCATCAATACTCAATCCTCAATCCCCAATCCTCAAACCCCAACCCTCAATCCTCAGTCCTCAAACCTCAATTCCGAATCCTCAATACTGACTGCTCAATCTTCATCCCTCAGTCCGCAACTATCAATTGTCAATCCTCAATCCTCAATCCTCAGTCCTCAATCCACAATCATAAATCCTCAATCTTCAATAGTCAATCCTCAATCCTCAATCCTCAATCCTCAATAGAATATCCTCAATTCACAGCTTTCAATACTCAATACTCGATCTGCAATCTTCCAACCTCTATCCACAAACCTCAATTCTCATAACTCAACCTCAAACCTCAGTACTCAATGTTCAACCCTCAATCCTCAATTCTCAATCTTCATTCCTCAATACTGAATCTTCAATCTTCAATACTCAATCTTCAATCCTCAATCCTCAATCCTCAATCCTCAATCCTCAATCCTCAATCATCACTCCTCAATCTTCAAAACTCAATCCTCAATTCTCAATTCTCATTCCTCAATACTCAACCATCAATCCTCAATCTTCAATCCTCAAACCTCAGTCTTCAATCATCAATCCTCAATCCTCAATCCTCAATCCTCAATCCTCAATCATCAATCCGCAGTCCTCAATCATCAACCTTCATTCCTCAATACTCAATCTTCAATCCTCAATACTCAATCCACAGTCCGTCAATTCTCATTCGTCAATCCTCAATACCCAATCCTTAATCCTCAATCCTCAATCTTCAATAGTCAATCCTCAATCCTCAATCCTCAATCCTCAATACTCAATCTTCAATACTCAATCCTCAATCCTCAATCCTCAATCCTCAATCCTCAATCCTCAATCCTCATTCCTCAAACCTCAAACCTCAAACCTCAGTCCTCATCCT
Organism: Calliopsis andreniformis; assembly: GCF_051401765.1. Taxonomy (NCBI): domain Eukaryota; kingdom Metazoa; phylum Arthropoda; class Insecta; order Hymenoptera; family Andrenidae; genus Calliopsis; species Calliopsis andreniformis. The sequence continues at coordinate 871,706 of NW_027480515.1, read as the reverse complement.
CAATTCTCAATTCTCAATCCTCAATCCTCAATTCTCAATCTTCAATCCTCAATAATCAATCTCCAATCCTAGATACTCAATCCCCAATCCTCAATCGTTAATCCTCAATCTTCAATCCTCAATCCCCAGTCCTCAATCCTCAATACTCAATCTTCAATCCTCAATCCTCAATTCTCAATCCTCAATACCCAATCCTCAATCGTCAATCCTCAATCGTCAATCATCAATCCGCAATCCTGAATCTTCAATCCTCAATCCTCAAACCTCAATCCTCAATCCTCAATCTTCAATCCTCAATACTCAATCTTCAATCCTCAATCCTCAAACCTCAATCCTCAGTCCTCAATCCTCAATCCTCAATCTTCAATCCTCAACCGTCAGTCCTCGTCCTCAATCCTCAAACCTCAATCCTCAATCCTCAATCTTCAATCATCAATACTCAATCTTCAATCCTCCATTCTCAATCCTCAATCCTCAATCCTCAATCCTCAATATTGAACACACAACCAGCAGCCATCAATTCTCTATACTCAAACATCAATCCTCAATTCTTAATACTCAATAGAATATCCTGAATACTCATGATTCAATACTCAACCCACAATATTCAATAATCAAATCTCGATCCTCAAACATCAATTCTCAACACTCAATCCTCAACACTCGGTCCTCTCTCTTCAATCCTCCAACCTCAATCCTCTATCCTCAAGCGTCAATCCTCAACCCTCAATCCTCAACCCTCAATCCTCAGTCCTCAAACCTCAATTCCGTATCCTCAATCCTGAATGCTCAATCTTCATTTCTCAGTCCGCAACAATCAATAGTCAATCCTCAATCCTCAACAGAATATCCTCTATTCACAGTTTTCAATACTCAATCCCCAATCTTCAATCTTCAAATCTCAATCCACAGTCATCAATTCTCATCACTCAACCCTCAACACTCAGTCCTGAATCTTCAATCCTCAATCCTCAATCCTCAATCTTCTATCCTCCATACTCAATCTTCAATCCCCAATCCTCAATCATCAATCATCAATCCTCAATCCTCAGTCATCAATCCACAATCTTCAATACTCAATCCTCAGTCCTCAATCCTTAATCATCAATCCTCAAGCCTCAATCCTCAATCCTCAATCTTCAATCCTGAATACTCAATCATCAATCCTCAATCCTCAATCCTCAATACTCCATCCTCAATCGTCAGTCTTCAATCCTCAATACTCAATCTTCAATCCTCAATCCTCAATCCTCAACCCTCAAACCTCATTCTTCTATCCTTAATACCCAATCCTCAATCTTCAATCCTCAATCCACAATCCTCAATTCTCAATCCTCAATCCTCAGTCCTCAGTCCTCAAACCTCAATCCTCAACCCTCAGCCCTCATCCTCAATCCTCAATCCTCAATCCTCAACCTTCAATCCTCAATTCTCAATCTTCATTCCTCAATACTGAATCCTCAATCCTCAATTCTCAATAGTCAATTTCCAATCCTCAATCCTCAATCCTCAATCCTTAATCCACAATCTTCAAACCTCAATCCTCAATTCTGAATCATCAATACTCAATCCTCAATCCTCAATCCTCAAACCCGAACCCTCAATCCTCAGTCCTCAAACCTCAATTCCGAATCCTCAATACTGACTGCTCAATCTTCATCCCTCAGTCCGCAACTGTCAATTGTCAATCCTCAATCCTCAATCCTCAGTCCTCAATCCACAATCATAAATCCTCAATCTTCAATAGTCAATCCTCAATCCTCAAACCTCAATCCTCAATAGAATATCCTCAATTCACAGTTTTCAATACTCAATACTCAATATGCAATCTTCCAACCTCTATCCACAAACCTCAATTCTCATAACTCAACCCTCAACACTCAGTCCTCAATGTTCAATCCTCAATCCTCAATTCTCAATCTTCATTCCTCAATACTGAATCTTCAATCCTCAATACTCAGTCTTCAATCATCAATCCTCAATCCTCAATCCTCAATCCTCAATCTTCACTCCTCCATACTCAGTCTTCAATCCTCAATCCTCAACCTTCAATCCTCATTACGCAATCTTCAAACCTCAATCCTCAATCCTCAATCCTCAATCCTCAGTCATCAATCCTCAATCTTCAATCCTCAATCCTCAATCCTCAATCCTCAAGCCTCAATCCTCAATCCTCAAACTTCAATCCTGAATACTCAATCTTCAATCCTCAATCCTCAATCCTCAATCCTCAATCCTCAATCGTCAGTCTTCAATCCTCAATACTCAATCTTCAATCCTCAATCCTCAATCCTCAATCCTCAATCCTCATTCTTCTATCCTCAATACCCAATCCTCAATCTTCAATCCTCAATCCTCAATCCTCAATCCTCAATTCTCAATCCTCAATCCTCAGTCCTCAGTCCTCAAACCTCAATCCTCAACCCTCAGCCCTCATCCTCAATCCTCAATCCTCAATCCTCAATCCTCAATCCTCAGTCTTCAATCCTCAGTACTCAATCGTCAATCCACAATCCTCAGACCTCGAACCTCAATTCTGAATCCTCAATCCTGAATCCTCAATCTTCAGCTCTCAGTCATCAACAATCAGTTGTCAATCCTCAATACTCAATAGAATATCCTCAATTCACAGTTTTCAATACTCAATACTCAATCTTCAATCTTCCAACCTCTATGCACAAACATCAATCCTCATCACTCAACCCTCAACACTCAGTCCTCAATGTTCAATCCTCAATCCTCAATTCTCAATCTTCATTCCTCAATACTGAAACTTCAATCCTCAATCCTCAATCCTCAATCCTCAATCATCAATCCGCAGTCCTCAATCATCAACCTTCATTCCTCAATACTCAATCTTCAATCCTCAATACTCAATCCACAGTCGTCAATTCTCATTCGTCAATCCTCAATACCCAATCCTTAATCCTCAATCCTCAATCTTCAATAGTCAATCCTCAATCCTCAATCCTCAATCCTCAATACTCAATCTTCAATACTCAATCCTCAATCCTCAATCCTCAATCCTCAATCCTCAATCCTCAATCCTCATTCCTCAAACCTCAAACCTCAAACCTCAGTCCTCATCCTCAATTCTCAATTCTCAATCCTCAATCCTCAATTCTCAATCTTCAATCCTCAATAATCAATCTCCAATCCTAGATACTCAATCCCCAATCCTCAATCGTTAATCCTCAATCTTCAATCCTCAATCCCCAGTCCTCAATCCTCAATACTCAATCTTCAATCCTCAATCCTCAATTCTCAATCCTCAATACTCAATCCTCAATCGTCAATCCTCAATCGTCAATCATCAATCCGCAATCCTGAATCTTCAATCCTCAATCCTCAAACCTCAATCCTCAATCCTCAATCCTCAATCCTCAATCCTCAGTCTTCAATCCTCAGTACTCAATCGTCAATCCACAATCCTCAGACCTCGAACCTCAATTCTGAATCCTCAATCCTGAATCCTCAATCTTCAGCTCTCAGTCATCAACAATCAGTTGTCAATCCTCAATACTCAATAGAATATCCTCAATTCACAGTTTTCAATACTCAATACTCAATCTTCAATCTTCCAACCTCTATGCACAAACATCAATCCTCATCACTCAACCCTCAACACTCAGTCCTCAATGTTCAATCCTCAATCCTCAATTCTCAATCTTCATTCCTCAATACTGAAACTTCAATCCTCAATACTCAATCTTCAGTCGTCAATCCTCAATCCTCAATCCTCAATGCTCAATCCTCAATCATCAATCCTCAATCTTCAAAAATCTATCCTCAATTCTCAATCCTCAATACTCAACCATCAATCCTCAATCTTCAATCCTCAATACTCAGTCTTCAATCATCAATCCTCAATCCTCAATCCTCAATCCTCAATCCTCAATCATCAATCCTCAATCCTCAATCCTCAATCCTCAATCCTCAATCCTCAAACCTCAATCCTCAATCTTCAATCCTCAACCGTCAGCCCTCGTCCTCAATCCTCAAACCTCAATCCTCAATCCTCAATCTTCAATCATCAATACTCAATCTTCAATCCTCCATTCTCAATCCTCAATCCTCAATCCTCAATCCTCAATATTGAACACACAACCATCAGCCATCAATTCTCAATACTCAACCATCAATCCTCAATTCTTAATACTCAATAGAATATCCTGAATTCTCATGATTCAATACTCAACCCACAATATTCAATAATCAAATCTCGATCCTCAAACATCAATTCTCAACACTCAATCCTCAACACTCGGTCCTCTCTCTTCAATCCTCCAACCTCAATCCTCTATCCTCAAGCGTCAATCCTCAATCCTCAATCCTCAACCCTCAATCCTCAGTCTTCAAACCTCAATTCCGTATCCGCAATCCTGAATGCTCAATCTTCATTCCTCAGTCCGCAACAATCAATAGTCAATCCTCAATCCTCAACAGAATATCCTCTATTCACAGTTTTCAATACTCAATCCCCAATCTTCAATCTTCAAATCTCAATCCACAGTCATCAATTCTCATCACTCAACCCTCAACACTCAGTCCTGAATCTTCAATCCTCAATCCTCAATCCTCAATCTTCTATCCTCCATACTCAATCTTCAATCCTCAATCCTCAATCATCAATCATCAATCCTCAATCCTCAGTCATCAATCCACAATCTTCAATACTCAATCCTCAGTCCTCAATCCTTAATCATCAATTCTCAAGCCTCAATCCTCAATCCTCAATCTTCAATCCTGAATACTCAATCTTCAATCCTCAATCCTCAATCCTCAATCCTCCATTCTCAATCGTCAGTCTTCAATCCTCAATACTCAATCTTCAATCCTCAATCCTCAATCCTCAACCCTCAAACCTCATTCTTCTATCCTCAATACCCAATCCTCAATCTTCAATCCTCAATCCTCAATCCTCAATCCTCAATTCTCAATCCTCAATCCTCAGTCCTCAGTCCTCAAACCTCAATCCTCAACCCTCAGCCCTCATCCTCAATCCTCAATCCTCAATCCTCAATCCTCAATCTTCAATCCTCAATTCTCAATCTTCATTCCTCCATACTGAATCCTCAATCCTCAATCCTCAATAGACAATCTCCAATCCTCAATCCTCAATCCTCAATCCTTAATCCACAATCTTCAATCCTCAATCCTCAATTCTCAATCATCAATACTCAATCCTCAATCCCCAATCCTCAAACCCCAACCCTCAATCCTCAGTCCTCAAACCTCAATTCCGAATCCTCAATACTGACTGCTCAATCTTCATCCCTCAGTCCGCAACTATCAATTGTCAATCCTCAATCCTCAATCCTCAGTCCTCAATCCACAATCATAAATCCTCAATCTTCAATAGTCAATCCTCAATCCTCAATCCTCAATCCTCAATAGAATATCCTCAATTCACAGCTTTCAATACTCAATACTCGATCTGCAATCTTCCAACCTCTATCCACAAACCTCAATTCTCATAACTCAACCCTCAAACCTCAGTACTCAATGTTCAACCCTCAATCCTCAATTCTCAATCTTCATTCCTCAATACTGAATCTTCAATCTTCAATACTCAATCTTCAATCCTCAATCCTCAATCCTCAATCCTCAATCCTCAATCCTCAATCATCACTCCTCAATCTTCAAAACTCAATCCTCAATTCTCAATTCTCATTCCTCAATACTCAACCATCAATCCTCAATCTTCAATCCTCAAACCTCAGTCTTCAATCATCAATCCTCAATCCTCAATCCTCAATCCTCAATCCTCAATCATCAATCCGCAGTCCTCAATCATCAACCTTCATTCCTCAATACTCAATCTTCAATCCTCAATACTCAATCCACAGTCGTCAATTCTCATTCGTCAATCCTCAATACCCAATCCTTAATCCTCAATCCTCAATCTTCAATAGTCAATCCTCAATCCTCAATCCTCAATCCTCAATACTCAATCTTCAATACTCAATCCTCAATCCTCAATCCTCAATCCTCAATCCTCAATCCTCAATCCTCATTCCTCAAACCTCAAACCTCAAACCTCAGTCCTCATCCTCAATTCTCAATTCTCAATCCTCAATCCTCAATTCTCAATCTTCAATCCTCAATAATCAATCTCCAATCCTAGATACTCAATCCCCAATCCTCAATCGTTAATCCTCAATCTTCAATCCTCAATCCCCAGTCCTCAATCCTCAATACTCAATCTTCAATCCTCAATCCTCAATTCTCAATCCTCAATACTCAATCCTCAATCGTCAATCCTCAATCGTCAATCATCAATCCGCAATCCTGAATCTTCAATCCTCAATCCTCAAACCTCAATCCTCAATCCTCAATCTTCAATCCTCAATACTCAATCTTCAATCCTCAATCCTCAAACCTCAATCCTCAGTCCTCAATCCTCAATCCTCAATCTTCAATCCTCAACCGTCAGTCCTCGTCCTCAATCCTCAAACCTCAATCCTCAATCCTCAATCTTCAATCATCAATACTCAATCTTCAATCCTCCATTCTCAATCCTCAATCCTCAATCCTCAATCCTCAATATTGAACACACAACCAGCAGCCATCAATTCTCTATACTCAAACATCAATCCTCAATTCTTAATACTCAATAGAATATCCTGAATACTCATGATTCAATACTCAACCCACAATATTCAATAATCAAATCTCGATCCTCAAACATCAATTCTCAACACTCAATCCTCAACACTCGGTCCTCTCTCTTCAATCCTCCAACCTCAATCCTCTATCCTCAAGCGTCAATCCTCAACCCTCAATCCTCAACCCTCAATCCTCAGTCCTCAAACCTCAATTCCGTATCCTCAATCCTGAATGCTCAATCTTCATTTCTCAGTCCGCAACAATCAATAGTCAATCCTCAATCCTCAACAGAATATCCTCTATTCACAGTTTTCAATACTCAATCCCCAATCTTCAATCTTCAAATCTCAATCCACAGTCATCAATTCTCATCACTCAACCCTCAACACTCAGTCCTGAATCTTCAATCCTCAATCCTCAATCCTCAATCTTCTATCCTCCATACTCAATCTTCAATCCCCAATCCTCAATCATCAATCATCAATCCTCAATCCTCAGTCATCAATCCACAATCTTCAATACTCAATCCTCAGTCCTCAATCCTTAATCATCAATCCTCAAGCCTCAATCCTCAATCCTCAATCTTCAATCCTGAATACTCAATCATCAATCCTCAATCCTCAATCCTCAATACTCCATCCTCAATCGTCAGTCTTCAATCCTCAATACTCAATCTTCAATCCTCAATTCTCAATCCTCAATCCTCAGTCCTCAGTCCTCAAACCTCAATCCTCAACCCTCAGCCCTCATCCTCAATCCTCAATCCTCAATCCTCAATCCTCAATCCTCAGTCTTCAATCCTCAGTACTCAATCGTCAATCCACAATCCTCAGACCTCGAACCTCAATTCTGAATCCTCAATCCTGAATCCTCAATCTTCAGCTCTCAGTCATCAACAATCAGTTGTCAATCCTCAATACTCAATAGAATATCCTCAATTCACAGTTTTCAATACTCAATACTCAATCTTCAATCTTCCAACCTCTATGCACAAACATCAATCCTCATCACTCAACCCTCAACACTCAGTCCTCAATGTTCAATCCTCAATCCTCAATTCTCAATCTTCATTCCTCAATACTGAAACTTCAATCCTCAATCCTCAATCCTCAATCCTCAATCATCAATCCGCAGTCCTCAATCATCAACCTTCATTCCTCAATACTCAATCTTCAATCCTCAATACTCAATCCACAGTCGTCAATTCTCATTCGTCAATCCTCAATACCCAATCCTTAATCCTCAATCCTCAATCTTCAATAGTCAATCCTCAATCCTCAATCCTCAATCCTCAATACTCAATCTTCAATACTCAATCCTCAATCCTCAATCCTCAATCCTCAATCCTCAATCCTCAATCCTCATTCCTCAAACCTCAAACCTCAAACCTCAGTCCTCATCCTCAATTCTCAATTCTCAATCCTCAATCCTCAATTCTCAATCTTCAATCCTCAATAATCAATCTCCAATCCTAGATACTCAATCCCCAATCCTCAATCGTTAATCCTCAATCTTCAATCCTCAATCCCCAGTCCTCAATCCTCAATACTCAATCTTCAATCCTCAATCCTCAATTCTCAATCCTCAATACTCAATCCTCAATCGTCAATCCTCAATCGTCAATCATCAATCCGCAATCCTGAATCTTCAATCCTCAATCCTCAAACCTCAATCCTCAATCCTCAATCCTCAATCCTCAATCCTCAGTCTTCAATCCTCAGTACTCAATCGTCAATCCACAATCCTCAGACCTCGAACCTCAATTCTGAATCCTCAATCCTGAATCCTCAATCTTCAGCTCTCAGTCATCAACAATCAGTTGTCAATCCTCAATACTCAATAGAATATCCTCAATTCACAGTTTTCAATACTCAATACTCAATCTTCAATCTTCCAACCTCTATGCACAAACATCAATCCTCATCACTCAACCCTCAACACTCAGTCCTCAATGTTCAATCCTCAATCCTCAATTCTCAATCTTCATTCCTCAATACTGAAACTTCAATCCTCAATACTCAATCTTCAGTCGTCAATCCTCAATCCTCAATCCTCAATGCTCAATCCTCAATCATCAATCCTCAATCTTCAAAAATCTATCCTCAATTCTCAATCCTCAATACTCAACCATCAATCCTCAATCTTCAATCCTCAATACTCAGTCTTCAATCATCAATCCTCAATCCTCAATCCTCAATCCTCAATCCTCAATCATCAATCCTCAATCCTCAATCCTCAATCCTCAATCCTCAATCCTCAAACCTCAATCCTCAATCTTCAATCCTCAACCGTCAGCCCTCGTCCTCAATCCTCAAACCTCAATCCTCAATCCTCAATCTTCAATCATCAATACTCAATCTTCAATCCTCCATTCTCAATCCTCAATCCTCAATCCTCAATCCTCAATATTGAACACACAACCAGCAGCCATCAATTCTCTATACTCAAACATCAATCCTCAATTCTTAATACTCAATAGAATATCCTGAATTCTCATGATTCAATACTCAACCCACAATATTCAATAATCAAATCTCGATCCTCAAACATCAATTCTCAACACTCAATCCTCAACACTCGGTCCTCTCTCTTCAATCCTCCAACCTCAATCCTCTATCCTCAAGCGTCAATCCTCAATCCTCAATCCTCAACCCTCAATCCTCAGTCCTCAAACCTCAATTCCGTATCCGCAATCCTGAATGCTCAATCTTCATTCCTCAGTCCGCAACAATCAATAGTCAATCCTCAATCCTCAACAGAATATCCTCTATTCACAGTTTTCATTACTCAATCCCCAATCTTCAATCTTCAAATCTCAATCCACAGTCATCAATTCTCATCACTCAACCCTCAACACTCAGTCCTGAATCTTCAATCCTCAATCCTCAATCCTCAATCTTCTATCCTCCATACTCAATCTTCAATCCTCAATCCTCAATCATCAATCATCAATCCTCAATCCTCAGTCATCAATCCACAATCTTCAATACTCAATCCTCAGTCCTCAATCCTTAATCATCAATTCTCAAGCCTCAATCCTCAATCCTCAATCTTCAATCCTGAATACTCAATCTTCAATCCTCAATCCTCAATCCTCAATCCTCCATTCTCAATCGTCAGTCTTCAATCCTCAATACTCAATCTTCAATCCTCAATCCTCAATCCTCAACCCTCAAACCTCATTCTTCTATCCTCAATACCCAATCCTCAATCTTCAATCCTCAATCCTCAATTCTCAATCCTCAATCCTCAGTCCTCAGTCCTCAAACCTCAATCCTCAACCCTCAGCCCTCATCCTCAATCCTCAATCCTCAATCCTCAATCCTCAATCTTCAATCCTCAATTCTCAATCTTCATTCCTCCATACTGAATCCTCAATCCTCAATCCTCAATAGACAATCTCCAATCCTCAATCCTCAATCCTCAATCCTTAATCCACAATCTTCAATCCTCAATCCTCAATTCTCAATCATCAATACTCAATCCTCAATCCCCAATCCTCAAACCCCAACCCTCAATCCTCAGTCCTCAAACCTCAATTCCGAATCCTCAATACTGACTGCTCAATCTTCATCCCTCAGTCCGCAACTATCAATTGTCAATCCTCAATCCTCAATCCTCAGTCCTCAATCCACAATCATAAATCCTCAATCTTCAATAGTCAATCCTCAATCCTCAATCCTCAATCCTCAATAGAATATCCTCAATTCACAGCTTTCAATACTCAATACTCGATCTGCAATCTTCCAACCTCTATCCACAAACCTCAATTCTCATAACTCAACCCTCAAACCTCAGTACTCAATGTTCAACCCTCAATCCTCAATTCTCAATCTTCATTCCTCAATACTGAATCTTCAATCTTCAATACTCAATCTTCAATCCTCAATCCTCAATCCTCAATCCTCAATCCTCAATCCTCAATCATCACTCCTCAATCTTCAAAACTCAATCCTCAATTCTCAATTCTCATTCCTCAATACTCAACCATCAATCCTCAATCTTCAATCCTCAAACCTCAGTCTTCAATCATCAATCCTCAATCCTCAATCCTCAATCCTCAATCCTCAATCATCAATCCGCAGTCCTCAATCATCAACCTTCATTCCTCAATACTCAATCTTCAATCCTCAATACTCAATCCACAGTCGTCAATTCTCATTCGTCAATCCTCAATACCCAATCCTTAATCCTCAATCCTCAATCTTCAATAGTCAATCCTCAATCCTCAATCCTCAATCCTCAATACTCAATCTTCAATACTCAATCCTCAATCCTCAATCCTCAATCCTCAATCCTCAATCCTCAATCCTCATTCCTCAAACCTCAAACCTCAAACCTCAGTCCTCATCCTCAATTCTCAATTCTCAATCCTCAATCCTCAATTCTCAATCTTCAATCCTCAATAATCAATCTCCAATCCTAGATACTCAATCCCCAATCCTCAATCGTTAATCCTCAATCTTCAATCCTCAATCCCCAGTCCTCAATCCTCAATACTCAATCTTCAATCCTCAATCCTCAATTCTCAATCCTCAATACTCAATCCTCAATCGTCAATCCTCAATCGTCAATCATCAATCCGCAATCCTGAATCTTCAATCCTCAATCCTCAAACCTCAATCCTCAATCCTCAATCCTCAATCCTCAATCCTCAGTCTTCAATCCTCAGTACTCAATCGTCAATCCACAATCCTCAGACCTCGAACCTCAATTCTGAATCCTCAATCCTGAATCCTCAATCTTCAGCTCTCAGTCATCAACAATCAGTTGTCAATCCTCAATACTCAATAGAATATCCTCAATTCACAGTTTTCAATACTCAATACTCAATCTTCAATCTTCCAACCTCTATGCACAAACATCAATCCTCATCACTCAACCCTCAACACTCAGTCCTCAATGTTCAATCCTCAATCCTCAATTCTCAATCTTCATTCCTCAATACTGAAACTTCAATCCTCAATACTCAATCTTCAGTCCTCAATCCTCAATCCTCAATCCTCAATGCTCAATCCTCAATCATCAATCCTCAATCTTCAAAAATCTATCCTCAATTCTCAATCCTCAATACTCAACCATCAATCCTCAATCTTCAATCCTCAATACTCAGTCTTCAATCATCAATCCTCAATCCTCAATCCTCAATCCTCAATCCTCAATCATCAATCCTCAATCCTCAATCCTCAATCCTCAATCCTCAATCCTCAAACCTCAATCCTCAATCTTCAATCCTCAACCGTCAGCCCTCGTCCTCAATCCTCAAACCTCAATCCTCAATCCTCAATCTTCAATCATCAATACTCAATCTTCAATCCTCCATTCTCAATCCTCAATCCTCAATCCTCAATCCTCAATATTGAACACACAACCATCAGCCATCAATTCTCAATACTCAACCATCAATCCTCAATTCTTAATACTCAATAGAATATCCTGAATTCTCATGATTCAATACTCAACCCACAATATTCAATAATCAAATCTCGATCCTCAAACATCAATTCTCAACACTCAATCCTCAACACTCGGTCCTCTCTCTTCAATCCTCCAACCTCAATCCTCTATCCTCAAGCGTCAATCCTCAATCCTCAATCCTCAACCCTCAATCCTCAGTCCTCAAACCTCAATTCCGTATCCGCAATCCTGAATGCTCAATCTTCATTCCTCAGTCCGCAACAATCAATAGTCAATCCTCAATCCTCAACAGAATATCCTCTATTCACAGTTTTCAATACTCAATCCCCAATCTTCAATCTTCAAATCTCAATCCACAGTCATCAATTCTCATCACTCAACCCTCAACACTCAGTCCTGAATCTTCAATCCTCAATCCTCAATCCTCAATCTTCTATCCTCCATACTCAATCTTCAATCCTCAATCCTCAATCATCAATCATCAATCCTCAATCCTCAGACATCAATCCACAATCTTCAATACTCAATCCTCAGTCCTCAATCCTTAATCATCAATTCTCAAGCCTTAATCCTCAATCCTCAATCTTCAATCCTGAATACTCAATCTTCAATCCTCAATCCTCAATCCTCAATCCTCCATTCTCAATCGTCAGTCTTCAATCCTCAATACTCAATCTTCAATCCTCAATCCTCAATCCTCAACCCTCAAACCTCATTCTTCTATCCTCAATACCCAATCCTCAATCTTCAATCCTCAATCCTCAATCCTCAATCCTCAATTCTCAATCCTCAATCCTCAGTCCTCAGTCCTCAAACCTCAATCCTCAACCCTCAGCCCTCATCCTCAATCCTCAATCCTCAATCCTCAATCCTCAATCTTCAATCCTCAATTCTCAATCTTCATTCCTCAATACTGAATCCTCAATCCTCAATCCTCAATAGACAATCTCCAATCCTCAATCCTCAATCCTCAATCCTTAATCCACAATCTTCAATCCTCAATCCTCAATTCTCAATCATCAATACTCAATCCTCAATCCCCAATCCTCAAACCCCAACCCTCAATCCTCAGTCCTCAAACCTCAATTCCGAATCCTCAATACTGACTGCTCAATCTTCATCCCTCAGTCCGCAACTATCAATTGTCAATCCTCAATCCTCAATCCTCAGTCCTCAATCCACAATCATAAATCCTCAATCTTCAATAGTCAATCCTCAATCCTCAATCCTCAATCCTCAATAGAATATCCTCAATTCACAGCTTTCAATACTCAATACTCGATCTGCAATCTTCCAACCTCTATCCACAAACCTCAATTCTCATAACTCAACCCTCAAACCTCAGTACTCAATGTTCAACCCTCAATCCTCAATTCTCAATCTTCATTCCTCAATACTGAATCTTCAATCTTCAATACTCAATCTTCAATCCTCAATCCTCAATCCTCAATCCTCAATCCTCAATCCTCAATCATCACTCCTCAATCTTCAAAACTCAATCCTCAATTCTCAATTCTCATTCCTCAATACTCAACCATCAATCCTCAATCTTCAATCCTCAAACCTCAGTCTTCAATCATCAATCCTCAATCCTCAATCCTCAATCCTCAATCCTCAATCATCAATCCGCAGTCCTCAATCATCAACCTTCATTCCTCAATACTCAATCTTCAATCCTCAATACTCAATCCACAGTCGTCAATTCTCATTCGTCAATCCTCAATACCCAATCCTTAATCCTCAATCCTCAATCTTCAATAGTCAATCCTCAATCCTCAATCCTCAATCCTCAATACTCAATCTTCAATACTCAATCCTCAATCCTCAATCCTCAATCCTCAATCCTCAATCCTCAATCCTCATTCCTCAAACCTCAAACCTCAAACCTCAGTCCTCATCCTCAATTCTCAATTCTCAATCCTCAATCCTCAATTCTCAATCTTCAATCCTCAATAATCAATCTCCAATCCTAGATACTCAATCCCCAATCCTCAATCGTTAATCCTCAATCTTCAATCCTCAATCCCCAGTCCTCAATCCTCAATACTCAATCTTCAATCCTCAATCCTCAATTCTCAATCCTCAATACTCAATCCTCAATCGTCAATCCTCAATCGTCAATCATCAATCCGCAATCCTGAATCTTCAATCCTCAATCCTCAAACCTCAATCCTCAATCCTCAATCTTCAATCCTCAATACTCAATCTTCAATCCTCAATCCTCAAACCTCAATCCTCAGTCCTCAATCCTCAATCCTCAATCTTCAATCCTCAACCGTCAGTCCTCGTCCTCAATCCTCAAACCTCAATCCTCAATCCTCAATCTTCAATCATCAATACTCAATCTTCAATCCTCCATTCTCAATCCTCAATCCTCAATCCTCAATCCTCAATATTGAACACACAACCAGCAGCCATCAATTCTCTATACTCAAACATCAATCCTCAATTCTTAATACTCAATAGAATATCCTGAATACTCATGATTCAATACTCAACCCACAATATTCAATAATCAAATCTCGATCCTCAAACATCAATTCTCAACACTCAATCCTCAACACTCGGTCCTCTCTCTTCAATCCTCCAACCTCAATCCTCTATCCTCAAGCGTCAATCCTCAACCCTCAATCCTCAACCCTCAATCCTCAGTCCTCAAACCTCAATTCCGTATCCTCAATCCTGAATGCTCAATCTTCATTTCTCAGTCCGCAACAATCAATAGTCAATCCTCAATCCTCAACAGAATATCCTCTATTCACAGTTTTCAATACTCAATCCCCAATCTTCAATCTTCAAATCTCAATCCACAGTCATCAATTCTCATCACTCAACCCTCAACACTCAGTCCTGAATCTTCAATCCTCAATCCTCAATCCTCAATCTTCTATCCTCCATACTCAATCTTCAATCCCCAATCCTCAATCATCAATCATCAATCCTCAATCCTCAGTCATCAATCCACAATCTTCAATACTCAATCCTCAGTCCTCAATCCTTAATCATCAATCCTCAAGCCTCAATCCTCAATCCTCAATCTTCAATCCTGAATACTCAATCATCAATCCTCAATCCTCAATCCTCAATACTCCATCCTCAATCGTCAGTCTTCAATCCTCAATACTCAATCTTCAATCCTCAATCCTCAATCCTCAACACTCAAACCTCATTCTTCTATCCTTAATACCCAATCCTCAATCTTCAATCCTCAATCCACAATCCTCAATTCTCAATCCTCAATCCTCAATCCTCAGTCATCAATCCTCAATCTTCAATCCTCAATCCTCAATCCTCAATCCTCAAGCCTCAATCCTCAATCCTCAAACTTCAATCCTGAATACTCAATCATCAATCCGCAGTACTCAATCATCAACCTTCATTCCTCAATACTCAATCTTCAATCCTCAATACTCAATCCACAGTCGTCAATTCTCATTCGTCAATCCTCAATACCCAATCCTTAATCCTCAATCCTCAATCTTCAATAGTCAATCCTCAATCCTCAATCCTCAATCCTCAATACTCAATCTTCAATACTCAATCCTCAATCCTCAATCCTCAATCCTCAATCCTCAATCCTCAATCCTCATTCCTCAAACCTCAAACCTCAAACCTCAGTCCTCATCCTCAATTCTCAATTCTCAATCCTCAATCCTCAATTCTCAATCTTCAATCCTCAATAATCAATCTCCAATCCTAGATACTCAATCCCCAATCCTCAATCGTTAATCCTCAATCTTCAATCCTCAATCCCCAGTCCTCAATCCTCAATACTCAATCTTCAATCCTCAATCCTCAATTCTCAATCCTCAATACTCAATCCTCAATCGTCAATCCTCAATCGTCAATCATCAATCCGCAATCCTGAATCTTCAATCCTCAATCCTCAAACCTCAATCCTCAATCCTCAATCTTCAATCCTCAATACTCAATCTTCAATCCTCAATCCTCAAACCTCAATCCTCAGTCCTCAATCCTCAATCCTCAATCTTCAATCCTCAACCGTCAGTCCTCGTCCTCAATCCTCAAACCTCAATCCTCAATCCTCAATCTTCAATCATCAATACTCAATCTTCAATCCTCCATTCTCAATCCTCAATCCTCAATCCTCAATCCTCAATATTGAACACACAACCAGCAGCCATCAATTCTCTATACTCAAACATCAATCCTCAATTCTTAATACTCAATAGAATATCCTGAATACTCATGATTCAATACTCAACCCACAATATTCAATAATCAAATCTCGATCCTCAAACATCAATTCTCAACACTCAATCCTCAACACTCGGTCCTCTCTCTTCAATCCTCCAACCTCAATCCTCTATCCTCAAGCGTCAATCCTCAACCCTCAATCCTCAACCCTCAATCCTCAGTCCTCAAACCTCAATTCCGTATCCTCAATCCTGAATGCTCAATCTTCATTTCTCAGTCCGCAACAATCAATAGTCAATCCTCAATCCTCAACAGAATATCCTCTATTCACAGTTTTCAATACTCAATCCCCAATCTTCAATCTTCAAATCTCAATCCACAGTCATCAATTCTCATCACTCAACCCTCAACACTCAGTCCTGAATCTTCAATCCTCAATCCTCAATCCTCAATCTTCTATCCTCCATACTCAATCTTCAATCCCCAATCCTCAATCATCAATCATCAATCCTCAATCCTCAGTCATCAATCCACAATCTTCAATACTCAATCCTCAGTCCTCAATCCTTAATCATCAATCCTCAAGCCTCAATCCTCAATCCTCAATCTTCAATCCTGAATACTCAATCATCAATCCTCAATCCTCAATCCTCAATACTCCATCCTCAATCGTCAGTCTTCAATCCTCAATACTCAATCTTCAATCCTCAATCCTCAATCCTCAACACTCAAACCTCATTCTTCTATCCTTAATACCCAATCCTCAATCTTCAATCCTCAATCCACAATCCTCAATTCTCAATCCTCAATCCTCAGTCCTCAGTCCTCAAACCTCAATCCTCAACCCTCAGCCCTCATCCTCAATCCTCAATCCTCAATCCTCAACCTTCAATCCTCAATTCTCAATCTTCATTCCTCAATACTGAATCCGGAATCCTCAATTCTCAATAGTCAATTTCCAATCCTCAATCCTCAATCCTCAATCCTTAATCCACAATCTTCAAACCTCAATCCTCAATTCTCAATCATCAATACTCAATCCTCAATCCTCAATCCTCAAACCCGAACCCTCAATCCTCAGTCCTCAAACCTCAATTCCGAATCCTCAATACTGACTGCTCAATCTTCATCCCTCAGTCCGCAACTGTCAATTGTCAATCCTCAATCCTCAATCCTCAGTCCTCAATCCACAATCATAAATCCTCAATCTTCAATAGTCAATCCTCAATCCTCAATCCTCAATCCTCAATAGAATATCCTCAATTCACAGTTTTCAATACTCAATACTCAATATGCAATCTTCCAATCTCTATCCACAAACCTCAATTCTCATAACTCAACCCTCAACACTCAGTCCTCAATGTTCAATCCTCAATCCTCAATTCTCAATCTTCATTCCTCAATACTGAATCTTCAATCCTCAATACTCAGTCTTCAATCATCAATCCTCAATCCTCAATCCTCAATCCTCAATCTTCAATCCTCAATACTCAATCTTCAATCCTCAATCCTCAAACCTCAATCCTCAGTCCTCAATCCTCAATCCTCAATCTTCAATCCTCAACCGTCAGTCCTCGTCCTCAATCCTCAAACCTCAATCCTCAATCTTCAATCATCAATACTCAATCTTCAATCCTCCATTCTCAATCCTCAATCCTCAATCCTCAATCCTCAATATTGAACACACAACCAGCAGCCATCAATTCTCTATAATCAAACATCAATCCTCAATTCTTAATACTCAATGGAATATCCTGAATACTCATGATTCAATACTCAACCCACAATATTCAATAATCAAATCTCGATCCTCAAACATCAATTCTCAACACTCAATCCTCAACACTCGGTCCTCTCTCTTCAATCCTCCAACCTCAATCCTCTATCCTCAAGCGTCAATCCTCAACCCTCAATCCTCAACCCTCAATCCTCAGTCCTCAAACCTCAATTCCGTATCCTCAATCCTGAATGCTCAATCTTCATTTCTCAGTCCGCAACAATCAATAGTCAATCCTCAATCCTCAACAGAATATCCTCTATTCACAGTTTTCAATACTCAATCCCCAATCTTCAATCTTCAAATCTCAATCCACAGTCATCAATTCTCATCACTCAACCCTCACCACTCAGTCCTGAATCTTCAATCCTCAATCCTCAATCCTCAATCTTCTATCCTCCATACTCAATCTTCAATCCCCAATCCTCAATAATCAATCATCAATCCTCAATCCTCAGTCATCAATCCACAATCTTCAATACTCAATCCTCAGTCCTCAATCCTTAATCATCAATCCTCAAGCCTCAATCCTCAATCCTCAATCTTCAATCCTGAATACTCAATCATCAATCCTCAATCCTCAATCCTCAATACTCCATCCTCAATCGTCAGTCTTCAATCCTCAATACTCAATCTTCAATCCTCAATCCTCAATCCTCAACCCTCAAACCTCATTCTTCTATCCTTAATACCCAATCCTCAATCTTCAATCCTCAATCCACAATCCTCAATTCTCAATCCTCAATCCTCAGTCCTCAGTCCTCAAACCTCAATCCTCAACCCTCAGCCCTCATCCTCAATCCTCAATCCTCAATCCTCAACCTTCAATCCTCAATTCTCAATCTTCATTCCTCAATACTGAATCCTCAATCCTCAATTCTCAATAGTCAATTTCCAATCCTCAATCCTCAATCCTCAATCCTTAATCCACAATCTTCAAACCTCAATCCTCAATTCTGAATCATCAATACTCAATCCTCAATCCTCAATCCTCAAACCCGAACCCTCAATCCTCAGTCCTCAAACCTCAATTCCGAATCCTCAATACTGACTGCTCAATCTTCATCCCTCAGTCCGCAACTGTCAATTGTCAATCCTCAATCCTCAATCCTCAGTCCTCAATCCACAATCATAAATCCTCAATCTTCAATAGTCAATCCTCAATCCTCAAACCTCAATCCTCAATAGAATATCCTCAATTCACAGTTTTCAATACTCAATACTCAATATGCAATCTTCCAACCTCTATCCACAAACCTCAATTCTCATAACTCAACCCTCAACACTCAGTCCTCAATGTTCAATCCTCAATCCTCAATTCTCAATCTTCATTCCTCAATACTGAATCTTCAATCCTCAATACTCAGTCTTCAATCATCAATCCTCAATCCTCAATCCTCAATCCTCAATCTTCACTCCTCCATACTCAGTCTTCAATCCTCAATCCTCAACCTTCAATCCTCATTACGCAATCTTCAATCCTCAATCCTCAATCCTCAATCCTCAATCCTCAGTCATCAATCCTCAATCTTCAATCCTCAATCCTCAATCCTCAATCCTCAAGCCTCAATCCTCAATCCTCAAACTTCAATCCTGAATACTCAATCTTCAATCCTCAATCCTCAATCCTCAATCCTCAATCCTCAATCGTCAGTCTTCAATCCTCAATACTCAATCTTCAATCCTCAATCCTCAATCCTCAATCCTCAATCCTCATTCTTCTATCCTCAATACCCAATCCTCAATCTTCAATCCTCAATCCTCAATCCTCAACCCTCAATTCTCAATCCTCAATCCTCAGTCCTCAGTCCTCAAACCTCAATCCTCAACCCTCAGCCCTCATCCTCAATCCTCAATCCTCAATCCTCAATCCTCAATCCTCAGTCTTCAATCCTCAGTACTCAATCGTCAATCCACAATCCTCAGACCTCGAACCTCAATTCTGAATCCTCAATCCTGAATCCTCAATCTTCAGCTCTCAGTCATCAACAATCAGTTGTCAATCCTCAATACTCAATAGAATATCCTCAATTCACAGTTTTCAATACTCAATACTCAATCTTCAATCTTCCAACCTCTATGCACAAACATCAATCCTCATCACTCAACCCTCAACACTCAGTCCTCAATGTTCAATCCTCAATCCTCAATTCTCAATCTTCATTCCTCAATACTGAAACTTCAATCCTCAATACTCAATCTTCAGTCCTCAATCCTCAATCCTCAATCCTCAATGCTCAATCCTCAATCATCAATCCTCAATCTTCAAAAATCTATCCTCAATTCTCAATCCTCAATACTCAACCATCAATCCTCAATCTTCAATCCTCAATACTCAGTCTTCAATCATCAATCCTCAATCCTCAATCCTCAATCCTCAATCCTCAATCCTCAATCATCAATCCTCAATCCTCAATCCTCAATCCTCAATCCTCAATCCTCAAACCTCAATCCTCAATCTTCAATCCTCAACCGTCAGCCCTCGTCCTCAATCCTCAAACCTCAATCCTCAATCCTCAATCTTCAATCATCAATACTCAATCTTCAATCCTCCATTCTCAATCCTCAATCCTCAATCCTCAATCCTCAATATTGAACACACAACCATCAGCCATCAATTCTCAATACTCAACCATCAATCCTAAATTCTTAATACTCAATAGAATATCCTGAATTCTCATGATTCAATACTCAACCCACAATATTCAATAATCAAATCTCGATCCTCAAACATCAATTCTCAACACTCAATCCTCAACACTCGGTCCTCTCTCTTCAATCCTCCAACCTCAATCCTCTATCCTCAAGCGTCAATCCTCAATCCTCAATCCTCAACCCTCAATCCTCAGTCCTCAAACCTCAATTCCGTATCCGCAATCCTGAATGCTCAATCTTCATTCCTCAGTCCGCAACAATCAATAGTCAATCCTCAATCCTCAACAGAATATCCTCTATTCACAGTTTTCAATACTCAATCCCCAATCTTCAATCTTCAAATCTCAATCCACAGTCATCAATTCTCATCACTCAACCCTCAACACTCAGTCCTGAATCTTCAATCCTCAATCCTCAATCCTCAATCTTCTATCCTCCATACTCAATCTTCAATCCTCAATCCTCAATCATCAATCATCAATCCTCAATCCTCAGTCATCAATCCACAATCTTCAATACTCAATCCTCAGTCCTCAATCCTTAATCATCAATTCTCAAGCCTCAATCCTCAATCCTCAATCTTCAATCCTGAATACTCAATCTTCAATCCTCAATCCTCAATCCTCAATCCTCCATTCTCAATCGTCAGTCTTCAATCCTCAATACTCAATCTTCAATCCTCAATCCTCAATCCTCAACCCTCAAACCTCATTCTTCTATCCTCAATACCCAATCCTCAATCTTCAATCCTCAATCCTCAATCCTCAATCCTCAATTCTCAATCCTCAATCCTCAGTCCTCAGTCCTCAAACCTCAATCCTCAACCCTCAGCCCTCATCCTCAATCCTCAATCCTCAATCCTCAATCCTCAATCTTCAATCCTCAATTCTCAATCTTCATTCCTCAATACTGAATCCTCAATCCTCAATCCTCAATAGACAATCTCCAATCCTCAATCCTCAATCCTCAATCCTTAATCCACAATCTTCAATCCTCAATCCTCAATTCTCAATCATCAATACTCAATCCTCAATCCCCAATCCTCAAACCCCAACCCTCAATCCTCAGTCCTCAAACCTCAATTCCGAATCCTCAATACTGACTGCTCAATCTTCATCCCTCAGTCCGCAACTATCAATTGTCAATCCTCAATCCTCAATCCTCAGTCCTCAATCCACAATCATAAATCCTCAATCTTCAATAGTCAATCCTCAATCCTCAATCCTCAATC
The DNA here is from genome assembly GCF_051401765.1 of Calliopsis andreniformis. Taxonomy (NCBI): domain Eukaryota; kingdom Metazoa; phylum Arthropoda; class Insecta; order Hymenoptera; family Andrenidae; genus Calliopsis; species Calliopsis andreniformis. Next base: position 849,858 of record NW_027480515.1, on the reverse strand, counting down.
CTCAATAGAATATCCTCAATTCACAGTTTTCAATACTCAATACTCGATCTGCAATCTTCCAACCTCTATCCACAAACCTCAATTCTCATAACTCAACCCTCAAACCTCAGTACTCAATGTTCAACCCTCAATCCTCAATTCTCAATCTTCATTCCTCAATACTGAATCTTCAATCTTCAATACTCAATCTTCAATCCTCAATCCTCAATCCTCAATCCTCAATCCTCAATCCTCAATCATCACTCCTCAATCTTCAAAACTCAATCCTCAATTCTCAATTCTCATTCCTCAATACTCAACCATCAATCCTCAATCTTCAATCCTCAAACCTCAGTCTTCAATCATCAATCCTCAATCCTCAATCCTCAATCCTCAATCCTCAATCATCAATCCGCAGTCCTCAATCATCAACCTTCATTCCTCAATACTCAATCTTCAATCCTCAATACTCAATCCACAGTCGTCAATTCTCATTCGTCAATCCTCAATACCCAATCCTTAATCCTCAATCCTCAATCTTCAATAGTCAATCCTCAATCCTCAATCCTCAATCCTCAATACTCAATCTTCAATACTCAATCCTCAATCCTCAATCCTCAATCCTCAATCCTCAATCCTCAATCCTCATTCCTCAAACCTCAAACCTCAAACCTCAGTCCTCATCCTCAATTCTCAATTCTCAATCCTCAATCCTCAATTCTCAATCTTCAATCCTCAATAATCAATCTCCAATCCTAGATACTCAATCCCCAATCCTCAATCGTTAATCCTCAATCTTCAATCCTCAATCCCCAGTCCTCAATCCTCAATACTCAATCTTCAATCCTCAATCCTCAATTCTCAATCCTCAATACTCAATCCTCAATCGTCAATCCTCAATCGTCAATCATCAATCCGCAATCCTGAATCTTCAATCCTCAATCCTCAAACCTCAATCCTCAATCCTCAATCTTCAATCCTCAATACTCAATCTTCAATCCTCAATCCTCAAACCTCAATCCTCAGTCCTCAATCCTCAATCCTCAATCTTCAATCCTCAACCGTCAGTCCTCGTCCTCAATCCTCAAACCTCAATCCTCAATCCTCAATCTTCAATCATCAATACTCAATCTTCAATCCTCCATTCTCAATCCTCAATCCTCAATCCTCAATCCTCAATATTGAACACACAACCAGCAGCCATCAATTCTCTATACTCAAACATCAATCCTCAATTCTTAATACTCAATAGAATATCCTGAATACTCATGATTCAATACTCAACCCACAATATTCAATAATCAAATCTCGATCCTCAAACATCAATTCTCAACACTCAATCCTCAACACTCGGTCCTCTCTCTTCAATCCTCCAACCTCAATCCTCTATCCTCAAGCGTCAATCCTCAACCCTCAATCCTCAACCCTCAATCCTCAGTCCTCAAACCTCAATTCCGTATCCTCAATCCTGAATGCTCAATCTTCATTTCTCAGTCCGCAACAATCAATAGTCAATCCTCAATCCTCAACAGAATATCCTCTATTCACAGTTTTCAATACTCAATCCCCAATCTTCAATCTTCAAATCTCAATCCACAGTCATCAATTCTCATCACTCAACCCTCAACACTCAGTCCTGAATCTTCAATCCTCAATCCTCAATCCTCAATCTTCTATCCTCCATACTCAATCTTCAATCCCCAATCCTCAATCATCAATCATCAATCCTCAATCCTCAGTCATCAATCCACAATCTTCAATACTCAATCCTCAGTCCTCAATCCTTAATCATCAATCCTCAAGCCTCAATCCTCAATCCTCAATCTTCAATCCTGAATACTCAATCATCAATCCTCAATCCTCAATCCTCAATACTCCATCCTCAATCGTCAGTCTTCAATCCTCAATACTCAATCTTCAATCCTCAATCCTCAATCCTCAACACTCAAACCTCATTCTTCTATCCTTAATACCCAATCCTCAATCTTCAATCCTCAATCCACAATCCTCAATTCTCAATCCTCAATCCTCAGTCCTCAGTCCTCAAACCTCAATCCTCAACCCTCAGCCCTCATCCTCAATCCTCAATCCTCAATCCTCAACCTTCAATCCTCAATTCTCAATCTTCATTCCTCAATACTGAATCCGGAATCCTCAATTCTCAATAGTCAATTTCCAATCCTCAATCCTCAATCCTCAATCCTTAATCCACAATCTTCAAACCTCAATCCTCAATTCTCAATCATCAATACTCAATCCTCAATCCTCAATCCTCAAACCCGAACCCTCAATCCTCAGTCCTCAAACCTCAATTCCGAATCCTCAATACTGACTGCTCAATCTTCATCCCTCAGTCCGCAACTGTCAATTGTCAATCCTCAATCCTCAATCCTCAGTCCTCAATCCACAATCATAAATCCTCAATCTTCAATAGTCAATCCTCAATCCTCAATCCTCAATCCTCAATAGAATATCCTCAATTCACAGTTTTCAATACTCAATACTCAATATGCAATCTTCCAATCTCTATCCACAAACCTCAATTCTCATAACTCAACCCTCAACACTCAGTCCTCAATGTTCAATCCTCAATCCTCAATTCTCAATCTTCATTCCTCAATACTGAATCTTCAATCCTCAATACTCAGTCTTCAATCATCAATCCTCAATCCTCAATCCTCAATCCTCAATCCTCAATCTTCAATCCTCAATACTCAATCTTCAATCCTCAATCCTCAAACCTCAATCCTCAGTCCTCAATCCTCAATCCTCAATCTTCAATCCTCAACCGTCAGTCCTCGTCCTCAATCCTCAAACCTCAATCCTCAATCTTCAATCATCAATACTCAATCTTCAATCCTCCATTCTCAATCCTCAATCCTCAATCCTCAATCCTCAATATTGAACACACAACCAGCAGCCATCAATTCTCTATAATCAAACATCAATCCTCAATTCTTAATACTCAATGGAATATCCTGAATACTCATGATTCAATACTCAACCCACAATATTCAATAATCAAATCTCGATCCTCAAACATCAATTCTCAACACTCAATCCTCAACACTCGGTCCTCTCTCTTCAATCCTCCAACCTCAATCCTCTATCCTCAAGCGTCAATCCTCAACCCTCAATCCTCAACCCTCAATCCTCAGTCCTCAAACCTCAATTCCGTATCCTCAATCCTGAATGCTCAATCTTCATTTCTCAGTCCGCAACAATCAATAGTCAATCCTCAATCCTCAACAGAATATCCTCTATTCACAGTTTTCAATACTCAATCCCCAATCTTCAATCTTCAAATCTCAATCCACAGTCATCAATTCTCATCACTCAACCCTCAACACTCAGTCCTGAATCTTCAATCCTCAATCCTCAATCCTCAATCTTCTATCCTCCATACTCAATCTTCAATACCCAATCCTCAATCATCAATCATCAATCCTCAATCCTCAGTCATCAATCCACAATCTTCAATACTCAATCCTCAGTCCTCAATCCTTAATCATCAATCCTCAAGCCTCAATCCTCAATCCTCAATCTTCAATCCTGAATACTCAATCATCAATCCTCAATCCTCAATCCTCAATACTCCATCCTCAATCGTCAGTCTTCAATCCTCAATACTCAATCTTCAATCCTCAATCCTCAATCCTCAACCCTCAAACCTCATTCTTCTATCCTTAATACCCAATCCTCAATCTTCAATCCTCAATCCACAATCCTCAATTCTCAATCCTCAATCCTCAGTCCTCAGTCCTCAAACCTCAATCCTCAACCCTCAGCCCTCATCCTCAGTCCTCAATCCTCAATCCTCAACCTTCAATCCTCAATTCTCAATCTTCATTCCTCAATACTGAATCCTCAATCCTCAATTCTCAATAGTCAATTTCCAATCCTCAATCCTCAATCCTCAATCCTTAATCCACAATCTTCAAACCTCAATCCTCAATTCTGAATCATCAATACTCAATCCTCAATCCTCAATCCTCAAACCCGAACCCTCAATCCTCAGTCCTCAAACCTCAATTCCGAATCCTCAATACTGACTGCTCAATCTTCATCCCTCAGTCCGCAACTGTCAATTGTCAATCCTCAATCCTCAATCCTCAGTCCTCAATCCACAATCATAAATCCTCAATCTTCAATAGTCAATCCTCAATCCTCAAACCTCAATCCTCAATAGAATATCCTCAATTCACAGTTTTCAATACTCAATACTCAATATGCAATCTTCCAACCTCTATCCACAAACCTCAATTCTCATAACTCAACCCTCAACACTCAGTCCTCAATGTTCAATCCTCAATCCTCAATTCTCAATCTTCATTCCTCAATACTGAATCTTCAATCCTCAATACTCAGTCTTCAATCATCAATCCTCAATCCTCAATCCTCAATCCTCAATCTTCACTCCTCCATACTCAGTCTTCAATCCTCAATCCTCAACCTTCAATCCTCATTACGCAATCTTCAATCCTCAATCCTCAATCCTCAATCCTCAATCCTCAGTCATCAATCCTCAATCTTCAATCCTCAATCCTCAATCCTCAATCCTCAAGCCTCAATCCTCAATCCTCAAACTTCAATCCTGAATACTCAATCTTCAATCCTCAATCCTCAATCCTCAATCCTCAATCCTCAATCGTCAGTCTTCAATCCTCAATACTCAATCTTCAATCCTCAATCCTCAATCCTCAATCCTCAATCCTCATTCTTCTATCCTCAATACCCAATCCTCAATCTTCAATCCTCAATCCTCAATCCTCAATCCTCAATTCTCAATCCTCAATCCTCAGTCCTCAGTCCTCAAACCTCAATCCTCAACCCTCAGCCCTCATCCTCAATCCTCAATCCTCAATCCTCAATCCTCAATCCTCAGTCTTCAATCCTCAGTACTCAATCGTCAATCCACAATCCTCAGACCTCGAACCTCAATTCTGAATCCTCAATCCTGAATCCTCAATCTTCAGCTCTCAGTCATCAACAATCAGTTGTCAATCCTCAATACTCAATAGAATATCCTCAATTCACAGTTTTCAATACTCAATACTCAATCTTCAATCTTCCAACCTCTATGCACAAACATCAATCCTCATCACTCAACCCTCAACACTCAGTCCTCAATGTTCAATCCTCAATCCTCAATTCTCAATCTTCATTCCTCAATACTGAAACTTCAATCCTCAATACTCAATCTTCAGTCCTCAATCCTCAATCCTCAATCCTCAATGCTCAATCCTCAATCATCAATCCTCAATCTTCAAAAATCTATCCTCAATTCTCAATCCTCAATACTCAACCATCAATCCTCAATCTTCAATCCTCAATACTCAGTCTTCAATCATCAATCCTCAATCCTCAATCCTCAATCCTCAATCCTCAATCATCAATCCTCAATCCTCAATCCTCAATCCTCAATCCTCAATCCTCAAACCTCAATCCTCAATCTTCAAACCTCAACCGTCAGCCCTCGTCCTCAATCCTCAAACCTCAATCCTCAATCCTCAATCTTCAATCATCAATACTCAATCTTCAATCCTCCATTCTCAATCCTCAATCCTCAATCCTCAATCCTCAATATTGAACACACAACCAGCAGCCATCAATTCTCTATACTCAAACATCAATCCTCAATTCTTAATACTCAATAGAATATCCTGAATACTCATGATTCAATACTCAACCCACAATATTCAATAATCAAATCTCGATCCTCAAACATCAATTCTCAACACTCAATCCTCAACACTCGGTCCTCTCTCTTCAATCCTCCAACCTCAATCCTCTATCCTCAAGCGTCAATCCTCAACCCTCAATCCTCAACCCTCAATCCTCAGTCCTCAAACCTCAATTCCGTATCCTCAATCCTGAATGCTCAATCTTCATTTCTCAGTCCGCAACAATCAATAGTCAATCCTCAATCCTCAACAGAATATCCTCTATTCACAGTTTTCAATACTCAATCCCCAATCTTCAATCTTCAAATCTCAATCCACAGTCATCAATTCTCATCACTCAACCCTCAACACTCAGTCCTGAATCTTCAATCCTCAATCCTCAATCCTCAATCTTCTATCCTCCATACTCAATCTTCAATCCCCAATCCTCAATCATCAATCATCAATCCTCAATCCTCAGTCATCAATCCACAATCTTCAATACTCAATCCTCAGTCCTCAATCCTTAATCATCAATCCTCAAGCCTCAATCCTCAATCCTCAATCTTCAATCCTGAATACTCAATCATCAATCCTCAATCCTCAATCCTCAATACTCCATCCTCAATCGTCAGTCTTCAATCCTCAATACTCAATCTTCAATCCTCAATCCTCAATCCTCAACACTCAAACCTCATTCTTCTATCCTTAATACCCAATCCTCAATCTTCAATCCTCAATCCACAATCCTCAATTCTCAATCCTCAATCCTCAGTCCTCAGTCCTCAAACCTCAATCCTCAACCCTCAGCCCTCATCCTCAATCCTCAATCCTCAATCCTCAACCTTCAATCCTCAATTCTCAATCTTCATTCCTCAATACTGAATCCGGAATCCTCAATTCTCAATAGTCAATTTCCAATCCTCAATCCTCAATCCTCAATCCTTAATCCACAATCTTCAAACCTCAATCCTCAATTCTCAATCATCAATACTCAATCCTCAATCCTCAATCCTCAAACCCGAACCCTCAATCCTCAGTCCTCAAACCTCAATTCCGAATCCTCAATACTGACTGCTCAATCTTCATCCCTCAGTCCGCAACTGTCAATTGTCAATCCTCAATCCTCAATCCTCAGTCCTCAATCCACAATCATAAATCCTCAATCTTCAATAGTCAATCCTCAATCCTCAATCCTCAATCCTCAATAGAATATCCTCAATTCACAGTTTTCAATACTCAATACTCAATATGCAATCTTCCAATCTCTATCCACAAACCTCAATTCTCATAACTCAACCCTCAACACTCAGTCCTCAATGTTCAATCCTCAATCCTCAATTCTCAATCTTCATTCCTCAATACTGAATCTTCAATCCTCAATACTCAGTCTTCAATCATCAATCCTCAATCCTCAATCCTCAATCCTCAATCCTCAATCTTCAATCCTCAATACTCAATCTTCAATCCTCAATCCTCAAACCTCAATCCTCAGTCCTCAATCCTCAATCCTCAACCTTCAATCCTCAACCGTCAGTCCTCGTCCTCAATCCTCAAACCTCAATCCTCAATCTTCAATCATCAATACTCAATCTTCAATCCTCCATTCTCAATCCTCAATCCTCAATCCTCAATCCTCAATATTGAACACACAACCAGCAGCCATCAATTCTCTATAATCAAACATCAATCCTCAATTCTTAATACTCAATGGAATATCCTGAATACTCATGATTCAATACTCAACCCACAATATTCAATAATCAAATCTCGATCCTCAAACATCAATTCTCAACACTCAATCCTCAACACTCGGTCCTCTCTCTTCAATCCTCCAACCTCAATCCTCTATCCTCAAGCGTCAATCCTCAACCCTCAATCCTCAACCCTCAATCCTCAGTCCTCAAACCTCAATTCCGTATCCTCAATCCTGAATGCTCAATCTTCATTTCTCAGTCCGCAACAATCAATAGTCAATCCTCAATCCTCAACAGAATATCCTCTATTCACAGTTTTCAATACTCAATCCCCAATCTTCAATCTTCAAATCTCAATCCACAGTCATCAATTCTCATCACTCAACCCTCAACACTCAGTCCTGAATCTTCAATCCTCAATCCTCAATCCTCAATCTTCTATCCTCCATACTCAATCTTCAATACCCAATCCTCAATCATCAATCATCAATCCTCAATCCTCAGTCATCAATCCACAATCTTCAATACTCAATCCTCAGTCCTCAATCCTTAATCATCAATCCTCAAGCCTCAATCCTCAATCCTCAATCTTCAATCCTGAATACTCAATCATCAATCCTCAATCCTCAATCCTCAATACTCCATCCTCAATCGTCAGTCTTCAATCCTCAATACTCAATCTTCAATCCTCAATCCTCAATCCTCAACCCTCAAACCTCATTCTTCTATCCTTAATACCCAATCCTCAATCTTCAATCCTCAATCCACAATCCTCAATTCTCAATCCTCAATCCTCAGTCCTCAGTCCTCAAACCTCAATCCTCAACCCTCAGCCCTCATCCTCAGTCCTCAATCCTCAATCCTCAACCTTCAATCCTCAATTCTCAATCTTCATTCCTCAATACTGAATCCTCAATCCTCAATTCTCAATAGTCAATTTCCAATCCTCAATCCTCAATCCTCAATCCTTAATCCACAATCTTCAAACCTCAATCCTCAATTCTGAATCATCAATACTCAATCCTCAATCCTCAATCCTCAAACCCGAACCCTCAATCCTCAGTCCTCAAACCTCAATTCCGAATCCTCAATACTGACTGCTCAATCTTCATCCCTCAGTCCGCAACTGTCAATTGTCAATCCTCAATCCTCAATCCTCAGTCCTCAATCCACAATCATAAATCCTCAATCTTCAATAGTCAATCCTCAATCCTCAAACCTCAATCCTCAATAGAATATCCTCAATTCACAGTTTTCAATACTCAATACTCAATATGCAATCTTCCAACCTCTATCCACAAACCTCAATTCTCATAACTCAACCCTCAACACTCAGTCCTCAATGTTCAATCCTCAATCCTCAATTCTCAATCTTCATTCCTCAATACTGAATCTTCAATCCTCAATACTCAGTCTTCAATCATCAATCCTCAATCCTCAATCCTCAATCCTCAATCCTCAGTCTTCAATCCTCAGTACTCAATCGTCAATCCACAATCCTCAGACCTCGAACCTCAATTCTGAATCCTCAATCCTGAATCCTCAATCTTCAGCTCTCAGTCATCAACAATCAGTTGTCAATCCTCAATACTCAATAGAATATCCTCAATTCACAGTTTTCAATACTCAATACTCAATCTTCAATCTTCCAACCTCTATGCACAAACATCAATCCTCATCACTCAACCCTCAACACTCAGTCCTCAATGTTCAATCCTCAATCCTCAATTCTCAATCTTCATTCCTCAATACTGAAACTTCAATCCTCAATACTCAATCTTCAGTCCTCAATCCTCAATCCTCAATCCTCAATGCTCAATCCTCAATCATCAATCCTCAATCTTCAAAAATCTATCCTCAATTCTCAATCCTCAATACTCAACCATCAATCCTCAATCTTCAATCCTCAATACTCAGTCTTCAATCATCAATCCTCAATCCTCAATCCTCAATCCTCAATCCTCAATCATCAATCCTCAATCCTCAATCCTCAATCCTCAATCCTCAATCCTCAAACCTCAATCCTCAATCTTCAAACCTCAACCGTCAGCCCTCGTCCTCAATCCTCAAACCTCAATCCTCAATCCTCAATCTTCAATCATCAATACTCAATCTTCAATCCTCCATTCTCAATCCTCAATCCTCAATCCTCAATCCTCAATATTGAACACACAACCATCAGCCATCAATTCTCAATACTCAACCATCAATCCTCAATTCTTAATACTCAATAGAATATCCTGAATTCTCATGATTCAATACTCAACCCACAATATTCAATAATCAAATCTCGATCCTCAAACATCAATTCTCAACACTCAATCCTCAACACTCGGTCCTCTCTCTTCAATCCTCCAACCTCAATCCTCTATCCTCAAGCGTCAATGCTCAATCCTCAATCCTCAACCCTCAATCCTCAGTCCTCAAACCTCAATTCCGTATCCGCAATCCTGAATGCTCAATCTTCATTCCTCAGTCCGCAACAATCAATAGTCAATCCTCAATCCTCAACAGAATATCCTCTATTCACAGTTTTCAATACTCAATCCCCAATCTTCAATCCTCAATTCTCAATCCTCAATCCTCAGTCCTCAGTCCTCAAACCTCAATCCTCAACCCTCAGCCCTCATCCTCAATCCTCAATCCTCAATCTTCTATCCTCCATACTCAATCTTCAATCCTCAATCCTCAATCATCAATCATCAATCCTCAATCCTCAGTCATCAATCCACAATCTTCAATACTCAATCCTCAGTCCTCAATCCTTAATCATCAATTCTCAAGCCTCAATCCTCAATCCTCAATCTTCAATCCTGAATACTCAATCTTCAATCCTCAATCCTCAATCCTCAATCCTCCATTCTCAATCGTCAGTCTTCAATCCTCAATACTCAATCTTCAATCCTCAATCCTCAATCCTCAACCCTCAAACCTCATTCTTCTATCCTCAATACCCAATCCTCAATCTTCAATCCTCAATCCTCAATCCTCAATCCTCAATTCTCAATCCTCAATCCTCAGTCCTCAGTCCTCAAACCTCAATCCTCAACCCTCAGCCCTCATCCTCAATCCTCAATCCTCAATCCTCAATCCTCAATCTTCAATCCTCAATTCTCAATCTTCATTCCTCAATACTGAATCCTCAATCCTCAATCCTCAATAGACAATCTCCAATCCTCAATCCTCAATCCTCAATCCTTAATCCACAATCTTCAATCCTCAATCCTCAATTCTCAATCATCAATACTCAATCCTGAATCCCCAATCCTCAAACCCCAACCCTCAATCCTCAGTCCTCAAACCTCAATTCCGAATCCTCAATACTGACTGCTCAATCTTCATCCCTCAGTCCGCAACTATCAATTGTCAATCCTCAATCCTCAATCCTCAGTCCCCAATCCACAATCATAAATCCTCAATCTTCAATAGTCAATCCTCAATCCTCAATCCTCAATCCTCAATAGAATATCCTCAATTCACAGTTTTCAATACTCAATACACGATCTGCAATCTTCCAACCTCTATCCACAAACCTCAATTCTCATAACTCAACCCTCAAACCTCAGTACTCAATGTTCAACCCTCAATCCTCAATTCTCAATCTTCATTCCTCAATACTGAATCTTCAATCTTCAATACTCAATCTTCAATCCTCAATCCTCAATCCTCAATCCTCAATCCTCAATCCTCAATCATCACTCCTCAATCTTCAAAACTCAATCCTCAATTCTCAATTCTCATTCCTCAATACTCAACCATCAATCCTCAATCTTCAATCCTCAAACCTCAGTCTTCAATCATCAATCCTCAATCCTCAATCCTCAATCCTCAATCCTCAATCATCAATCCGCAGTCCTCAATAATCAACCTTCATTCCTCAATACTCAATCTTCAATCCTCAATACTCAATCCACAGTCGTCAATTCTCATTCGTCAATCCTCAATACCCAATCCTTAATCCTCAATCCTCAATCTTCAATAGTCAATCCTCAATCCTCAATCCTCAATCCTCAATACTCAATCTTCAATACTCAATCCTCAATCCTCAATCCTCAATCCTCAATCCTCAATCCTCAATCCTCATTCCTCAAACCTCAAACCTCAAACCTCAGTCCTCATCCTCAATTCTCAATTCTCAATCCTCAATCCTCAATTCTCAATCTTCAATCCTCAATAATCAATCTCCAATCCTAGATACTCAATCCCCAATCCTCAATCGTTAATCCTCAATCTTCAATCCTCAATCCCCAGTCCTCAATCCTCAATACTCAATCTTCAATCCTCAATCCTCAATTCTCAATCCTCAATACTCAATCCTCAATCGTCAATCCTCAATCGTCAATCATCAATCCGCAATCCTGAATCTTCAATCCTCAATCCTCAAACCTCAATCCTCAATCCTCAATCTTCAATCCTCAATACTCAATCTTCAATCCTCAATCCTCAAACCTCAATCCTCAGTCCTCAATCCTCAATCCTCAATCTTCAATCCTCAACCGTCAGTCCTCGTCCTCAATCCTCAAACCTCAATCCTCAATCCTCAATCTTCAATCATCAATACTCAATCTTCAATCCTCCATTCTCAATCCTCAATCCTCAATCCTCAATCCTCAATATTGAACACACAACCAGCAGCCATCAATTCTCTATACTCAAACATCAATCCTCAATTCTTAATACTCAATAGAATATCCTGAATACTCATGATTCAATACTCAACCCACAATATTCAATAATCAAATCTCGATCCTCAAACATCAATTCTCAACACTCAATCCTCAACACTCGGTCCTCTCTCTTCAATCCTTCAACCTCAATCCTCTATCCTCAAGCGTCAATCCTCAACCCTCAATCCTCAACCCTCAATCCTCAGTCCTCAAACCTCAATTCCGTATCCTCAATCCTGAATGCTCAATCTTCATTTCTCAGTCCGCAACAATCAATAGTCAATCCTCAATCCTCAACAGAATATCCCCTATTCACAGTTTTCAATACTCAATCCCCAATCTTCAATCTTCAAATCTCAATCCACAGTCATCAATTCTCATCACTCAACCCTCAACACTCAGTCCTGAATCTTCAATCCTCAATCCTCAATCCTCAATCTTCTATCCTCCATACTCAATCTTCAATCCCCAATCCTCAATCATCAATCATCAATCCTCAATCCTCAGTCATCAATCCACAATCTTCAATACTCAATCCTCAGTCCTCAATCCTTAATCATCAATCCTCAAGCCTCAATCCTCAATCCTCAATCTTCAATCCTGAATACTCAATCATCAATCCTCAATCCTCAATCCTCAATACTCCATCCTCAATCGTCAGTCTTCAATCCTCAATACTCAATCTTCAATCCTCAATCCTCAATCCTCAACACTCAAACCTCATTCTTCTATCCTTAATACCCAATCCTCAATCTTCAATCCTCAATCCACAATCCTCAATTCTCAATCCTCAATCCTCAGTCCTCAGTCCTCAAACCTCAATCCTCAACCCTCAGCCCTCATCCTCAATCCTCAATCCTCAATCCTCAACATTCAATCCTCAATTCTCTATCTTCATTCCTCAATACTGAATCCTCAATCCTCAATTCTCAATAGTCAATTTCCAATCCTCAATCCTCAATCCTCAATCCTTAATCCACAATCTTCAAACCTCAATCCTCAATTTTCAATCATCAATACTCAATCCTCAATCCTCAATCCTCAAACCCGAAACCTCAATCCTCAGTCCTCAAACCTCAATTCCGAATCCTCAATACTGACTGCTCAATCTTCATCCCTCAGTCCGCATCTGTCAATTGTCAATCCTCAATCCTCAATCCTCAGTCCTCAATCCACAATCATAAATCCTCAATCTTCAATAGTCAATCCTCAATCCTCAATCCTCAATCCTCAATAGAATATCCTCAATTCACAGTTTTCAATACTCAATACTCAATATGCAATCTTCCAATCTCTATCCACAAACCTCAATTCTCATAACTCAACCCTCAACACTCAGTCCTCAATGTTCAATCCTCAATCCTCAATTCTCAATCTTCATTCCTCAATACTGAATCTTCAATATTCAATACTCAGTCTTCAATCATCAATCCTCAATCCTCAATCCTCAATCCTCAATCTTCAATCCTCAATACTCAATCTTCAATCCTCAATCCTCAAACCTCAATCCTCAGTCCTCAATCCTCAATCCTCAATCTTCAATCCTCAACCGTCAGTCCTCGTCCTCAATCCTCAAACCTCAATCCTCAATCTTCAATCATCAATACTCAATCTTCAATCCTCCATTCTCAATCCTCAATCCTCAATCCTCAATCCTCAATATTGAACACACAACCAGCAGCCATCAATTCTCTATACTCAAACATCAATCCTCAATTCTTAATACTCAATGGAATATCCTGAATACTCATGATTCAATACTCAACCCACAATATTCAATAATCAAATCTCGATCCTCAAACATCAATTCTCAACACTCAATCCTCAACACTCGGTCCTCTCTCTTCAATCCTCCAACCTCAATCCTCTATCCTCAAGCGTCAATCCTCAACCCTCAATCCTCAACCCTCAATCCTCAGTCCTCAAACCTCAATTCCGTATCCTCAATCCTGAATGCTCAATCTTCATTTCTCAGTCCGCAACAATCAATAGTCAATCCTCAATCCTCAACAGAATATCCTCTATTCACAGTTTTCAATACTCAATCCCCAATCTTCAATCTTCAAATCTCAATCCACAGTCATCAATTCTCATCACTCAAGCCTCAACACTCAGTCCTGAATCTTCAATCCTCAATCCTCAATCCTCAATCTTCTATCCTCCGTACTCAATCTTCAATCCCCAATCCTCAATCATCAATCATCAATCCTCAATCCTCAGTCATCAATCCACAATCTTCAATACTCAATCCTCAGTCCTCAATCCTTAATCATCAATCCTCAAGCCTCAATCCTCAATCCTCAATCTTCAATCCTGAATACTCAATCATCAATCCTCAATCCTCAATCCTCAATACTCCATCCTCAATCGTTAGTCTTCAATCCTCAATACTCAATCTTCAATCCTCAATCCTCAATCCTCAACCCTCAAACCTCATTCTTCTATCCTTAATACCCAATCCTCAATCTTCAATCCTCAATCCACAATCCTCAATTCTCAATCCTCAATCCTCAGTCCTCAGTCCTCAAACCTCAATCCTCAACCCTCAGCCCTCATCCTCAATCCTCAATCCTCAATCCTCAACCTTCAATCCTCAATTCTCAATCTTCATTCCTCAATACTGAATCCGGAATCCTCAATTCTCAATAGTCAATTTCCAATCCTCAATCCTCAATCCTCAATCCTTAATCCACAATCTTCAAACCTCAATCCTCAATTCTCAATCATCAATACTCAATCCTCAATCCTCAATCCTCAAACCCGAACCCTCAATCCTCAGTCCTCAAACCTCAATTCCGAATCCTCAATACTGACTGCTCAATCTTCATCCCTCAGTCCGCAACTGTCAATTGTCAATCCTCAATCCTCAATCCTCAGTCCTCAATCCACAATCATAAATCCTCAATCTTCAATAGTCAATCCTCAATCCTCAATCCTCAATCCTCAATAGAATATCCTCAATTCACAGTTTTCAATACTCAATACTCAATATGCAATCTTCCAATCTCTATCCACAAACCTCAATTCTCATAACTCAACCCTCAACACTCAGTCCTCAATGTTCAATCCTCAATCCTCAATTCTCAATCTTCATTCCTCAATACTGAATCTTCAATCCTCAATACTCAGTCTTCAATCATCAATCCTCAATCCTCAATCCTCAATCCTCAATCCTCAATCTTCAATCCTCAATACTCAATCTTCAATCCTCAATCCTCAAACCTCAATCCTCAGTCCTCAATCCTCAATCCTCAATCTTCAATCCTCAACCGTCAGTCCTCGTCCTCAATCCTCAAACCTCAATCCTCAATCTTCAATCATCAATACTCAATCTTCAATCCTCCATTCTCAATCCTCAATCCTCAATCCTCAATCCTCAATATTGAACACACAACCAGCAGCCATCAATTCTCTATAATCAAACATCAATCCTCAATTCTTAATACTCAATGGAATATCCTGAATACTCATGATTCAATACTCAACCCACAATATTCAATAATCAAATCTCGATCCTCAAACATCAATTCTCAACACTCAATCCTCAACACTCGGTCCTCTCTCTTCAATCCTCCAACCTCAATCCTCTATCCTCAAGCGTCAATCCTCAACCCTCAATCCTCAACCCTCAATCCTCAGTCCTCAAACCTCAATTCCGTATCCTCAATCCTGAATGCTCAATCTTCATTTCTCAGTCCGCAACAATCAATAGTCAATCCTCAATCCTCAACAGAATATCCTCTATTCACAGTTTTCAATACTCAATCCCCAATCTTCAATCTTCAAATCTCAATCCACAGTCATCAATTCTCATCACTCAACCCTCAACACTCAGTCCTGAATCTTCAATCCTCAATCCTCAATCCTCAATCTTCTATCCTCCATACTCAATCTTCAATACCCAATCCTCAATCATCAATCATCAATCCTCAATCCTCAGTCATCAATCCACAATCTTCAATACTCAATCCTCAGTCCTCAATCCTTAATCATCAATCCTCAAGCCTCAATCCTCAATCCTCAATCTTCAATCCTGAATACTCAATCATCAATCCTCAATCCTCAATCCTCAATACTCCATCCTCAATCGTCAGTCTTCAATCCTCAATACTCAATCTTCAATCCTCAATCCTCAATCCTCAACCCTCAAACCTCATTCTTCTATCCTTAATACCCAATCCTCAATCTTCAATCCTCAATCCACAATCCTCAATTCTCAATCCTCAATCCTCAGTCCTCAGTCCTCAAACCTCAATCCTCAACCCTCAGCCCTCATCCTCAGTCCTCAATCCTCAATCCTCAACCTTCAATCCTCAATTCTCAATCTTCATTCCTCAATACTGAATCCTCAATCCTCAATTCTCAATAGTCAATTTCCAATCCTCAATCCTCAATCCTCAATCCTTAATCCACAATCTTCAAACCTCAATCCTCAATTCTGAATCATCAATACTCAATCCTCAATCCTCAATCCTCAAACCCGAACCCTCAATCCTCAGTCCTCAAACCTCAATTCCGAATCCTCAATACTGACTGCTCAATCTTCATCCCTCAGTCCGCAACTGTCAATTGTCAATCCTCAATCCTCAATCCTCAGTCCTCAATCCACAATCATAAATCCTCAATCTTCAATAGTCAATCCTCAATCCTCAAACCTCAATCCTCAATAGAATATCCTCAATTCACAGTTTTCAATACTCAATACTCAATATGCAATCTTCCAACCTCTATCCACAAACCTCAATTCTCATAACTCAACCCTCAACACTCAGTCCTCAATGTTCAATCCTCAATCCTCAATTCTCAATCTTCATTCCTCAATACTGAATCTTCAATCCTCAATACTCAGTCTTCAATCATCAATCCTCAATCCTCAATCCTCAATCCTCAATCTTCACTCCTCCATACTCAGTCTTCAATCCTCAATCCTCAACCTTCAATCCTCATTACGCAATCTTCAATCCTCAATCCTCAATCCTCAATCCTCAATCCTCAGTCATCAATCCTCAATCTTCAATCCTCAATCCTCAATCCTCAATCCTCAAGCCTCAATCCTCAATCCTCAAACTTCAATCCTGAATACTCAATCTTCAATCCTCAATCCTCAATCCTCAATCCTCAATCCTCAATCGTCAGTCTTCAATCCTCAATACTCAATCTTCAATCCTCAATCCTCAATCCTCAATCCTCAATCCTCATTCTTCTATCCTCAATACCCAATCCTCAATCTTCAATCCTCAATCCTCAATCCTCAATCCTCAATTCTCAATCCTCAATCCTCAGTCCTCAGTCCTCAAACCTCAATCCTCAACCCTCAGCCCTCATCCTCAATCCTCAATCCTCAATCCTCAATCCTCAATCCTCAGTCTTCAATCCTCAGTACTCAATCGTCAATCCACAATCCTCAGACCTCGAACCTCAATTCTGAATCCTCAATCCTGAATCCTCAATCTTCAGCTCTCAGTCATCAACAATCAGTTGTCAATCCTCAATACTCAATAGAATATCCTCAATTCACAGTTTTCAATACTCAATACTCAATCTTCAATCTTCCAACCTCTATGCACAAACATCAATCCTCATCACTCAACCCTCAACACTCAGTCCTCAATGTTCAATCCTCAATCCTCAATTCTCAATCTTCATTCCTCAATACTGAAACTTCAATCCTCAATACTCAATCTTCAGTCCTCAATCCTCAATCCTCAATCCTCAATGCTCAATCCTCAATCATCAATCCTCAATCTTCAAAAATCTATCCTCAATTCTCAATCCTCAATACTCAACCATCAATCCTCAATCTTCAATCCTCAATACTCAGTCTTCAATCATCAATCCTCAATCCTCAATCCTCAATCCTCAATCCTCAATCATCAATCCTCAATCCTCAATCCTCAATCCTCAATCCTCAATCCTCAAACCTCAATCCTCAATCTTCAAACCTCAACCGTCAGCCCTCGTCCTCAATCCTCAAACCTCAATCCTCAATCCTCAATCTTCAATCATCAATACTCAATCTTCAATCCTCCATTCTCAATCCTCAATCCTCAATCCTCAATCCTCAATATTGAACACACAACCAGCAGCCATCAATTCTCTATACTCAAACATCAATCCTCAATTCTTAATACTCAATAGAATATCCTGAATACTCATGATTCAATACTCAACCCACAATATTCAATAATCAAATCTCGATCCTCAAACATCAATTCTCAACACTCAATCCTCAACACTCGGTCCTCTCTCTTCAATCCTCCAACCTCAATCCTCTATCCTCAAGCGTCAATCCTCAACCCTCAATCCTCAACCCTCAATCCTCAGTCCTCAAACCTCAATTCCGTATCCTCAATCCTGAATGCTCAATCTTCATTTCTCAGTCCGCAACAATCAATAGTCAATCCTCAATCCTCAACAGAATATCCTCTATTCACAGTTTTCAATACTCAATCCCCAATCTTCAATCTTCAAATCTCAATCCACAGTCATCAATTCTCATCACTCAACCCTCAACACTCAGTCCTGAATCTTCAATCCTCAATCCTCAATCCTCAATCTTCTATCCTCCATACTCAATCTTCAATCCCCAATCCTCAATCATCAATCATCAATCCTCAATCCTCAGTCATCAATCCACAATCTTCAATACTCAATCCTCAGTCCTCAATCCTTAATCATCAATCCTCAAGCCTCAATCCTCAATCCTCAATCTTCAATCCTGAATACTCAATCATCAATCCTCAATCCTCAATCCTCAATACTCCATCCTCAATCGTCAGTCTTCAATCCTCAATACTCAATCTTCAATCCTCAATCCTCAATCCTCAACACTCAAACCTCATTCTTCTATCCTTAATACCCAATCCTCAATCTTCAATCCTCAATCCACAATCCTCAATTCTCAATCCTCAATCCTCAGTCCTCAGTCCTCAAACCTCAATCCTCAACCCTCAGCCCTCATCCTCAATCCTCAATCCTCAATCCTCAACCTTCAATCCTCAATTCTCAATCTTCATTCCTCAATACTGAATCCGGAATCCTCAATTCTCAATAGTCAATTTCCAATCCTCAATCCTCAATCCTCAATCCTTAATCCACAATCTTCAAACCTCAATCCTCAATTCTCAATCATCAATACTCAATCCTCAATCCTCAATCCTCAAACCCGAACCCTCAATCCTCAGTCCTCAAACCTCAATTCCGAATCCTCAATACTGACTGCTCAATCTTCATCCCTCAGTCCGCAACTGTCAATTGTCAATCCTCAATCCTCAATCCTCAGTCCTCAATCCACAATCATAAATCCTCAATCTTCAATAGTCAATCCTCAATCCTCAATCCTCAATCCTCAATAGAATATCCTCAATTCACAGTTTTCAATACTCAATACTCAATATGCAATCTTCCAATCTCTATCCACAAACCTCAATTCTCATAACTCAACCCTCAACACTCAGTCCTCAATGTTCAATCCTCAATCCTCAATTCTCAATCTTCATTCCTCAATACTGAATCTTCAATCCTCAATACTCAGTCTTCAATCATCAATCCTCAATCCTCAATCCTCAATCCTCAATCCTCAATCTTCAATCCTCAATACTCAATCTTCAATCCTCAATCCTCAAACCTCAATCCTCAGTCCTCAATCCTCAATCCTCAACCTTCAATCCTCAACCGTCAGTCCTCGTCCTCAATCCTCAAACCTCAATCCTCAATCTTCAATCATCAATACTCAATCTTCAATCCTCCATTCTCAATCCTCAATCCTCAATCCTCAATCCTCAATATTGAACACACAACCAGCAGCCATCAATTCTCTATAATCAAACATCAATCCTCAATTCTTAATACTCAATGGAATATCCTGAATACTCATGATTCAATACTCAACCCACAATATTCAATAATCAAATCTCGATCCTCAAACATCAATTCTCAACACTCAATCCTCAACACTCGGTCCTCTCTCTTCAATCCTCCAACCTCAATCCTCTATCCTCAAGCGTCAATCCTCAACCCTCAATCCTCAACCCTCAATCCTCAGTCCTCAAACCTCAATTCCGTATCCTCAATCCTGAATGCTCAATCTTCATTTCTCAGTCCGCAACAATCAATAGTCAATCCTCAATCCTCAACAGAATATCCTCTATTCACAGTTTTCAATACTCAATCCCCAATCTTCAATCTTCAAATCTCAATCCACAGTCATCAATTCTCATCACTCAACCCTCAACACTCAGTCCTGAATCTTCAATCCTCAATCCTCAATCCTCAATCTTCTATCCTCCATACTCAATCTTCAATACCCAATCCTCAATCATCAATCATCAATCCTCAATCCTCAGTCATCAATCCACAATCTTCAATACTCAATCCTCAGTCCTCAATCCTTAATCATCAATCCTCAAGCCTCAATCCTCAATCCTCAATCTTCAATCCTGAATACTCAATCATCAATCCTCAATCCTCAATCCTCAATACTCCATCCTCAATCGTCAGTCTTCAATCCTCAATACTCAATCTTCAATCCTCAATCCTCAATCCTCAACCCTCAAACCTCATTCTTCTATCCTTAATACCCAATCCTCAATCTTCAATCCTCAATCCACAATCCTCAATTCTCAATCCTCAATCCTCAGTCCTCAGTCCTCAAACCTCAATCCTCAACCCTCAGCCCTCATCCTCAGTCCTCAATCCTCAATCCTCAACCTTCAATCCTCAATTCTCAATCTTCATTCCTCAATACTGAATCCTCAATCCTCAATTCTCAATAGTCAATTTCCAATCCTCAATCCTCAATCCTCAATCCTTAATCCACAATCTTCAAACCTCAATCCTCAATTCTGAATCATCAATACTCAATCCTCAATCCTCAATCCTCAAACCCGAACCCTCAATCCTCAGTCCTCAAACCTCAATTCCGAATCCTCAATACTGACTGCTCAATCTTCATCCCTCAGTCCGCAACTGTCAATTGTCAATCCTCAATCCTCAATCCTCAGTCCTCAATCCACAATCATAAATCCTCAATCTTCAATAGTCAATCCTCAATCCTCAAACCTCAATCCTCAATAGAATATCCTCAATTCACAGTTTTCAATACTCAATACTCAATATGCAATCTTCCAACCTCTATCCACAAACCTCAATTCTCATAACTCAACCCTCAACACTCAGTCCTCAATGTTCAATCCTCAATCCTCAATTCTCAATCTTCATTCCTCAATACTGAATCTTCAATCCTCAATACTCAGTCTTCAATCATCAATCCTCAATCCTCAATCCTCAATCCTCAATCTTCACTCCTCCATACTCAGTCTTCAATCCTCAATCCTCAACCTTCAATCCTCATTACGCAATCTTCAATCCTCAATCCTCAATCCTCAATCCTCAATCCTCAGTCATCAATCCTCAATCTTCAATCCTCAATCCTCAATCCTCAATCCTCAAGCCTCAATCCTCAATCCTCAAACTTCAATCCTGAATACTCAATCTTCAATCCTCAATCCTCAATCCTCAATCCTCAATCCTCAATCGTCAGTCTTCAATCCTCAATACTCAATCTTCAATCCTCAATCCTCAATCCTCAATCCTCAATCCTCATTCTTCTATCCTCAATACCCAATCCTCAATCTTCAATCCTCAATCCTCAATCCTCAATCCTCAATTCTCAATCCTCAATCCTCAGTCCTCAGTCCTCAAACCTCAATCCTCAACCCTCAGCCCTCATCCTCAATCCTCAATCCTCAATCCTCAATCCTCAATCCTCAGTCTTCAATCCTCAGTACTCAATCGTCAATCCACAATCCTCAGACCTCGAACCTCAATTCTGAATCCTCAATCCTGAATCCTCAATCTTCAGCTCTCAGTCATCAACAATCAGTTGTCAATCCTCAATACTCAATAGAATATCCTCAATTCACAGTTTTCAATACTCAATACTCAATCTTCAATCTTCCAACCTCTATGCACAAACATCAATCCTCATCACTCAACCCTCAACACTCAGTCCTCAATGTTCAATCCTCAATCCTCAATTCTCAATCTTCATTCCTCAATACTGAAACTTCAATCCTCAATACTCAATCTTCAGTCCTCAATCCTCAATCCTCAATCCTCAATGCTCAATCCTCAATCATCAATCCTCAATCTTCAAAAATCTATCCTCAATTCTCAATCCTCAATACTCAACCATCAATCCTCAATCTTCAATCCTCAATACTCAGTCTTCAATCATCAATCCTCAATCCTCAATCCTCAATCCTCAATCCTCAATCATCAATCCTCAATCCTCAATCCTCAATCCTCAATCCTCAATCCTCAAACCTCAATCCTCAATCTTCAAACCTCAACCGTCAGCCCTCGTCCTCAATCCTCAAACCTCAATCCTCAATCCTCAATCTTCAATCATCAATACTCAATCTTCAATCCTCCATTCTCAATCCTCAATCCTCAATCCTCAATCCTCAATATTGAACACACAACCATCAGCCATCAATTCTCAATACTCAACCATCAATCCTCAATTCTTAATACTCAATAGAATATCCTGAATTCTCATGATTCAATACTCAACCCACAATATTCAATAATCAAATCTCGATCCTCAAACATCAATTCTCAACACTCAATCCTCAACACTCGGTCCTCTCTCTTCAATCCTCCAACCTCAATCCTCTATCCTCAAGCGTCAATGCTCAATCCTCAATCCTCAACCCTCAATCCTCAGTCCTCAAACCTCAATTCCGTATCCGCAATCCTGAATGCTCAATCTTCATTCCTCAGTCCGCAACAATCAATAGTCAATCCTCAATCCTCAACAGAATATCCTCTATTCACAGTTTTCAATACTCAATCCCCAATCTTCAATCTTCAAATCTCAATCCACAGTCATCAATTCTCATCACTCAACCCTCAACACTCAGTCCTGAATCTTCAATCCTCAATCCTCAATCCTCAATCTTCTATCCTCCATACTCAATCTTCAATCCTCAATCCTCAATCATCAATCATCAATCCTCAATCCTCAGTCATCAATCCACAATCTTCAATACTCAATCCTCAGTCCTCAATCCTTAATCATCAATTCTCAAGCCTCAATCCTCAATCCTCAATCTTCAATCCTGAATACTCAATCTTCAATCCTCAATCCTCAATCCTCAATCCTCCATTCTCAATCGTCAGTCTTCAATCCTCAATACTCAATCTTCAATCCTCAATCCTCAATCCTCAACCCTCAAACCTCATTCTTCTATCCTCAATACCCAATCCTCAATCTTCAATCCTCAATCCTCAATCCTCAATCCTCAATTCTCAATCCTCAATCCTCAGTCCTCAGTCCTCAAACCTCAATCCTCAACCCTCAGCCCTCATCCTCAATCCTCAATCCTCAATCCTCAATCCTCAATCTTCAATCCTCAATTCTCAATCTTCATTCCTCAATACTGAATCCTCAATCCTCAATCCTCAATAGACAATCTCCAATCCTCAATCCTCAATCCTCAATCCTTAATCCACAATCTTCAATCCTCAATCCTCAATTCTCAATCATCAATACTCAATCCTGAATCCCCAATCCTCAAACCCCAACCCTCAATCCTCAGTCCTCAAACCTCAATTCCGAATCCTCAATACTGACTGCTCAATCTTCATCCCTCAGTCCGCAACTATCAATTGTCAATCCTCAATCCTCAATCCTCAGTCCCCAATCCACAATCATAAATCCTCAATCTTCAATAGTCAATCCTCAATCCTCAATCCTCAATCCTCAATAGAATATCCTCAATTCACAGTTTTCAATACTCAATACACGATCTGCAATCTTCCAACCTCTATCCACAAACCTCAATTCTCATAACTCAACCCTCAAACCTCAGTACTCAATGTTCAACCCTCAATCCTCAATTCTCAATCTTCATTCCTCAATACTGAATCTTCAATCTTCAATACTCAATCTTCAATCCTCAATCCTCAATCCTCAATCCTCAATCCTCAATCCTCAATCATCACTCCTCAATCTTCAAAACTCAATCCTCAATTCTCAATTCTCATTCCTCAATACTCAACCATCAATCCTCAATCTTCAATCCTCAAACCTCAGTCTTCAATCATCAATCCTCAATCCTCAATCCTCAATCCTCAATCCTCAATCATCAATCCGCAGTCCTCAATAATCAACCTTCATTCCTCAATACTCAATCTTCAATCCTCAATACTCAATCCACAGTCGTCAATTCTCATTCGTCAATCCTCAATACCCAATCCTTAATCCTCAATCCTCAATCTTCAATAGTCAATCCTCAATCCTCAATCCTCAATCCTCAATACTCAATCTTCAATACTCAATCCTCAATCCTCAATCCTCAATCCTCAATCCTCAATCCTCAATCCTCATTCCTCAAACCTCAAACCTCAAACCTCAGTCCTCATCCTCAATTCTCAATTCTCAATCCTCAATCCTCAATTCTCAATCTTCAATCCTCAATAATCAATCTCCAATCCTAGATACTCAATCCCCAATCCTCAATCGTTAATCCTCAATCTTCAATCCTCAATCCCCAGTCCTCAATCCTCAATACTCAATCTTCAATCCTCAATCCTCAATTCTCAATCCTCAATACTCAATCCTCAATCGTCAATCCTCAATCGTCAATCATCAATCCGCAATCCTGAATCTTCAATCCTCAATCCTCAAACCTCAATCCTCAATCCTCAATCTTCAATCCTCAATACTCAATCTTCAATCCTCAATCCTCAAACCTCAATCCTCAGTCCTCAATCCTCAATCCTCAATCTTCAATCCTCAACCGTCAGTCCTCGTCCTCAATCCTCAAACCTCAATCCTCAATCCTCAATCTTCAATCATCAATACTCAATCTTCAATCCTCCATTCTCAATCCTCAATCCTCAATCCTCAATCCTCAATATTGAACACACAACCAGCAGCCATCAATTCTCTATACTCAAACATCAATCCTCAATTCTTAATACTCAATAGAATATCCTGAATACTCATGATTCAATACTCAACCCACAATATTCAATAATCAAATCTCGATCCTCAAACATCAATTCTCAACACTCAATCCTCAACACTCGGTCCTCTCTCTTCAATCCTTCAACCTCAATCCTCTATCCTCAAGCGTCAATCCTCAACCCTCAATCCTCAACCCTCAATCCTCAGTCCTCAAACCTCAATTCCGTATCCTCAATCCTGAATGCTCAATCTTCATTTCTCAGTCCGCAACAATCAATAGTCAATCCTCAATCCTCAACAGAATATCCCCTATTCACAGTTTTCAATACTCAATCCCCAATCTTCAATCTTCAAATCTCAATCCACAGTCATCAATTCTCATCACTCAACCCTCAACACTCAGTCCTGAATCTTCAATCCTCAATCCTCAATCCTCAATCTTCTATCCTCCATACTCAATCTTCAATCCCCAATCCTCAATCATCAATCATCAATCCTCAATCCTCAGTCATCAATCCACAATCTTCAATACTCAATCCTCAGTCCTCAATCCTTAATCATCAATCCTCAAGCCTCAATCCTCAATCCTCAATCTTCAATCCTGAATACTCAATCATCAATCCTCAATCCTCAATCCTCAATACTCCATCCTCAATCGTCAGTCTTCAATCCTCAATACTCAATCTTCAATCCTCAATCCTCAATCCTCAACACTCAAACCTCATTCTTCTATCCTTAATACCCAATCCTCAATCTTCAATCCTCAATCCACAATCCTCAATTCTCAATCCTCAATCCTCAGTCCTCAGTCCTCAAACCTCAATCCTCAACCCTCAGCCCTCATCCTCAATCCTCAATCCTCAATCCTCAACATTCAATCCTCAATTCTCTATCTTCATTCCTCAATACTGAATCCTCAATCCTCAATTCTCAATAGTCAATTTCCAATCCTCAATCCTCAATCCTCAATCCTTAATCCACAATCTTCAAACCTCAATCCTCAATTTTCAATCATCAATACTCAATCCTCAATCCTCAATCCTCAAACCCGAAACCTCAATCCTCAGTCCTCAAACCTCAATTCCGAATCCTCAATACTGACTGCTCAATCTTCATCCCTCAGTCCGCATCTGTCAATTGTCAATCCTCAATCCTCAATCCTCAGTCCTCAATCCACAATCATAAATCCTCAATCTTCAATAGTCAATCCTCAATCCTCAATCCTCAATCCTCAATAGAATATCCTCAATTCACAGTTTTCAATACTCAATACTCAATATGCAATCTTCCAATCTCTATCCACAAACCTCAATTCTCATAACTCAACCCTCAACACTCAGTCCTCAATGTTCAATCCTCAATCCTCAATTCTCAATCTTCATTCCTCAATACTGAATCTTCAATATTCAATACTCAGTCTTCAATCATCAATCCTCAATCCTCAATCCTCAATCCTCAATCTTCAATCCTCAATACTCAATCTTCAATCCTCAATCCTCAAACCTCAATCCTCAGTCCTCAATCCTCAATCCTCAATCTTCAATCCTCAACCGTCAGTCCTCGTCCTCAATCCTCAAACCTCAATCCTCAATCTTCAATCATCAATACTCAATCTTCAATCCTCCATTCTCAATCCTCAATCCTCAATCCTCAATCCTCAATATTGAACACACAACCAGCAGCCATCAATTCTCTATACTCAAACATCAATCCTCAATTCTTAATACTCAATGGAATATCCTGAATACTCATGATTCAATACTCAACCCACAATATTCAATAATCAAATCTCGATCCTCAAACATCAATTCTCAACACTCAATCCTCAACACTCGGTCCTCTCTCTTCAATCCTCCAACCTCAATCCTCTATCCTCAAGCGTCAATCCTCAACCCTCAATCCTCAACCCTCAATCCTCAGTCCTCAAACCTCAATTCCGTATCCTCAATCCTGAATGCTCAATCTTCATTTCTCAGTCCGCAACAATCAATAGTCAATCCTCAATCCTCAACAGAATATCCTCTATTCACAGTTTTCAATACTCAATCCCCAATCTTCAATCTTCAAATCTCAATCCACAGTCATCAATTCTCATCACTCAAGCCTCAACACTCAGTCCTGAATCTTCAATCCTCAATCCTCAATCCTCAATCTTCTATCCTCCGTACTCAATCTTCAATCCCCAATCCTCAATCATCAATCATCAATCCTCAATCCTCAGTCATCAATCCACAATCTTCAATACTCAATCCTCAGTCCTCAATCCTTAATCATCAATCCTCAAGCCTCAATCCTCAATCCTCAATCTTCAATCCTGAATACTCAATCATCAATCCTCAATCCTCAATCCTCAATACTCCATCCTCAATCGTTAGTCTTCAATCCTCAATACTCAATCTTCAATCCTCAATCCTCAATCCTCAACCCTCAAACCTCATTCTTCTATCCTTAATACCCAATCCTCAATCTTCAATCCTCAATCCACAATCCTCAATTCTCAATCCTCAATCCTCAGTCCTCAGTCCTCAAACCTCAATCCTCAACCCTCAGCCCTCATCCTCAATCCTCAATCCTCAATCCTCAACCTTCAATCCTCAATTCTCAATCTTCATTCCTCAATACTGAATCCTCAATCCTCAATTCTCAATAGTCAATTTCCAATCCTCAATCCTCAATCCTCAATCCTTAATCCACAATCTTCAAACCTCAATCCTCAATTCTCAATCATCAATACTCAATCCTCAATCCTCAATCCTCAAACCCGAACCCTCAATCCTCAGTCCTCAAACCTCAATTCCGAATCCTCAATACTGACTGCTCAATCTTCATCCCTCAGTCCGCAACTGTCAATTGTCAATCCTCAATCCTCAATCCTCAGTCCTCAATCCACAATCATAAATCCTCAATCTTCAATAGTCAATCCTCAATCCTCAAACCTCAATCCTCAATAGAATATCCTCAATTAACAGTTTTCAATACTCAATACTCAATATGCAATCTTCCAACCTCTATCCACAAACCTCAATTCTCATAACTCAACCCTCAACACTCAGTCCTCAATGTTCAATCCTCAATCCTCAATTCTCAATCTTCATTCCTCAATACTGAATCTTCAATCCTCAATACTCAGTCTTCAATCATCAATCCTCAATCCTCAATCCTCAATCCTCAATCTTCACTCCTCCATACTCAGTCTTCAATCCTCAATCCTCAACCTTCAATCCTCATTACGCAATCTTCAATCCTCAATCCTCAATCCTCAATCCTCAATCCTCAATCATCAATCCTCAATCTTCAATCCTCAATCCTCAATCCTCAATCCTCAAGCCTCAATCCTCAATCCTCAAACTTCAATCCTGAATACTCAATCTTCAATCCTCAATCCTCAATCCTCAATCCTCAATCCTCAATCGTCAGTCTTCAATCCTCAATACTCAATCTTCAATCCTCAATCCTCAATCCTCAATCCTCAATCCTCATTCTTCTATCCTCAATACCCAATCCTCAATCTTCAATCCTCAATCCTCAATCCTCAATCCTCAATTCTCAATCCTCAATCCTCAGTCCTCAGTCCTCAAACCTCAATCCTCAACCCTCAGCCCTCATCCTCAATCCTCAATCCTCAATCCTCAATCCTCAATCCTCAGTCTTCAATCCTCAGTACTCAATCGTCAATCCACAATCCTCAGACCTCGAACCTCAATTCTGAATCCTCAATCCTGAATTCTCAATCTTCAGCTCTCAGTCATCAACAATCAGTTGTCAATCCTCAATACTCAATAGAATATCCTCAATTCACAGTTTTCAATACTCAATACTCAATCTTCAATCTTCCAACCTCTATGCACAAACATCAATCCTCATCACTCAACCCTCAACACTCAGTCCTCAATGTTCAACCCTCAATCCTCAATTCTCAATCTTCATTCCTCAATACTGAAACTTCAATCCTCAATACTCAATCTTCAGTCCTCAATGCTCAATCCTCAATCATCAATCCTCAATCTTCAAAAATCTATCCTCAATTCTCAATCCTCAATACTCAACCATCAATCCTCAATCTTCAATCCTCAATACTCAGTCTTCAATCATCAATCCTCAATCCTCAATCCTCAATCCTCAATCCTCAATCATCAATCCTCAATCCTCAATCCTCAATCCTCAATCCTCAATCCTCAAACCTCAATCCTCAATCTTCAATCCTCAACCGTCAGCCCTCGTCCTCAATCCTCAAACCTCAATCCTCAATCCTCAATCTTCAATCATCAATACTCAATCTTCAATCCTCCATTCTCAATCCTCAATCCTCAATCCTCAATCCTCAATATTGAACACACAACCATCAGCCATCAATTCTCAATACTCAACCATCAATCCTCAATTCTTAATACTCAATAGAATATCCTGAATTCTCATGATTCAATACTCAACCCACAATATTCAATAATCAAATCTCGATCCTCAAACATCAATTCTCAACACTCAATCCTCAACACTCGGTCCTCTCTCTTCAATCCTCCAACCTCAATCCTCTATCCTCAAGCGTCAATCCTCAACCCTCAATCCTCAACCCTCAATCCTCAGTCCTCAAACCTCAATTCCGTATCCGCAATCCTGAATGCTCAATCTTCATTCCTCAGTCCGCAACAATCAATAGTCAATCCTCAATCCTCAACAGAATATCCTCTATTCACAGTTTTCAATACTCAATCCCCAATCTTCAATCTTCAAATCTCAATCCACAGTCATCAATTCTCATCACTCAACCCTCAACACTCAGTCCTGAATCTTCAATCCTCAATCCTCAATCCTCAATCTTCTATCCTCCATACTCAATCTTCAATCCTCAATCCTCAATCATCAATCATCAATCCTCAATCCTCAGTCATCAATCCACAATCTTCAATACTCAATCCTCAGTCCTCAATCCTTAATCATCAATTCTCAAGCCTCAATCCTCAATCCTCAATCTTCAATCCTGAATACTCAATCTTCAATCCTCAATCCTCAATCCTCAATCCTCCATTCTCAATCGTCAGTCTTCAATCCTCAATACTCAATCTTCAATCCTCAATCCTCAATCCTCAACCCTCAAACCTCATTCTTCTATCCTCAATACCCAATCCTCAATCTTCAATCCTCAATCCACAATCCTCAATTCTCAATCCTCAATCCTCAGTCCTCAGTCCTCAAACCTCAATCCTCAACCCTCAGCCCTCATCCTCAATCCTCAATCCTCAATCCTCAACCTTCAATCCTCAATTCTCAATCTTCATTCCTCAATACTGAATCCTCAATCCTCAATTCTCAATAGTCAATTTCCAATCCTCAATCCTCAATCCTCAATCCTTAATCCACAATCTTCAAACCTCAATCCTCAATTCTCAATCATCAATACTCAATCCTCAATCCTCAATCCTCAAACCCGAACCCTCAATCCTCAGTCCTCAAACCTCAATTCCGAATCCTCAATACTGACTGCTCAATCTTCATCCCTCAGTCCGCAACTGTCAATTGTCAATCCTCAATCCTCAATCCTCAGTCCTCAATCCACAATCATAAATCCTCAATCTTCAATAGTCAATCCTCAATCCTCAATCCTCAATCCTCAATAGAATATCCTCAATTCACAGTTTTCAATACTCAATACTCAATATGCAATCTTCCAATCTCTATCCACAAACCTCAATTCTCATAACTCAACCCTCAACACTCAGTCCTCAATGTTCAATCCTCAATCCTCAATTCTCAATCTTCATTCCTCAATACTGAATCTTCAATCCTCAATACTCAGTCTTCAATCATCAATCCTCAATCCTCAATCCTCAATCCTCAATCTTCAATCCTCAATACTCAATCTTCAATACTCAATCCTCAAACCTCAATCCTCAGTCCTCAATCCTCAATCCTCAATCTTCAATCCTCAACCGTCAGTCCTCGTCCTCAATCCTCAAACCTCAATCCTCAATCTTCAATCATCAATAATCAATCTTCAATCCTCCATTCTCAATCCTCAATCCTCAATCCTCAATCCTCAATATTGAACACACAACCAGCAGCCATCAATTCTCTATACTCAAACATCAATCCTCAATTCTTAATACTCAATGGAATATCCTGAATACTCATGATTCAATACTCAACCCACAATATTCAATAATCAAATCTCGATCCTCAAACATCAATTCTCAACACTCAATCCTCAACACTCGGTCCTCTCTCTTCAATCCTCCAACCTCAATCCTCTATCCTCAAGCGTCAATCCTCAACCCTCAATCCTCAACCCTCAATCCTCAGTCCTCAAACCTCAATTCCGT
Source organism: Calliopsis andreniformis (assembly GCF_051401765.1). NCBI lineage: Eukaryota > Metazoa > Arthropoda > Insecta > Hymenoptera > Andrenidae > Calliopsis > Calliopsis andreniformis. The sequence goes on along the minus strand of NW_027480515.1, from coordinate 818,559 downwards.
ATCCTCAATCCTGAATGCTCAATCTTCATTTCTCAGTCCGCAACAATCAATAGTCAATCCTCAATCCTCAATAGAATATCCTCTATTCACAGTTTTCTATACTCAATCCCCAATCTTCAATCTTCAAATCTCAATCCACAGTCATCAATTCTCATCACTCAACCCTCAACACTCAGTCCTGAATCTTCAATCCTCAATCCTCAATCCTCAACCTTCTATCCTCCATACTCAATCTTCAATCCCCAATCCTCAATCATCAATCATCAATCCTCAATCCTCAGTCATCAATCCACAATCTTCAATACTCAATCCTCAGTCCTCAATCCTTAATCATCAATCCTCAAGCCTCAATCCTCAATCCTCAATCTTCAATCCTGAATACTCAATCATCAATCCTCAATCCTCAATCCTCAATACTCCATCCTCAATCGTCAGTCTTCAATCCTCAATACTCAATCTTCAATCCTCAATCCTCAATCCTCAACCCTCAAACCTCATTCTTCTATCCTTAATACCCAATCCTCAATCTTCAATCCTCAATCCACAATCCTCAATTCTCAATCCTCAATCCTCAGTCCTCAGTCCTCAAACCTCAATCCTCAACCCTCAGCCCTCATCCTCAATCCTCAATCCTCAATCCTCAACCTTCAATCCTCAATTCTCAATCTTCATTCCTCAATACTGAATCCTCAATCCTCAATTCTCAATAGTCAATTTCCAATCCTCAATCCTCAATCCTCAATCCTTAATCCACAATCTTCAAACCTCAATCCTCAATTCTCAATCATCAATACTCAATCCTCAATCCCCAATCCTCAAACCCGAACCCTCAATCCTCAGTCCTCAAACCTCAATTCCGAATCCTCAATACTGACTGCTCAATCTTCATCCCTCAGTCCGCAACTGTCAATTGTCAATCCTCAATCCTCAATCCTCAGTCCTCAATCCACAATCATAAATCCTCAATCTTCAATAGTCAATCCTCAATCCTCAAACCTCAATCCTCAATAGAATATCCTCAATTCACAGTTTTCAATACTCAATACTCAATATGCAATCTTCCAACCTCTATCCACAAACCTCAATTCTCATAACTCAACCCTCAACACTCAGTCCTCAATGTTCAATCCTCAATCCTCAATTCTCAATCTTCATTCCTCAATACTGAATCTTCAATCCTCAATACTCAGTCTTCAATCATCAATCCTCAATCCTCAATCCTCAATCCTCAATCTTCACTCCTCCATACTCAGTCTTCAATCCTCAATCCTCAACCTTCAATCCTCATTACGCAATCTTCAATCCTCAATCCTCAATCCTCAATCCTCAATCCTCAGTCATCAATCCTCAATCTTCAATCCTCAATCCTCAATCCTCAATCCTCAAGCCTCAATCCTCAATCCTCAAACTTCAATCCTGAATACTCAATCTTCAATCCTCAATCCTCAATCCTCAATCCTCAATCCTCAATCGTCAGTCTTCAATCCACAATACTCAATCTTCAATCCTCAATCCTCAATCCTCAATCCTCAATCCTCATTCTTCTAACCTCAATACCCAATCCTCAATCTTCAATCCTCAATCCTCAATCCTCAATCCTCAATTCTCAATCCTCAATCCTCAGTCCTCAGTCCTCAAACCTCAATCCTCAACCCTCAGCCCTCATCCTCAATCCTCAATCCTCAATCCTCAATCCTCAATCCTCAGTCTTCAATCCTCAGTACTCAATCGTCAATCCACAATCCTCAGACCTCGAACCTCAATTCTGAATCCTCAATCCTGAATCCTCAATCTTCAGCTCTCAGTCATCAACAATCAGTTGTCTATCCTCAATACTCAATAGAATATCCTCAATTCACAGTTTTCAATACTCAATACTCAATCTTCAATCTTCCAACCACTATCCACAAACATCAATCCTCATCACTCAACCCTCAACACTCAGTCCTCAATGTTCAATCCTCAATCCTCAATTCTCAATCTTCATTCCTCAATACTGAAACTTCAATCCTCAATACTCAATCTTCAGTCCTCAATCCTCAATCCTCAATCCTCAATGCTCAATCCTCAATCATCAATCCTCAATCTTCAAAAATCTATCCTCAATTCTCAATCCTCAATACTCAACCATCAATCCTCAATCTTCAATCCTCAATACTCAGTCTTCAATCATCAATCCTCAATCCTCAATCCTCAATCCTCAATCCTCAATCATCAATCCTCAATCCTCAATCCTCAATCCTCAATCCACAATCCTCATTCTTCAGTCCTCAATACCCAATCCTCAATCTTCAACCCTCAATCCTCAATCCTCAATTCTCAATCCTGAACCCTCAGTCCACAGTCCTCAATCCTCAATCCTCAATCCTCAATCCTCAATCATCAATCCTCAATCCTCAATCCTCAATCCTCAATCCACAATCCTCATTCTTCAGTCCTCAATACCCAATCCTCAATCTTCAACCCTCAATCCTCAATCCTCAATTCTCAATCCTGAACCCTCAGTCCACAGTCCTCAATCCTCAATCCTCAACCCTCAGCCATCATCCTCAATCCTCAATTCTCAATCCTCAATACTCAACCATCAATCCTCAATCTTCAATCCTCAATACTCAGTCTTCAATCATCAATCCTCAATCCTCAATCCTCAATCCTCAATCCTCAATCCTCAATCCTCAATCCTCAATCTTCAGTCCTCAAACCTCAATCCTGAATCTTCAATCCTGAATCCTCAATCTTCAGACCTCAGTCCTCAACAAACAGCTGTCAATTCTCAATACTCAATACAATATCATCAATTCACAGGTTTCAATACTCAATACTCAATCTGCAATCTTCAAATCTCTATCCACAAACATCAATTCTCATCACTGAACCCTCAGCACTCTGTCCCCAATCCTCAGTCTTCAATCCTCAATCCTCAATCCTCAATCTTCAGTCCTCAATACTCAATCTTCAATCCTCAATCCTCAATCCCCAATCCTCAATCCTCAATCCTCAATCGTCAGTCTTCAATACTCAATACTCAATCTGCAATTCTCAGTCCTCAGTCCTCAATCCTCAATCCTCATTCTTCAGTCCTCAATACCCAATCATCAATCTTCAACCCTCAATCCTCAATCCTCAATTCTCAATCCTCAATCCCCAGTCCACAGTCCTCAAACCTCAATCCTCAACCCTCAGCCATCATCCTCAATCCTCAATCCTCGTTCCTCAATCCTCAATCCTCAATCCTCAATCCTCAATAGACAATCTCCAATCCTAGATCCTCAATGCCCAATCCTCAATCCTTAATCCACAATCTTCAATCCTCAATCCTCAATTCTCAAACATCAATACTCAATCCTCAATCCTCAATCCTCAATCCCCAATCCTCAATCTTCAATCCTCAATCCTCAATCCTCAAGCCTCAATCCTCAATCCTCAATCTTCAATCCTGAATACTCAATCTTCAATCCTCAATCCTCAATCCTCAATCCTCAATCCTCAATCGTCAGTCTTCAATCCTCAATCCTCAATCCTCAATCCTCAATAGAATATCCTCAATTCACAGTTTTCAATACTCAATACTCAATATGCAATCTTCCAACCTCTATCCACAAACCTCAATTCTCATAACTCAACCCTCAACACTCAGTCCTCAATGTTCAATCCTCAATCCTCAATTCTCAATCTTCATTCCTCAATACTGAATCTTCAATCCTCAATACTCAGTCTTCAATCATCAATCCTCAATCCTCAATCCTCAATCCTCAATCTTCACTCCTCCATACTCAGTCTTCAATCCTCAATCCTCAACCTTCAATCCTCATTACGCAATCTTCAATCCTCAATCCTCAATCCTCAATCCTCAATCCTCAGTCATCAATCCTCAATCTTCAATCCTCAATCCTCAATCCTCAATCCTCAATCCTCAATCCTCAATCCTCAAACTTCAATCCTGAATACTCAATCTTCAATCCTCAATCCTCAATCCTCAATCCTCAATCCTCATTCCTCAAACCTCAAACCTCAAACCTCAGTCCTCATCCTCAATTCTCAATTCTCAATCCTCAATCCTCAATTCTCAATCTTCAATCCTCAATAATCAATCTCCAATCCTAGATACTCAATCCCCAATCCTCAATCGTTAATCCTCAATCTTCAATCCTCAATCCCCAGTCCTCAATCCTCAATACTCAATCTTCAATCCTCAATCCTCAATTCTCAATCCTCAATACTCAATCCTCAATCGTCAATCCTCAATCGTCAATCATCAATCCGCAATCCTGAATCTTCAATCCTCAATCCTCAAACCTCAATCCTCAATCCTCAATCTTCAATCCTCAATACTCAATCTTCAATCCTCAATCCTCAAACCTCAATCCTCAGTCCTCAATCCTCAATCCTCAATCTTCAATCCTCAACCGTCAGTCCTCGTCCTCAATCCTCAAACCTCAATCCTCAATCCTCAATCTTCAATCATCAATACTCAATCTTCAATCCTCCATTCTCAATCCTCAATCCTCAATCCTCAATCCTCAATATTGAACACACAACCAGCAGCCATCAATTCTCTATACTCAAACATCAATCCTCAATTCTTAATACTCAATAGAATATCCTGAATACTCATGATTCAATACTCAACCCACAATATTCAATAATCAAATCTCGATCCTCAAACATGAATTCTCAACACTCAATCCTCAACACTCGGTCCTCTCTCTTCAATCCTCCAACCTCAATCCTCTATCCTCAAGCGTCAATCCTCAACCCTCAATCCTCAACCCTCAATCCTCAGTCCTCAAACCTCAATTCCGTATCCTCAATCCTGAATGCTCAATCTTCATTTCTCAGTCCGCAACAATCAATAGTCAATCCTCAATCCTCAACAGAATATCCTCTTTTCACAGTTTTCAATACTCAATCCCCAATCTTCAATCTTCAAATCTCAATCCACAGTCATCAATTCTCATCACTCAACCCTCAACACTCAGTCCTGAATCTTCAATCCTCAATCCTCAATCCTCAATCTTCTATCCTCCATACTCAATCTTCAATCCCCAATCCTCAATCATCAATCATCAATCCTCAATCCTCAGTCATCAATCCACAATCTTCAATACTCAATCCTCAGTCCTCAATCCTTAATCATCAATCCTCAAGCCTCAATCCTCAATCCTCAATCTTCAATCCTGAATACTCAATCATCAATCCTCAATCCTCAATCCTCAATACTCCATCCTCAATCGTCAGTCTTCAATCCTCAATACTCAACCTTCAATCCTCAATCCTCAATCCTCAACACTCAAACCTCATTCTTCTATCCTTAATACCCAATCCTCAATCTTCAATCCTCAATCCACAATCCTCAATTCTCAATCCTCAATCCTCAGTCCTCAGTCCTCAAACCTCAATCCTCAACCCTCAGCCCTCATCCTCAATCCTCAATCCTCAATCCTCAACCTTCAATCCTCAATTCTCAATCTTCATTCCTCAATACTGAATCCTCAATCCTCAATTCTCAATAGTCAATTTCCAATCCTCAATCCTCAATCCTCAATCCTTAATCCACAATCTTCAAACCTCAATCCTCAATTCTCAATCATCAATACTCAATCCTCAATCCTCAATCCTCAAACCCGAACCCTCAATCCTCAGTCCTCAAACCTCAATTCCGAATCCTCAATACTGACTGCTCAATCTTCATCCCTCAGTCCGCAACTGTCAATTGTCAATCCTCAATCCTCAATCCTCAGTCCTCAATCCACAATCATAAATCCTCAATCTTCAATAGTCAATCCTCAATCCTCAATCCTCAATCCTCAATAGAATATCCTCAATTCACAGTTTTCAATACTCAATACTCAATATGCAATCTTCCAATCTCTATCCACAAACCTCAATTCTCATAACTCAACCCTCAACACTCAGTCCTCAATGTTCAATCCTCAATCCTCAATTCTCAATCTTCATTCCTCAATACTGAATCTTCAATCCTCAATACTCAGTCTTCAATCATCAATCCTCAATCCTCAATCCTCAATCCTCAATCTTCAATCCTCAATACTCAATCTTCAATCCTCAATCCTCAATCCTCAAACCTCAATCCTCAATCTTCAATCCTCAACCGTCAGCCCTCGTCCTCAATCCTCAAACCTCAATCCTCAATCCTCAATCTTCAATCATCAATACTCAATCTTCAATCCTCCATTCTCAATCCTCAATCCTCAATCCTCAATCCTCAATATTGAACACACAACCATCAGCCATCAATTCTCAATACTCAACCATCAATCCTCAATTCTTAATACTCAATAGAATATCCTGAATTCTCATGATTCAATACTCAACCCACAATATTCAATAATCAAATCTCGATCCTCAAACATCAATTCTCAACACTCAATCCTCAACACTCGGTCCTCTCTCTTCAATCCTCCAACCTCAATCCTCTATCCTCAAGCGTCAATCCTCAATCCTCAATCCTCAACCCTCAATCCTCAGTCCTCAAACCTCAATTCCGTATCCGCAATCCTGAATGCTCAATCTTCATTCCTCAGTCCGCAACAATCAATAGTCAATCCTCAATCCTCAACAGAATATCCTCTATTCACAGTTTTCAATACTCAATCCCCAATCTTCAATCTTCAAATCTCAATCCACAGTCATCAATTCTCATCACTCAACCCTCAACATTCAGTCCTGAATCTTCAATCCTCAATCCTCAATCCTCAATTTTCTATCCTCCATACTCAATCTTCAATCCTCAATCCTCAATCATCAATCATCAATCCTCAATCCTCAGTCATCAATCCACAATCTTCAATACTCAATCCTCAGTCCTCAATCCTTAATCATCAATTCTCAAGCCTCAATCCTCAATCCTCAATCTTCAATCCTGAATACTCAATCTTCAATCCTCAATCCTCAATCCTCAATCCTCCATTCTCAATCGTCAGTCTTCAATCCTCAATACTCAATCTTCAATCCTCAATCCTCAATCCTCAACACTCAAACCTCATTCTTCTATCCTTAATACCCAATCCTCAATCTTCAATCCTCAATCCACAATCCTCAATTCTCAATCCTCAATCCTCAGTCCTCAGTCCTCAAACCTCAATCCTCAACCCTCAGCCCTCATCCTCAATCCTCAATCCTCAATCCTCAACCTTCAATCCTCAATTCTCAATCTTCATTCCTCAATACTGAATCCTCAATCCTCAATTCTCAATAGTCAATTTCCAATCCTCAATCCTCAATCCTCAATCCTTAATCCACAATCTTCAAACCTCAATCCTCAATTCTCAATCATCAATACTCAATCCTCAATCCTCAATCCTCAAACCCGAACCCTCAATCCTCAGTCCTCAAACCTCAATTCCGAATCCTCAATACTGACTGCTCAATCTTCATCCCTCAGTCCGCAACTGTCAATTGTCAATCCTCAATCCTCAATCCTCAGTCCTCAATCCACAATCATAAATCCTCAATCTTCAATAGTCAATCCTCAATCCTCAATCCTCAATCCTCAATAGAATATCCTCAATTCACAGTTTTCAATACTCAATACTCAATATGCAATCTTCCAATCTCTATCCACAAACCTCAATTCTCATAACTCAACCCTCAACACTCAGTCCTCAATGTTCAATCCTCAATCCTCAATTCTCAATCTTCATTCCTCAATACTGAATCTTCAATCCTCAATACTCAGTCTTCAATCATCAATCCTCAATCCTCAATCCTCAATCCTCAATCTTCAATCCTCAATACTCAATCTTCAATCCTCAATCCTCAAACCTCAATCCTCAGTCCTCAATCCTCAATCCTCAATCTTCAATCCTCAACCGTCAGTCCTCGTCCTCAATCCTCAAACCTCAATCCTCAATCTTCAATCATCAATACTCAATCTTCAATCCTCCATTCTCAATCCTCAATCCTCAATCCTCAATCCTCAATATTGAACACACAACCAGCAGCCATCAATTCTCTATACTCAAACATCAATCCTCAATTCTTAATACTCAATGGAATATCCTGAATACTCATGATTCAATACTCAACCCACAATATTCAATAATCAAATCTCGATCCTCAAACATCAATTCTCAACACTCAATCCTCAACACTCGGTCCTCTCTCTTCAATCCTCCAACCTCAATCCTCTATCCTCAAGCGTCAATCCTCAACCCTCAATCCTCAACCCTCAATCCTCAGTCCTCAAACCTCAATTCCGTATCCTCAATCCTGAATGCTCAATCTTCATTTCTCAGTCCGCAACAATCAATAGTCAATCCTCAATCCTCAACAGAATATCCTCTATTCACAGTTTTCAATACTCAATCCCCAATCTTCAATCTTCAAATCTCAATCCACAGTCATCAATTCTCATCACTCAACCCTCAACACTCAGTCCTGAATCTTCAATCCTCAATCATCAATCCTCAATCTTCACTCCTCCATACTCAGTCTTCAATCCTCAATCCTCAACCTTCAATCCTCATTACGCAATCTTCAATCCTCAATCCTCAATCCTCAATCCTCAATCCTCAGTCATCAATCCTCAATCTTCAATCCTCAATCCTCAATCCTCAATCCTCAAGCCTCAATCCTCAATCCTCAAACTTCAATCCTGAATACTCAATCTTCAATCCTCAATCCTCAATCCTCAATCCTCAATCCTCAATCGTCAGTCTTCAATCCTCAATACTCAATCTTCAATCCTCAATCCTCAATCCTCAATCCTCAATCCTCATTCTTCTATCCTCAATACCCAATCCTCAATCTTCAATCCTCAATCCTCAATCCTCAATCCTCAATTCTCAATCCTCAATCCTCAGTCCTCAGTCCTCAAACCTCAATCCTCAACCCTCAGCCCTCATCCTCAATCCTCAATCCTCAATCCTCAATCCTCAATCCTCAGTCTTCAATCCTCAGTACTCAATCGTCAATCCACAATCCTCAGACCTCGAACCTCAATTCTGAATCCTCAATCCTGAATCCTCAATCTTCAGCTCTCAGTCATCAACAATCAGTTGTCTATCCTCAATACTCAATAGAATATCCTCAATTCACAGTTTTCAATACTCAATACTCAATCTTCAATCTTCCAACCTCTATCCACAAACATCAATCCTCATCACTCAACCCTCAACACTCAGTCCTCAATGTGCAATCCTCAATCCTCAATTCTCAATCTTCATTCCTCAATACTGAAACTTCAATCCTCAATTCTCAATCTTCAGTCCTCAATCCTCAATCCTCAATCCTCAATGCTCAATCCTCAATCATCAATCCTCAATCTTCAAAAATCTATCCTCAATTCTCAATCCTCAATACTCAACCATCAATCCTCAATCTTCAATCCTCAATACTCAGTCTTCAATCATCAATCCTCAATCCTCAATCCTCAATCCTCAATCCTCAATCATCAATCCTCAATCCTCAATCCTCAATCCTCAATCCACAATCCTCATTCTTCAGTCCTCAATACCCAATCCTCAATCTTCAACCCTCAATCCTCAATCCTCAATTCTCAATCCTGAACCCTCAGTCCACAGTCCTCAATCCTCAATCCTCAATCCTCAATCCTCAATCATCAATCCTCAATCCTCAATCCTCAATCCTCAATCCACAATCCTCATTCTTCAGTCCTCAATACCCAATCCTCAATCTTCAACCCTCAATCCTCAATCCTCAATTCTCAATCCTGAACCCTCAGTCCACAGTCCTCAATCCTCAATCCTCAACCCTCAGCCATCATCCTCAATCCTCAATTCTCAATCCTCAATACTCAACCATCAATCCTCAATCTTCAATCCTCAATACTCAGTCTTCAATCATCAATCCTCAATCCTCAATCCTCAATCCTCAATCCTCAATCCTCAATCCTCAATCCTCAATCCTCAATCTTCAGTCCTCAAACCTCAATCCTGAATCTTCAATCCTGAATCCTCAATCTTCAGACCTCAGTCCTCAACAAACAGCTGTCAATTCTCAATACTCAATACAATATCATCAATTCACAGGTTTCAATACTCAATACTCAATCTGCAATCTTCAAATCTCTATCCACAAACATCAATTCTCATCACTGAACCCTCAGCACTCTGTCCCCAATCCTCAGTCTTCAATCCTCAATCCTCAATCCTCAATCTTCAGTCCTCAATACTCAATCTTCAATCCTCAATCCTCAATCCCCAATCCTCAATCCTCAATCCTCAATCGTCAGTCTTCAATACTCAATACTCAATCTGCAATTCTCAGTCCTCAGTCCTCAATCCTCAATCCTCATTCTTCAGTCCTCAATACCCAATCATCAATCTTCAACCCTCAATCCTCAATCCTCAATTCTCAATCCTCAATCCCCAGTCCACAGTCCTCAAACCTCAATCCTCAACCCTCAGCCATCATCCTCAATCCTCAATCCTCGTTCCTCAATCCTCAATCCTCAATCCTCAATCCTCAATAGACAATCTCCAATCCTAGATACTCAATGCCCAATCCTCAATCCTTAATCCACAATCTTCAATCCTCAATCCTCAATTCTCAAACATCAATACTCAATCCTCAATCCTCAATCCTCAATCCCCAATCCTCAATCTTCAATCCTCAATCCTCAATCCTCAAGCCTCAATCCTCAATCCTCAATCTTCAATCCTGAATACTCAATCTTCAATCCTCAATCCTCAATCCTCAATCCTCAATCCTCAATCGTCAGTCTTCAATCCTCAATCCTCAATCCTCAATCCTCAATAGAATATCCTCAATTCACAGTTTTCAATACTCAATACTCAATATGCAATCTTCCAACCTCTATCCACAAACCTCAATTCTCATAACTCAACCCTCAACACTCAGTCCTCAATGTTCAATCCTCAATCCTCAATTCTCAATCTTCATTCCTCAATACTGAATCTTCAATCCTCAATACTCAGTCTTCAATCATCAATCCTCAATCCTCAATCCTCAATCCTCAATCTTCACTCCTCCATACTCAGTCTTCAATCCTCAATCCTCAACCTTCAATCCTCATTACGCAATCTTCAATCCTCAATCCTCAATCCTCAATCCTCAATCCTCAGTCATCAATCCTCAATCTTCAATCCTCAATCCTCAATCCTCAATCCTCAATCCTCAATCCTCAATCCTCAAACTTCAATCCTGAATACTCAATCTTCAATCCTCAATCCTCAATCCTCAATCCTCAATCCTCATTCCTCAAACCTCAAACCTCAAACCTCAGTCCTCATCCTCAATTCTCAATTCTCAATCCTCAATCCTCAATTCTCAATCTTCAATCCTCAATAATCAATCTCCAATCCTAGATACTCAATCCCCAATCCTCAATCGTTAATCCTCAATCTTCAATCCTCAATCCCCAGTCCTCAATCCTCAATACTCAATCTTCAATCCTCAACCCTCAATTCTCAATCCTCAATACTCAATCCTCAATCGTCAATCCTCAATCGTCAATCATCAATCCGCAATCCTGAATCTTCAATCCTCAATCCTCAAACCTCAATCCTCAATCCTCAATCTTCAATCCTCAATACTCAATCTTCAATCCTCAATCCTCAAACCTCAATCCTCAGTCCTCAATCCTCAATCCTCAATCTTCAATCCTCAACCGTCAGTCCTCGTCCTCAATCCTCAAACGTCAATCCTCAATCCTCAATCTTCAATCATCAATACTCAATCTTCAATCCTCCATTCTCAATCCTCAATCCTCAATCCTCAATCCTCAATATTGAACACACAACCAGCAGCCATCAATTCTCTATACTCAAACATCAATCCTCAATTCTTAATACTCAATAGAATATCCTGAATACTCACGATTCAATACTCAACCCACAATATTCAATAATCAAATCTCGATCCTCAAACATGAATTCTCAACACTCAATCCTCAACACTCGGTCCTCTCTCTTCAATCCTCCAACCTCAATCCTCTATCCTCAAGCGTCAATCCTCAACCCTCAATCCTCAACCCTCAATCCTCAGTCCTCAAACCTCAATTCCGTATCCTCAATCCTGAATGCTCAATCTTAATTTCTCAGTCCGCAACACTCAATAGTCAATCCTCAATCCTCAACAGAATATCCTCTATTCACAGTTTTCAATACTCAATCCCCAATCTTCAATCTTCAAATCTCAATCCACAGTCATCAATTCTCATCACTCAACCCTCAACACTCAGTCCTGAATCTTCAATCCTCAATCCTCAATCCTCAATCTTCTATCCTCCATACTCAATCTTCAATCCCCAATCCTCAATCATCAATCATCAATCCTCAATCCTCAGTCATCAATCCACAATCTTCAATACTCAATCCTCAGTCCTCAATCCTTAATCATCAATCCTCAAGCCTCAATCCTCAATCCTCAATCTTCAATCCTGAATACTCAATCATCAATCCTCAATCCTCAATCCTCAATACTCCATCCTCAATCGTCAGTCTTCAATCCTCAATACTCAATCTTCAATCCTCAATCCTCAATCCTCAACACTCAAACCTCATTCTTCTATCCTTAATACCCAATCCTCAATCTTCAATCCTCAATCCACAATCCTCAATTCTCAATCGTCAATCCTCAGTCCTCAGTCCTCAAACCTCAATCCTCAACCCTCAGCCCTCATCCTCAATCCTCAATCCTCAATCCTCAACCTTCAATCCTCAATTCTCAATCTTCATTCCTCAATACTGAATCCTCAATCCTCAATTCTCAATAGTCAATTTCCAATCCTCAATCCTCAATCCTCAATCCTTAATCCACAATCTTCAAACCTCAATCCTCAATTCTCAATCATCAATACTCAATCCTCAATCCTCAATCCTCAAACCCGAACCCTCAATCCTCAGTCCTCAAACCTCAATTCCGAATCCTCAATACTGACTGCTCAATCTTCATCCCTCAGTCCGCAACTGTCAATTGTCAATCCTCAATCCTCAATCCTCAGTCCTCAATCCACAATCATAAATCCTCAATCTTCAATAGTCAATCCTCAATCCTCAATCCTCAATCCTCAATAGAATATCCTCAATTCACAGTTTTCAATACTCAATACTCAATATGCAATCTTCCAATCTCTATCCACAAACCTCAATTCTCATAACTCAACCCTCAACACTCAGTCCTCAATGTTCAATCCTCAATCCTCAATTCTCAATCTTCATTCCTCAATACTGAATCTTCAATCCTCAATACTCAGTCTTCAATCATCAATCCTCAATCCTCAATCCTCAATCCTCAATCTTCAATCCTCAATACTCAATCTTCAATCCTCAATCCTCAAACCTCAATCCTCAGTCCTCAATCCTCAATCCTCAATCTTCAATCCTCAACCGTCAGTCCTCGTCCTCAATCCTCAAACCTCAATCCTCAATCTTCAATCATCAATACTCAATCTTCAATCCTCCATTCTCAATCCTCAATCCTCAATCCTCAATCCTCAATATTGAACACACAACCATCAGCCATCAATTCTCAATACTCAACCATCAATCCTCAATTCTTAATACTCAATAGAATATCCTGAATTCTCATGATTCAATACTCAACCCACAATATTCAATAATCAAATCTCGATCCTCAAACATCAATTCTCAACACTCAATCCTCAACACTCGGTCCTCTCTCTTCAATCCTCCAACCTCAATCCTCTATCCTCAAGCGTCAATCCTCAATCCTCAATCCTTAACCCTCAATCCTCAGTCCTCAAACCTCAATTCCGTATCCGCAATCCTGAATGCTCAATCTTCATTCCTCAGTCCGCAACAATCAATAGTCAATCCTCAATCCTCAACAGAATATCCTCTATTCACAGTTTTCAATACTCAATCCCCAATCTTCAATCTTCAAATCTCAATCCACAGTCATCAATTCTCATCACTCAACCCTCAACACTCAGTCCTGAATCTTCAATCCTCAATCCTCAATCCTCAATCTTCTATCCTCCATACTCAATCTTCAATCCTCAATCCTCAATCATCAATCATCAATCCTCAATCCTCAGTCATCAATCCACAATCTTCAATACTCAATCCTCAGTCCTCAATCCTTAATCATCAATTCTCAAGCCTCAATCCTCAATCCTCAATCTTCAATCCTGAATACTCAATCTTCAATCCTCAATCCTCAATCCTCAATCCTCCATTCTCAATCGTCAGTCTTCAATCCTCAATACTCAATCTTCAATCCTCAATCCTCAATCCTCAACCCTCAAACCTCATTCTTCTATCCTCAATACCCAATCCTCAATCTTCAATCCTCAATCCTCAATCCTCAATCCTCAATTCTCAATCCTCAATCCTCAGTCCTCAGTCCTCAAACCTCAATCCTCAACCCTCAGCCCTCATCCTCAATCCTCAATCCTCAATCCTCAATCCTCAATATTCAATCCTCAATTCTCAATCTTCATTCCTCAATACTGAATCCTCAATCCTCAATCCTCAATAGACAATCTCCAATCCTCAATCCTCAATCCTCAATCCTTAATCCACAATCTTCAATCCTCAATCCTCAATTCTCAATCATCAATACTCAATCCTCAATCCCCAATCCTCAAACCCCAACCCTCAATCCTCAGTCCTCAAACCTCAATTCCGAATCCTCAATACTGACTGCTCAATCTTCATCCCTCAGTCCGCAACTATCAATTGTCAATCCTCAATCCTCAATCCTCAGTCCTCAATCCACAATCATAAATCCTCAATCTTCAATAGTCAATCCTCAATCCTCAATCCTCAATCCTCAATAGAATATCCTCAATTCGCAGTTTTCAATACTCAATACTCGATCTGCAATCTTCCAACCTCTATCCACAAACCTCAATTCTCATAACTCAACCCTCAAACCTCAGTACTCAATGTTCAACCCTCAATCCTCAATTCTCAATCTTCATTCCTCAATACTGAATCTTCAATCTTCAATACTCAATCTTCAATCCTCAATCCTCAATCCTCAATCCTCAATCCTCAATCCTGAATCATCACTCCTCAATCTTCAAAACTCAATCCTCAATTCTCAATTCTCATTCCTCAATACTCAACCATCAATCCTCAATCTTCAATCCTCAAACCTCAGTCTTCAATCATCAATCCTCAATCCTCAATCCTCAATCCTCAATCCTCAATCATCAATCCGCAGTCCTCAATAATCAACCTTCATTCCTCAATACTCAATCTTCAATCCTCAATACTCAATCCACAGTCGTCAATTCTCATTCGTCAATCCTCAATACCCAATCCTTAATCCTCAATCCTCAATCTTCAATAGTCAATCCTCAATCCTCAATCCTCAATCCTCAATACTCAATCTTCAATACTCAATCCTCAATCCTCAATCCTCAATCCTCAATCCTCAATCCTCAATCCTCATTCCTCAAACCTCAAACCTCAAACCTCAGTCCTCATCCTCAATTCTCAATTCTCAATCCTCAATCCTCAATTCTCAATCTTCAATCCTCAATAATCAATCTCCAATCCTAGATACTCAATCCCCAATCCTCAATCGTTAATCCTCAATCTTCAATCCTCAATCCCCAGTCCTCAATCCTCAATACTCAATCTTCAATCCTCAATCCTCAATTCTCAATCCTCAATACTCAATCCTCAATCGTCAATCCTCAATCGTCAATCATCAATCCGCAATCCTGAATCTTCAATCCTCAATCCTCAAACCTCAATCCTCAATCCTCAATCTTCAATCCTCAATACTCAATCTTCAATCCTCAATCCTCAAACCTCAATCCTCAGTCCTCAACCCTCAATCCTCAATCTTCAATCCTCAACCGTCAGTCCTCGTCCTCAATCCTCAAACCTCAATCCTCAATCCTCAATCTTCAATCATCAATACTCACTCTTCAATCCTCCATTCTCAATCCTCAATCCTCAATCCTCAATCCTCAATATTGAACACACAACCAGCAGCCATCAATTCTCTATACTCAAACATCAATCCTCAATTCTTAATACTCAATAGAATATCCTGAATACTCATGATTCAATACTCAACCCACAATATTCAATAATCAAATCTCGATCCTCAAACATCAATTCTCAACACTCAATCCTCAACACTCGGTCCTCTCTCTTCAATCCTCCAACCTCAATCCTCTATCCTCAAGCGTCAATCCTCAACCCTCAATCCTCAACCCTCAATCCTCAGTCCTCAAACCTCAATTCCGTATCCTCAATCCTGAATGCTCAATCTTCATTTCTCAGTCCGCAACAATCAATAGTCAATCCTCAATCCTCAACAGAATATCCTCTATTCACAGTTTTCAATACTCAATCCCCAATCTTCAATCTTCAAATCTCAATCCACAGTCATCAATTCTCATCACTCAACCCTCAACACTCAGTCCTGAATCTTCAATCCTCAATCCTCAATCCTCAATCTTCTATCCTCCATACTCAATCTTCAATCCCCAATCCTCAATCATCAATCATCAATCCTCAATCCTCAGTCATCAATCCACAATCTTCAATACTCAATCCTCAGTCCTCAATCCTTAATCATCAATCCTCAAGCCTCAATCCTCAATCCTCAATCTTCAATCCTGAATACTCAATCATCAATCCTCAATCCTCAATCCTCAATACTCCATCCTCAATCGTCAGTCTTCAATCCTCAATACTCAATCTTCAATCCTCAATCCTCAATCCTCAACACTCAAACCTCATTCTTCTATCCTTAATACCCAATCCTCAATCTTCAATCCTCAATCCACAATCCTCAATTCTCAATCCTCAATCCTCAGTCCTCAGTCCTCAAACCTCAATCCTCAACCCTCAGCCCTCATCCTCAATCCTCAATCCTCAATCCTCAACCTTCAATCCTCAATTCTCAATCTTCATTCCTCAATACTGAATCCTCAATCCTCAATTCTCAATAGTCAATTTCCAATCCTCAATCCTCAATCCTCAATCCTTAATCCACAATCTTCAAACCTCAATCCTCAATTCTCAATCATCAATACTCAATCCTCAATCCTCAATCCTCAAACCCGAACCCTCAATCCTCAGTCCTCAAACCTCAATTCCGAATCCTCAATACTGACTGCTCAATCTTCATCCCTCAGTCCGCAACTGTCAATTGTCAATCCTCAATCCTCAATCCTCAGTCCTCAATCCACAATCATAAATCCTCAATCTTCAATAGTCAATCCTCAATCCTCAATCCTCAATCCTCAATAGAATATCCTCAATTCACAGTTTTCAATACTCAATACTCAATATGCAATCTTCCAATCTCTATCCACAAACCTCAATTCTCATAACTCAACCCTCAACACTCAGTCCTGAATCTTCAATCCTCAATCCTCAATCCTCAATCTTCTATCCTCCGTACTCAATCTTCAATCCCCAATCCTCAATCATCAATCATCAATCCTCAATCCTCAGTCATCAATCCACAATCTTCAATACTCAATCCTCAGTCCTCAATCCTTAATCATCAATCCTCAAGCCTCAATCCTCAATCCTCAATCTTCAATCCTGAATACTCAATCATCAATCCTCAATCCTCAATCCTCAATACTCCATCCTCAATCGTCAGTCTTCAATCCTCAATACTCAATCTTCAATCCTCAATCCTCAATCCTCAACCCTCAAACCTCATTCTTCTATCCTTAATACCCAATCCTCAATCTTCAATCCTCAATCCACAATCCTCAATTCTCAATCCTCAATCCTCAGTCCTCAGTCCTCAAACCTCAATCCTCAACCCTCAGCCCTCATCCTCAATCCTCAATCCTCAATCCTCAACCTTCAATCCTCAATTCTCAATCTTCATTCCTCAATACTGAATCCTCAATCCTCAATTCTCAATAGTCAATTTCCAATCCTCAATCCTCAATCCTCAATCCTTAATCCACAATCTTCAAACCTCTATCCTCAATTCTCAATCATCAATACTCAATCCTCAATCCTCAATCCTCAAACCCGAACCCTCAATCCTCAGTCCTCAAACCTCAATTCCGAATCCTCAATACTGACTGCTCAATCTTCATCCCTCAGTCCGCAACTGTCAATTGTCAATCCTCAATCCTCAATCCTCAGTCCTCAATCCACAATCATAAATCCTCAATCTTCAATAGTCAATCCTCAATCCTCAAACCTCAATCCTCAATAGAATATCCTCAATTCACAGTTTTCAATACTCAATACTCAATATGCAATCTTCCAACCTCTATCCACAAACCTCAATTCTCATAACTCAACCCTCAACACTCAGTCCTCAATGTTCAATCCTCAATCCTCAATTCTCAATCTTCATTCCTCAATACTGAATCTTCAATCCTCAATACTCAGTCTTCAATCATCAATCCTCAATCCTCAATCCTCAATCCTCAATCTTCACTCCTCCATACTCAGTCTTCAATCCTCAATCCTCAACCTTCAATCCTCATTACGCAATCTTCAATCCTCAATCCTCAATCCTCAATCCTCAATCCTCAGTCATCAATCCTCAATCTTCAATCCTCAATCCTCAATCCTCAATCCTCAAGCCTCAATCCTCAATCCTCAAACTTCAATCCTGAATACTCAATCTTCAATCCTCAATCCTCAATCCTCAATCCTCAATCCTCAATCGTCAGTCTTCAATCGTCAATACTCAATCTTCAATCCTCAATCCTCAATCCTCAATCCTCAATCCTCATTCTTCTATCCTCAATACCCAATCCTCAATCTTCAATCCTCAATCCTCAATCCTCAATACTGAATCGTCAATCCTCAATCCTCAATAGACAATCTCCAATCCTCAATCCTCAATCCTCAATACTTAATCCACAATCTTCAATCCTCAATCCTCAATTCTCAATCATCAATACTCAATCCTCAATCCCCAATCCTCAAACCCCAACCCTCAATCCTCAGTCCTCAAACCTCAATTCCGAATCCTCAATACTGACTGCTCAATCTTCATCCCTCAGTCCGCAACTATCAATTGCCAATCCTCAATCCTCAATCATCAGTCCTCAATCCACAATCATAAATCCTCAATCTTCAATAGTCAATCCTCAATCCTCAATCCTCAATCCTCAATAGAATATCCTCAATTCACAGTTTTCAATACTCAATACTCGATCTGCAATCTTCCAACCTCTATCCACAAACCTCAATTCTCATAACTCAACCCTCAAACCTCAGTACTCAATGTTCAACCCTCAATCCTCAATTCTCAATCTTCATTCCTCAATACTGAATCTTCAACCTTCAATACTCAATCTTCAATCCTCAATCCTCAATCCTCAATCCTCAATCCTCAATCCTCAATCATCACTCCTCAATCTTCAAAACTCAATCCTCAATTCTCAATTCTCATTCCTCAATACTCAACCATCAATCCTCAATCTTCAATCCTCAAACCTCAGTCTTCAATCATCAATCCTCAATCCTCAATCCTCAATCCTCAATCCTCAATCATCAATCCGCAGTCCTCAATCATCAACCTTCATTCCTCAATACTCAATCTTCAATCCTCAATACTCAATCCACAGTCGTCAATTCTCATTCGTCAATCCTCAATACCCAATCCTTAATCCTCAATCCTCAATCTTCAATAGTCAATCCTCAATCCTCAATCCTCAATCCTCAATACTCAATCTTCAATACTCAATCCTCAATCCTCAATCCTCAATCCTCAATCCTCAATCCTCAATCCTCATTCCTCAAACCTCAAACCTCAAACCTCAGTCCTCATCCTCAATTCTCAATTCTCAATCCTCAATCCTCAATTCTCAATCTTCAATCCTCAATAATCAATCTCCAATCCTAGATACTCAATCCCCAATCCTCAATCGTTAATCCTCAATCTTCAATCCTCAATCCCCAGTCCTCAATCCTCAATACTCAATCTTCAATCCTCAATCCTCAATTCTCAATCCTCAATACTCAATCCTCAATCGTCAATCCTCAATCGTCAATCATCAATCCGCAATCCTGAATCTTCAATCCTCAATCCTCAAACCTCAATCCTCAATCCTCAATCTTCAATCCTCAATACTCAATCTTCAATCCTCAATCCTCAAACCTCAATCCTCAGTCCTCAACCCTCAATCCTCAATCTTCAATCCTCAACCGTCAGTCCTCGTCCTCAATCCTCAAACCTCAATCCTCAATCCTCAATCTTCAATCATCAATACTCAATCTTCAATCCTCCATTCTCAATCCTCAATCCTCAATCCTCAATCCTCAATATTGAACACACAACCAGCAGCCATCAATTCTCTATACTCAAACATCAATCCTCAATTCTTAATACTCAATAGAATATCCTGAATACTCATGATTCAATACTCAACCCACAATATTCAATAATCAAATCTCGATCCTCAAACATCAATTCTCAACACTCAATCCTCAACACTCGGTCCTCTCTCTTCAATCCTCCAACCTCAATCCTCTATCCTCAAGCGTCAATCCTCAACCCTCAATCCTCAACCCTCAATCCTCAGTCCTCAAACCTCAATTCCGTATCCTCAATCCTGAATGCTCAATCTTCATTTCTCAGTCCGCAACAATCAATAGTCAATCCTCAATCCTCAACAGAATATCCTCTATTCACAGTTTTCAATACTCAATCCCCAATCTTCAATCTTCAAATCTCAATCCACAGTCATCAATTCTCATCACTCAACCCTCAACACTCAGTCCTGAATCTTCAATCCTCAATCCTCAATCCTCAATCTTCTATCCTCCATACTCAATCTTCAATCCCCAATCCTCAATCATCAATCATCAATCCTCAATCCTCAGTCATCAATCCACAATCTTCAATACTCAATCCTCAGTCCTCAATCCTTAATCATCAATCCTCAAGCCTCAATCCTCAATCCTCAATCTTCAATCCTGAATACTCAATCATCAATCCTCAATCCTCAATCCTCAATACTCCATCCTCAATCGTCAGTCTTCAATCCTCAATACTCAATCTTCAATCCTCAATCCTCAATCCTCAACACTCAAACCTCATTCTTCTATCCTTAATACCCAATCCTCAATCTTCAATCCTCAATCCACAATCCTCAATTCTCAATCCTCAATCCTCAGTCCTCAGTCCTCAAACCTCAATCCTCAACCCTCAGCCCTCATCCTCAATCCTCAATCCTCAATCCTCAACCTTCAATCCTCAATTCTCAATCTTCATTCCTCAATACTGAATCCTCAATCCTCAATTCTCAATAGTTAATTTCCAATCCTCAATCCTCAATCCTCAATCCTTAATCCACAACCTTCAAACCTCAATCCTCAATTCTCAATCATCAATACTCAATCCTCAATCCTCAATCCTCAAACCCGAACCCTCAATCCTCAGTCCTCAAACCTCAATTCCGAATCCTCAATACTGACTGCTCAATCTTCATCCCTCAGTCCGCAACTGTCAATTGTCAATCCTCAATCCTCAATCCTCAGTCCTCAATCCACAATCATAAATCCTCAATCTTCAATAGTCAATCCTCAATCCTCAATCCTCAATCCTCAATAGAATATCCTCAATTCACAGTTTTCAATACTCAATACTCAATATGCAATCTTCCAATCTCTATCCACAAACCTCAATTCTCATAACTCAACCCTCAACACTCAGTCCTCAATGTTCAATCCTCAATCCTCAATTCTCAATCTTCATTCCTCAATACTGAATCTTCAATCCTCAATACTCAGTCTTCAATCATCAATCCTCAATCCTCAATCCTCAATCCTCAATCTTCAATCCTCAATACTCAATCTTCAATCCTCAATCCTCAAACCTCAATCCTCAGTCCTCAATCCTCAATCCTCAATCTTCAATCCTCAACCGTCAGTCCTCGTCCTCAATCCTCAAACCTCAATCCTCAATCTTCAATCATCAATACTCAATCTTCAATCCTCCATTCTCAATCCTCAATCCTCAATCCTCAATCCTCAATATTGAACACACAACCAGCAGCCATCAATTCTCTATACTCAAACATCAATCCTCAATTCTTAATACTCAATGGAATATCCTGAATACTCATGATTCAATACTCAACCCACAATATTCAATAATCAAATCTCGATCCTCAAACATCAATTCTCAACACTCAATCCTCAACACTCGGTCCTCTCTCTTCAATCCTCCAACCTCAATCCTCTATCCTCAAGCGTCAATCCTCAACCCTCAATCCTCAACCCTCAATCCTCAGTCCTCAAACCTCAATTCCGTATCCTCAATCCTGAATGCTCAATCTTCATTTCTCAGTCCGCAACAATCAATAGTCAATCCTCAATCCTCAACAGAATATCCTCTATTCACAGTTTTCAATACTCAATCCCCAATCTTCAATCTTCAACTCTCAATCCACAGTCATCAATTCTCATCACTCAACCCTCAACACTCAGTCCTGAATCTTCAATCCTCAATCCTCAATCCTCAATCTTCACTCCTCCATACTCAGTCTTCAATCCTCAATCCTCAACCTTCAATCCTCATTACGCAATCTTCAATCCTCAATCCTCAATCCTCAATCCTCAATCCTCAGTCATCAATCCTCAATCTTCAATCCTCAATCCTCAATCCTCAATCCTCAAGCCTCAATCCTCAATCCTCAAACTTCAATCCTGAATACTCAATCTTCAATCCTCAATCCTCAATCCTCAATCCTCAATCCTCAATCGTCAGTCTTCAATCCTCAATACTCAATCTTCAATCCTCAATCCTCAATCCTCAATCCTCAATCCTCATTCTTCTATCCTCAATACCCAATCCTCAATCTTCAATCCTCAATCCTCAATCCTCAATCCTCAATTCTCAATCCTCAATCCTCAGTCCTCAGTCCTCAAACCTCAATCCTCAACCCTCAGCCCTCATCCTCAATCCTCAATCCTCAATCCTCAATCCTCAATCCTCAGTCTTCAATCCTCAGTACTCAATCGTCAATCCACAATCCTCAGACCTCGAACCTCAATTCTGAATCCTCAATCCTGAATCCTCAATCTTCAGCTCTCAGTCATCAACAATCAGTTGTCTATCCTCAATACTCAATAGAATATCCTCAATTCACAGTTTTCAATACTCAATACTCAATCTTCAATCTTCCAACCTCTATCCACAAACATCAATCCTCATCACTCAACCCTCAACACTCAGTCCTCAATGTTCAATCCTCAATCCTCAATTCTCAATCTTCATTCCTCAATACTGAAACTTCAATCCTCAATACTCAATCTTCAGTCCTCAATCCTCAATCCTCAATCCTCGATGCTCAATCCTCAATCATCAATCCTCAATCTTCAAAAATCTATCCTCAATTCTCAATCCTCAATACTCAACCATCAATCCTCAATCTTCAATCCTCAATACTCAGTCTTCAATCATCAATCCTCAATCCTCAATCCTCAATCCTCAATCCTCAATCATCAATCCTCAATCCTCAATCCTCAATCCTCAACCCTCAATCCTCAATCCTCAATTCTCAATCCTGAACCCTCAGTCCACAGTCCTCAATCCTCAATCCTCAATCCTCAATCCTCAATCATCAATCCTCAATCCTCAATCCTCAATCCTCAATCCACAATCCTCATTCTTCAGTCCTCAATACCCAATCCTCAATCTTCAACCCTCAATCCTCAATCCTCAATTCTCAATCCTGATCCCTCAGTCCACAGTCCTCAATCCTCAATCCTCAACCCTCAGCCATCATCCTCAATCCTCAATTCTCAATCCTCAATACTCAACCATCAATCCTCAATCTTCAATCCTCAATACTCAGTCTTCAATCATCAATCCTCAATCCTCAATCCTCAATCCTCAATCCTCAATCCTCAATCCTCAATCCTCAATCTTCAGTCCTCAAACCTCAATCCTGAATCTTCAATCCTGAATCCTCAATCTTCAGACCTCAGTCCTCAACAAACAGCTGTCAATTCTCAATACTCAATACAATATCATCAATTCACAGGTTTCAATACTCAATACTCAATCTGCAATCTTCAAATCTCTATCCACAAACATCAATTCTCATCACTGAACCCTCAGCACTCTGTCCCCAATCCTCAGTCTTCAATCCTCAATCCTCAATCCTCAATCTTCAGTCCTCAATACTCAATCTTCAATCCTCAATCCTCAATCCCCAATCCTCAATCCTCAATCCTCAATCGTCAGTCTTCAATACTCAATACTCAATCTGCAATTCTCAGTCCTCAGTCCTCAATCCTCAATCCTCATTCTTCAGTCCTCAATACCCAATCATCAATCTTCAACCCTCAATCCTCAATCCTCAATTCTCAATCCTCAATCCCCAGTCCACAGTCCTCAAACCTCAATCCTCAACCCTCAGCCATCATCCTCAATCCTCAATCCTCGTTCCTCAATCCTCAATCCTCAATCCTCAATCCTCAATAGACAATCTCCAATCCTAGATCCTCAATGCCCAATCCTCAATCCTTAATCCACAATCTTCAATCCTCAATCCTCAATTCTCAAACATCAATACTCAATCCTCAATCCTCAATCCTCAATCCCCAATCCTCAATCTTCAATCCTCAATCCTCAATCCTCAAGCCTCAATCCTCAATCCTCAATCTTCAATCCTGAATACTCAATCTTCAATCCTCAATCCTCAATCCTCAATCCTCAATCCTCAATCGTCAGTCTTCAATCCTCAATCCTCAATCCTCAATCCTCAATAGAATATCCTCAATTCACAGTTTTCAATACTCAATACTCAATATGCAATCTTCCAACCTCTATCCACAAACCTCAATTCTCATAACTCAACCCTCAACACTCAGTCCTCAATGTTCAATCCTCAATCCTCAATTCTCAATCTTCATTCCTCAATACTGAATCTTCAATCCTCAATACTCAGTCTTCAATCATCAATCCTCAATCCTCAATCCTCAATCCTCAATCTTCACTCCTCCATACTCAGTCTTCAATCCTCAATCCTCAACCTTCAATCCTCATTACGCAATCTTCAATCCTCAATCCTCAATCCTCAATCCTCAATCCTCAGTCATCAATCCTCAATCTTCAATCCTCAATCCTCAATCCTCAATCCTCAATCCTCAATCCTCAATCCTCAAACTTCAATCCTGAATACTCAATCTTCAATCCTCAATCCTCAATCCTCAATCCTCAATCCTCATTCCTCAAACCTCAAACCTCAAACCTCAGTCCTCATCCTCAATTCTCAATTCTCAATCCTCAATCCTCAATTCTCAATCTTCAATCCTCAATAATCAATCTCCAATCCTAGATACTCAATCCCCAATCCTCAATCTTTAATCCTCAATCTTCAATCCTCAATCCCCAGTCCTCAATCCTCAATACTCAATCTTCAATCCTCAATCCTCAATTCTCAATCCTCAATACTCAATCCTCAATCGTCAATCCTCAATCGTCAATCATCAATCCGCAATCCTGAATCTTCAATCCTCAATCCTCAAACCTCAATCCTCAATCCTCAATCTTCAATCCTCAATACTCAATCTTCAATCCTCAATCCTCAAACCTCAATCCTCAATCCTCAATCCTCAATCTTCAATCCTGAATACTCAATCATCAATCCTCAATCCTCAATCCTCAATACTCCATCCTCAATCGTCAGTCTTCAATCCTCAATACTCAATCTTCAATCCTCAATCCTCAATCCTCAACCCTCAAACCTCATTCTTCTATCCTTAATACCCAATCCTCAATCTTCAATCCTCAATCCACAATCCTCAATTCTCAATCCTCAATCCTCAGTCCTCAGTCCTCAAACCTCAATCCTCAACCCTCAGCCCTCATCCTCAATCCTCAATCCTCAATCCTCAACCTTCAATCCTCAATTCTCAATCTTCATTCCTCAATACTGAATCCTCAATCCTCAATTCTCAATAGTCAATTTCCAATCCTCAATCCTCAATCCTCAATCCTTAATCCACAATCTTCAAACCTCAATCCTCAATTCTCAATCATCAATACTCAATCCTCAATCCTCAATCCTTAAACCCGAACCCTCAATCCTCAGTCCTCAAACCTCAATTCCGAATCCTCAATACTGACTGCTCAATCTTCATCCCTCAGTCCGCAACTGTCAATTGTCAATCCTCAATCCTCAATCCTCAGTCCTCAATCCACAATCATAAATCCTCAATCTTCAATAGTCAATCCTCAATCCTCAAACCTCAATCTTCAATAGAATATCCTCAATTCACAGTTTTCAATACTCAATACTCAATATGCCATCTTCCAACCTCTATCCACAAACCTCAATTCTCATAACTCAACCCTCAACACTCAGTCCTCAATGTTCAATCCTCAATCCTCAATTCTCAATCTTCATTCCTCAATACTGAATCTTCAATCCTCAATACTCAGTCTTCAATCATCAATCCTCAATCCTCAATCCTCAATCCTCAATCTTCACTCCTCCATACTCAGTCTTCAATCCTCAATCCTCAACCTTCAATCCTCATTACGCAATCTTCAATCCTCAATCCTCAATCCTCAATCCTCAATCCTCAGTCATCAATCCTCAATCTTCAATCCTCAATCCTCAATCCTCAATCCTCAAGCCTCAATCCTCAATCCTCAAACTTCAATCCTGAATACTCAATCTTCAATCCTCAATCCTCAATCCTCAATCCTCAATCCTCAATCGTCAGTCTTCAATCCTCAATACTCAATCTTCAATCCTCAATCCTCAATCCTCAATCCTCAATCCTCATTCTTCTATCCTCAATACCCAATCCTCAATCTTCAATCCTCAATCATCAATCCTCAATCCTCAATTCTCAATCCTCAATCCTCAGTCCTCAGTCCTCAAACCTCAATCCTCAACCCTCAGCCCTCATCCTCAATCCTCAATCCTCAATCCTCAATCCTCAATCCTCAGTCTTCAATCCTCAGTACTCAATCGTCAATCCACAATCCTCAGACCTCGAACCTCAATTCTGAATCCTCAATCCTGAATCCTCAATCTTCAGCTCTCAGTCATCAACAATCAGTTGTCAATCCTCAATACTCAATAGAATATCCTCAATTCACAGTTTTCAATACTCAATACTCAATCTTCAATCTTCCAACCTCTATCCACAAACATCAATCCTCATCACTCAACCCTCAACACTCAGTCCTCAATGTTCAATCCTCAATCCTCAATTCTCAATCTTCATTCCTCAATACTGAAACTTCAATCCTCAATACTCAATCTTCAGTCCTCAATCCTCAATCCTCAATCCTCAATGCTCAATCCTCAATCATCAATCCTCAATCTTCAAAAATATATCCTCAATTCTCAATCCTCAATACTCAACCATCAATCCTCAATCTTCAATCCTCAATACTCAGTCTTCAATCATCAATCCTCAATCCTCAATCCTCAATCCTCAATCCTCAATCATCAATCCTCAATCCTCAATCCTCAGTCATCAATCCACAATCTTCAATACTCAATCCTCAGTCCTCAATCCTTAATCATCAATCCTCAAGCCTCAATCCTCAATCCTCAATCTTCAATCCTGAATACTCAATCATCAATCCTCAATCCTCAATCCTCAATACTCCATCCTCAATCGTCAGTCTTCAATCCTCAATACTCAATCTTCAATCCTCAATCCTCAATCCTCAACCCTCAAACCTCATTCTTCTATCCTTAATACCCAATCCTCAATCTTCAATCCTCAATCCACAATCCTCAATTCTCAATCCTCAATCCTCAGTCCTCAGTCCTCAAACCTCAATCCTCAACCCTCAGCCCTCATCCTCAATCCTCAATCCTCAATCCTCAACCTTCAATCCTCAATTCTCAATCTTCATTCCTCAATACTGAATCCTCAATCCTCAATTCTCAATAGTCAATTTCCAATCCTCAATCCTCAATCCTCAATCCTTAATCCACAATCTTCAAACCTCAATCCTCAATTCTCAATCATCAATACTCAATCCTCAATCCTCAATCCTCAAACCCGAACCCTCAATCCTCAGTCCTCAAACCTCAATTCCGAATCCTCAATACTGACTGCTCAATCTTCATCCCTCAGTCCGCAACTGTCAATTGTCAATCCTCAATCCTCAATCCTCAGTCCTCAATCCACAATCATAAATCCTCAATCTTCAATAGTCAATCCTCAATCCTCAAACCTCAATCTTCAATAGAATATCCTCAATTCACAGTTTTCAATACTCAATACTCAATATGCCATCTTCCAACCTCTATCCACAAACCTCAATTCTCATAACTCAACCCTCAACACTCAGTCCTCAATGTTCAATCCTCAATCCTCAATTCTCAATCTTCATTCCTCAATACTGAATCTTCAATCCTCAATACTCAGTCTTCAATCATCAATCCTCAATCCTCAATCCTCAATCCTCAATCTTCACTCCTCCATACTCAGTCTTCAATCCTCAATCCTCAATCGTCAGTCTTCAATCCTCAATACTCAATCTTCAATCCTCAATCCTCAATCCTCAATCCTCAATCCTCATTCTTCTATCCTCAATACCCAATCCTCAATCTTCAATCCTCAATCATCAATCCTCAATCCTCAATTCTCAATCCTCAATCCTCAGTGCTCAGTCCTCAAACCTCAATCCTCAACCCTCAGCCCTCATCCTCAATCCTCAATCCTCAATCCTCAATCCTCAATCCTCAGTCTTCAATCCTCAGTACTCAATCGTCAATCCACAATCCTCAGACCTCGAACCTCAATTCTGAATCCTCAATCCTGAATCCTCAATCTTCAGCTCTCAGTCATCAACAATCAGTTGTCAATCCTCAATACTCAATAGAATATCCTCAATTCACAGTTTTCAATACTCAATACTCAATCTTCAATCTTCCAACCTCTATCCACAAACATCAATCCTCATCACTCAACCCTCAACACTCAGTCCTCAATGTTCAATCCTCAATCCTCAATTCTCAATCTTCATTCCTCAATACTGAAACTTCAATCCTCAATACTCAATCTTCAGTCCTCAATCCTCAATCCTCAATCCTCAATGCTCAATCCTCAATCATCAATCCTCAATCTTCAAAAATCTATCCTCAATTCTCAATCCTCAATACTCAACCATCAATCCTCAATCTTCAATCCTCAATACTCAGTCTTCAATCATCAATCCTCAATCCTCAATCCTCAATCCTCAATCCTCAATCATCAATCCTCAATCCTCAATCCTCAATCCTCAATCCACAATCCTCATTCTTCAGTCCTCAATACCCAATCCTCAATCTTCAACCCTCAATCCTCAATCCTCAATTCTCAATCCTGAACACTCAGTCCACAGTCCTCAATCCTCAATCCTCAATCCTCAATCCTCAATCATCAATCCTCAATCCTCAATCCACAATCCTCATTCTTCAGTCCTCAATACCCAATCCTCAATCTTCAACCCTCAATCCTCAATCCTCAATTCTCAATCCTGAACCCTCAGTCCACAGTCCTCAATCCTCAATCCTCAACCCTCAGCCATCATCCTCAATCCTCAATTCTCAATCCTCAATACTCAACCATCAATCCTCAATCTTCAATCCTCATTACTCAGTCTTCAATCATCAATCCTCAATCCTCAATCCTCAATCCTCAATCCTCAATCCTCAATCCTCAATCCTCAATCTTCAGTCCTTAAACCTCAATCCTGATTCTTCAATCCTGAATCCTCAATCTTCAGACCTCAGTCCTCAACAAACAGCTGTCAATTCTCAATACTCAATACAATATCATCAATTCACAGGTTTCAATACTCAATACTCAATCTGCAATCTTCAAATCTCTATCCACAAACATCAATTCTCATCACTGAACCCTCAGCACTCTGTCCCCAATCCTCAGTCTTCAATCCTCAATCCTCAATCCTCAATCTTCAGTCCTCAATACTCAATCTTCAATCCTCAATCCTCAATCCCCAATCCTCAAACCTCAGTCCTCATCCCCCATCATCAATCCTCAATCCTCAATACTCAATCTTCAATCCTCAATACTCAACCTTCGATCCTCAATCCTCAGTCCTCAAACCTCAAACCTCAATCGTCAGTCATGAATACTCCATCTTCAATACTCAATACACAATCCTCAATCCTCAATCCTCAAACCTCAATCCTCAATCCTCATTCCTCAAACCTCTAACCTCAACCCTCAGACCTCATCCTCAATCCTCAACTATCAATCCTCAATCCTCAATATTCAATCATCAATACTCAATCTTCAATCCTCAATCCTCAATCCTCAATACTCAATCCTCAATCCTCATTCCTCAAACCTCAAACCTCAACCCTCAGTCCTCATCCTCAATTCCCAATCCTCAATCCTGAATCCTCAATTCTCAATCTTCAATCCTCAATAACCAATCTTCAATCCTCAATCCCCAGTCCTCAATCTTCAATCCTCAATGCTCAATCCTCAATCCTCAATCCTCAGTCCTCAATCCTCAATCCTCAATCCTCGTACCTCAATCCTCAACCGTCAGTCCTCGTCCTCAATCCTCAACTATCAACCCTCAATCCTCCATATTCAATCATCAATATTCAATCTTCAATCCTCAATCCTCAATACTCAATCCTCAATCCTCAATCCTCGATCTTCAGTCCTCAAACCTCAATCCTGAATCTTCAATCTTGAATCCTCAATCTTCAGACCTCAGTCCTCAACAATCAGTTGTCAATTCTCAATCCTCAATACAATATCATCAATTCACAGTTTTCAATACTCAATACTCAATCTGCAATTTTCAAATCTCTATCCACAAACATCAATTCTCATCACTGAACCCTCAGCACTCTGTCCCCAATCCTCAATCTTCAATCCTCAATCCTCAATCCTCAATCTTCAATCCTCAATACTCAATCTTCAATCCTCAATCCTCAATCCCCAATCCTCAATCCTCAATCCTCAATCGTCAGTCTTCAATACTCAATACTCAATCTGCAATTCTCAGTCCTCAATCCTCAATCCTCAATCCTCAATCTTCAGGCCTCAATACACAATCCTCAATCTTCAACCCTCAATCCTCAATCCTCAATCCTCAATCCTCAATCCTCAATCCTCAATCCTCAATCATCAATCCTCAATCTTCAATACTCAATCCCCAATCCTCAATCCTCAATCCTCAATACTCAAACATCAATCCTCAATTCCCAATACTCAATAGAATATCCTGGATTCTCAGTATTCAATACTCAAACCTCATTCCTCAACCATCAGCCCTCATCCTCCATCCTCAATCCTCAATCCTCAAACTTCAATCTCCAATCCTCAATACTCAATCTTCGATCCTCAATCCGCAACACTCAATCGTCAATCCTCAATCCTCAGTCATGAATACTCAATCTTCAATACTCAATCCTCAATCCTCAATCCTCAATCCTCAATCCTCAATCCTCAATCTTCATTCCTCAAACCTCAAACCTCAAACCTCAGTCCTCATCCTCAATTCTCAATTCTCAATCCTCAATCCTCAATTCTCAATCTTCAATCCTCAATAATCAATCTCCAATCCTAGATACTCAATCCCCAATCCTCAATCGTTAATCCTCAATCTTCAATCCTCAATCCCCAGTCCTCAATCCTCAATACTCAATCTTCAATCCTCAATCCTCAATTCTCAATCCTCAATACTCAATCCTCAATCGTCAATCCTCAATCGTCAATCATCAATCCGCAATCCTGAATCTTCAATACTCAATCCTCAACCCTCAATCCTCAATCCTCAATCTTCAATCCTCAATACTCAATCTTCAATCCTCAATCCTCAAACCTCAATCCTCAGTCCTCAATCCTCAATCCTCAATCTTCAATCCTCAACCGTCAGTCCTCGTCCTCAATCCTCAAACCTCAATCCTCAATCCTCAATCTTCAATCATCAATACTCAATCTTCAATCCTCCATTCTCAATCCTCAATCCTCAATCCTCAATCCTCAATATTGAACACACAACCAGCAGCCATCAATTCTCAATACTCAACCATCAATCCTCAATTCTTAATACTCGATAGAATATCCTGAATTCTCATGATTCAATACTCAACCCACAATATTCAATAATCAAATCTCGATCCTCAAACATCAATTCTCAACACTCAATCCTCAACACTCGGTCCTCTCTCTTCAATCCTCCAACCTCAATCCTCTATCCTCAAGCGTCAATCCTCAATCCTCAATCCTCAACCCTCAATCCTCAGTCCTCAAACCTCAATTCCGTATCCTCAATCCTGAATGCTCAATCTTCATTCCTCAGTCCGCAACAATCAATAGTCAATCCTCAATCCTCAACAGAATATCCTCTATTCACAGTTTTCAATACTCAATCCCCAATCTTCAATCTTCAAATCTCAATCCACAGTCATCAATTCTGATCACTCAACCCTCAACACTCAGTCCTGAATCTTCAATCCTCAATCCCCAATCCTCAATCTTCTATCCTCAATCCTCAATCTTCAATAGCCAATCCTCAATCCTCAATCCTCAATCCTCAATACTCAATCTTCAATCCTCAATCCTCAATCATCAATCCTCATCCCTCAGCCCTCATCCTCAATCCTCAATCCTGAATCCTCAATCCTCAATGTTCAATCCTCAATACTCAGTCTTCAATCATCAATCCTCAATACTCAATCCTCAATCCTCAATCCTCAAACCCCAATCCTCAAACCTCAGTCCTCATCCTCCATCATCAATCCTCAATCCTCAATCCTCAATCTTCAATCCTCAATACTCAACCTTCGATCTTCAATCCTCAGTCCTCAAACCTCAAACCTCAATCCTCAGTCATGAATACTCCATCTTCAATACTCCATACACAATCCTCAATCCTCAATCATCAAACCTCAATCCTCAATCCTCATTCCTCAAACCTCAAACCTCAACCCTCAGTCCTCATCCTCAATCCTCAACTATCAATCCTCAATCCTCAATATTCAATCATCAATACCCAATGTTCAATCCTCAATCCTCAATACTCAATCCTCAATCCTCATTCCTGAAACCTCAAACCTCAACCCTCAGTCCTCATCCTCAATTCCCAATTCTCAATCCTCAATCCTCAATTCTCAATCTTCAATCCTCAATAACCAATCTTCAATCCTCAATCCCCAGTCCTCAATCGTCGATCCTCAATGCTCAATCCTCAATCCTCAATCCTCAGTCCTCAATCCTCAATCCTCGTACCTCAATCCTTAACCGTCAGCCCTCGTCCTCAATCCTCAACTATCAATCCTCAATCCTCAATATTCAATCATCAATACTCAATCTTCAATCCTCAATCCTCAATCCTCAATCCTCAATCCTCAATCCTCAATTTTCAGTCCTCAAACCTCAATCCTGAATCTTCAATCCTGAATCCTCAATCTTCAGACCTCAGTCCTCAACAAACAGCTGTCAATTCTCAATACTCAATACAATATCATCAATTCACAGGTTTCAATACTCAATACTCAATCTGCAATCTTCAAATCTCTATCCACAAACATCAATTCTCATCACTGAACCCTCAGCACTCTGTCCCCAATCCTCAATCTTCAATCCTCAATCCTCAATCCTCAATCTTCAGTCCTCAATACTCAATCTTCAATCCTCAATCCTCAATCCCCAATCCTCAATCCTCAATCCTCAATCGTCAGTCTTCAATACTCAATACTCAATCTGCAATTCTCAGTCCTCAGTCCTCAATCCTCAATCCTCATTCTTCAGTCCTCAATACCCAATCATCAATCTTCAACCCTCAATCCTCAATCCTCAATTCTCAATCCTCAATCCCCAGTCCACAGTCCTCAAACCTCAATCCTCAACCCTCAGCCATCATCCTCAATCCTCAATCCTCGTTCCTCAATCCTCAATCCTCAATCCTCAATCCTCAATAGACAATCTCCAATCCTAAATCCTCAATCCCCAATCCTCAATCCTTAATCCACAATCTTCAATCCTCAATCCTCAATTCTCAAACATCAATACTCAATCCTCAATCCTCAATCCTCAATCCCCAATCCTCAATCTTCAATCCTCAATCCTCAATCCTCAAGCCTCAATCCTCAATCCTCAATCTTCAATCCTGAATACTCAATCTTCAATCCTCAATCCTCAATCCTCAATCCTCAATCCTCAATCGTCAGTCTTCAATCCTCAATACTCAATCTTCAATCCTCAATCCTCAATCCTCAATCCTCAATCCTCATTCTTCTATCCTCAATACCCAATCTTCAATCTTCAATCCTCAATCCTCAATCCTCAATTCTCAATCCTCAATCCTCAGTCCAAGGTCCTCAAACCTCAATCCTCAACTCTCAGCCCTCATCCTCAATCCTCAATCCTCAATCCTCAATCCTCAATCCTCAATCCTCAATATTCAATCATCAATACTCAATCTTGAATCCTCAATCCTCAATCCTCAATCCTCAATCCTCAATCCTCAATTTTCAGTCCTCAAACCTCAATCCTGAATCTTCAATCCTGAATCCTCAATCTTCAGACCTCAGTCCTCAACAAACAGCTGTCAATTCTCAATACTCAATACAATATCATCAATTCACAGGTTTCCATACTCACTACTCAATCTGCAATCTTCAAATCTCTATCCACAAACATCAATTCTCATCACTGAACCCTCAGCACTCTGTCCCCAATCCTCAATCTTCAATCCTCAATCCTCAATCCTCAATCTTCAGTCCTCAATACTCAATCTTCAATCCTCAATCCTCAATCCCCAATCCTCAATCCTCAATCGTCAGTCTTCAATACTCAATACTCAATCTGCAATTCTCAGTCCTCAGTCCTCAATCCTCAATCCTCATTCTTCAGTCCTCAATACCCAATCATCAATCTTCAACCCTCAATCCCCAATCCTCAATTCTCAATCCTCAATCCCCAGTCCACAGTCCTCAAACCTCAATCCTCAACCCTCAGCCATCATCCTCAATCCTCAATCCTCGTTCCTCAATCCTCAATCCTCAATCCTCAATCCTCAATAGACAATCTCCAATCCTAGATCCTCAATCCCCAATCCTCAATCCTTAATCCACAATCTTCAATCCTCAATCCTCAATTCTCAAACATCAATACTCAATCCTCAATCCTCAATCCTCAATCCCCAATCCTCAATCTTCAATCCTCAATCCTCAATCCTCAAGCCTCAATCCTCAATCCTCAATCTTCAATCCTGAATACTCAATCTTCAATCCTCAATCCTCAATCCTCAATCCTCAATCCTCAATCGTCAGTCTTCAATCCTCAATACTCAATCTTCAATCCTCAATCCTCAATCCTCAATCCTCAATCCTCATTCTTCTATCCTCAATACCCAATCTTCAATCTTCAATCCTCAATCCTCAATCCTCAATTCTCAATCCTCAATCCTCAGTCCAAGGTCCTCAAACCTCAATCCTCAACTCTCAGCCCTCATCCTCAATCCTCAATCCTCAATCCTCAATCCTCAATCCTCAATATTCAATCATCAATACTCAATCTTCAATCCTCAATCCTCAATCCTCAATCCTCAATCCTCAATCCTCAATTTTCAGTCCTCAAACCTCAATCCTGAATCTTCAATCCTGAATCCTCAATCTTCAGACCTCAGTCCTCAACAAACAGCTGTCAATTCTCAATACTCAATACAATATCATTAATTCACAGGTTTCAATACTCAATACTCAATCTGCAATCTTCAAATCTCTATCCACAAACATCAATTCTCATCACTGAACCCTCAGCACTCTGTCCCCAATCCTCAATCTTCAATCCTCAATACTCAATCCTCAATCTTCAGTCCTCAATACTCAATCTTCAATCCTCAATCCTCAATCCCCAATCCTCAATCCTCAATCCTCAATCGTCAGTCTTCAATACTCAATACTCAATCTGCAATTCTCAGTCCTCAGTCCTCAATCCTCAATCCTCATTCTTCAGTCCTCAATACCCAATCATCAATCTTCAACCCTCAATCCTCAATCCTCAATTCTCAATCCTCAATCCCCAGTCCACAGTCCTCAAACCTCAATCCTCAACCCTCAGCCATCATCCTCAATCCTCAATCCTCGTCCCTCAATCCTCAATCCTCAATCCTCAATCCTCAATAGACAATCTCCAATCGTAGACCCTCAATCCCCAATCCTCAATCCTTAATCCACAATCTTCAATCCTCAATCCTCAATTCTCAAACATCAATACTCAATCCTCAATCCTCAATCCTCAATCCCCAATCCTCAATCTTCAATCCTCAATCCTCAATCCTCAATTCTCAATCCTCAATACTCAATCCTCAATCGTCAATCCTCAATCGTCAATCATCAATCCGCAATCCTGAATCTTCAATCCTCAATCCTCAACCCTGAATCCTCAATCCTCAATCTTCAATCCTCAATACTCAATCTTCAATCCTCAATCCTCAAACCTCAATCCTCAATCCTCAATCCTCAATCCTCAATCTTCAATCCTCAACCGTCAGTCCTCGTCCTCAATCCTCAAACCTCAATCCTCAATCCTCAATCTTCAATCATCAATACTCAATCTTCAATCCTCAAACCTCATTCCTCAATCCCCAATCCTCTATCTTCAATCCTCAATACTGAATCTTCAACCCTCAATCCTCAAACCTCAATCGTCAATCCTCAATCCTCAATCCTCAATCCTCAATCCTTAATCCACAATCTTCAATCCTCAATCCTCAATTCTCAATCATCAATACTCAATCCTCAATCCTCATTCCTCAAACCCCAACCCTCAATCCTCAGTCCTCAAACCTCAATTCCGAATCCTCAATACTGACTGCTCAATCTTCATCCCTCAGTCCGCAACTATCAATTGTCAATCCTCAATCCTCAATCCTCAGTCCTCAATCCTCAATCCTCAATCCTCAATCATCAATCCTCAATCCTCAATCCTCAATCTCCAATCATTGATACTCAATCTTCAATCCTCAATCCTCACTTCTCAAACATCAATACTCAATCCTCAATCCTCAATCCTCAATCCCCAAACCTCAATCTTCAATCCTCAATCCTCAATCCTCAAGCCTCAATCCTCAATCTTCAATCCCCAGTACTCAATCGTCAATCCACAATCCTCAGTCCTCAAACCTCAATTCTGAATCCTCAATCCTGAATCCTCAATCTTCAGCTCTCAGTCATCAACAATCAGTTGTCAATCCTCAATCCTCAATAGAATATCCTCAATTCACAGTTTTCAATACTCAATACTCAATCTGCAATCTTCCAACCTCTATCCACAAACATCAATTCTTATCACTCAGCCCTCAACACTCAGTCCTCAATGTTCAATCCTCAATCCTCAATTCTCAATCTTCATTCCTCAATACTGCATCTTCAATCCCCAATACTCAACCTTCAGTCCTCAATCCTCAATCCTCAATCCTCAATCCTCAATCCTCAATCATCAATCCTCAATCTTCAAAACTCAACCCTCAATCCTCAATTCTCAATCCTCAATACTCCACCATCAATACTCAATCTTCAATCCTCAATACTCAGTCTTCAATCATCAATCCTCAATCCTCAATCCTCAATCCTCAATCTTCAATCCTCAATCCTCAATCCTCAATCTTCAATCCTCCATACTCAATCTTCAATCCTCAATCCTCAACCTTCAATCCTCATTACGCAATCTTCAATCCTCAATCCTCAATCCTCAATCATCAATCCTCAATCTTCAAAACTCAATCCTCAATCCTCAATTCTCAATCCTCAATACTCAACCATCAATCCTCAATCTTCAATCCTCAATACTCAGTCTTCAATCATCAATCCTCAGTCCTCAATCCTCAATCCTCAATCTTCAATCCTCAATCCTCAATCCTCAATCTTCAATCCTCCATACTCAATCTTCAATCCTCAATCCTCAACCTTCAATCCTCATTACGCAATCTTCAATCCTCAATCCTCAATCCTCAATCCTCAATCCTCAGTCATCAATCCTCAATCTTCAATACTCAATCCTCAATATTCAATCATCAATACTTAATATTCAATCCTCAATCCTCAATCCTCAATACTCAATCCTCAATCCTCATTCCTCAAACCTCAAACCTCAACCATCAGTCCTCATCCTCAAATCCCAATTCTCAATCCTCAATCCTCAGTCCACAGTCCTCAAACCTCAATCCTCAACCCTCAGCCATCATCCTCAATCCTCAATCCTCGTTCCTCAATCCTCAATCCTCAATCCTCAATCCTCAATAGTCAATCCCCAAACCTAGATCCCCAATCCCCAATCCTCAATCCTTAATCCACAATCTTCAATCGTCGATCCTCAATTCTCAGACATCAATACTCAATCCTCAATCCTCAATCCTCAATCCCCAATCCTCAATCTTCAATCCTCAATCCTCAATCCTCAATCCTCAAGCCTCAATCCTCAATCCTCAATCTTCAATCCTGAATACTCAATCTTCAATCCTCAATCCTCAATCCTCAATCCTCAATCCTCAATCGTCAGTCTTCAATCCTCAATACTCAATCTTCAATCCTCAATCCTCAATCCTCAATCCTCAATCCTCATTCTTCTATCCTCAATACCCAATCCTCAATCTTCAATCCTCAATCCTCAATCCTCAATCCTCAATTCTCAATCCACAATCCTCAGTCCCCAGTCCTCAGTCCTCAAACCTCAATCCTCAACCCTCAGCCCTCATCCTCAATCCTCAATCCTCAATCCTCAATCCTCAATCCTCAGTCTTCAATCCTCAGTACTCAATCGTCAATCCACAATCCTCAGACCTCGAACCTCAATTCTGAATCCTCAATCCTGAATCCTCAATCTTCAGCTCTCAGTCATCAACAATCAGTTGTCAATCCTCAATACTCAATAGAATATCCTCAATTCACAGTTTTCAATACTCAATACTCAATCTTCAATCTTCCAACCTCTATCCACAAACATCAATTCTCATCACTCAACCCTCAACACTCAGTCCTCAATGTTCAATCCCCACCCTCAATTCTCAATCTTCATTCCTCAATACTGAAACTTCAATCCTCAATACTCAATCTTCAGTCCTCAATCCTCAATCCTCAATCCTCAATCATCAATCCTCAATCCTCAATCCTCAATCCTCAATCCACAATCCTCATTCTTCAGTCCTCAATACCCAATCCTCAATCTTCAACTCTCAATCCTCAATCCTCAATTCTCAATCCTCAACCCTCAGTCCACAGTCCTCAATCCTCAATCCTCAACACGCAGCCATCATCCTCAATCCTCAATCCTCGTTCCTCAATCCTCAATCCTCAATCCTCAATCCTCAATAGTCAATCTCGAATCCTCAATACTCAATCTTCAATCCTCAATCCTCAATCCTCAATCCTCAATCCTCATACTTCTATCCTCTATACCCAATACTCAATCTTCAATCCTCAATCCTTAATCCTCAATTCTCAACACTCAATCCTCAGTCCTCAGCCCTCAAACCTCAATCCTCAACCCTCAGCCCTCATCCTCAATCCTCAATCCTCAATCCTCAATCCTCAATCTTCAATCCTCAATACTCAATCGTCAATCCACAATCCTCAGTCCTCAAACTTCAATTCTGAATCCTCAATCCTGAATCCTCAATCTTCAGCTCTCAGTCATCAACAATCAGTTGTCAATCCTCAATCCTCAATAGAATATCCTCAATTCACAGTTTTCAATACTCAATACTCAATCTGCAATCTTCCAACCTCTATCCACAAACATCAATTCTCATCACTCAACACTCAACACTCAGTCCTCAATGTTCAATCCTCAATCTTCAATTCTCAATCTTCATTCCTCAATACTGAATCCTCAATCCTCAATCCTCAATAGTCAATCTCCAATCCTCAATCCTCAATCCTCAATCCTTAATCCACAATCTTCAATCCTCAATCCTCAATTCTCAATCACCAATACTCAATCCTCAATCCGCAATCCTCAATCCCCAGCCCTCAATCCTCAGTCCTCAAACCTCAATTCCGAATCCTCAATCCTGAATGCTCAATCTTCATCCCTCAGTCCGCAACAATCAACTGTCAATCCTCAATCCTCAATCCTCAATCCTCAGTCCTCAATCCACAATCATCAATCCTCAATCTTCAATAGTCAATCCTCAATCCTCAATCCTCAATCCTCAATACTCAATCTTCAATCCTCAATCCTCAATCCTCAATCCTCAACCCTCAGCCCTCATCCTCAATCCTCAATCCTGAATCCTCAATCCTCAATGTTCAATCCTCAATACTCAGTCTTCAATCATCAATCCTCAATACTCAATCCTCAATCCTCAATCCTCAATCATCAATCCTCAATCCTCAATCATCAACCTTCAATCCTCAATACTCAATCTTCAATCCTGAATACTCAATCCTCAATATTCAACACACAGCCATCAACCATCTATTCTCAATACTCAAGAGAATATCCTGAATTCTCATGACTCAATACTCAATCCACAATATTCAATAATCAAATCTCGATCCTCAAACATCAATTCTCAACACTCAATCCTCAACACTCGGTCCTCTCTCTTCAATCCTCCATCCTCAATCCTCTATCCCCAAGCGTCAATTCTCAATCCTCAATCCTCAACCCTCAATCCTCAGTCCTCAAACCTCAATTCCGAATCCTCAATCCTGAATGCTCAATCTTCATCCCTCAGTCCGCAACAATCAATTGTCAATCCTCAATCCTCAATAGAATATCCTCAATTCACAGTTTTCAATACTGAATCCCCAATCTTCAATCTTCAAACCTCAATCCACAGACATCAGTTCTCATCACTCAACCCTCAACACTCAGTCCTCAATCTTCAATCCTCAATCCTCAATCCTCAATCTTCAATCCCCCATACTCAATCTTCAATCCTCAATCCTCAACCTTCAATCCTCATTACGCAATCTTCAATCCTCAATCCTCAATCCTCAATCCTCAACCCTCAGTCATCAATCCTCAATCTTCAATACTCAATCCTCAATCCTCAATCCTCAATCCTCAATCCTCAATCCTCAATCCTCAATCCACAACCCTCATTCTTCTATCCTCAATACCCAATCCTCAATCTACAGTCCTCAATCCTCAATCCTCAATCCTCAATTCTCAACACTCAATCCTCAGTCCTCAGCCCTCAAACCTCAATCCTCAACCCTCAGCCCTCATCCTCAATCCTCAATCCTCAATCCTCAATCCTCAATCTTCAATCCTCAATACTCAATCGTCAATCCACAATCCTCAGTCCTCAAACTTCAATTCTGAATCCTCAATCCTGAATCCTCAATCTTCAGCTCTCAGTCATCAACAATCAGTTATCAATCCTCAATCCTCAATAGAATATCCTCAATTCACAGTTTTCAATACTCAATACTCAATCTGCAATCTTCCAACCTCTATCCACAAACATCAATTCTCATCACTCAACACTCAGCACTCAGTCCTCAATGTTCAATCCTCAATCCTCAATTCTCAATCTTCATTCCTCAATACTGAATCCTCAATCCTCAATCCTCAATAGTCAATCTCCAATCCTCAATCCTCAATCCTCAATCCTTAATCCACAATCTTCAATCCTCAATCCTCAATTCTCAATCATCAATACTCAATCCTCAATCCTCAATCCTCAATCCCCAACCCTCAATCCTCAGTCCTCAAACCTCAATTCCGAATCCTCAATCCTGAATGCTCAATCTTCTTCCCTCAGTCCGCAATAATCAATTGTCAATCCTCAATCCTCAATCCTCAGTCCTCAATCCACAATCATCAATCCTCAATCTTCAATAGTCAATCCTCAATCCTCAATCCTCAATCCTCAATACTCAATCTTCAATCCTCAATCCTCAATCCTCAATCCTCAACCCTCAGCCCTCATCCTCAATCCTCAATCCTGAATCCTCAATCCTCAATGTTCAATCCTCAATACTCAGTCTTCAATCATCAATCCTCAATACTCAATCCTCAATCCTCAATTCTCAATCATCAATCATCAATCCTCAATCCTCAATCATCAACCTTCAATCCTCAATACTCAATCTTCAATCCTGAATACTCAATCCTCAATATTCAACACACAGCCATCAACCATCTATTCTCAATACTCAAGAGAATATCCTGAATTCTCATGACTCAATACTCAATCCACAATATTCAATAATCAAATCTCGATCCTCAAACATCTATTCTCAACACTCAATCCTCAACACTCGGTCCTCTCTCTTCAATCCTCCATCCTCAATTCTCTATCCCCAAGCGTCAATTCTCAATCCTCAATACTCAACCCTCAATCCTCAGTCCTCAAACCTCAATTCCGAATCCTCAATCCTGAATGCTCAATCTTCATCCCTCAGTCCGCAACAATCAATTGTCAATCCTCAATCCTCAATAGAATATCCTCAATTCACAGTTTTCAATACTGAATCCCCAATCTTCAATCTTCAAACCTCAATCCACAGACATCAGTTCTCATCACTCAACCCTCAACACTCAGTCCTCAATCTTCAATCCTCAATCCTCAATCCTCAATCTTCAATCCCCCATACTCAATCTTCAATCCTCAATCCTCAACCTTCAATCCTCATTACGCAATCTTCAATCCTCAATCCTCAATCCTCAATCCTCAATCCTCAGTCATCAATCCTCAATCTTCAATACTCAATCCTCAATCCTCAATCCTCAATCCTCAATCTTCAATCCTCATTCCTCAAACCCCAATCCTCAACCCTCAGTCCTCATCCTCCATCATCAATCCTCAATCCTCAATACGCAATCTTCAATCCTCAATACTCAACCTTCGATCCTCAATCTTCAGTCCTCAAACCTCAAACCTCAATCCTCAGTCATGAATACTCCATCTTCAATACTCAATACACAATCCTCAATCCTCAATCCTCAAACCTCAATCCTCAATCCTCATTCCTCAAACCTCAAACCTCAACCCTCAGTCCTCATCCTCAATCCTCAACTATCAATCCTCAATCCTCAAGATTCAATCATCAATACTCAATCTTCAATCCTCAATCCTCAATCCTCAATACCCAATCCTCAATCCTCATTCCTCAAACCTCAAACCTCAACCCTCAGTCCTCATCCTCAATTCCCAATTCTCAATCCTCAGTCCTCAATTCTCAACATTCAATTCTCAATAACCAATCTTCAATCCTCAATCCCCAGTCCTCAATCTTCAATCCTCAATGCTCAATCCTCAATCCTCAATCCTCAGTCCTCAATCCTCAATCCTCAATCCTCGTACCTCAATCCTCAACCGTCAGTCCTCGTCCTCAATCCTCAACTATGAATCCTCAATCCTCAATATTCAATCATCAATACTCAATCTTCAATCCTCAATCCTCAATACTCAATCCTCAATCCTCAATCCACGATCTTCAGTCCTCAAACCTCAATCCTGAATCTTCAATCCTGAATCCTCAATCTTCAGACCTCAGTCCTCAACAATCAGTTGTCAATTCTCAATACTCAATACAATATCATCAATTCACAGGTTTCAATACTCAATACACAATCTGCAATCTTCAAATCTCTATCCACAAACATCAATTCTCATCACTGAACCCTCAGCACTCTGTCCCCAATCCTCAATCTTCAATCCTCAATCCTCAATCCTCAATCTTCAATCCTCAATACTCAATCTTCAATCCTCAATCCTCAATCCCCAATCCTCAATCCTCAATCCTCAATCGTCAGTCTTCAATACTCAATACTCAATCTGCAATTCTCAGTCCTCAATCCCCAATCCTCAATCCTCATTCTTCAGGCCTCAATACCCAATCCTCAATCTTCAACCCTCAATCCTCAATCCTCAATCCTCAATCCTCAATCCTCAATCCTCAATCCTCAATCATCAATCCTCAATCTTCAATACTCAATCCTCAATCCTCAATCCTCAATCCTCAATTCCCAATACTCAATAGAATATCCTGGATTCTCAGTATTCAATACTCATACCTCAATCCTCAACCATCAGCCCTCATCCTCCATCCTCAATCCTCAATCCTCAAACCTCAATCTCCAGTCCTCAATACTCAATCTTCGATCCTCAATCCGCAACACTCAATCCTCAATCCTCAATTCTCAGTCATGAATACTCAATCTTCAATACTCAATCCTCAATCCTCAATCCTCAATCCTCAAACCTCAATCCTCAATCCTCATTCCTCAAACCTCAAACCTCAACCCTCAGTCCTCATCCTCAATTCTCAATCCTCAATCCTCAATTCTCAATCTTCAATCCTCAATAATCAATCTCCAATCCTAGATACTCAATCCCCAATCCTCAATCGTTAATCCTCAATCTTCAATCCTCAATCCCCTGTCCTCAATCCTCAATACTCAATCTTCAATCCTCAATCCTCAATTCTCAATCCTCAATACTCAATCCTCAATCGTCAATCCTCAATCGTCAATCATCAATCCGCAATCCTGAATCTTCAATCCTCAATCCTCAACCCTGAATCCTCAATCCTCAATCTTCAATCCCCAATACTCAATCTTCAATCCTCAATCCTCAAACCTCAATCCTCAATCCTCAATCCTCAATCCTCAATCTTCAATCCTCAACCGTCAGTCCTCGTCCTCAATCCTCAAACCTCAATCCTCAATCCTCAATTTTCAATCATCAATACTCAATCTTCAATCCTCAAACCTCATTCCTCAATCCCCAATCCTCAATCTTCAATCCTCAATACTGAATCTTCAACCCTCAATCCTCAAACCTCAATCCTCAATCCTCAATCCTCAATCCTCAATCCTTAATCCACAATCTTCAATCCTCAATCCTCAATTCTCAATCATCAATACTCAATCCTCAATCCTCATTCCTCAAACCCCAACCCTCAATCCTCAGTCCTCAAACCTCAATTCCGAATCCTCAATACTGACTGCTCAATCTTCATCCCTCAGTCCGCAACTATCAATTGTCAATCCTCAATCCTCAATCCTCAGTCCTCAATCCACAATCATAAATCCTCAATCTTCAATAGTCAATCCTCAATCCTCAATCCTCAATCCTCAACAGAATATCCTCAATTCACAGTTTTCAATACTCAATTCTCAATCTGCAA
Organism: Calliopsis andreniformis; assembly: GCF_051401765.1. Lineage (NCBI taxonomy): Eukaryota > Metazoa > Arthropoda > Insecta > Hymenoptera > Andrenidae > Calliopsis > Calliopsis andreniformis. Next base: position 773,582 of record NW_027480515.1, on the reverse strand, counting down.
TCTTCCAACCTCTATCCACAAACATCAATTCTCATCACTCAACCCTCAACACTCAGTCCTCAATGTTCAATCCTCAATTCTCAGTCTTCATTCCTCAATACTGAATCTTCAATCCTCAATACTCAATCTTCAGTCCTCAATCCTCAATCCTCAATCCTCAATCCTCAATCCTCAATTATCAATCCTCAATCTTCAAACCTCAATCCTCAATCCTCAATTCTCAATCCTCAATACTCACCCATCAATCCTCAATCTTCAATCCTCAATACTCAGTCTTCAATCATCAATCCTCAATCCTCAATCCTCAATCCTCAATCCTCAATCATCAATCCTCAATCCTCAATCCTCAATCTCCAATCATCAATACTCAATCTTCAATCCTCAATCCTCAATTCTCAAACATCAATACTCAATCCTCAATCCTCAATCCTCAATCCCCAATCCTCAATCTTCAATCCTCAATCCTCAATCCTCAATCCTCAAGCCTCAATCCTCAATCCTCAATCTTCAATCCCCAGTCCTCAATCTTCAATCCTCAATCCTCAATCCTCAAGCCTCAATCCTCAATCCTCAATCTTCAATCCTGAATACTCAATCTTCAATCCTCAATCCTCAATCCTCAATCCTCAATACTCAATCCTCAATCCTCAATCCTCATTCTTCTATCCTCAATACCCAATCCTCAAACTTCAATCCTCAATCCTCAATCCTCAATTCTCAATCCTCAATCCTCAGTCCAAGGACCTCAAACCTCAATCCTCAACTCTCAGCCCTCATCCTCAATCCTCAATCCTCAATCCTCAATCCTCAATCCTCAATCTTCAATCCCCAGTACTCAATCGTCAATCCACAATCCTCAGACCTCAAACCTCAATTCTGAATCCTCAATACTGAATCCTCAATCTTCAGCTCTCAGTCATCAACAATCAGTTGTCAATCCTCAATCCTCAATAGAATATCCTCAATTCACAGTTTTCAATACTCAATACTCAATCTGCAATCTTCCAACCTCTATCCACAAACATCAATTCTCATCACTCAGCCCTCAACACTCAGTCCTCAATGTTCAACCCTCAATCCTCAATTCTCAATCTTCATTCCTCAATACTGAATCTTCAATCCCCAATACTCAACCTTCAGTCCTCAATCCTCAATCCTCAATCCTCAATCCTCAATCCTCAATCATCAATCCTCAATCTTCAAAACTCAACCCTCAATCCTCAATTCTCAATCCTCAATACTCAACCATCAATCCTCAATCTTCAATCCTCAATACTCAGTCTTCAATCATCAATCCTCAATCCTCAATCCTCAATCCTCATACTTCTATCCTCAATACCCAATACTCAATCTACAATCCTCAATCCTCAATCCTCAATTCTCAACACTCAATCCTCAGACCTCAGACCTCAAACCTCAATCCTCAACCCTCAGCCCTCATCCTCAATCCTCAATCCTCAATCCTCAATCCTCAATCTTCAATCCTCAATACTCAATCGTCAATCCACAATCCTCAGTCCTCAAACTTCAATTCTGAATCCTCAATCCTGAATCCTCAATCTTCAGCTCTCAGTCATCAACAATCAGTTGTCAATCCACAATCCTCAATAGAATATCCTCAATTCACAGTTTTCAATACTCAATACTCAATCTGCAACCTTCCAACCTCTATCCACAAACATCAATTCTCATCACTCAACACTCAACACTCAGTCCTCAATGTTCAATCCTCAATCCTCAATTCTCAATCTTCATTCCTCAATACTGAATCCTCAATCCTCAATCCTCAATAGTCAATCTCCAATCCTCAATCCTCAATCCTCAATCCTTAATCCACAATCTTCAATCCTCAATCCTCAATTCTCAATCATCAATACTCAATCCTCAATCCTCAATCCTCAATCCCCAACCCTCAATCCTCAGTCCTCAAACCTCAATTCCGAATCCTCAATCCTGAATGCTCAATCTTCATCCCTCAGTCCGCAACAATCAATTGTCAATCATCAATCCTCAATCCTCAGTCCTCAATCCACAATCATCAATCCTCAATCTTCAATAGTCAATCCTCAACCCTCAGCCCACATCCTCAATCCTCAATCCTGAATCCTCAATCCTCAATGTTCAATCCTCAATACTCAGTCTTCAATCATCAATCCTCAATACTCAATCCTCAATCCTCAATCCTCAATCATCAATCCTCAATCCTCAATCATCAACCTTCAATCCTCAATACTCAATCTTCAATCCTGAATACTCAATCCTCAATATTCAACACACAGCCATCAACCATCTATTCTCAATACTGAAAAGAATATCCTGAATTCTCATGACTCAATACTCAATCCACAATATTCAATAATCAAATCTCGATCCTGAAACATCAATTCTCAACACTCAATCCTCAACACTCGGTCCTCTCTCTTCAATCCTCCATCCTCAATCCTCTATCCCCAAGCGTCAATTCTCAATCCTCAATCCTCAACCCTCAATCCTCAGTCCTCAAACCTCAATTCCGAATCCTCAATCCTGACTGCTCAATCTTCATCCCTCAGTCCGCAACAATCAATTGTCAATCCTCAATCCTCAATAGAATATACTCAATTCACAGTTTTCAATACTGAATCCCCAATCTTCAATCTTCAAACCTCAATCCGCAGACATCAGTTCTCATCACTCAACCCTCAACACTCAGTCCTCAATCTTCAATCCTCAATCCTCAATCCTCAATCTTCAATCCCCCATACTCAATCTTCTATCCTCAATCCTCAACCTTCAATCCTCATTACGCAATCTTCAATCCTCAATCCTCAATCCTCAATCCTCAATCCTCAGTCATCAATCCTCAATCTTCAATACTCAATCCTCAATCCTCAATCCTCAATCCTCAATCCTCAATCCTCATTCCTCAAACCCCAATCCTCAACCCTCAGTCCTCATCCTCCATCATCAATCCTCAATCCTCAATACGCAATCTTCAATCCTCAATACTCAACCTTCGATCCTCAATCCTCAGTCCTCAAACCTCAAACCTCAATCCTCAGTCATGAATACTCCATCTTCAATACTCAATACACAATCCCCACTCCTCAATCCTCAAACCTCAATCCTCAATCCTCATTCCTCAAACCTCAAACCTCAACCCTCAGTCCTCATCCTCAATCCTCAACTATCAATCCTCAATCCTCAAGATTCAATCATCAATACTCAATCTTCAATCCTCAATCCTCAATCCTCAATACCCAATCCTCAATCCTCATTCCTCAAACCTCAAACCTCAACCCTCAGTCCTCATCCTCAATTCCCAATTCTCAATCCTCAATCCTCAATTCTCAACATTCAATCCTCAATAACCAATCTTCAATCCTCAATCCCCAGTCCTCAATCTTCAATCCTCAATGCTCAATCCTCAATCCTCAATCCTCAGTCCTCAATCCTCAATCCTCAATCCTCGTACCTCAATCCTCAACCGTCAGTCCTCGTCCTCAATCCTCAACTATCAATCCTCAATCCTCAATATTCAATCATCAATACTCAATCTTCAATCCTCAATACTCAATACTCAATCCTCAATCCTCAATCCTCGATCTTCAGTCCTCAAACCTCAATCCTGAATCTTCAATCCTGAATCCTCAATCTTCAGACCTCAGTCCTCAACAATCAGATGTCAATTCTCAGTACTCAATACAATATCATCAATTCACAGGTTTCAATACTCAATACTCAATCTGCAATCTTCAAATCTCTATCCACAAACATCAATTCTCATCACTGAACCCTCAGCACTCTGTCCCCAATCCTCAATCTTCAATCCTCAATCCTCAATCCTCAACCTTCAATCCTCAATACTCAACCTTCAATCCTCAATCCTCAATCCCCAATCCTCAATCCTCAATCCTCAATCGTCAGTCTTCAATACTCAATACTCAATCTGCAATTCTCAGTCCTCAATCCCCAATCCTCAATCCTCATTCTTCAGGCCTCAATACCCAATCCTCAATCTTCAACCCTCAATCCTCAATCCTCAATCCTCAATCCTCAATCCTCAATCATCAATCCTCAATCTTCAATACTCAATCCTCAATCCTCAATCCTCAATCCTCAATACTCAAACATCAATCCTCAATTCCCAATAATCAATAGAATATCCTGGATTCTCAGTATTCAATACTCAAACCGCAATCCTCAACCATCAGCCCTCATCCTCCATCCTCAATCCTCAATCCTCAATCCTCAGTCATCAATCCTCAATCTTCAATACTCAATCCTCAATATTCAATCATCAATACTTAATATTCAATCCTCAATCCTCAATCCTCAATCCCCAGTCCTCAATCTTCAATCCTCAATCCTCAATCCTCAAGCATCAATCCTCAATCCTCAATCTTGAATCCTGAATACTCAATCTTCAATCCTCAATCCTCAATCCTCAATCCTCAATCCTCAATCCTCAATCCTCAATCCTCAATCCTCATTCTTCTATCCTCAATACCCAATCCTCAATCTTCAATCCTCAATCCTCAATCCTCAACTCTCAATCCTCAATCCTCAGTCCAAGGACCTCAAACCTCAATCCTCAACTCTCAGCCCTCATCCTCAATCCTCAATCCTCAATCCTCAATCCTCAATCCTCAATCTTCAATCCCCAGTACTCAATCGTCAATCCACAATCCTCAGACCTCAAACCTCAATTCTGAATCCTCAATACTGAATCCTCTATCTTCAGCTCTCAGTCATCAACAATCAGTTGTCAATCCTCAATCCTCAATAGAATATCCTCAATTCACAGTTTTCAATACTCAATACTCAATCTGCAATCTTCCAACCTCTATCCACAAACATCAATTCTCATCACTCAGCCTTCAACACTCAGTCCTCAATGTTCAACCCTCAATCCTCAATTCTCAATCTTCATTCCTCAATACTGAATCTTCAATCCCCAATACTCAACCTTCAGTCCTCAATCCTCAATCCTCAATCCTCAATCCTCAATCCTCAATCATCAATCCTCAATCTTCAAAACTCAACCCTCAATCCTCAATTCTCAATCCTCAATACTCAACCATCAATCCTCAATCTTCAATCCTCAATACTCAGTCTTCAATCATCAATCCTCAATCCTCAATCCTCAATCCTCATACTTCTATCCTCAATACCCAATACTCAATCTACAATCCTCAACCCTCAATCCTCAATTCTCAACACTCAATCCTCAGACCTCAGACCTCAAACCTCAATCCTCAACCCTCAGCCCTCATCCTCAATCCTCAATCCTCAATCCTCAATCCTCAATCTTCAATCCTCAATACTCAATCGTCAATCCACAATCCTCAGTCCTCAAACTTCAATTCTGAATCCTCAATCCTGAATCCTCAATCTTCAGCTCTCAGTCATCAACAATCAGTTGTCAATCCACAATCCTCAATAGAATATCCTCAATTCACAGTTTTCAATACTCAATACTCAATCTGCAACCTTCCAACCTCTATCCACAAACATCAATTCTCATCACTCAACACTCAACACTCAGTTCTCAATGTTCAATCCTCAATCCTCAATTCTCAATCTTCATTCCTCAATACTGAATCCTCAATCCTCAATCCTCAATAGTCAATCTCCAATTCTCAATCCTCAATCCTCAATCCTTAATCCACAATCTTCAATCCTCAATCCTCAATTCTCAATCATCAATACTCAATCCTCAATCCTCAATCCTCAATCCCCAACCCTCAATCCTCAGTCCTCAAACCTCAATTCCGAATCCTCAATCCTGAATGCTCAATCTTGATCCCTCAGTCCGCAACAATCAATTGTCAATCATCAATCCTCAATCCTCAGTCCTCAATCCACAATCATCAATCCTCAATCTTCAATAGTCAATCCTCAATCCTCAATCCTCAATCCTCAATACTCAATCTTCAATCCTCAATCCTCAATCCTCAATCCTCAATCCTCAACCCTCAGCCCTCATCCTCAATCCTCAATCCTGAATCCTCAATCCTCAATGTTCAATCCTCAATACTCAGTCTTCAATCATCAATCCTCAATACTCAATCCTCAATCCTCAATCCTCAATCATCAATCCTCAATCCTCAATCATCAACCTTCAATCCTCAATACTCAATCTTCAATCCTGAATACTCAATCCTCAATATTCAACACACAGCCATCAACCATCTATTCTCAATACTCAAGAGAATATCCTGAATTCTCATGACTCAATACTCAATCCACAATATTCAATAATCAAATCTCGATCCTGAAACATCAATTCTCAACACTCAATCCTCAACACTCGGTCCTCTCTCTTCAATCCTCCATCCTCAATCCTCTATCCGCAAGCGTTAATTCTCAATCCTCAATCCTCAACCCTCAATCCTCAGTCCTCAAACCTCAATTCCGAATCCTCAATCCTGACTGCTCAATCTTCATCCCTCAGTCCGCAACAATCAATTGTCAATCCTCAATCCTCAATAGAATATACTCAATTCACAGTTTTCAATACTGAATCCCCAATCTTCAATCTTCAAACCTCAATCCGCAGACATCAGTTCTCATCACTCAACCCTCAACACTCAGTCCTCAATCTTCAATCCTCAATCCTCAATCCTCAATCTTCAATCCCCCATACTCAATCTTCTATCCTCAATCCTCAACCTTCAATCCTCATTACGCAATCTTCAATCCTCAATCCTCAATCCTCAATCCTCAATCCTCAGTCATCAATCCTCAATCTTCAATACTCAATCCTCAATCCTCAATCCTCAATCCTCAATCCTCAATCCTCAATCCTCATTCCTCAAACCCCAATCCTCAACCCTCAGTCCTCATCCTCCATCATCAATCCTCAATCCTCAATACGCAATCTTCAATCCTCAATACTCAACCTTCGATCCTCAATCCTCAGTCCTCAAACCTCAAACCTCAATCCTCAGTCATGAATACTCCATCTTCAATACTCAATACACAATCCCCACTCCTCAATCCTCAAACCTCAATCCTCAATCCTCATTCCTCAAACCTCAAACCTCAACCCTCAGTCCTCATCCTCAATCCTCAACTATCAATCCTCAATCCTCAAGATTCAATCATCAATACTCAATCTTCAATCCTCAATCCTCAATCCTCAATACCCAATCCTCAATCCTCATTCCTCAAACCTCAAACCTCAACCCTCAGTCCTCATCCTCAATTCCCAATTCTCAATCCTCAATCCTCAATTCTCAACATTCAATCCTCAATAACCAATCTTCAATCCTCAATCCCCAGTCCTCAATCTTCAATCCTCAATGCTCAATCCTCAATCCTCAATCCTCAGTCCTCAATCCTCAATCCTCAATCCTCGTACCTCAATCCTCAACCGTCAGTCCTCGTCCTCAATCCTCAACTATCAATCCTCAATCCTCAATATTCAATCATCAATACTCAATCTTCAATCCTCAATACTCAATACTCAATCCTCTATCCTCAATCCTCGATCTTCAGTCCTCAAACCTCAATCCTGAATCTTCAATCCTGAATCCTCAATCTTCAGACCTCAGTCCTCAACAATCAGATGTCAATTCTCAGTACTCAATACAATATCATCAATTCACAGGTTTCAATACTCAATACTCAATCTGCAATCTTCAAATCTCTATCCACAAACATCAATTCTCATCACTGAACCCTCAGCACTCTGTCCCCAATCCTCAATCTTCAATCCTCAATCCTCAATCCTCAACCTTCAATCCTCAATACTCAACCTTCAATCCTCAATCCTCAATCCCCAATCCTCAATCCTCAATCCTCAATCGTCAGTCTTCAATACTCAATACTCAATCTGCAATTCTCAGTCCTCAATCCCCAATCCTCAATCCTCATTCTTCAGGCCTCAATACCCAATCCTCAATCTTCAACCCTCAATCCTCAATCCTCAATCCTCAATCCTCAATCCTCAATCATCAATCCTCAATCTTCAATACTCAATCCTCAATCCTCAATCCTCAATCCTCAATACTCAAACATCAATCCTCAATTCCCAATAATCAATAGAATATCCTGGATTCTCAGTATTCAATACTCAAACCGCAATCCTCAACCATCAGCCCTCATCCTCCATCCTCAATCCTCAATCCTCAATCCTCAGTCATCAATCCTCAATCTTCAATACTCAATCCTCAATATTCAATCATCAATACTTAATATTCAATCCTCAATCCTCAATCCTCAATCCCCAGTCCTCAATCTTCAATCCTCAATCCTCAATCCTCAAGCATCAATCCTCAATCCTCAATCTTCAATCCTGAATACTCAATCTTCAATCCTCAATCCTCAATCCTCAATCCTCAATCCTCAATCCTCAATCCTCAATCCTCATTCTTCTATCCTCAATACCCAATCCTCAATCTTCAATCCTCAATCCTCAATCCTCAATTCTCAATCCTCAATCCTCAGTCCAAGGACCTCAAACCTCAATCCTCAACTCTCAGCCCTCATCCTCAATCCTCAATCCTCAATCCTCAATCCTCAATCCTCAATCTTCAATCCCCAGTACTCAATCGTCAATCCACAATCCTCAGACCTCAAACCTCAATTCTGAATCCTCAATACTGAATCCTCAATCTTCAGCTCTCAGTCATCAACAATCAGTTGTCAATCCTCAATCCTCAATAGAATATCCTCAATTCACAGTTTTCAATACTCAATACTCAATCTGCAATCTTCCAACCTCTATCCACAAACATCAATTCTCATCACTCAGCCTTCAACACTCAGTCCTCAATGTTCAACCCTCAATCCTCAATTCTCAATCTTCATTCCTCAATACTGAATCTTCAATCCCCAATACTCAACCTTCAGTCCTCAATCCTCAATCCTCAATCCTCAATCCTCAATCCTCAATCATCAATCCTCAATCTTCAAAACTCAACCCTCAATCCTCAATTCTCAATCCTCAATACTCAACCATCAATCCTCAATCTTCAATCCTCAATACTCAGTCTTCAATCATCAATCCTCAATCCTCAATCCTCAATCCTCATACTTCTATCCTCAATACCCAATACTCAATCTACAATCCTCAATCCTCAATCCTCAATTCTCAACACTCAATCCTCAGACCTCAGACCTCAAACCTCAATCCTCAACCCTCAGCCCTCATCCTCAATCCTCAATCCTCAATCCTCAATCCTCAATCTTCAATCCTCAATACTCAATCGTCAATCCACAATCCTCAGTCCTCAAACTTCAATTCTGAATCCTCAATCCTGAATCCTCAATCTTCAGCTCTCAGTCATCAACAATCAGTTGTCAATCCACAATCCTCAATAGAATATCCTCAATTCACAGTTTTCAATACTCAATACTCAATCTGCAACCTTCCAACCTCTATCCACAAACATCAATTCTCATCACTCAACACTCAACACTCAGTTCTCAATGTTCAATCCTCAATCCTCAATTCTCAATCTTCATTCCTCAATACTGAATCCTCAATCCTCAATCCTCAATAGTCAATCTCCAATTCTCAATCCTCAATCCTCAATCCTTAATCCACAATCTTCAATCCTCAATCCTCAATTCTCAATCATCAATACTCAATCCTCAATCCTCAATCCTCAATCCCCAACCCTCAATCCTCAGTCCTCAAACCTCAATTCCGAATCCTCAATCCTGAATGCTCAATCTTGATCCCTCAGTCCGCAACAATCAATTGTCAATCATCAATCCTCAATCCTCAGTCCTCAATCCACAATCATCAATCCTCAATCTTCAATAGTCAATCCTCAATCCTCAATCCTCAATCCTCAATACTCAATCTTCAATCCTCAATCCTCAATCCTCAATCCTCAATCCTCAACCCTCAGCCCTCATCCTCAATCCTCAATCCTGAATCCTTAATCCTCAATGTTCAATCCTCAATACTCAGTCTTCAATCATCAATCCTCAATACTCAATCCTCAATCCTCAATCCTCAATCATCAATCCTCAATCCTCAATCATCAACCTTCAATCCTCAATACTCAATCTTCAATCCTGAATACTCAATCCTCAATATTCAACACACAGCCATCAACCATCTATTCTCAATACTCAAGAGAATATCCTGAATTCTCATGACTCAATACTCAATCCACAATATTCAATAATCAAATCTCGATCCTGAAACATCAATTCTCAACACTCAATCCTCAACACTCGGTCCTCTCTCTTCAATCCTCCATCCTCAATCCTCTATCCGCAAGCGTTAATTCTCAATCCTCAATCCTCAACCCTCAATCCTCAGTCCTCAAACCTCAATTCCGAATCCTCAATCCTGACTGCTCAATCTTCATCCCTCAGTCCGCAACAATCAATTGTCAATCCTCAATCCTCAATAGAATATACTCAATTCACAGTTTTCAATACTGAATCCCCAATCTTCAATCTTCAAACCTCAATCCGCAGACATCAGTTCTCATCACTCAACCCTCAACACTCAGTCCTCAATCTTCAATCCTCAATCCTCAATCCTCAATCTTCAATCCCCCATACTCAATCTTCTATCCTCAATCCTCAACCTTCAATCCTCATTACGCAATCTTCAATCCTCAATCCTCAATCCTCAATCCTCAATCCTCAGTCATCAATCCTCAATCTTCAATACTCAATCCTCAATCCTCAATCCTCAATCCTCAATCCTCAATCCTCATTCCTCAAACCCCAATCCTCAACCCTCAGTCCTCATCCTCCATCATCAATCCTCAATCCTCAATACGCAATCTTCAATCCTCAATACTCAACCTTCGATCCTCAATCCTCAGTCCTCAAACCTCAAACCTCAATCCTCAGTCATGAATACTCCATCTTCAATACTCAATACACAATCCCCACTCCTCAATCCTCAAACCTCAATCCTCAATCCTCATTCCTCAAACCTCAAACCTCAACCCTCAGTCCTCATCCTCAATCCTCAACTATCAATCCTCAATCCTCAAGATTCAATCATCAATACTCAATCTTCAATCCTCAATCCTCAATCCTCAATACCCAATCCTCAATCCTCATTCCTCAAACCTCAAACCTCAACCCTCAGTCCTCATCCTCAATTCCCAATTCTCAATCCTCAATCCTCAATTCTCAACATTCAATCCTCAATAACCAATCTTCAATCCTCAATCCCCAGTCCTCAATCTTCAATCCTCAATGCTCAATCCTCAATCCTCAATCCTCAGTCCTCAATCCTCAATCCTCAATCCTCGTACCTCAATCCTCAACCGTCAGTCCTCGTCCTCAATCCTCAACTATCAATCCTCAATCCTCAATATTCAATCATCAATACTCAATCTTCAATCCTCAATACTCAATACTCAATCCTCAATCCTCAATCCTCGATCTTCAGTCCTCAAACCTCAATCCTGAATCTTCAATCCTGAATCCTCAATCTTCAGACCTCAGTCCTCAACAATCAGATGTCAATTCTCAGTACTCAATACAATATCATCAATTCACAGGTTTCAATACTCAATACTCAATCTGCAATCTTCAAATCTCTATCCACAAACATCAATTCTCATCACTGAACCCTCAGCACTCTGTCCCCAATCCTCAATCTTCAATCCTCAATCCTCAATCGTCAACCTTCAATCCTCAATACTCAACCTTCAATCCTCAATCCTCAATCCCCAATCCTCAATCCTCAATCCTCAATCGTCAGTCTTCAATACTCAATACTCAATCTGCAATTCTCAGTCCTCAATCCCCAATCCTCAATCCTCATTCTTCAGGCCTCAATACCCAATCCTCAATCTTCAACCCTCAATCCTCAATCCTCAATCCTCAATCCTCAATCCTCAATCCTCAATCATCAATCCTCAATCTTCAATACTCAATCCTCAATCCTCAATCCTCAATCCTCAATACTCAAACATCAATCCTCAATTCCCAATAATCAATAGAATATCCTGGATTCTCAGTATTCAATACTCAAACCGCAATCCTCAACCATCAGCCCTCATCCTCCATCCTCAATCCTCAATCCTCAATCATCAACCTTCAATCCTCAATACTCAATCTTCAATCCTGAATACTCAATCCTCAATATTCAACACACAGCCATCAACCATCTATTCTCAATACTCAAGAGAATATCCTGAATTCTCATGACTCAATACTCAATCCACAATATTCAATAATCAAATCTCGATCCTCAAACATCAATTCTCAACACTCAATCCTCAACACTTGGTCCTCTCTCTTCAATCCTCCATCCTCAATCCTCTATCCCCAAGCGTCAATTCTCAATCCTCAATCCTCAACCCTCAATCCTCAGTCCTCAAACCTCAATTCCGAATCCTCAATCCTGAATGCTCAATCTTCATCCCTCAGTCCGCAACAATCAATTGTCAATCCTCAATCCTCAATAGAATATCCTCAATTCACAGTTTTCAATACTGAATCCCCAATCTTCAATCTTCAAACCTCAATCCACAGACATCAGTTCTCATCACTCAACCCTCAACACTCAGTCCTCAATCTTCAATCCTCAATCCTCAATCCTCAATCTTCAATCCCCCATACTCAATCTTCAATCCTCAATCCTCAACCTTCAATCCTCATTACGCAATCTTCAATCCTCAATCCTCAATCCTCAATCCTCAATCCTCAGTCATCAATCCTCAATCTTCAATACTCAATCCTCAATCCTCAATCCTCAATCCTCAATCCTCAATCCTCATTCCTCAAACCCCAATCCTCAACCCTCAGTCCTCATCCTCCATCATCAATCCTCAATCCTCAATACGTAATCTTCAATCCTCAATACTCAACCTTCGATCCTCAATCCTCAGTCCTCAAACCTCAAACCTCAATCCTCAGTCATGAATACTCCATCTTCAATACCCAATACACAATCCTCAATCCTCAATCCTCAAACCTCAATCCTCAATCCTCATTCCTCAAACCTCAAACCTCAACCCTCAGTCCTCATCCTCAATCCTCAAATATCAATCCTCAATCCTCAAGATTCAATCATCAATACTCAATCTTCAATCCTCAATCCTCAATCCTCAATACCCAATCCTCAATCCTCATTCCTCAAACCTCAAACCTCAACCCTCAGTCCTCATCCTCAATTCCCAATTCTCAATCCTCAATCCTCATTTCTCAACATTCAATCCTCAATAACCAATCTTCAATCCTCAATCCCCAGACCTCAATCTTCAATCCTCAATGCTCAATCCTCAATCCTCAATCCTCAGTCCTCAATCCTCAATCCTCAATTCTCGTACCTCAATCCTCAACCGTCAGTCCTCGTCCTCAATCCTCAATCCTCAATCTTCAATCCTGAATACTCAATCTTCAATCCTCAATCCTCAATCCTCAATCCTCAATCCTCAATCGTCAGTCTTCAATCCTCAATACTCAATCTTCAATCCGCAATCCTCAATCCTCAATCCTCAATCCTCATTCTTCTATCCTCAATACCCAATCCTCAATCTTCAATCCTCAATCCTCAATCCTCAATTCTCAATCCTCAATCCTCAGTCCAAGGACCTCAAACCTCAATCCTCAACTCTCAGCCCTCATCCTCAATCCTCAATCCTCAATCCTCAATCCTCAATCCTCAATCTTCAATCCCCAGTACTCAATCGTCAATCCACAATCCTCAGACCTCAAACCTCAATTCTGAATCCTCAATACTGAATCCTCAATCTTCAGCTCTCAGTCATCAACAATCAGTTGTCAATCCTCAATCCTCAATAGAATATCCTCAATTCACAGTTTTCAATACTCAATACTCAATCTGCAATCTTCCAACCTCTATCCACAAACATCAATTCTCATCACTCAGCCCTCAACACTCAGTCCTCAATGTTCAACCCTCAATCCTCAATTCTCAATCTTCATTCCTCAATACTGAATCTTCAATCCCCAATACTCAACCTTCAGTCCTCAATCCTCAATCCTCAATCCTCAATCCTCAATCCTCAATCATCAATCCTCAATCTTCAAAACTCAACCCTCAATCCTCAATTCTCAATCCTCAATACTCAACCATCAATCCTCAATCTTCAATCCTCAATACTCAGTCTTCAATCATCAATCCTCAATCCTCAATCCTCAATCCTCATACTTCTATCCTCAATACCCAATACTCAATCTACAATCCTCAATCCTCAATCCTCAATTCTCAACACTCAATCCTCAGACCTCAGACCTCAAACCTCAATCCTCAACCCTCAGCCCTCATCCTCAATCCTCAATCCTCAATCCTCAATCCTCAATCTTCAATCCTCAATACTCAATCGTCAATCCACAATCCTCAGTCCTCAAACTTCAATTCTGAATCCTCAATCCTGAATCCTCAATCTTCAGCTCTCAGTCATCAACAATCAGTTGTCAATCCTCAATCCTCAATAGAATATCCTCAATTCACAGTTTTCAATACTCAATACTCAATCTGCAACCTTCCAACCTCTATCCACAAACATCAATTCTCATCACTCAACACTCAACACTCAGTCCTCAATGTTCAATCCTCAATCCTCAATTCTCAATCTTCATTCCTCAATACTGAATCCTCAATCCTCAATCCTCAATAGTCAATCTCCAATCCTCAATCCTCAATCCTCAATCCTTAATCCACAATCTTCAATCCTCAATCCTCAATTCTCAATCATCAATACTCAATCCTCAATCCTCAATCCTCAATCCCCAACCCTCAATCCTCAGTCCTCAAACCTCAATTCCGAATCCTCAATCCTGAATGCTCAATCTTCATCCCTCAGTCCGCAACAATCAATTGTCAATCATCAATCCTCAATCCTCAGTCCTCAATCCACAATCATCAATCCTCAATCTTCAATAGTCAATCCTCAATCCTCAATCCTCAATCCTCAATACTCAATCTTCAATCCTCAATCCTCAATCCTCAATCCTCAACCCTCAGCCCTCATCCTCAATCCTCAATCCTGAATCCTCAATCCTCAATGTTCAATCCTCAATACTCAGTCTTCAATCATCAATCCTCAATACTCAATCCTCAATCCTCAATCCTCAATCATCAATCCTCAATCCTCAATCATCAACCTTCAATCCTCAATACTCAATCTTCAATCCTGAATACTCAATCCTCAATATTCAACACACAGCCATCAACCATCTATTCTCAATACACAAGAGAATATCCTGAATTCTCATGACTCAATACTCAATCCACAATATTCAATAATCAAATCTCGATCCTCAAACATCAATTCTCAACACTCAATCCTCAACACTCGGTCCTCTCTCTTCAATCCTCCGTCCTCAATCCTCTATCCCCAAGCGTCAATCCTCAATCCTCAATCCTCAACCCTCAATCCTCAGTCCTCAAACCTCAATTCCGAATCCTCAATCCTGAATGCTCAATCTTCATCCCTCAGTCCGCAACAATCAATTGTCAATCCTCAATCCTCAATAGAATATCCTCAATTCACAGTTTTCAATACTGAATCCCCAATCTTCAATCTTCAAACCTCAATCCACAGACATCAGTTCTCATCACTCAACCCTCAACACTCAGTCCTCAATCTTCAATCCTCAATCCTCAATCCTCAATCTTCAATCCCCCATACTCAATATTCAATCCTCAATCCTCAACCTTCAATCCTCATTACGCAATCTTCAATCCTCAATCCTCAATCCTCAATCCTCAATCCTCATTCCTCAAACCCCAATCCTCAACCCTCAGTCCTCATCCTCCATCATCAATCCTCAATCCTCAATACGCAATCTTCAATCCTCAATACTCAACCTTCGATCCTCAATCCTCAGTTCTCAAACCTCAAACCTCAATCCTCAGTCATGAATACTCCATCTTCAATACTCAATACACAATCCTCAATCCTCAATCCTCAAACCTCAATCCTCAATCCTCATTCCTCAAACCTCAAACCTCAACCATCAGTCCTCATCCTCAATCCTCAACTATCAATCCTCAATCCTCAAGATTCAATCATCAATACTCAATCTTCAATCCTCAATCCTCAATCCTCAATACCCAATCCTCAATCCTCATTCCTCAAACCTCAAACCTCAACCCTCAGTCCTCATCCTCAATTCCCAATTCTCAATCCTCAATCCTCAATTCTCAACATTCAATCCTCAATAACCAATCTTCAATCCTCAATCCCCAGTCCTCAATCTTCAATCCTCAATGCTCAATCCTCAATCCACAATCCTCAGCCCTCAATCCTCAATGCTCAATCCTCGTACCTCAATCCTCAACCGTCAGTCCTCGTCCTCAATCCTCAACTATCAACCCTCAATCCTCAATATTCAATCATCAATACTCAATCTTCAATCCTCAATCCTCAATACTCAATCATCAATCCTCAATCCTCGATCTTCAGTCCTCAAACCTCAATCCTGAATCTTCAATCCTGAATCCTCAATCTTCAGACCTCAGTCCTCAACAATCAGTTGTCAATTCTCAATACTCAATACAATATCATCAATTCACAGGTTTCAATACTCAATACTCAATCTTGCAATCTTCAAATCTCTATCCACAAACATCAATTCTCATCACTGAACCCTCAGCACTCTGTCCCCAATCCTCAATCTTCAATCCTCAATCCTCAATCCTCAATCTTCAATCCTCAATACTCAATCTTCAATCCTCAATCCTCAATCCCCAATCCTCAATCCTCAATCCTCAATCGTCAGTTTTCAATACTCAATACTCAATCTGCAATTCTCAGTCCTCAATCCCCAATCCTCAATCCTCATTCTTCAGGCCTCAATACCCAATCCTCAATCTTCAACCCTCAATCCTCAATCCTCAATCCTCAATCCTCAATCCTCAATCCTCAATCATCAATCCTCAATCTTCAATACTCAATCCTCAATCCTCAATCCTCAATACTCAAACATCAATCCTCAATTCCGAATACTCAATAGAATATCCTGGATTCTCAGTATTCAATACTCAAACCGCAATCCTCAACCATCAGCCCTCATCCTCCATCCTCAATCCTCAATCCTCAAACCTCAATCTCCAATCCACAATACTCAATCTTCGATCCTCAATCCGCAACACTCAATCCTCAATCCTCAATCCTCAGTCATGAATACTCAATCTTCAATCCTCAATCCACAACCCTCAATCCTCAATCCTCAATCTTCGGTCCTCAGTCCTCAATCCTCAATCTTCAATCCTCAATCCTCAGTCCTCAATCCTCAATCCTGAATCCTCAGTCCTGAATCCTCATTCTTCAGCCCTCAGTCCTCAACAATCAGTAGTCAATCCTCAATCCCCAATAGAATATCCTCAATTCACAGTTTTCAATACTCAATGCTCAATCTGCAATCTTCAAATATCTATCCACAAACATCAATTCTCATCACTCAACCCTCAGCACTCAGTCCCCAATCCTCAATCTTCAATCCTCAATCCTCAATCCCCAATCCTCAATCCCCAATCCTCATTCTTCAATCCTCAATACCCAATCCTCAATCTTCAATCCTCAATCCTCAATCCTCAATTCTCAATCCTCAATGCTCAGTCCTCAGTCCTCAAACATCAATCCTCAACCCTCAGCCCTCAATTCTGTATCCTCAATCCTGAATCCTCAATCTTCAATCCTCAGACCTCAACCATCAATGCTCAATTCTCAATACTCAACAGAATATCCTGAATTCTCAGTTTTCAATACTCAATCCCCAACCTTCAATCTTCAAATCTCAATCCACAAATATCCTCAATCCTGAAATCCTCAATCCTCAATATTCAACACACAACCCTCAACCTTCAATCCTCAATACTCAACCATCAATCCTCAATTCTCAATACCCAATCGTCAGTCTTCAATCCTCAACACTCAATCTTCCATCCTCAATCCTCAATCCTCAATCCTCATTCTTCAATCCTCAATCCTCAATCCTCAATCCTCAATCTTCGGTCCTCAGTCCTCAATCCTCAATCTTCAATCCTCAATCCTCAGTCCTCAATCCTCAATCCTGAATCCTCAGTCCTGAATCCTCATTCTTCAGCCCTCAGTCCTCAACAATCAGTTGTCAATCCTCAATCCCCAATAGAATATCCTCAATTCACAGTTTTCAATACTCAATACTCAATCTGCAATCTTCAAATATCTATCCACAAACATCAATTCTCATCACTCAACCCTCAGCACTCAGTCCCCAATCCTCAATCTTCAATCCTCAATCCTCAATCCCCAATCCTCAATCCCCAATCCTCATTCTTCAATCCTCAATACCCAATCCTCAATCTTCAATCCTCAATCCTCAATCCTCAATTCTCAATCCCCAATGCTCAGTCCTCAGTCCTCAAACATCAATCCTCAACCCTCAGCCCTCAATTCTGTATCCTCAATCCTGAATCCTCAATCTTCAATCCTCAGACCTCAACCATCAATGCTCAATTCTCAATACTCAACAGAATATCCTGAATTCTCAGTTTTCAATACTCACTCCCCAAACTTCAATCTTCAAATCTCAATCAACAAATATCAATTCTCATCACTCAACCCTCAACACTCAGTCCTCAATCCTCAATCCTCAATCCTCAATCCTCAATCGCCAATCCTCAATCCTCAATCCTCAATCTTCAATCCTCAATCCTCAATACTCAATCTTCAATCTTCAATCCACAATCCTCAATCCTCAATCCTCAATCCTCAATCCCCAATCCTCAATCTTCAATCCTCAATACTCAATCTTCAATCCTCAATCCTCAATCCTGAAATCCTCAATCCTCAATATTCAACACACAACCTTCAACCTTCAATCCTCAATACTCAACAATCAATCCTCAATTCTCAATACTCAATCGTCAGTCTTCAATCCTCAACACTCAATCTTCCATTCTCAATCCTCGATCCTCAATCCTCATTCTTCAATCCTCAATCCTCGATCCTCAATTCTCAATCCTCAATCCTCAATCTTCAGACATCAAACATCAATACTCAACCCTCAGTACTCGTCCTCAATCCACAACCCTCAATCCTCAATCCTCAATCTTCGGTCCTCAATCCTCAATCCTCAATCTTCAACACTCAATCCTCAGTCCTCAAAGCTCAATCCTGAATCCTCAATCCTGAACCCTCATTCTTCAGCCCTCAGTCCTCAACAATCAGTTGTCAATCCTCAATCCCCAATAGAATATCATCAATTCACAGTTTTCAATACTCAGTACTCAATCTGCAATCTTCAATTCTCTATCCACAAGCATCAATTCTCATCACTTAACCCTCAACACTCAGTCCCCAATCCCCAACCTTCAATCCACAATCCTCAATTCTCAATACTCAATCTTCAATCCTCAATCCTCAATCCTGAAATCCTCAATCCTCAATATTCAACACACAACCCTCTAACTTCAATCCTCAATACTCAACCATCAATCCTCAATTCTCAATACTCAATCGTCAGTCTTCAACCCTCAACACTCAATCGTCAATCCTCAGTCCTCAATCTTCAATCCTCAACACTCAACCTTCAATCCTCAATCCCCAATCCTCAATCCTCAATCCCCATTCTTCAATCCTCAATACCCAATCCTCAATCTTCAATCCTCAATCCTAAATCCTCAAGTCTCAATCCTCAATCCTCAGTCCTCAGTCCTCAGTCCTAAAACCTCAACCATCAACCCTCAGCCCTCATCCTCAATCCTCAATCCTCATTCCTCAATCCTCAACCTTCAATCCTCAATTCTCAATCTTCAATACTCAGTCCTCAATCCTCAAGTCTCAATCCTCAATCCTCAGTCCACAGTCCTCAAACCTCAGTCCTCAACGCTCAGCTCTCATCCTCAATCCTCAATCCTCAATCCTCAGTCCTCAATCCACAATACTGAATAGAATATCCTGAATTCTCACGATTCAACACTCAAACATCAAACCTCAAACCTCAGCCGTCATCCTCAATCCTCAATCCTCAATCCTCAATCCTCAACCCTCAATCCTCAACACTCAATCCTCAGTCCTCAGTCCTCAATCCTGAATCCTCAACCCTCAGCCCTCATCGTCAATCCTCAAACCTCAGTTCTCAATCCTCAACCGTCAATCCTCAATACTCAATCTTCAATCCTCAATCCTCAATTCTCAATCCTCAATACTCAATCCTCAATCCTCAATCCTCAATCCTCAATCTTCAATTCCCAATTCTCGATCCTCAATCCTCAACCCTCAATCTTCAATCCTCAATAATCAATCTCCAATCCTAGATCCCCAATCCCCAATCCTCAATCCTTAATCGTCAATCTTCAATCCTCAATCCCTAGTCCTCAATCTTCAATCCTCAATGCTCAATCCTCAATCCTCAACCCTCAGTCCTCAATCCTCAACCCTCAGTCCTCGCCCTCAATCCACAACCCTTAAGAATCAATCCGCAATCTTCAATCATCAATACTCAAACCTCAATCCTCAATCATCAATCCTCAATCCTCAATCCTCAATCCTCAATCCTCAATCCTCATACCTCAATCCTCAGTCCTCAAACCACAATCCTGAATCCTCAATCCTGAAACCTCAATCTTCAGCCCTCAGTCCTCAACAATCAGTTGTCAATCCTCAATCCTCAATAGGATCTCCTCAGTTCAGAGTTTTCCATACGCAATACTCAATCTGCAATCTTCAAATCTCTATCCGCAAACATCAATCTCATCACTCAACCCTCGACACTCGGTCCCCAATCCTCAATCTTCAATCCTCAATCCTCAATCCACAATCCCCAATCCTCAATCTTCAATCCTCAATCCTCAATCCTCAATCCTCAGTCCTCAATCCTCAATCCTCAACCCTTAATAATCAATCCGCAATCTTCAATCATCAATACTCAAACTTCAATCCTCAATCATCAATCCTCAATCCTCAATCCTCATTCTTCAATCCTCAATCCTCGATCCTCAATTCTCAATCCTCAATCCTCAATCTTCAGACCTCAAACATCAATACTCAACCCTCAGTCCTCGTCCTCAATCCACAACCCTCAATCCTCAATCCTCAATCTTCGGTCCTCAGTCCTCAATCCTCAATCTTCAATCCTCAATCCTCAGTCCTCAATCCTCAATCCTGAATCCTCAGTCCTGAATCCTCATTCTTCAGCCCTCAGTCCTCAACAATCAGTTGTCAATCCTCAATCCCCAATAGAATATCCTCTATTCACAGTTTTCAATACTCAATACTCAATCTGCAATCTTCAAATATCTATCCACAAACATCAATTCTCATCACTCAACCCTCAGCACGCAGTCCCCAATCCTCAATCTTCAATCCTCAATCCTCAATCCCCAATCCTCAATCCCCAATCCTCATTCTTCAATCCTCAATACCCAATCCTCAATCTTCAATCCTCAATCCTCAATCCTCAATTCTCAACCCTCAATGCTCAGTCCTCAGTCCTCAAACATCAATCCTCAACCCTCAGCCCTCAATTCTGTATCCTCAATCCTGAATCCTCAATCTTCAATCCTCAGACCTCAACCATCAATGCTCAATTCTCAATACTCAACAGAATATCCTGAATTCTCAGTTTTCAATACTCAATCCCCAATCTTCAATCTTCAAATCTCAATCCACAAATATCAATTCTCATCACTCAACCCTCAACACTCAGTCCTCAATCTTCAATCATCAATCCTCAATCCTCAATCGCCAATCCTCAATCCTCAATCCTCAATCTTCAATCCTCAATCCTCAATACTCAATCTTCAATCTTCAATCCACAATCCTCAATCCTCAATCCTCAATCCTCAATCCCCAATCCTCAATCTTCAATCCTCAATACTCAATCTTCAATCCTCAATCCTCAATCCTGAAATCCTCAATCCTCAATATTCAACACACAACCCTCAACCTTCAATCCTCAATACTCAACCATCAATCCTCAACTCTCAATACTCAATCGTCAGTCTTCAATCCTCAACACTCAATCTTCCATCCTCAATCCTCAATCCTCAATCCTCATTCTTCAGACATCAAACATCAATACTCAACCCTCAGTACTCGTCCTCAATCCACAACCCTCAATCCTCAATCCTCAATCTTCGGTCCTCAATCCTCAATCCTCAATCTTCAACACTCAATCCTCAGTCCTCAAAGCTCAATCCTGAATCCTCAATCCTGAACCCTCATTCTTCAGCCCTCAGTCCTCAACAATCAGTTGTCAATCCTCAATCCCCAATAGAATATCATCAATTCACAGTTTTCAATACTAAATACTCAATCTGCAATCTTCAATTCTCTATCCACAAGCATCAATTCTCATCACTTAACACTCAACACTCAGTCCCCAATCCCCAACCTTCAATCCTCAATCCTCAATCCTCAATCCTCAATCCTCAATCGTCAATCTTCAATCCTCAATACTCAATCTTCAATCCTCAATCCTCAATCCTCAATCCTCAATCCTCAATACTCAATCGTCAGTCTTCAATCCTCAACACTCAATCTTCAAACCTCAATCCCCAATCCTCAATCCCCAATCCTCAATCCCCAACCCTCATTCTTCAAACCTCAATACCCAATCCTCAATCTTCAATCCTCAATCCTCAATCCTCAATTCCCAATCCTCAATGCTCAGTCCTCAGTCTTCAAACATCAATCCTCAACCCTCAGCCCTCAATTCTGAATCCTCAATCCTGAATCCTCAATCTTCAATCCTCAGACCTCAACCAACAATGCTCAATTCTCAATACTCAACAGAACATCCTGAATTCTCAGTTTTCAATACTCAATCCCCAATCTTCAATCTTCAAATCTCAATCCACAAACATCAATTCTCATCACTCAACCCTCAACACTCAGTCCTCAACCCTCAATCCTCAATACTCAATCCTCAATCGCCAATCCTCAATCCCCAATCCTCTATCATCAATCCTCAATCCTCAATCCTCAACGCTCATTCCTCAATTCTCAATCTTCAATCCTCAATCCTCAATCCTCAATCCTCAATCCTCAATCCTCAATCTTCAATCCTCAACCCTCAATCCCCAATCCTCAATCCTCAAACCTCAATCCTCAGTCCTCAAACCACAATCCTGAATCCTGAAACCTCAATCTTCAGCCTTCAGTCCTCAATCCTCAATCCTCAATAGCCAATCTTCAATCCTCAATACTCAATCTTCAATCCTCAATCATCAATCCTCAGTCCTCAATCCTCAATCGTCAATCCTCAATCCTCAATCCTCAATTCTCAATCCTCAATCCTCAATCCTCAATCCTCAAACCTCAAACATCAATACTCAACCATCATACCTCGTCCTCAATCCACAACCCTCAATCCTCAATCCTCAACCTTCAATCATCAATATTCAATCTTCAATCCTCAATCCTCAATCCTCAATCCTCAATCCTCAATCCTCAATCCTCAATCCTCAATGTTCAATCCTCAATCCTCAATCCTCAATCTTCAATCCTCAACCCTCAATCCTCAATCCTCAATCCTCAAACCTCAATCCTCAGTCCTCAAACCACAATCCTGAATCCTCAATCCTGAAACCTCAATCTTCAGCCCTCAGTCCTCAACAATCAGTTGTCAATACTCAATGCTCAATAGAATATCCTCAGTTCAGAGTTTTCCATACGCAATACTCAATCTGCAATCTTCAAATCTCTATCCACAAACATCAATTCTCATCTCTCAACCCTCAACACTCAGTCCTCAATCTTCAATCCTCAATCCTCAATCCTCAAAGTTCAATCCTCAATACTCAATTTTCAATCCTCAATCCTCAATTCTCAATCTTCAATCCTCAACCCTCAATCCTCAATCCTCAATATTCAATCCTCAATCCTCAATCCTCAATCCTCGTTCTTCAATCCTCAATCCACAATCCTCAATATTCAATCCTCAATACTCAATCTTCAATCCTCAATCCTCAATCCACATTCCTCAATGCTCAATCCTCATTCCTCAATCCTCAATCTTCAACCCTCAATACTCAATCTTCAGTCCTCAATCCTCAATCCTCAATCCTCAATCCTCATTCTTCAATCCTCAATACCCAATCCTCAGTCTTGAATCCTCAATCCTCAATCCTCGATTCTCAATCCTCAATCCTAAATCCTCAGACCTCAAACATCAATACTCAACCCTCAGTCCTCGTCCTCAATCCACAGCCCTCAATCCTCAATCCTCAATCTTCAATCATCAATATTCAATCTTCAGTCCTCAACCCTCAGTCCTCAATCCTCAATCCTCAATCCTCAATGCTCAATCCGTAATACCCAATCCTCAATCCTCAGTCCTCAAACCTCAATCCTGAATTCTCAAGCCTGAATCCTCAATCTTCAGACCTAAGTACTCAACAATCAGTTGTCAATTCTCAATCCTCAATAGAATATCATCAATTCACAGTTTTCAATACTCAATACTCAATCTGCAATCTTTAGATCTCTATCCACAAACATCAATTCTCATCACTCAACCCTCAGCTCTCAGACCCCAATCCTCAATCTTCAATCCTCAATCCTCAATCCTCAATCCTTAATACTCAATACTCAATCCTCAATCGTCAATCCTCAATCCCCAATCCTTAATTTTCAATCCTCAATCCTCAATCCTCAATCCACAATCCTCAATATTCAATCCTCAATACTCAATCTTCAATCCTCAATCCGCAATCCTCAATCCTCAATCCTCAATCCTCAATCTTCAGCCCTCAGTCATCAACAATCAGTTGTCAATCCTCAATCCTCAATAGAATATCATCAATTCACAGTTTTCAATACTCAATACTCAATCTGCAATCTTCAAATCTCTATCCACAAACATCAATTCTCATCACTCAACCCTCAACGCTCAGTCCTCAATGTTCAATCCTCAATCCTCAATTCTCAATCTTCAATCCTCAATACTGAATCTTCAATCCTCAATCCTCAACCCTCAATCCTCAATCCTCAATCCCCAATCCTCAATCTTCAATCCTCAATCCTCAATCCTCAATCCTCAATAGCCAATCTTCAATCCTCAATACTCAATCTTCAATCCTCAATCATCAATCCTCAGTCCTCAATCCTCAATCGTCAATCCTCAATCCTCAATCCTCAATTCTCAATCCTCAATCCTCAATCCTCAGACCTCAAACATCAATACTCAACCATCATACCTCGTCCTCAATCCACAACCCTCAATCCTCAATCCTCAAACTTCAATCATCAATATTCAATCTTCAATCCTCAATCCTCAATCCTCAATCCTCAATCCTCAATCCTCAATCCTCAATGTTCAATCCTCAATCCTCAATCCTCAATCTTCAATCCTCAACACTCAATCCTCAATCCTCAATCCTCAATCCTCAATCTTCAATCCTCAACCCTCAATCCCCAATCCTCAATCCTCAAACCTCAATCCTCAGTCCTCAAACCACAATCCTGAATCCTGAAACCTCAATCTTCAGCCCTCAGTCCTCAATCCTCAATCCTCAATAGCCAATCTTCAATCCTCAATACTCAATCTTCAATCCTCAATCATCAATCCTCAGTCCTCAATCCTCAATCGTCAATCCTCAATCCTCAATCCTCAATCCTCAATTCTCAATCCTCAATCCTCAATCCTCAGACCTCAAACATCAATACTCAACCATCATACCTCGTCCTCAATCCACAACCCTCAATCCTCAATCCTCAACCTTCAATCATCAATATTCAATCTTCAATCCTCAATCCTCAATCCTCAATCCTCAATCCTCAATCCTCAATCCTCAATCCTCAATGTTCAATCCTCAATCCTCAATCCTCAATCTTCAATCCTCAACCCTCAATCCTCAATCCTCAATCCTCAAACCTCAATCCTCAGTCCTCAAACCACAATCCTGAATCCTCAATCCTGAAACCTCAATCTTCAGCCCTCAGTCCTCAACAATCAGTTGTCAATACTCAATGCTCAATAGAATATCCTCAGTTCAGAGTTTTCCATACGCAATACTCAATCTGCAATCTTCAAATCTCTATCCACAAACATCAATTCTCATCTCTCAACCCTCAACACTCAGTCCTCAATCTTCAATCCTCAATCCTCAATCCTCAAAGTTCAATCCTCAATACTCAATTTTCAATCCTCAATCCTCAATTCTCAATCTTCAATCCTCAAACCTCAATCCTCAATCCTCAATATTCAATCCTCAATCCTCAATCCTCAATCCTCGTTCTTCAATCCTCAATCCACAATCCTCAATATTCAATCCTCAATACTCAATCTTCAATCCTCAATCATCAATCCACATTCCTCAATCCTCAATCCTCATTCCTCAATCCTCAATCTTCAACCCTCAATACTCAATCTTCAGTCCTCAATCCTCAATCCTCAATCCTCAATCCTCATTCTTCAATCCTCAATACCCAATCCTCAGTCTTGAATCCTCAATCCTCAATCCTCGATTCTCAATCCTCAATCCTAAATCCTCAGACCTCAAACATCAATACTCAACCCTCAGGCCTCGTCCTCAATCCACAGCCCTCAATCCTCAATCCTCAATCTTCAATCATCAATATTCAATCTTCAGTCCTCAACCCTCAGTCCTCAATCCTCAATCCTCAATCCTCAATGCTCAATCCGTAATACCCAATCCTCAATCCTCAGTACTCAAACCTCAATCCTGAATTCTCAAGCCTGAATCCTCAATCTTCAGACCTAAGTACTCAACAATCAGTTGTCAATTCTCAATCCTCAATAGAATATCATCAATTCACAGTTTTCAATACTCAATACTCAATCTGCAATCTTTAGATCTCTATCCACAAACATCAATTCTCATCACTCAACCCTCAGCTCTCAGACCCCAATCCTCAATCTTCAATCCTCAATCCTCAATCCTCAATCCTTAATACTCAATACTCAATCCTCAATCGTCAATCCTCAATCCCCAATCCTTAATTTTCAATCCTCAATCCTCAATCCTCAATCCACAATCCTCAATATTCAATCCTCAATACTCAATCTTCATTCCTCAATCCGCAATCCTCAATCCTCAATCCTCAATCCTCAATCCTCAATCCTCAATCTTGCATCCTCAATACTCAATCTTCAATCCCCAATCCTCAATCTTCAATCCTCAATCCTCAATCCTCAATCCTCAATCCTCAATCCTCAATCTTCTATCCTCAACACTCAATCATCAATCTTCAATCCTCAATTCTCAATCTTCAATCCTCAAAGCTCAATCCTCAACATTCAATCCTCAATACTCAATCTTCAATCGTCAATTCTCAGTCTTCATCCTCAATCCTCAATCCTCAATCCTCAATCTTCAATCCTCAACACTCAATATTCAATCCTCAATCCTCAATCCTCAGACCTCAAACCTCAATTCTGAAACCTCAATCCTGAATCCTCAATCTTCAGCCCTCAGTCCTCAACAATCAGGTGAAAATCCTCAATCCTCAATAGAATATCCTCAATTCGCAGTTTTCGATACGCAATACTCAATCTGCAATCTTCAAATCTCTATCCACAAACATCAATTCTCATCACTCAACCCTCAGCTCTCAGACCCCAATCCTCAATCTTCAATCCTCAATCCTCAATCCTCAATCCTTAATACTCAATACTCAATCCTCAATCGTCAATCCTCAATCCCCAATCCTTAATTTTCAATCCTCAATCCTCAATCCTCAATCCACAATCCTCAATATTCAATCCTCAATACTCAATCTTCAATCCTCAATCCGCAATCCTGAATCCTCAATCCTCAATCCTCAATCCTCAATCCTCAATCTTGCATCCTCAATACTCAATCTTCAATCCCCAATCCTCAATCTTCAATCCTCAATCCTCAATCCTCAATCCTCAATCCTCAATCCTCAATCTTCAATCCTCAACACTCAATCATCAATCTTCAATCCTCAATTCTCAATCTTCAATCCTCAAAGCTCAATCCTCAACATTCAATCCTCAATACTCAATCTTCAATCGTCAATCCTCAGTCTTCATCCTCAATCCTCAATCCTCAATCCTCAATCTTCAATCCTCAACACTCAATATTCAATCCTCAATCCTCAATCCTCAGACCTCAAACCTCAATTCTGAAACCTCAATCCTGAATCCTCAATCTTCAGCCCTCAGTCCTCAACAATCAGGTGAAAATCCTCAATCCTCAATAGAATATCCTCAATTCGCAGTTTTCGATACGCAATACTCAATCTGCAATCTTCAAATCTCTATCCACAAACATCAATTCTCATCACTCAACCCTCAACACTCAGTCCTCAATGTTCTATCCTCAATCCTCAATCCTCAACCTTCAATCCTCAATACTCAATCTTCAATCCTCAATCCTCAATCCTCAATCCTTAATCCTCATTCTTCAATCCTCAATACCCAATCCTCATTCTTCAATCCTCAATACCCAATCCTCAATCTTGAATCCTCAATACTCAATCCTCAATTCTCAATCCTCAATCCTCAATCCTCAGACCTCAAACATCAATACTCAACCCTCAGTCCTCGTCCTCAATCCTCAGCCCTCAATCCTCAATCCTCAATCTTCAATCATCAATATTCAATCTTCAGTCGTCAATCCTCAGTCCTCAATCCCCAATCCTCAATCCTCAATGCTCAATCCGCAATACCCAATCCTCAATCCTCATCCTCAATTCTCAATCTTCAATGCTCAATCCTCTATCCTCAATTCTCAATCCTCAACCCTCTGTCCACAGTCCTCAAACCTCAATCCTCAAACCTCAGCCCTCATCCTCAATCCTCAATCCTCAATCCTCAATCCTCAACCCTCAATCCTCAACACTCAATCCTCAGTCCTCAGTCCTCAATCCTCAATCCTCAACCCTCAGCCCTCATCGTCAATCCTCAATCCTCAATGTTCAATCCTCAATACCCAATCCTCGGTCTTCAATCCTCAATCCTCAATCCTCAATGTTCAATCCTCAATCCTCAATCCTCAATCATCAATCCTCAATTCTCAATCCTCAATCCTCAATCCTCAATCCTCAAACCTCAATCCTCAGTCCTCAAACCACAATCCTGAATCCTCAATCCTGAAACCTCAATCTTCAGCCCTCAGTCCTCAACAATCAGATGTCAATACTCAATCCTCAATAGAATATCATCAATTCACAGTTTTCAATACTCAATACTCAATCTGCAATCTTTAGATCTCTATCCACAAACATCAATTCTCATCACTCAACCCTCAGCTCTCAGACCCCAATCCTCAATCTTCAATCCTCAATCCTCAATCCTCAATCCTTAATACTCAATACTCAATCCTCAATCGTCAATCCTCAATCCCGAATCCTTAATTTTCAATCCTCAATCCTCAATCTTCAATCGTCAATACTAAATCTTCAATCCTCAATCCTCAATCCACATTCCTCAATCCTCAATCCTCATTCCTCAATCCTCAATCTTCAACCCTCAATACTCAATCTTCAGTCCTCAATCCTCAATCCTCAATCCTCAATCCTCATTCTTCAATCCTCAATACCCAATCCTCAGTCTTGAATCCTCAATCCTCAATCCTCGATTCTCAATCCTCAATCCTAAATCCTCAGACCTCAAACATCAATACTCAACCCTCAGTCCTCGTCCTCAATCCACAGCCCTCAATCCTCAATCCTCAATCTTCAATCATCAATATTCAATCTTCAGTCCTCAACCCTCAGTCCTCAATCCTCAATCCTCAATCCTCAATGCTCAATCCGTAATACCCAATCCTCAATCCTCAGTCCTCAAACCTCAATCCTGAATTCTCAAGCCTGAATCCTCAATCTTCAGACCTAAGTACTCAACAATCAGATGTCAATTCTCAATCCTCAATAGAATATCATCAATTCACAGTTTTCAATACTCAATACTCAATCTGCAATCTTTAGATCTCTATCCACAAACATCAATTCTCATCACTCAACCCTCAGCTCTCAGACCCCAATCCTCAATCTTCAATCCTCAATCCTCAATCCTCAATCCTTAATACTCAATACTCAATCCTCAATCGTCAATCCTCAATCCCCAATCCTTAATTTTCAATCCTCAATCCTCAATCCTCAATCCACAATCCTCAATATTCAATCCTCAATACTCAATCTTCAATCCTCAATCCGCAATCCTCAATCCTCAATCCTCAATCCTCAATCTTCAGCCCTCAGTCATCAACAATCAGTTGTCAATCCTCAATCCTCAATAGAATATCATCAATTCACAGTTTTCAATACTCAATACTCAATCTGCAATCTTCAAATCTCTATCCACAAACATCAATTCTCATCACTCAACCCTCAACGCTCAGTCCTCAATGTTCAATCCTCAATCCTCAATTCTCAATCTTCAATCCTCAATACTGAATCTTCAATCCTCAATCCTCAACCCTCAATCCTCAATCCTCAATCCCCAATCCTCAATCTTCAATCCTCAATCCTCAATCCTCAATCCTCAATAGCCAATCTTCAATCCTCAATACTCAATCTTCAATCCTCAATCATCAATCCTCAGTCCTCAATCCTCAATCGTCAATCCTCAATCCTCAATCCTCAATTCTCAATCCTCAATCCTCAATCCTCAGACCTCAAACATCAATACTCAACCATCATACCTCGTCCTCAATCCACAACCCTCAATCCTCAATCCTCAAACTTCAATCATCAATATTCAATCTTCAATCCTCAATCCTCAATCCTCAATCCTCAATCCTCAATCCTCAATCCTCAATGTTCAATCCTCAATCCTCAATCCTCAATCTTCAATCCTCAACCCTCAATCCTCAATCCTCAATCCTCAATCCTCAATCTTCAATCCTCAACCCTCAATCCCCAATCCTCAATCCTCAAACCTCAATCCTCAGTCCTCAAACCACAATCCTGAATCCTGAAACCTCAATCTTCAGCCCTCAGTCCTCAATCCTCAATCCTCAATAGCCAATCTTCAATCCTCAATACTCAATCTTCAATCCTCAATCATCAATCCTCAGTCCTCAATCCTCAATCGTCAATCCTCAATCCTCAATCCTCAATCCTCAATTCTCAATCCTCAATCCTCAATCCTCAGACCTCAAACATCAATACTCAACCATCATACCTCGTCCTCAATCCACAACCCTCAATCCTCAATCCTCAACCTTCAATCATCAATATTCAATCTTCAATCCTCAATCCTCAATCCTCAATCCTCAATCCTCAATCCTCAATCCTCAATCCTCAATCTTGCATCCTCAATACTCAATCTTCAATCCCCAATCCTCAATCTTCAATCCTCAATCCTCAATCCTCAATCCTCAATCCTCAATCCTCAATCTTCAATCCTCAACACTCAATCATCAATCTTCAATCCTCAATTCTCAATCTTCAATCCTCAAAGCTCAATCCTCAACATTCAATCCTCAATACTCAATCTTCAATCGTCAATCCTCAGTCTTCATCCTCAATCCTCAATCCTCAATCCTCAATCTTCAATCCTCAACACTCAATATTCAATCCTCAATCCTCAATCCTCAGACCTCAAACCTCAATTCTGAAACCTCAATCCTGAATCCTCAATCTTCAGCCCTCAGTCCTCAACAATCAGGTGAAAATCCTCAATCCTCAATAGAATATCCTCAATTCGCAGTTTTCGATACGCAATACTCAATCTGCAATCTTCAAATCTC
Source organism: Calliopsis andreniformis (assembly GCF_051401765.1). NCBI lineage: Eukaryota > Metazoa > Arthropoda > Insecta > Hymenoptera > Andrenidae > Calliopsis > Calliopsis andreniformis. The sequence continues at coordinate 742,024 of NW_027480515.1, read as the reverse complement.
TATCCACAAACATCAATTCTCATCACTCAACCCTCAACACTCAGTCCTCAATGTTCTATCCTCAATCCTCAATCCTCAACCTTCAATCCTCAATACTCAATCTTCAATCCTCAATCCTCAATCCTCAATCCTTAATCCTCATTCTTCAATCCTCAATACCCAATCCTCATTCTTCAATCCTCAATACCCAATCCTCAATCTTGAATCCTCAATACTCAATCCTCAATTCTCAATCCTCAATCCTCAATCCTCAGACCTCAAACATCAATACTCAACCCTCAGTCCTCGTCCTCAATCCTCAGCCCTCAATCCTCAATCCTCAATCTTCAATCATCAATATTCAATCTTCAGTCCTCAATCCTCAGTCCTCAATCCCCAATCCTCAATCCTCAATGCTCAATCCGCAATACCCAATCCTCAATCCTCATCCTCAATTCTCAATCTTCAATGCTCAATCCTCTATCCTCAATTCTCAATCCTCAACCCTCTGTCCACAGTCCTCAAACCTCAATCCTCAAACCTCAGCCCTCATCCTCAATCCTCAATCCTCAATCCTCAATCCTCAACCCTCAATCCTCAACACTCAATCCTCAGTCCTCAGTCCTCAATCCTCAATCCTCAACCCTCAGCCCTCATCGTCAATCCTCAATCCTCAATGTTCAATCCTCAATACCCAATCCTCGGTCTTCAATCCTCAATCCTCAATCCTCAATGTTCAATCCTCAATCCTCAATCCTCAATCATCAATCCTCAATTCTCAATCCTCAATCCTCAATCCTCAATCCTCAAACCTCAATCCTCAGTCCTCAAACCACAATCCTGAATCCTCAATCCTGAAACCTCAATCTTCAGCCCTCAGTCCTCAACAATCAGATGTCAATCCTCAATCCTCAATAGAATATCATCAATTCACAGTTTTCAATACTCAATACTCAATCTGCAATCTTTAGATCTCTATCCACAAACATCAATTCTCATCACTCAACCCTCAGCTCTCAGACCCCAATCCTCAATCTTCAATCCTCAATCCTCAATCCTCAATCCTTAATACTCAATACTCAATCCTCAATCGTCAATCCTCAATCCCGAATCCTTAATTTTCAATCCTCAATCCTCAATCTTCAATCGTCAATACTAAATCTTCAATCCTCAATCCTCAATCCACATTCCTCAATCCTCAATCCTCATTCCTCAATCCTCAATCTTCAACCCTCAATACTCAATCTTCAGTCCTCAATCCTCAATCCTCAATCCTCAATCCTCATTCTTCAATCCTCAATACCCAATCCTCAGTCTTGAATCCTCAATCCTCAATCCTCGATTCTCAATCCTCAATCCTAAATCCTCAGACCTCAAACATCAATACTCAACCCTCAGTCCTCGTCCTCAATCCACAGCCCTCAATCCTCAATCCTCAATCTTCAATCATCAATATTCAATCTTCAGTCCTCAACCCTCAGTCCTCAATCCTCAATCCTCAATCCTCAATGCTCAATCCGTAATACCCAATCCTCAATCCTCAGTCCTCAAACCTCAATCCTGAATTCTCAAGCCTGAATCCTCAATCTTCAGACCTAAGTACTCAACAATCAGTTGTCAATTCTCAATCCTCAATAGAATATCATCAATTCACAGTTTTCAATACTCAATACTCAATCTGCAATCTTTAGATCTCTATCCACAAACATCAATTCTCATCACTCAACCCTCAGCTCTCAGACCCCAATCCTCAATCTTCAATCCTCAATCCTCAATCCTCAATCCTTAATACTCAATACTCAATCCTCAATCGTCAATCCTCAATCCCCAATCCTTAATTTTCAATCCTCAATCCTCAATCCTCAATCCACAATCCTCAATATTCAATCCTCAATACTCAATCTTCAATCCTCAATCCGCAATCCTCAATCCTCAATCCTCAATCCTCAATCTTCAGCCCTCAGTCATCAACAATCAGTTGTCAATCCTCAATCCTCAATAGAATATCATCAATTCACAGTTTTCAATACTCAATACTCAATCTGCAATCTTCAAATCTCTATCCACAAACATCAATTCTCATCACTCAACCCTCAACGCTCAGTCCTCAATGTTCAATCCTCAATCCTCAATTCTCAATCTTCAATCCTCAATACTGAATCTTCAATCCTCAATCCTCAACCCTCAATCCTCAATCCTCAATCCCCAATCCTCAATCTTCAATCCTCAATCCTCAATCCTCAATCCTCAATAGCCAATCTTCAATCCTCAATACTGAATCTTCAATCCTCAATCATCAATCCTCAGTCCTCAATCCTCAATCGTCAATCCTCAATCCTCAATCCTCAATTCTCAATCCTCAATCCTCAATCCTCAGACCTCAAACATCAATACTCAACCATCATACCTCGTCCTCAATCCACAACCCTCAATCCTCAATCCTCAAACTTCAATCATCAATATTCAATCTTCAATCCTCAATCCTCAATCCTCAATCCTCAATCCTCAATCCTCAATCCTCAATGTTCAATCCTCAATCCTCAATCCTCAATCTTCAATCCTCAACCCTCAATCCTCAATTCTCAATCCTCAATCCTCAATCTTCAATCCTCAACCCTCAATCCCCAATCCTCAATCCTCAAACCTCAATCCTCAGTCCTCAAACCACAATCCTGAATCCTGAAACCTCAATCTTCAGCCCTCAGTCCTCAATCCTCAATCCTCAATAGCCAATCTTCAATCCTCAATACTCAATCTTCAATCCTCAATCATCAATCCTCAGTCCTCAATCCTCAATCGTCAATCCTCAATCCTCAATCCTCAATCCTCAATTCTCAATCCTCAATCCTCAATCCTCAGACCTCAAACATCAATACTCAACCATCATACCTCGTCCTCAATCCACAACCCTCAATCCTCAATCCTCAACCTTCAATCATCAATATTCAATCTTCAATCCTCAATCCTCAATCCTCAATCCTCAATCCTCAATCCTCAATCCTCAATCCTCAATCTTGCATCCTCAATACTCAATCTTCAATCCCCAATCCTCAATCTTCAATCCTCAATCCTCAATCCTCAATCCTCAATCCTCAATCCTCAATCTTCAATCCTCAACACTCAATCATCAATCTTCAATCCTCAATTCTCAATCTTCAATCCTCAAAGCTCAATCCTCAACATTCAATCCTCAATACTCAATCTTCAATCGTCAATCCTCAGTCTTCATCCTCAATCCTCAATCCTCAATCCTCAATCTTCAATCCTCAACACTCAATATTCAATCCTCAATCCTCAATCCTCAGACCTCAAACCTCAATTCTGAAACCTCAATCCTGAATCCTCAATCTTCAGCCCTCAGTCCTCAACAATCAGGTGAAAATCCTCAATCCTCAATAGAATATCCTCAATTCGCAGTTTTCAATACGCAATACTCAATCTGCAATCTTCAAATCTCTATCCACAAACATCAATTCTCATCACTCAACCCTCAACACTCAGTCCTCAATGTTCTATCCTCAATCCTCAATCCTCAACCTTCAATCCTCAATACTCAATCTTCAATCCTCAATCCTCAATCCTCAATCCTTAATCCTCATTCTTCAATCCTCAATACCCAATCCTCATTCTTCAATCCTCAATACCCAATCCTCAATCTTGAATCCTCAATACTCAATCCTCAATTCTCAATCCTCAATCCTCAATCCTCAGACCTCAAACATCAATACTCAACCCTCAGTCCTCGTCCTCAATCCTCAGCCCTCAATCCTCAATCCTCAATCTTCAATCATCAATATTCAATCTTCAGTCCTCAATCCTCAGTCCTCAATCCCCAATCCTCAATCCTCAATGCTCAATCCGCAATACCCAATCCTCAATCCTCATCCTCAATTCTCAATCTTCAATGCTCAATCCTCTATCCTCAATTCTCAATCCTCAACCCTCTGTCCACAGTCCTCAAACCTCAATCCTCAAACCTCAGCCCTCATCCTCAATCCTCAATCCTCAATCCTCAATCCTCAACCCTCAATCCTCAACACTCAATCCTCAGTCCTCAGTCCTCAATCCTCAATCCTCAACCCTCAGCCCTCATCGTCAATCCTCAATCCTCAATGTTCAATCCTCAATACCCAATCCTCGGTCTTCAATCCTCAATCCTCAATCCTCAATGTTCAATCCTCAATCCTCAATCCTCAATCATCAATCCTCAATTCTCAATCCTCAATCCTCAATCCTCAATCCTCAAACCTCAATCCTCAGTCCTCAAACCACAATCCTGAATCCTCAATCCTGAAACCTCAATCTTCAGCCCTCAGTCCTCAACAATCAGATGTCAATCCTCAATCCTCAATAGAATATCATCAATTCACAGTTTTCAATACTCAAAACTCAATCTGCAATCTTTAGATCTCTATCCACAAACATCAATCCTCATCACTCAACCCTCAGCTCTCAGACCCCAATCCTCAATCTTCAATCCTCAATCCTCAATCCTCAATCCTTAATACTCAATACTCAATCCTCAATCGTCAATCCTCAATCCCGAATCCTTAATTTTCAATCCTCAATCCTCAATCTTCAATCGTCAATACTAAATCTTCAATCCTCACTCTTCAGTCCTCAATCCTCAATCCTCAATCCTCAATATTCCACACAACCCTCAACCATCAATCCTCAATACTCAACCATCAATACTCAAGCGTCAATCCTCAATCCTCAATCCTCAACCCTCAATCCTCAGTCCTCAAACCTCAATCCCGAGTCCTCAACCCTGAATCCTCAATCTTCAGCCCTCAGTCCTCAACAATCAATCGTCAATCCTCAATCCTCAATAGAATATCCTCAATTCACAGTTTTCAATACTCAATCCCCATTCTTCAATCTTCAAATCTCAATCCACAAACATCAATTCCCATCACTCAACCCTCAACACTAAGTCCTCAATAATCAATCCACAATCCTCAATCCTCAATCTTCAATCCTCAATCCTCAATCCTCAATCGTCATTACTCAATCCTCAATCGTCAATCCTCAATCCCCAATCCCCAATCTTCAATCCTCAATCCTCAATCCTCAATCCTCAATAGCCAATCTTCAATCCTCAATACTCAATCTTCAATCCTCAATCATCAATCCTCAGTCCTCAATCCTGAATCGTCAATCCTCAATCCTCAATCCTCAATTCTCAATCCTCAATCCTCAATCCTCAGACCTCAAACATCAATACTTAACCGTCAGACCTCGTCCTCAATCCACAACCCTCAATCCTCAATCCTCAACCTTCAATCATCAATATTCAATCTTCAATCCTCAATCCTCAATCCTCAATCCTCAATCCTCAATCCTCAATCCTCAATGTTCAATCCTCAATCCTCAATCCTCAATCTTCAATCCTCAACCCTCAATCCTCAATCCTCAATCCTCAAACCTCAATCCTCAGTCCTCAAACCACAATCCTGAATCCTCAATCCTGAAACCTCAATCTTCAGCCCTCGGTCCTCAACAATCAGTTGTCAATCCTCAATGCTCAATAGAATATCCTCAGTTCAGAGTTTTCCATACGCAATACTCAATCTGCAATCTTCAAATCTCTATCCACAAACATCAATTCTCATCTCTCAACCCTCAACACTCAGTCCTCAATCTTCAATCCTCAATCCTCAATCCTCAAAGTTCAATCCTCAATACTCAATTTTCAACCCTCAATCCTCAATTCTCAATCTTCAATCCTCAACACTCAATCCTCAATCCTCAATATTCAATCCTCAATCCTCAATCCTCAATCCTCGTTCTTCAATCCTCAATCCACAATCCTCAATATTCAATCCTCAATACTCAATCTTCAATCCTCAATCCTCAATCCACAATCCTCAATCCTCAATCCTCATTCCTCAATCCTCAATCTTCAATCCCCATTCCTCAGTCCTCAATCCTCAATCCTCATTCTTCAATCCTCAATACCCAATCCTCAATCTTGAATCCTCAATACTCAATCCTCAATTCTCAATCGTCAATCCTCAATCCTCAATGCTCAATCCGCAATACCCAATCCTCAATCCTCAGTCCTCAAACCTCAATCCTGAATCCTCAATCCTGAATCCTCAATCTTCAGACCTAAGTCCACAACAATCAGATGTCAATTCTCAATCCTCAATAGAATATCATCAATTCACAGTTTTCAATACTCAATACTCAATCTGCAATCTTCAAATCTCTATCCACAGACATCAATTCTCATCACTCAACCCTCAACACTCAGTCCCCAATCCTCAATCTTCAATCGTCAATCCTCAATCCTCAATCCCCAGTCCTCAATCTTCAATCCTTAATACTCAATCTTCAATGCTCAATCTTCAATCCTCAATCCTCAATCTCCAATCCTCAATCCTCAGTCCTCAATCCTCAATCCTCACTCTTCAATCCTCAATACCCAGTCCTCAATCTTCAATCCTCAATCCTCAATCCTCAATTCTCAATCCCCAATACTTAGTCCTCATAGTCAATCCTCAATCTTCAATCCTCAATCCTCAATCCTCAATCCCCAATCCTCAATCTTCAATCCTTAATACTCAATCTTCAATGCTCAATCTTCAATCCTCAATACTCAATCTTCAATCCTCAATCCTCAGTCCTCAATCCTCAATCCTCATTCTTCAATCCTCAATACCCAGTCCTCAATCTTCAATCCTAAATCCTCAATCCTCAATTCTCAATCCTCAATCCTCAGTCCTCAGTCCTCAAACCGCAAACCTCAACCCTCAGCCCTCATAGTCAATCCTCAATCCTCAATTCTCAATACTCAATCTTCAATCCTCAATACTGAATCTTCAATCCTCAATCCTCAATCCTCAATTCTCAATCCTCAATACTCAGTCCTCATAGTCAATCCTCAATCCTCAACCCTCAACACTCAGTCCCCAATCCTCAATCTTCAATCCTCAATCCTCAATACTCAATCCTCAATCCTCAATCCTCAATCCTCAATCCTCAAACCTCAATCCTCAGTCCTCAAACCACAATCCTGAATCCTCAATCCTGAAACCTCAATCTTCAGCCCTCAGTCCTCAACAATCAGTCGTCAATCCTCAAACCTCAATAGAATATCCTCAGTTCAGAGTTTTCCATACGCAATACTCACTCTGCAATCTTCAAATCTCTATCCACAAACATCAATTCTCATCTCTCAACCCTCAACACTCAGTCCTCAATCTACAATCCTCAATCCTCAATCCTCCAAGTTCAATCCTCAATACTCAATTTTCAATCCTCAATCCTCAATTCTCAATCTTCAATCCTCAACCCTCAATCCTCAATCCTCAATATTCAATCCTCAATCCTCAATCCTCAATCCTCATTCTTCAATCCTCAATACCCAATCCTCAATCTTCAATCCTCAATCCTCAATCCTCAATTCTCAATCCTCAATCCTCAATCCTCAGACCTCAAACATCAATACTCAACCACCAGACCTCGTCCTCAATCCACAACCCTCAATCCTCAATCCTCAACCCTCAATCATCAATATTCAATATTCAATCCTCAATCCTCAATCCTCAATCCTCAATCCTCAATCCTCAATGTTCAATCCTCAATCCTCAATCCTCCATCTTCAATCCTCAATCCTCAATCCCCAATCCTCAATCCTCAATCCTCAATCGTCAGTCCTCAAACCACAATCCTGAATCCTCAATCCTGAATCCTCTATCTTCAGCGCCCTGTCCTCAACAATTAGTTATCAATCCTCAATCCTCAATAGAATATCCTCAGTTCGGAGTTTTCCATACGCAATACTCAATCTGCAATCTTTAAATCTCTATCCACAAACATCAATCCTCATCTCTCAACCCTCAACACTTAGTCCTCAATCTTCAATCCTCAATCCTCAATCCTCAAAGTTCAATCCTCAATACTCAATTTTCAATCCTCAATCCTCAATTCTCAATCTTCAATCCTCAACCCTCAATCCTCAATCCTCAATATTCAATCCTCAATCCTCAATCCTCAATCCTCATTCTTCAATCCTCAATCCACAATCCTCAATATTCAATCCTCAATACTCAATCTTCAATCCTCAATCCTCAATCCTCAATCCTCAATCCTCAATCCTCATTCCTCAATCCTCAATCTTCAACCCTCAATACTCAATCTTCAGTCCTCAATCCTCAATCCTCAATCCTCAATCCTCATTCCTCAATCCTCAATCCTCAAACCTCATTCTTCAATCCTCAATACCCAATCCTCAGTCTTGAATCCTCAATCCTGAAACCTCAATCTTCAGCCCTCAGTCCTCAACAATCAGTTGTCAATCCTCAATCCTCAATAGAATATCATCAATTCACAGTTTTCAATACTCAATACTCAATCTGCAATCTTTAAATCTCTATCCACAAACATCAATTCTCATCTCTCAACCCTCAACTCTCAGTCCTCAATCTTCAATCCTCAGTCCTCAATCCTCAAAGTTCAATCCTCAATACTCAATTTTCAATCCTCAATCCTCAACTCTCAATCTTCAACCCTCAACCCTCAATACTCAATCCTCAATATTCAATCCTCAATCCTCAATCCTCAATCCTCATTCTTCAATCCTCAATCCACAATCCTCAATATTCAATCCTCAATACACAATCTTCAATCCTCAATCCTCAATCCTCAATCCTCAATCCTCAATCCTCATTCCTCAATCCTCAATCTTCAACCCTCAATGCTCAATCTTCAGTCCACAATCCTCAATCCTCAATCCTCAATCCTCATTCTTCAATCCTCAATGCCCAATCCTCAGTCTTGAATCCTCAATCCTCAATCCTCAATTCTCAATCCTCAATCCTAAATCCTCAGACCTCAAACATCAATACTCAACCCTCAGTCCTCGTCCTCAATCCACAGCCCTCAATCCTCAATCCTCAATCTTCAATCATCAATATTCAATCTTCAGTCCTCAACCCTCAGTCCTCAATCCTCAATCCTCAATCCTCAATGCTCAATCCGTAATACCCAATCCTCAATCCTCAGTCCTCAAACCTCAATCCTGAATTCTCAAGCCTGAATCCTCAATCTTCAGACCTAAGTCCTCAACAATCAGTTGTCAATTCTCAATCCTCAATAGAATATCATCAATTCACAGTTTTCAATACTCAATACTCAATCTGCAATCTTTAGATCTCTATCCACAAACATCAATTCTCATCACTCAACCCTCAGCTCTCAGACCCCAATCCTCAATCTTCAATCCTCAATCCTCAATCCTCAATCCTTAATACTTAATACTCAATCCTCAATCGTCAACCCTCAATCCCCAATCCTTCATTTTCAATCCTCAATCCTCAATCCTCAATCCACAATCCTCAATATTCAATCCTCAATACTCAATCTTCAATCCTCAATCCGCAATCCTCAATCCTCAATCCTCAATCCTCAATTCTCAATCCTCAATCCTCAATCCTCAGACCTCAAACATCAATACTCAACCATCAGACCTCGTCCTCAATCCACAACCCTCAATCCTCAATCCTCAACCTTCAATCATCAATATTCAATCTTCAATCCTCAATCCTCAATCCTCAATCCTCAATCCTCAATCCTCAATACTCAATGTTCAATCCTCAATCCTCAATCCTCAATCTTCAATCCTCAACCCTCAATCCTCAATCCTCAATCCCCAAACCTCAATCCTCAGTCCTCAAACCACAATCCTGAATCCTCAATCCTGAAACCTCAATCTTCAGCCCTCAGTCCTCAACAATCAGTTGTCAATCCTCAATGCTCAATAGAATATCCTCAGTTCAGAGTTTTCCATACGCAATACTCAATCTGCAATCTTCAAATCTCTATCCACAAAAATCAATTCTCATCTCTCAACCCTCTACACTCAGTCCTCAATCTTCAATCCTCAATCCTCAATCCTCAAAGTTCGATCCTCAATACTCAATTTTCAATCCTCAATCCTCAATTCTCAATCTTCAATCCTCAACCCTCAATCCTCAATCCTCAATATTCAATCCTCAATCCTCAATCCTCAATCCTCATTCTTCAATCCTCAATACCCAATCCTCAATCATCAATCCTCAATCCTGAATCCTCAATTCTCAATCCTCAATCCTCAGTCCTCAGTCCTCAAACCTCAATCCTCAACCCTCAGCCCTCATAGTCAATCCTCAATCCTCAAACCTCAATCCTCAATCTTCAATCCTCAATACTGAATCTTCAATCCTCAATCCTCAATCCTCAATTATTAATCTTCAATACTCAATCCTCGATCGTCAATCCTCAATCCCCAATACTTAATCTTCAATCCTCAATCCTCAATCCTCTATCCACAATCCTCAATATTCAATCCTCAATACTCAATCTTCAATCCTCAATCCTCAATCCTCAATCCTCAATCCTCAATCCCCATTCCTCAGTCCTCAATCCTCAATCCTCATTCTTCAATCCTCAATACCCAATCCTCAATCTTGAATCCTCAATACTCAATCCTCAATTCTCAATCGTCAATCCTCAATCCTCAATGCTCAATCCGCAATACCCAATCCTCAATCCTCAGTCCTCAAACCTCAATCCTGAATCCTCAATCCTGAATCCTCAATCTTCAGACCTAAGTCCACAACAATCAGATGTCAATTCTCAATCCTCAATAGAATATCATCAATTCACAGTTTTCAATACTCAATACTCAATCTGCAATCTTTAAATCTCTATCCACAAACATCAATTCTCATCACTCAACCCTCAGCTCTCAGTCCCCAATCCTCAATCTTCAATCCTCAATCCTCAATCCTCAATCCTTAATACTCAATACTCAATCCTCAATCGTCAATCCTCAATCCCCAATCCTTAATTTTCAATCCTCAATCCTCAATCCTCAACCCACAATCCTCAATATTCAATCCTCAATACTCAATCTTCAATCCTCAATCCTCAATCCTCAATCCTCAATCCTCAATCCTCAATGTTCAATCCTCAATCCTCAATCCTCAATCTTCAATCCTCAACCCTCAATCCTCAATCCTCAATCCTCAAACCTCAATCCTCAGTCCTCAAACCACAATCCTGAATCCTCAATCCTGAAACCTCAATCTTCAGCCCTCAGTCCTCAACAATCAGTTGTCAATCCTCAATGCTCAATAGAATATCCTCAGTTCAGAGTTTTCCATACGCAATACTCAATCTGCAATCTTCAAATCTCTATCCACAGACATCAATTCTCATCACTCAACCCTCAACACTCAGTGCCCAATCCTCAATCTTCAATCGTCAATCCTCAATCCTCAATCCCCAGTCCTCAATCTTCAATCCTTAATACTCAATCTTCAATGCTCAATCTTCAATCCTCAATCCTCAATCTCCAATCCTCAATCCTCAGTCCTCAATCCTCAATCCTCACTCTTCAATCCTCAATACCCAGTCCTCAATCTTCAATCCTCAATCCTCAATCCTCAATTCTCAATCCCCAATACTTAGTCCTCATAGTCAATCCTCAATCTTCAATCCTCAATCCTCAATCCTCAATCCCCAATCCTCAATCTTCAATCCTTAATACTCAATCTTCAATGCTCAATCTTCAATCCTCAATACTCAATCTTCAATCCTCAATCCTCAGTCCTCAATCCTCAATCCTCATTCTTCAATCCTCAATACCCAGTCCTCAATCTTCAATCCTAAATCCTCAATCCTCAATTCTCAATCCTCAATCCTCAGTCCTCAGTCCTCAAACCGCAAACCTCAACCCTCAGCCCTCATAGTCAATCCTCAATCCTCAATTCTCAATACTCAATCTTCAATCCTCAATACTGAATCTTCAATCCTCAATCCTCAATCCTCAATTCTCAATCCTCAATACTCAGTCCTCATAGTCAATCCTCAATCCTCAATCCTCAATCCTCAATCTTCAATCCTCAATACTGAATCTTCAATCCTCAATCCTCAATCCTCAATCCTCAATGTTCAATCCGCAATACCCAATCCTCAATCCTCAGTCCTCAAACCTCAATCCTGAATCCCCAATCCTGAATCCTCAATCTTCAGACCTAAGTCCTCAACAATCAGTTGTCAATTCTCAATCCTCAATAGAATATCATCAATTCACAGTTTTCAATACTCAATACTCAATCTGCAATCTTTAAATCTCTATCCACAATCATCAATTCTCATCACTCAACCCTCAACACTCAGTCCCCAATCCTCAATCTTCAATCCTCAATCCTCAATACTCAATCCTCAATCCTCAATCCTCAATCCTCAATCCTCAAACCTCAATCCTCAGTCCTCAAACCACAATCCTGAATCCTCAATCCTGAAACCTCAATCTTCAGCCCTCAGTCCTCAACAATCAGTCGTCAATCCTCAAACCTCAATAGAATATCCTCAGTTCAGAGTTTTCCATACGCAATACTCACTCTGCAATCTTCAAATCTCTATCCACAAACATCAATTCTCATCTCTCAACCCTCAACACTCAGTCCTCAATCTACAATCCTCAATCCTCAATCCTCCAAGTTCAATCCTCAATACTCAATTTTCAATCCTCAATCCTCAATTCTCAATCTTCAATCCTCAACCCTCAATCCTCAATCCTCAATATTCAATCCTCAATCCTCAATCCTCAATCCTCATTCTTCAATCCTCAATACCCAATCCTCAATCTTCAATCCTCAATCCTCAATCCTCAATTCTCAATCCTCAATCCTCAATCCTCAGACCTCAAACATCAATACTCAACCACCAGACCTCGTCCTCAATCCACAACCCTCAATCCTCAATCCTCAACCCTCAATCATCAATATTCAATATTCAATCCTCAATCCTCAATCCTCAATCCTCAATCCTCAATCCTCAATGTTCAATCCTCAATCCTCAATCCTCCATCTTCAATCCTCAATCCTCAATCCCCAATCCTCAATCCTCAATCCTCAATCGTCAGTCCTCAAACCACAATCCTGAATCCTCAATCCTGAATCCTCTATCTTCAGCGCCCTGTCCTCAACAATTAGTTATCAATCCTCAATCCTCAATAGAATATCCTCAGTTCGGAGTTTTCCATACGCAATACTCAATCTGCAATCTTTAAATCTCTATCCACAAACATCAATCCTCATCTCTCAACCCTCAACACTTAGTCCTCAATCTTCAATCCTCAATCCTCAATCCTCAAAGTTCAATCCTCAATACTCAATTTTCAATCCTCAATCCTCAATTCTCAATCTTCAATCCTCAACCCTCAATCCTCAATCCTCAATATTCAATCCTCAATCCTCAATCCTCAATCCTCATTCTTCAATCCTCAATCCACAATCCTCAATATTCAATCCTCAATACTCAATCTTCAATCCTCAATCCTCAATCCTCAATCCTCAATCCTCAATCCTCATTCCTCAATCCTCAATCTTCAACCCTCAATACTCAATCTTCAGTCCTCAATCCTCAATCCTCAATCCTCAATCCTCATTCCTCAATCCTCAATCCTCAAACCTCATTCTTCAATCCTCAATACCCAATCCTCAGTCTTGAATCCTCAATCCTGAAACCTCAATCTTCAGCCCTCAGTCCTCAACAATCAGTTGTCAATCCTCAATCCTCAATAGAATATCATCAATTCACAGTTTTCAATACTCAATACTCAATCTGCAATCTTTAAATCTCTATCCACAAACATCAATTCTCATCTCTCAACCCTCAACTCTCAGTCCTCAATCTTCAATCCTCAATCCTCAATCCTCAAAGTTCAATCCTCAATACTCAATTTTCAATCCTCAATCCTCAACTCTCAATCTTCAACCCTCAACCCTCAATACTCAATCCTCAATATTCAATCCTCAATCCTCAATCCTCAATCCTCATTCTTCAATCCTCAATCCACAATCCTCAATATTCAATCCTCAATACACAATCTTCAATCCTCAATCCTCAATCCTCAATCCTCAATCCTCAATCCTCATTCCTCAATCCTCAATCTTCAACCCTCAATGCTCAATCTTCAGTCCACAATCCTCAATCCTCAATCCTCAATCCTCATTCTTCAATCCTCAATACCCAATCCTCAATCTTCAATCCTCAATCCTCAATCCTCAATTCTCAATCCTCAATCCTCAATCCTCAGACCTCAAACATCAATACTCAACCACCAGACCTCGTCCTCAATCCACAACCCTCAATCCTCAATCCTCAACCCTCAATCATCAATATTCAATATTCAATCCTCAATCCTCAATCCTCAATCCTCAATCCTCAATCCTCAATGTTCAATCCTCAATCCTCAATCCTCCATCTTCAATCCTCAATCCTCAATCCCCAATCCTCAATCCTCAATCCTCAATCGTCAGTCCTCAAACCACAATCCTGAATCCTCAATCCTGAATCCTCTATCTTCAGCGCCCTGTCCTCAACAATTAGTTATCAATCCTCAATCCTCAATAGAATATCCTCAGTTCGGAGTTTTCCATACGCAATACTCAATCTGCAATCTTTAAATCTCTATCCACAAACATCAATCCTCATCTCTCAACCCTCAACACTTAGTCCTCAATCTTCAATCCTCAATCCTCAATCCTCAAAGTTCAATCCTCAATACTCAATTTTCAATCCTCAATCCTCAATTCTCAATCTTCAATCCTCAACCCTCAATCCTCAATCCTCAATATTCAATCCTCAATCCTCAATCCTCAATCCTCATTCTTCAATCCTCAATCCACAATCCTCAATATTCAATCCTCAATACTCAATCTTCAATCCTCAATCCTCAATCCTCAATCCTCAATCCTCAATCCTCATTCCTCAATCCTCAATCTTCAACCCTCAATACTCAATCTTCAGTCCTCAATCCTCAATCCTCAATCCTCAATCCTCATTCCTCAATCCTCAATCCTCAAACCTCATTCTTCAATCCTCAATACCCAATCCTCAGTCTTGAATCCTCAATCCTGAAACCTCAATCTTCAGCCCTCAGTCCTCAACAATCAGTTGTCAATCCTCAATCCTCAATAGAATATCATCAATTCACAGTTTTCAATACTCAATACTCAATCTGCAATCTTTAAATCTCTATCCACAAACATCAATTCTCATCTCTCAACCCTCAACTCTCAGTCCTCAATCTTCAATCCTCAATCCTCAATCCTCAAAGTTCAATCCTCAATACTCAATTTTCAATCCTCAATCCTCAACTCTCAATCTTCAACCCTCAACCCTCAATACTCAATCCTCAATATTCAATCCTCAATCCTCAATCCTCAATCCTCATTCTTCAATCCTCAATCCACAATCCTCAATATTCAATCCTCAATACACAATCTTCAATCCTCAATCCTCAATCCTCAATCCTCAATCCTCAATCCTCATTCCTCAATCCTCAATCTTCAACCCTCAATGCTCAATCTTCAGTCCACAATCCTCAATCCTCAATCCTCAATCCTCATTCTTCAATCCTCAATGCCCAATCCTCAGTCTTGAATCCTCAATCCTCAATCCTCAATTCTCAATCCTCAATCCTAAATCCTCAGACCTCAAACATCAATACTCAACCCTCAGTCCTCGTCCTCAATCCACAGCCCTCAATCCTCAATCCTCAATCTTCAATCATCAATATTCAATCTTCAGTCCTCAACCCTCAGTCCTCAATCCTCAATCCTCAATCCTCAATGCTCAATCCGTAATACCCAATCCTCAATCCTCAGTCCTCAAACCTCAATCCTGAATTCTCAAGCCTGAATCCTCAATCTTCAGACCTAAGTCCTCAACAATCAGTTGTCAATTCTCAATCCTCAATAGAATATCATCAATTCACAGTTTTCAATACTCAATACTCAATCTGCAATCTTTAGATCTCTATCCACAAACATCAATTCTCATCACTCAACCCTCAGCTCTCAGACCCCAATCCTCAATCTTCAATCCTCAATCCTCAATCCTCAATCCTTAATACTTAATACTCAATCCTCAATCGTCAACCCTCAATCCCCAATCCTTCATTTTCAATCCTCAATCCTCAATCCTCAATCCACAATCCTCAATATTCAATCCTCAATACTCAATCTTCAATCCTCAATCCGCAATCCTCAATCCTCAATCCTCAATCCTCAATTCTCAATCCTCAATCCTCAATCCTCAGACCTCAAACATCAATACTCAACCATCAGACCTCGTCCTCAATCCACAACCCTCAATCCTCAATCCTCAACCTTCAATCATCAATATTCAATCTTCAATCCTCAATCCTCAATCCTCAATCCTCAATCCTCAATCCTCAATACTCAATGTTCAATCCTCAATCCTCAATCCTCAATCTTCAATCCTCAACCCTCAATCCTCAATCCTCAATCCCCAAACCTCAATCCTCAGTCCTCAAACCACAATCCTGAATCCTCAATCCTGAAACCTCAATCTTCAGCCCTCAGTCCTCAACAATCAGTTGTCAATCCTCAATGCTCAATAGAATATCCTCAGTTCAGAGTTTTCCATACGCAATACTCAATCTGCAATCTTCAAATCTCTATCCACAAAAATCAATTCTCATCTCTCAACCCTCTACACTCAGTCCTCAATCTTCAATCCTCAATCCTCAATCCTCAAAGTTCGATCCTCAATACTCAATTTTCAATCCTCAATCCTCAATTCTCAATCTTCAATCCTCAACCCTCAATCCTCAATCCTCAATATTCAATCCTCAATCCTCAATCCTCAATCCTCATTCTTCAATCCTCAATACCCAATCCTCAATCATCAATCCTCAATCCTGAATCCTCAATTCTCAATCCTCAATCCTCAGTCCTCAGTCCTCAAACCTCAATCCTCAACCCTCAGCCCTCATAGTCAATCCTCAATCCTCAAACCTCAATCCTCAATCTTCAATCCTCAATACTGAATCTTCAATCCTCAATCCTCAATCCTCAATTATTAATCTTCAATACTCAATCCTCGATCGTCAATCCTCAATCCCCAATACTTAATCTTCAATCCTCAATCCTCAATCCTCTATCCACAATCCTCAATATTCAATCCTCAATACTCAATCTTCAATCCTCAATCCTCAATCCTCAATCCTCAATCCTCAATCCCCATTCCTCAGTCCTCAATCCTCAATCCTCATTCTTCAATCCTCAATACCCAATCCTCAATCTTGAATCCTCAATACTCAATCCTCAATTCTCAATCGTCAATCCTCAATCCTCAATGCTCAATCCGCAATACCCAATCCTCAATCCTCAGTCCTCAAACCTCAATCCTGAATCCTCAATCCTGAATCCTCAATCTTCAGACCTAAGTCCACAACAATCAGATGTCAATTCTCAATCCTCAATAGAATATCATCAATTCACAGTTTTCAATACTCAATACTCAATCTGCAATCTTTAAATCTCTATCCACAAACATCAATTCTCATCACTCAACCCTCAGCTCTCAGTCCCCAATCCTCAATCTTCAATCCTCAATCCTCAATCCTCAATCCTTAATACTCAATACTCAATCCTCAATCGTCAATCCTCAATCCCCAATCCTTAATTTTCAATCCTCAATCCTCAATCCTCAACCCACAATCCTCAATATTCAATCCTCAATACTCAATCTTCAATCCTCAATCCTCAATCCTCAATCCTCAATCCTCAATCCTCAATGTTCAATCCTCAATCCTCAATCCTCAATCTTCAATCCTCAACCCTCAATCCTCAATCCTCAATCCTCAAACCTCAATCCTCAGTCCTCAAACCACAATCCTGAATCCTCAATCCTGAAACCTCAATCTTCAGCCCTCAGTCCTCAACAATCAGTTGTCAATCCTCAATGCTCAATAGAATATCCTCAGTTCAGAGTTTTCCATACGCAATACTCAATCTGCAATCTTCAAATCTCTATCCACAGACATCAATTCTCATCACTCAACCCTCAACACTCAGTGCCCAATCCTCAATCTTCAATCGTCAATCCTCAATCCTCAATCCCCAGTCCTCAATCTTCAATCCTTAATACTCAATCTTCAATGCTCAATCTTCAATCCTCAATCCTCAATCTCCAATCCTCAATCCTCAGTCCTCAATCCTCAATCCTCACTCTTCAATCCTCAATACCCAGTCCTCAATCTTCAATCCTCAATCCTCAATCCTCAATTCTCAATCCCCAATACTTAGTCCTCATAGTCAATCCTCAATCTTCAATCCTCAATCCTCAATCCTCAATCCCCAATCCTCAATCTTCAATCCTTAATACTCAATCTTCAATGCTCAATCTTCAATCCTCAATACTCAATCTTCAATCCTCAATCCTCAGTCCTCAATCCTCAATCCTCATTCTTCAATCCTCAATACCCAGTCCTCAATCTTCAATCCTAAATCCTCAATCCTCAATTCTCAATCCTCAATCCTCAGTCCTCAGTCCTCAAACCGCAAACCTCAACCCTCAGCCCTCATAGTCAATCCTCAATCCTCAATTCTCAATACTCAATCTTCAATCCTCAATACTGAATCTTCAATCCTCAATCCTCAATCCTCAATTCTCAATCCTCAATACTCAGTCCTCATAGTCAATCCTCAATCCTCAATCCTCAATCCTCAATCTTCAATCCTCAATACTGAATCTTCAATCCTCAATCCTCAATCCTCAATCCTCAATGTTCAATCCGCAATACCCAATCCTCAATCCTCAGTCCTCAAACCTCAATCCTGAATCCCCAATCCTGAATCCTCAATCTTCAGACCTAAGTCCTCAACAATCAGTTGTCAATTCTCAATCCTCAATAGAATATCATCAATTCACAGTTTTCAATACTCAATACTCAATCTGCAATCTTTAAATCTCTATCCACAATCATCAATTCTCATCACTCAACCCTCAACACTCAGTCCCCAATCCTCAATCTTCAATCCTCAATCCTCAATACTCAATCCTCAATCCTCAATCCTCAATCCTCAATCCTCAAACCTCAATCCTCAGTCCTCAAACCACAATCCTGAATCCTCAATCCTGAAACCTCAATCTTCAGCCCTCAGTCCTCAACAATCAGTCGTCAATCCTCAAACCTCAATAGAATATCCTCAGTTCAGAGTTTTCCATACGCAATACTCACTCTGCAATCTTCAAATCTCTATCCACAAACATCAATTCTCATCTCTCAACCCTCAACACTCAGTCCTCAATCTACAATCCTCAATCCTCAATCCTCCAAGTTCAATCCTCAATACTCAATTTTCAATCCTCAATCCTCAATTCTCAATCTTCAATCCTCAACCCTCAATCCTCAATCCTCAATATTCAATCCTCAATCCTCAATCCTCAATCCTCATTCTTCAATCCTCAATACCCAATCCTCAATCTTCAATCCTCAATCCTCAATCCTCAATTCTCAATCCTCAATCCTCAATCCTCAGACCTCAAACATCAATACTCAACCACCAGACCTCGTCCTCAATCCACAACCCTCAATCCTCAATCCTCAACCCTCAATCATCAATATTCAATATTCAATCCTCAATCCTCAATCCTCAATCCTCAATCCTCAATCCTCAATGTTCAATCCTCAATCCTCAATCCTCCATCTTCAATCCTCAATCCTCAATCCCCAATCCTCAATCCTCAATCCTCAATCGTCAGTCCTCAAACCACAATCCTGAATCCTCAATCCTGAATCCTCTATCTTCAGCGCCCTGTCCTCAACAATTAGTTATCAATCCTCAATCCTCAATAGAATATCCTCAGTTCGGAGTTTTCCATACGCAATACTCAATCTGCAATCTTTAAATCTCTATCCACAAACATCAATCCTCATCTCTCAACCCTCAACACTTAGTCCTCAATCTTCAATCCTCAATCCTCAATCCTCAAAGTTCAATCCTCAATACTCAATTTTCAATCCTCAATCCTCAATTCTCAATCTTCAATCCTCAACCCTCAATCCTCAATCCTCAATATTCAATCCTCAATCCTCAATCCTCAATCCTCATTCTTCAATCCTCAATCCACAATCCTCAATATTCAATCCTCAATACTCAATCTTCAATCCTCAATCCTCAATCCTCAATCCTCAATCTTCAATCATCAATATTCAATCTTCAGTCCTCAACCCTCAGTCCTCAATCCTCAATCCTCAATCCTCAATGCTCAATCCGTAATACCCAATCCTCAATCCTCAGTCCTCAAACCTCAATCCTGAATTCTCAAGCCTGAATCCTCAATCTTCAGACCTAAGTCCTCAACAATCAGTTGTCAATTCTCAATCCTCAATAGAATATCATCAATTCACAGTTTTCAATACTCAATACTCAATCTGCAATCTTTAGATCTCTATCCACAAACATCAATTCTCATCACTCAACCCTCAGCTCTCAGACCCCAATCCTCAATCTTCAATCCTCAATCCTCAATCCTCAATCCTTAATACTTAATACTCAATCCTCAATCGTCAACCCTCAATCCCCAATCCTTCATTTTCAATCCTCAATCCTCAATCCTCAATCCACAATCCTCAATATTCAATCCTCAATACTCAATCTTCAATCCTCAATCCGCAATCCTCAATCCTCAATCCTCAATCCTCAATTCTCAATCCTCAATCCTCAATCCTCAGACCTCAAACATCAATACTCAACCATCAGACCTCGTCCTCAATCCACAACCCTCAATCCTCAATCCTCAACCTTCAATCATCAATATTCAATCTTCAATCCTCAATCCTCAATCCTCAATCCTCAATCCTCAATCCTCAATACTCAATGTTCAATCCTCAATCCTCAATCCTCAATCTTCAATCCTCAACCCTCAATCCTCAATCCTCAATCCCCAAACCTCAATCCTCAGTCCTCAAACCACAATCCTGAATCCTCAATCCTGAAACCTCAATCTTCAGCCCTCAGTCCTCAACAATCAGTTGTCAATCCTCAATGCTCAATAGAATATCCTCAGTTCAGAGTTTTCCATACGCAATACTCAATCTGCAATCTTCAAATCTCTATCCACAAAAATCAATTCTCATCTCTCAACCCTCTACACTCAGTCCTCAATCTTCAATCCTCAATCCTCAATCCTCAAAGTTCGATCCTCAATACTCAATTTTCAATCCTCAATCCTCAATTCTCAATCTTCAATCCTCAACCCTCAATCCTCAATCCTCAATATTCAATCCTCAATCCTCAATCCTCAATCCTCATTCTTCAATCCTCAATACCCAATCCTCAATCATCAATCCTCAATCCTGAATCCTCAATTCTCAATCCTCAATCCTCAGTCCTCAGTCCTCAAACCTCAATCCTCAACCCTCAGCCCTCATAGTCAATCCTCAATCCTCAAACCTCAATCCTCAATCTTCAATCCTCAATACTGAATCTTCAATCCTCAATCCTCAATCCTCAATTATTAATCTTCAATACTCAATCCTCGATCGTCAATCCTCAATCCCCAATACTTAATCTTCAATCCTCAATCCTCAATCCTCTATCCACAATCCTCAATATTCAATCCTCAATACTCAATCTTCAATCCTCAATCCTCAATCCTCAATCCTCAATCCTCAATCCCCATTCCTCAGTCCTCAATCCTCAATCCTCATTCTTCAATCCTCAATACCCAATCCTCAATCTTGAATCCTCAATACTCAATCCTCAATTCTCAATCGTCAATCCTCAATCCTCAATGCTCAATCCGCAATACCCAATCCTCAATCCTCAGTCCTCAAACCTCAATCCTGAATCCTCAATCCTGAATCCTCAATCTTCAGACCTAAGTCCACAACAATCAGATGTCAATTCTCAATCCTCAATAGAATATCATCAATTCACAGTTTTCAATACTCAATACTCAATCTGCAATCTTTAAATCTCTATCCACAAACATCAATTCTCATCACTCAACCCTCAGCTCTCAGTCCCCAATCCTCAATCTTCAATCCTCAATCCTCAATCCTCAATCCTTAATACTCAATACTCAATCCTCAATCGTCAATCCTCAATCCCCAATCCTTAATTTTCAATCCTCAATCCTCAATCCTCAACCCACAATCCTCAATATTCAATCCTCAATACTCAATCTTCAATCCTCAATCCTCAATCCTCAATCCTCAATCCTCAATCCTCAATGTTCAATCCTCAATCCTCAATCCTCAATCTTCAATCCTCAACCCTCAATCCTCAATCCTCAATCCTCAAACCTCAATCCTCAGTCCTCAAACCACAATCCTGAATCCTCAATCCTGAAACCTCAATCTTCAGCCCTCAGTCCTCAACAATCAGTTGTCAATCCTCAATGCTCAATAGAATATCCTCAGTTCAGAGTTTTCCATACGCAATACTCAATCTGCAATCTTCAAATCTCTATCCACAGACATCAATTCTCATCACTCAACCCTCAACACTCAGTGCCCAATCCTCAATCTTCAATCGTCAATCCTCAATCCTCAATCCCCAGTCCTCAATCTTCAATCCTTAATACTCAATCTTCAATGCTCAATCTTCAATCCTCAATCCTCAATCTCCAATCCTCAATCCTCAGTCCTCAATCCTCAATCCTCACTCTTCAATCCTCAATACCCAGTCCTCAATCTTCAATCCTCAATCCTCAATCCTCAATTCTCAATCCCCAATACTTAGTCCTCATAGTCAATCCTCAATCTTCAATCCTCAATCCTCAATCCTCAATCCCCAATCCTCAATCTTCAATCCTTAATACTCAATCTTCAATGCTCAATCTTCAATCCTCAATACTCAATCTTCAATCCTCAATCCTCAGTCCTCAATCCTCAATCCTCATTCTTCAATCCTCAATACCCAGTCCTCAATCTTCAATCCTAAATCCTCAATCCTCAATTCTCAATCCTCAATCCTCAGTCCTCAGTCCTCAAACCGCAAACCTCAACCCTCAGCCCTCATAGTCAATCCTCAATCCTCAATTCTCAATACTCAATCTTCAATCCTCAATACTGAATCTTCAATCCTCAATCCTCAATCCTCAATTCTCAATCCTCAATACTCAGTCCTCATAGTCAATCCTCAATCCTCAATCCTCAATCCTCAATCTTCAATCCTCAATACTGAATCTTCAATCCTCAATCCTCAATCCTCAATCCTCAATGTTCAATCCGCAATACCCAATCCTCAATCCTCAGTCCTCAAACCTCAATCCTGAATCCCCAATCCTGAATCCTCAATCTTCAGACCTAAGTCCTCAACAATCAGTTGTCAATTCTCAATCCTCAATAGAATATCATCAATTCACAGTTTTCAATACTCAATACTCAATCTGCAATCTTTAAATCTCTATCCACAATCATCAATTCTCATCACTCAACCCTCAACACTCAGTCCCCAATCCTCAATCTTCAATCCTCAATCCTCAATACTCAATCCTCAATCCTCAATCCTCAATCCTCAATCCTCAAACCTCAATCCTCAGTCCTCAAACCACAATCCTGAATCCTCAATCCTGAAACCTCAATCTTCAGCCCTCAGTCCTCAACAATCAGTCGTCAATCCTCAAACCTCAATAGAATATCCTCAGTTCAGAGTTTTCCATACGCAATACTCACTCTGCAATCTTCAAATCTCTATCCACAAACATCAATTCTCATCTCTCAACCCTCAACACTCAGTCCTCAATCTACAATCCTCAATCCTCAATCCTCCAAGTTCAATCCTCAATACTCAATTTTCAATCCTCAATCCTCAATTCTCAATCTTCAATCCTCAACCCTCAATCCTCAATCCTCAATATTCAATCCTCAATCCTCAATCCTCAATCCTCATTCTTCAATCCTCAATACCCAATCCTCAATCTTCAATCCTCAATCCTCAATCCTCAATTCTCAATCCTCAATCCTCAATCCTCAGACCTCAAACATCAATACTCAACCACCAGACCTCGTCCTCAATCCACAACCCTCAATCCTCAATCCTCAACCCTCAATCATCAATATTCAATATTCAATCCTCAATCCTCAATCCTCAATCCTCAATCCTCAATCCTCAATGTTCAATCCTCAATCCTCAATCCTCCATCTTCAATCCTCAATCCTCAATCCCCAATCCTCAATCCTCAATCCTCAATCGTCAGTCCTCAAACCACAATCCTGAATCCTCAATCCTGAATCCTCTATCTTCAGCGCCCTGTCCTCAACAATTAGTTATCAATCCTCAATCCTCAATAGAATATCCTCAGTTCGGAGTTTTCCATACGCAATACTCAATCTGCAATCTTTAAATCTCTATCCACAAACATCAATCCTCATCTCTCAACCCTCAACACTTAGTCCTCAATCTTCAATCCTCAATCCTCAATCCTCAAAGTTCAATCCTCAATACTCAATTTTCAATCCTCAATCCTCAATTCTCAATCTTCAATCCTCAACCCTCAATCCTCAATCCTCAATATTCAATCCTCAATCCTCAATCCTCAATCCTCATTCTTCAATCCTCAATCCACAATCCTCAATATTCAATCCTCAATACTCAATCTTCAATCCTCAATCCTCAATCCTCAATCCTCAATCCTCAATCCTCATTCCTCAATCCTCAATCTTCAACCCTCAATACTCAATCTTCAGTCCTCAATCCTCAATCCTCAATCCTCAATCCTCATTCCTCAATCCTCAATCCTCAAACCTCATTCTTCAATCCTCAATACCCAATCCTCAGTCTTGAATCCTCAATCCTGAAACCTCAATCTTCAGCCCTCAGTCCTCAACAATCAGTTGTCAATCCTCAATCCTCAATAGAATATCATCAATTCACAGTTTTCAATACTCAATACTCAATCTGCAATCTTTAAATCTCTATCCACAAACATCAATTCTCATCTCTCAACCCTCAACTCTCAGTCCTCAATCTTCAATCCTCAATCCTCAATCCTCAAAGTTCAATCCTCAATACTCAATTTTCAATCCTCAATCCTCAACTCTCAATCTTCAACCCTCAACCCTCAATACTCAATCCTCAATATTCAATCCTCAATCCTCAATCCTCAATCCTCATTCTTCAATCCTCAATCCACAATCCTCAATATTCAATCCTCAATACACAATCTTCAATCCTCAATCCTCAATCCTCAATCCTCAATCCTCAATCCTCATTCCTCAATCCTCAATCTTCAACCCTCAATGCTCAATCTTCAGTCCACAATCCTCAATCCTCAATCCTCAATCCTCATTCTTCAATCCTCAATACCCAATCCTCAATCTTCAATCCTCAATCCTCAATCCTCAATTCTCAATCCTCAATCCTCAATCCTCAGACCTCAAACATCAATACTCAACCACCAGACCTCGTCCTCAATCCACAACCCTCAATCCTCAATCCTCAACCCTCAATCATCAATATTCAATATTCAATCCTCAATCCTCAATCCTCAATCCTCAATCCTCAATCCTCAATGTTCAATCCTCAATCCTCAATCCTCCATCTTCAATCCTCAATCCTCAATCCCCAATCCTCAATCCTCAATCCTCAATCGTCAGTCCTCAAACCACAATCCTGAATCCTCAATCCTGAATCCTCTATCTTCAGCGCCCTGTCCTCAACAATTAGTTATCAATCCTCAATCCTCAATAGAATATCCTCAGTTCGGAGTTTTCCATACGCAATACTCAATCTGCAATCTTTAAATCTCTATCCACAAACATCAATCCTCATCTCTCAACCCTCAACACTTAGTCCTCAATCTTCAATCCTCAATCCTCAATCCTCAAAGTTCAATCCTCAATACTCAATTTTCAATCCTCAATCCTCAATTCTCAATCTTCAATCCTCAACCCTCAATCCTCAATCCTCAATATTCAATCCTCAATCCTCAATCCTCAATCCTCATTCTTCAATCCTCAATCCACAATCCTCAATATTCAATCCTCAATACTCAATCTTCAATCCTCAATCCTCAATCCTCAATCCTCAATCCTCAATCCTCATTCCTCAATCCTCAATCTTCAACCCTCAATACTCAATCTTCAGTCCTCAATCCTCAATCCTCAATCCTCAATCCTCATTCCTCAATCCTCAATCCTCAAACCTCATTCTTCAATCCTCAATACCCAATCCTCAGTCTTGAATCCTCAATCCTGAAACCTCAATCTTCAGCCCTCAGTCCTCAACAATCAGTTGTCAATCCTCAATCCTCAATAGAATATCATCAATTCACAGTTTTCAATACTCAATACTCAATCTGCAATCTTTAAATCTCTATCCACAAACATCAATTCTCATCTCTCAACCCTCAACTCTCAGTCCTCAATCTTCAATCCTCAATCCTCAATCCTCAAAGTTCAATCCTCAATACTCAATTTTCAATCCTCAATCCTCAACTCTCAATCTTCAACCCTCAACCCTCAATACTCAATCCTCAATATTCAATCCTCAATCCTCAATCCTCAATCCTCATTCTTCAATCCTCAATCCACAATCCTCAATATTCAATCCTCAATACACAATCTTCAATCCTCAATCCTCAATCCTCAATCCTCAATCCTCAATCCTCATTCCTCAATCCTCAATCTTCAACCCTCAATGCTCAATCTTCAGTCCACAATCCTCAATCCTCAATCCTCAATCCTCATTCTTCAATCCTCAATGCCCAATCCTCAGTCTTGAATCCTCAATCCTCAATCCTCAATTCTCAATCCTCAATCCTAAATCCTCAGACCTCAAACATCAATACTCAACCCTCAGTCCTCGTCCTCAATCCACAGCCCTCAATCCTCAATCCTCAATCTTCAATCATCAATATTCAATCTTCAGTCCTCAACCCTCAGTCCTCAATCCTCAATCCTCAATCCTCAATCCTCAATGCTCAATCCGTAATACCCAATCCTCAATCCTCAGTCCTCAAACCTCAATCCTGAATTCTCAAGCCTGAATCCTCAATCTTCAGACCTAAGTCCTCAACAATCAGTTGTCAATTCTCAATCCTCAATAGAATATCATCAATTCACAGTTTTCAATACTCAATACTCAATCTGCAATCTTTAGATCTCTATCCACAAACATCAATTCTCATCACTCAACCCTCAGCTCTCAGACCCCAATCCTCAATCTTCAATCCTCAATCCTCAATCCTCAATCCTTAATACTTAATACTCAATCCTCAATCGTCAACCCTCAATCCCCAATCCTTCATTTTCAATCCTCAATCCTCAATCCTCAATCCACAATCCTCAATATTCAATCCTCAATACTCAATCTTCAATCCTCAATCCGCAATCCTCAATCCTCAATCCTCAATCCTCAATTCTCAATCCTCAATCCTCAATCCTCAGACCTCAAACATCAATACTCAACCATCAGACCTCGTCCTCAATCCACAACCCTCAATCCTCAATCCTCAACCTTCAATCATCAATATTCAATCTTCAATCCTCAATCCTCAATCCTCAATCCTCAATCCTCAATCCTCAATACTCAATGTTCAATCCTCAATCCTCAATCCTCAATCTTCAATCCTCAACCCTCAATCCTCAATCCTCAATCCCCAAACCTCAATCCTCAGTCCTCAAACCACAATCCTGAATCCTCAATCCTGAAACCTCAATCTTCAGCCCTCAGTCCTCAACAATCAGTTGTCAATCCTCAATGCTCAATAGAATATCCTCAGTTCAGAGTTTTCCATACGCAATACTCAATCTGCAATCTTCAAATCTCTATCCACAAAAATCAATTCTCATCACTCAACCCTCAACACTCAGTCCCCAATCCTCAATCTTCAATCCTCAATCCTCAATCCTCAATCCCCAGTCCTCAATCTTCAATCCTTAATACTCAATCTTCAATGCTCAATCTTCAATCCTCAATCCTCAATCTCCAATCCTCAATCCTCAGTCCTCAATCCTCAATCCTCATTCTTCAATCCTCAATACCCAGTCCTCAATCTTCAATCCTAAATCCTCAATCCTCAATTCTCAATCCTCAATCCTCAGTCCTCAGTCCTCAAACCGCAATCCTCAACCCTCAGCCCTCATAGTCAATCCTCAATCCTCAATTCTCAATACACAATCTTCAATCCTCAATACTGAATCTTCAATGCTCAATCCTCAATCCTCAATTCTCAATCCTCAATACTCAGTCCTCATAGTCAATCCTCAATCCTCAATCCTCAATCCTCAATCTTCAATCCTCAATACTGAATCTTCAATCCTCAATCCTCAATCCTCAATCCTCAATGTTCAATCCGCAATACCCAATCCTCAATCCTCAGTCCTCAAACCTCAATCCTGAATCCTCAATCCTGAATCCTCAATCTTCAGACCTAAGCCCTCAACAATCAGTTGTCAATTCTCAATCCTCAATAGAATATCATCAATTTACAGTTTTCAATACTCAATACTCAATCTGCAATCTTTAAATCTCTATCCACAATCATCAATTCTCATCACTCAACCCTCAACACTCAGTCCCCAATGTTCAATTCTCAATCCTCAATCCTCAATCTTCAATCCTCAATACTCAATCTTCAATCCTCAATCCTCAATCCTCAATCCTCAATCCTCAACCCTCAATCGTCAGTCTTCAAACCTCAATACTCAATCTTCAATCCTCAATACTGAATCTTCAATCCTCAATCCTCAATCTTCAATCCTCAACACTCAATCATCAATCTTCAATCCTCATTACTCAATCATCAATCCTCAATCCTCAATCCTCAATCCTCAATCCTCAACCCTCAATCGTCAGTCTTCAAACCTCAATACTCAATCTTCAATCCTCAATACTGAATCTTCAATCCTCAATCCTCAATCTTCAATCCTCAACACTCAATCATCAATCTTCAATCCTCAATCCTCAATCCTCAATCCTCAACCCTCAATCGTCAGTCTTCAAACCTCAATACTCAATCTTCAATCCTCAATACTGAATCTTCAATCCTCAATCCTCAATCTTCAATCCTCAACACTCAATCATCAATCTTCAATCCTCATTACTCAATCTTCAATCCTCAATGCTCAATCCTCAACCTTCAATCCTCAATACTCAATCTTCAATCGTCAATCCTCAGTCCTCATACTCAATCCTCAATCCTCAATCCTCAATCCTCAATCTTCAATCCTCAATACTCAATCTTCAATCGTCAATCCTCAGTCCTCATACTCAATCCTCAATCCTCAATCCTCAATCCTCAATCTTCAATCCTCAATACTCAACCTTCAATCCTCAATCCTCAGTCCTCAGTCCTCAAACCGCAATCCTCAACCCTCAGCCCTCATAGTCAATCCTCAATCCTCAATTCTCAATACACAATCTTCAATCCTCAATACTGAATCTTCAATGCTCAATCCTCAATCCTCAATTCTCAATCCTCAATACTCAGTCCTCATAGTCAATCCTCAATCCTCAATACTCAATCCTCAATCCTCAATCCTCAATCTTCAATCCTCAATACTCAATCATCAATCCTCAATCCTCAATCCTCAATCCTCAATCCTCAACCCTCAATCGTCAGTCTTCAAACCTCAATACTCAATCTTCAATCCTCAATACTGAATCTTCAATCCTCAATCCTCAATCTTCAATCCTCAACACTCAATCATCAATCTTCAATCCTCATTACTCAATCTTCAATCCTCAATGCTCAATCCTCAACCTTCAATCCTCAATACTCAATCTTCAATCGTCAATCCTCAGTCCTCATACTCAATCCTCAATCCTCAATCCTCAATCCTCAATCTTCAATCCTCAATACTCAATCTTCAATCCTCAATCCTCAATCCTCAGACCTCAAACCTCAATTCTGAATCCTCAATACTGAATCCTCAATCTTCAGCCCTCAGTCCTCAACAATCAGGTGACAATCCTCAATCCGCAATAGAATATCCTCAATTCGCAGTTTTCGATACACAATACTCAATCTGCAACCTTCAAATCTCTATCCGCAAACATCAATTCTCATCAGTCAACCCTCAACACTCAGTCCTCAATGTTCAATTCTCAATCCTCAATCCTCAATCTTCAATCCTCAATACTCAATCTTCAATCCTCAATCCTCAATCCTCAATCCTCAGTCCTCATTCTTCAATCCTCAATACCCAATCCTCAATCTTCAATCCTCAATCCTCAATCCCCAGTTCTCAATCCTCAATCCTCAATCCTCAGACCTCAAACATCAATACTCAACCCTCAGGACTCGTCCTCAATCCACTACCCTCAATCCTCAATCCTCAATCTTCAATCATCAATATTCAATCTTCAATCCTCAATCCTCAATCCTCGATCCTCAATCCTCAATCCTCAATGTTCAGTCCTCAATACCCGATCCTCAATCTTCAATCCTCAGTCCTCAATCCTCAATGTTCAATACTCAATCCTCAATCCTCAATCTTCAATCCTCAATCCTCAATCCTCAATCCTCAATCATCAATCCTCAAACCTCAATCCTCAGTCCTCAAACCGCAATCCTGAATCCTCAATCCTGAAACCTCAATCTTCAGCCCTCAGTCCTCAACAATCAGTTGTCAATCCTCAATCCTCAATAGAATGTCCTCAGTTCAGAGTTTTCCATACGCAATACACAATCTGCAATCTTCAAATCTCTAACCACAAACATCAATTCTCATCACTCAACCCTCAACACTCAGTCCCCAATCCTCAATATTCAATCCTCAATCCTCAATCCTCAATCACCAATCCTCAATCTTCAATCCTCAATCCTCATTCCTCAATACTCATTCTTCAATCCTCAATAACCAATCCTCAATCTTCAATCCTCAATCCTCAATCCTCAATCGTCATTACTCAATCCTCAATCGTCAATCCTCAATCCCCAATCCTCAATCTTCAATCCTCAATCCTCAATCCTCAATCCTCAATAGTCAATCTACAATCGTCAATACTCAATCTTCAATCCTCAATCATCAATCCTCAGTCCTCAATTCTCAATCGTCAATCCTCAATCCTCAATCCTCAATTCTCAATCCTCAATCCTCAATCCTCAGACCTCAAACATCAATACTCAACCATCAGACCTCGTCCTCAATCCACAACCCTCAATCCTCAATCCTCAACCCTCAATCATCAATATTCAATATTCAATCCTCAATCCTCAATCCTCAATCCTCAATCCTCAATCCTCAATGTTCAATCCTCAATCCTCAATCCTCAATCTTCAATCCTCAATCCTCAATCCTCAATCCTCAATCCTCAAACCTCAATCCTCAGTCCTCAAACCACAATCCTGAATCCTCAATCCTGAAACCTCAATGTTCAGCCCTCAGTCCTCAACAATCAGTCGTCAATCCTCAAACCTCAATAGAATATCCTCAGTTCAGAGTTTTCCATACGCAATACTCACTCTGCAATCTTCAAATCTCTATCCACAAACATCAATTCTCATCACTCAACCCTCAACACTCAGTCCCCAATCCTCAATCTTCAATCCTCAATCCTCAATCCTCAATCCCCAATCCTCAATCTTCAATCCTCAATCCTCAATCCTCAATCCTCATTCTTCAATCCTCAATACCCAATCCTCGGTCTTCAATCCTCAATCCTCAATCCTCAATGTTCAATCCTCAATCCTCAATCCTCAATCATCAATCCTCAATTCTCAATCCTCAATCCTCAATCCTCAATCCTCAAACCTCAATCCTCAGTCCTCAAACCACAATCCTGAATCCTCAATCCTGAAACCTCAATCTTCAGCCCTTAGTCCTCAACAATCAGTCGTCAATCCTCAATCCTCAATAGAATATCATCAATTCACAGTTTTCAATACTCAATACTCAATCTGCAATCTTTAAATCTCTATCCACAAACGTCAATTCTCATCTCTCAACCCTCAACACTCAGTCCTCAATCTACAATCCTCAATCCTCAATCCTCAAAGTTCAATCCTCAATACTCAATTTTCAATCCTCAATCCTCAATTCTCAATCTTCAATCCTCAACCCTCAATCCTCAATCCTCAATATTCAATCCTCAATCCTCAATCCTCAATCCTCATTCTTCAATCCTCAATACCCAATCCTCAATCTTCAATCCTCAATCCTGAATGCTCAATTCTCAATCCTCAATCCTCAGTCCTCAGTCCTCAAACCTCAATCCTCAACCCTCAGCCCTCATAGTCAATCCTCAATCCTCAAACCTCAATCCTCAATCTTCAATCCTCAATACTGAATCTTCAATCCTCAATCCTCAATCCTCAATTATTAATCTTCAATACTCAATCCTGAATCGTCAATCCTCAATCCCCAATCCTTAATCTCCAATCCTCAATCCTCAATCCTCTATCCACAATCCTCAATATTCAATCCTCAATACTCAATCTTCAATCCTCAATCCTCAATCCTCAATCCTCAATCCTCAATCCCCATTCCTCAGTCCTCAATCCTCAATCCTCATTCTTCAATCCTCAATACCCAATCCTCAATCTTGAATCCTCAATACTCAATCCTCAATTCTCAATCCTCAATCCTCAATCCTCACACCTCAAACATCAATACTCAACCCTCAGTCCTCGTCCTCAATCCTCAGCCCTCAATCCTCAATCCTCAATCTTCAATCATCAATATTCAATCTTCAGTCCTCAATCCTCAGTCCTCAATCCTCAATCCTCAATCCTCAATGCTCAATCCGCAATACCCAATCCTCAATCCTCAGTCCTCAAACCTCAATCCTGAATCCTCAATCCTGAATCCTCAATCTTCAGACCTAAGTCCACAACAATCAGTTGTCAATTCTCAATCCTCAATAGAATATCATCAATTCACAGTTTTCAATACTCAATACTCAATCTGCAATCTTTAAATCTCTATCCACAAACATCAATTCTCATCACTCAACCCTCAGCTCTCAGTCCCCAATCCTCAATCTTCAATCCTCAATCCTCAATCCTCAATTCTTAATCCTCAATACTCAATCCTCAATCGTCAATCCTCAATACCCAATCCTTAATTTTCAATCCTCAATCCTCAATTCTCAATCCACAATCCTCAATATTCAATCCTCAATACCCAATCTTCAATCCTCAATCCGCAATCCTCAATCCTCAATCCTCAATCCTCAATCCTCAATCCTCAATCCTCAACCTTGAATCCTAAATACTCAATCTTCAATCCCCAGTCCTCAATCTTCAATCCTCAATCCTCAAACCTCAATCTTCAATCCTCAATCCTCAATCTTCAATCCTCAACACTCAATCATCAATCTTCAATCCTCATTACTCAATCTTCAATCCTCAATGCTCAATCCTCAACCTTCAATCCTCAATACTCAATCTTCAATCGTCAATCCTCAGTCCTCATACTCAATCCTCAATCCTCTAATCCTCAATCCTCAATCTTCAATCCTTAATACTCAATCTTCAATCATCAATCCTCAATCCTCAGACCTCAAACCTCAATTCTGAATCCTCAATACTGAATCCTCAATCTTCAGCCCTCAGTCCTGAACAATCAGGTGACAATCCTCAATCCGCAATAGAATATCCTCAATTCGCAGTTTTCGATACACAATACTCAATCTGCAACCTTCAAATCTCTATCCACAAACATCAATTCTCATCACTCAACCCTCAACACTCAGTCCTCAATGTTCAATCCTCAATCCTCAATCCTCAATCTTCAATCCTCAATACTCAATCTTCAATCCTCAATCCTCAATCCTCAATCCTCAGTCCTCATTCTTCAATCCTCAATACCCAATCCTCAATCTTCAATCCTCAATCCTCAATCCCCAGTTCTCAATCCTCAATCCTCAATCCTCAGACCTCAAACATCAATACTCAACCCTCAGGACTCGTCCTCAATCCACTACCCTCAATCCTCAATCCTCAATCTTCAATCATCAATATTCAATCTTCAATCCTCAATCCTCAATCCTCGATCCTCAATCCTCAATCCTCAATGTTCAGTCCTCAATACCCGATCCTCAATCTTCAATCCTCAGTCCTCAATCCTCAATGTTCAATCCTCAATCCTCAATCCTCAATCTTCAATCCTCAATCCTCAGTCCTCAATCCTCAAACATCAATCCTCAAACCTCAATCCTCAGTCCTCAAACCGCAATCCTGAATCCTCAATCCTGAAACCTCAATCTTCAGCCCTCAGTCCTCAACAATCAGTTGTCAATCCTCAATCCTCAATAGAATATCCTCAGCTCAGAGTTTTCCATACGCAATACACAATCTGCAATCTTGAAATCTCTATCCACAAACATCAATTCTCATCACTCAACCCTCAACACTCAGTCCCCAATCCTCAATCTTCAATCCTCAATCCTCAATCCTCAATCACCAATCCTCAATCTTCAATCCTCAATCCTCATTCCTCAATACTCATTCTTCAATCCTCAATAACCAATCCTCAATCTTCAATCCTCAATTCTCAATCCTCAATCGTCATTACTCAATCCTCAATCGTCAATCCTCAATCCCCAATCCTCAATCTTCAATCCTCAATCCTCAATCCTCAATCCTCAATAGTCAATCTACAATCGTCAATACTCAATCTTCAATCCTCAATCATCAATCGTCAGTCCTCAATCCTCAATCGTCAATCCTCAATCCTCAATCGTCAATTCTCAATCCTCAATCCTCAATCCTCAGACCTCAAACATCAATACTCAACCATCAGACCTCGTCCTCAATCCACAACCCTCAATCCTCAATCCTCAACCCTCAATCATCAATATTCAATATTCAATCCTCAATCCTCAATCCTCAATCCTCAATCCTCAATCCTCAATGTTCAATCCTCAATCCTCAATCCTCCATCTTCAATCCTCAATCCTCAATCCTCAATCCTCAATCCTCAATCCTCAATCGTCAGTCCTCAAACCACAATCCTGAATCCTCAATCCTGAATCCTCTATCTTCAGCGCCCTGTCCTCAACAATTAGTTATCAATCCTCAATCCTCAATAGAATATCCTCAGTTCGGAGTTTTCCATACGCAATGCTCAATCTGCAATCTTCAAATCTCTATCCACAAACATCAATTCTCATCACTCAACCCTCAACACTCAGTCCCCAATCCTCAATCTACAATCCTCAATCCTCAATCCTCAATCCTCAATCCTCATTCTTCAATCCTCAATACCCAGTCCTCAATCTTCAATGCTCAATCCTCAATCCTCAATCTTCAATCCTCAATCCTCAATCCTCTATCCTCAATCCTCATTCTTCAATCCTCAATACCCAATCCTCAATCTTCAATCCTCAATCCTGAATCCTCAATTCTCAATCCTCAATCCTCAGTCCTCAGTCCTCAAACCTCAATCCTCAACCCTCAGCCCTCATAGTCAATCCTCAATCCTCAATCCTCAATCCTCACTCTTCAATCATCAATACTGAATCTTCAATCCTCAATCCTCAATCCTCAATTCTTAATCCTCAATACTCAATCCTCAATCCTCAATCCTCAATCCCCAATCCTTAATCTTCAATCCTCAATCCTCAATCCTCAATCCACAATCCTCAATATTCAATCCTCAATACTCAATCTTCAATCATCAATCCTCAATCCTCAATCCTCAATCCTCAATCCTCATTCCTCAATCCTCAATATTCAACTCTCAATACTCGATCTTCAGTCCTCAATCCTCAATCCTCAATCCTCAATACTCATTCTTCAATCCTCAATACACAATCCTCAATCTTGAATTCTCAATCCTCAATCCTCAATTCTCAATCCTCAATCCTCAATCCTCAGACCTCAAACATCAATACTCAACCCTCAGTCCTCGTCCTCAATCCACAGCACTCAATCATCAATCCTCAATCCTCAATCCTCAATCCTCAATCCTCAATCCTCAATCTTGAATCCTCAATACTCAATCTTCAATCCCCAATCCTCAATCTTCAATCCTCAATCCTCAATCCTCAATCCTCAATTCTCAATCCTCAATCCTCAGTCCTCAGTCCTCAAACCTCAATCCTCAACCCTCAGCCCTCATAGTCAATCCTCAATCCTCAATCCTCAAACCTCAATCCTCAATCTTCAATCCTCAATACTGAATCTTCAATCCTCAATCCTCAATCCTCAATTATTAATCCTCAATACTCAATCCTCAATCGTCAATCCTCAATCCCCAATCCTTAATCTTCAATCCTCAATCCTCAATCCTCAATCCACAATCCTCAATATTCAATCCTCAATACTCAATCGTCAATACTCAATCCTCAATCCTCAATCTTCAATCCTCAATCCTCAATCCTCAATCCTCATTCTTCAATCCTCAATACCCAATCCTCAATCTTCAATCCTCAATCCTAAATCCTCAATTCTCAATCCTCAATCCTCAGTCCTCAGCCCTAAAACCTTAACCATCAACCCTCAGCCCTCATCCTCAATCCTCAATCCTCATTCCTCGATCCTCAACCTTCAATCCTCAATTCTCAATCTTCAATGCTCAATCCTCTATCCTCAATTCTCAATCCTCAACCCTCTGTCCACAGTCCTCAAACCTCAATCCTCAAACCTCAGCCCTCATCCTCAATCCTCAATCCTCAATCCTCAATCCTCAACCCTCAATCCTCAACTCTCAATCCTCAGTCCTCAGTCCTCAATCCTCAATCCTCAATTCTTAATCCTCAATACTCAATCCTCAATCGTCAATCCTCAATACCCAATCCTTAATTTTCAATCCTCAATCCTCAATTCTCAATCCACAATCCTCAATATTCAATCCTCAATACCCAATCTTCAATCCTCAATCCGCAATCCTCAATCCTCAATCCTCAATCCTCAATCCTCAATCCTCAACCTTGAATCCTAAATACTCAATCTTCAATCCCCAGTCCTCAATCTTCAATCCTCAATCCTCAAACCTCAATCTTCAATCCTCATTACTCAATCTTCAATCCTCAATGCTCAATCCTCAACCTTCAATCCTCAATACTCAATCTTCAATCGTCAATCCTCAGTCCTCATACTCAATCCTCAATCCTCTAATCCTCAATCCTCAATCTTCAATCCTTAATACTCAATCTTCAATCCTCAATCCTCAATCCTCAGACCTCAAACCTCAATTCTGAATCCTCAATACTGAATCCTCAATCTTCAGCCCTCAGTCCTGAACAATCAGGTGACAATCCTCAATCCGCAATAGAATATCCTCAATTCGCAGTTTTCGATACACAATACTCAATCTGCAACCTTCAAATCTCTATCCACAAACATCAATTCTCATCACTCAACCCTCAACACTCAGTCCTCAATGTTCAATCCTCAATCCTCAATCCTCAATCTTCAATCCTCAATACTCAATCTTCAATCCTCAATCCTCAATCCTCAATCCTCAGTCCTCATTCTTCAATCCTCAATACCCAATCCTCAATCTTCAATCCTCAATCATCAATCCCCAGTTCTCAATCCTCAATCCTCAATCCTCAGACCTCAAACATCAATACTCAACCCTCAGGACTCGTCCTCAATCCACTACCCTCAATCCTCAATCCTCAATCTTCAATCATCAATATTCAATCTTCAATCCTCAATCCTCAATCCTCGATCCTCAATCCTCAATCCTCAATGTTCAGTCCTCAATACCCGATCCTCAATCTTCAATCCTCAGTCCTCAATCCTCAATGTTCAATCCTCAATCCTCAATCCTCAATCCTCAATCCTCAATCTTCAATCCTCAACACTCAATATTCAATCCTCAATCCTCAATCCTCAGACCTCAAACCTCAATTCTGAAACCTCAATCCTGAATCCTCAATCTTCAGCCCTCAGTCCTCAACAATCAGGTGAAAATCCTCAATCCTCAATAGAATATCCTCAATTCGCAGTTTTCGATACGCAATACTCAATCTGCAATCTTCAAATCTCTATCCACAAACATCAATTCTCATCACTCAACCCTCAACACTCAGTCCTCAATGTTCTATCCTCAATCCTCAATCCTCAACCTTCAATCCTCAATACTCAATCTTCAATCCTCAATCCTCAATCCTCAATCCTTAATCCTCATTCTTCAATCCTCAATACCCAATCCTCATTCTTCAATCCTCAATACCCAATCCTCAATCTTGAATCCTCAATACTCAATCCTCAATTCTCAATCCTCAATCCTCAATCCTCAGACCTCAAACATCAATACTCAACCCTCAGTCCTCGTCCTCAATCCTCAGCCCTCAATCCTCAATCCTCAATCTTCAATCATCAATATTCAATCTTCAGTCCTCAATCCTCAGTCCTCAATCCCCAATCCTCAATCCTCAATGCTCAATCCGCAATACCCAATCCTCAATCCTCATCCTCAATTCTCAATCTTCAATGCTCAATCCTCTATCCTCAATTCTCAATCCTCAACCCTCTGTCCACAGTCCTCAAACCTCAATCCTCAAACCTCAGCCCTCATCCTCAATCCTCAATCCTCAATCCTCAATCCTCAACCCTCAATCCTCAACACTCAATCCTCAGTCCTCAGTCCTCAATCCTCAATCCTCAACCCTCAGCCCTCATCGTCAATCCTCAATCCTCAATGTTCAATCCTCAATACCCAATCCTCGGTCTTCAATCCTCAATCCTCAATCCTCAATGTTCAATCCTCAATCCTCAATCCTCAATCATCAATCCTCAATTCTCAATCCTCAATCCTCAATCCTCAATCCTCAAACCTCAATCCTCAGTCCTCAAACCACAATCCTGAATCCTCAATCCTGAAACCTCAATCTTCAGCCCTCAGTCCTCAACAATCAGATGTCAATCCTCAATCCTCAATAGAATATCATCAATTCACAGTTTTCAATACTCAATACTCAATCTGCAATCTTTAGATCTCTATCCACAAACATCAATTCTCATCACTCAACCCTCAGCTCTCAGACCCCAATCCTCAATCTTCAATCCTCAATCCTCAATCCTCAATCATTAATACTCAATACTCAATCCTCAATCGTCAATCCTCAATCCCGAATCCTTAATTTTCAATCCTCAATCCTCAATCTTCAATCGTCAATACTAAATCTTCAATCCTCAATCCTCAATCCACATTCCTCAATCCTCAATCCTCATTCCTCAATCCTCAATCTTCAACCCTCAATACTCAATCTTCAGTCCTCAATCCTCAATCCTCAATCCTCAATCCTCATTCTTCAATCCTCAATACCCAATCCTCAGTCTTGAATCCTCAATCCTCAATCCTCGATTCTCAATCCTCAATCCTAAATCCTCAGACCTCAAACATCAATACTCAACCCTCAGTCCTCGTCCTCAATCCACAGCCCTCAATCCTCAATCCTCAATCTTCAATCATCAATATTCAATCTTCAGTCCTCAACCCTCAGTCCTCAATCCTCAATCCTCAATCCTCAATGCTCAATCCGTAATACCCAATCCTCAATCCTCAGTCCTCAAACCTCAATCCTGAATTCTCAAGCCTGAATCCTCAATCTTCAGACCTAAGTACTCAACAATCAGTTGTCAATTCTCAATCCTCAATAGAATATCATCAATTCACAGTTTTCAATACTCAATACTCAATCTGCAATCTTTAGATCTCTATCCACAAACATCAATTCTCATCACTCAACCCTCAGCTCTCAGACCCCAATCCTCAATCTTCAATCCTCAATCCTCAATCCTCAATCCTTAATACTCAATACTCAATCCTCAATCGTCAATCCTCAATCCCCAATCCTTAATTTTCAATCCTCAATCCTCAATCCTCAATCCACAATCCTCAATATTCAATCCTCAATACTCAATCTTCAATCCTCAATCCGCAATCCTCAATCCTCAATCCTCAATCCTCAATCTTCAGCCCTCAGTCATCAACAATCAGTTGTCAATCCTCAATCCTCAATAGAATATCATCAATTCACAGTTTTCAATACTCAATACTCAATCTGCAATCTTCAAATCTCTATCCACAAACATCAATTCTCATCACTCAACCCTCAACGCTCAGTCCTCAATGTTCAATCCTCAATCCTCAATTCTCAATCTTCAATCCTCAATACTGAATCTTCAATCCTCAATCCTCAACCCTCAATCCTCAATCCTCAATCCCCAATCCTCAATCTTCAATCCTCAATCCTCAATCCTCAATCCTCAATCCTCAATTCTCAATCCTCAATCCTCAATCCTCAGACCTCAAACATCAATACTCAACCATCATACCTCGTCCTCAATCCACAACCCTCAATCCTCAATCCTCAACCTTCAATCATCAATATTCAATCTTCAATCCTCAATCCTCAATCCTCAATCCTCAATCCTCAATCCTCAATCCTCAATCCTCAATCTTGCATCCTCAATACTCAATCTTCAATCCCCAATCCTCAATCTTCAATCCTCAATCCTCAATCCTCAATCCTCAATCCTCAATCCTCAATCTTCAATCCTCAACACTCAATCATCAATCTTCAATCCTCAATTCTCAATCTTCAATCCTCAAAGCTCAATCCTCAACATTCAATCCTCAATACTCAATCTTCAATCGTCAATCCTCAGTCTTCATCCTCAATCCTCAATCCTCAATCCTCAATCTTCAATCCTCAACACTCAATATTCAATCCTCAATCCTCAATCCTCAGACCTCAAACCTCAATTCTGAAACCTCAATCCTGAATCCTCAATCTTCAGCCCTCAGTCCTCAACAATCAGGTGAAAATCCTCAATCCTCAATAGAATATCCTCAATTCGCAGTTTTCGATACGCAATACTCAATCTGCAATCTTCAAATCTCTATCCACAAACATCAATTCTCATCACTCAACCCTCAACACTCAGTCCTCAATGTTCTATCCTCAATCCTCAATCCTCAACCTTCAATCCTCAATACTCAATCTTCAATCCTCAATCCTCAATCCTCAATCCTTAATCCTCATTCTTCAATCCTCAATACCCAATCCTCATTCTTCAATCCTCAATACCCAATCCTCAATCTTGAATCCTCAATACTCAATCCTCAATTCTCAATCCTCAATCCTCAATCCTCAGACCTCAAACATCAATACTCAACCCTCAGTCCTCGTCCTCAATCCTCAGCCCTCAATCCTCAATCCTCAATCTTCAATCATCAATATTCAATCTTCAGTCCTCAATCCTCAGTCCTCAATCCCCAATCCTCAATCCTCAATGCTCAATCCGCAATACCCAATCCTCAATCCTCATCCTCAATTCTCAATCTTCAATGCTCAATCCTCTATCCTCAATTCTCAATCCTCAACCCTCTGTCCACAGTCCTCAAACCTCAATCCTCAAACCTCAGCCCTCATCCTCAATCCTCAATCCTCAATCCTCAATCCTCAACCCTCAATCCTCAACACTCAATCCTCAGTCCTCAGTCCTCAATCCTCAATCCTCAACCCTCAGCCCTCATCGTCAATCCTCAATCCTCAATGTTCAATCCTCAATACCCAATCCTCGGTCTTCAATCCTCAATCCTCAATCCTCAATGTTCAATCCTCAATCCTCAATCCTCAATCATCAATCCTCAATTCTCAATCCTCAATCCTCAATCCTCAATCCTCAAACCTCAATCCTCAGTCCTCAAACCACAATCCTGAATCCTCAATCCTGAAACCTCAATCTTCAGCCCTCAGTCCTCAACAATCAGATGTCAATCCTCAATCCTCAATAGAATATCATCAATTCACAGTTTTCAATACTCAATACTCAATCTGCAATCTTTAGATCTCTATCCACAAACATCAATTCTCATCACTCAACCCTCAGCTCTCAGACCCCAATCCTCAATCTTCAATCCTCAATCCTCAATCCTCAATCCTTAATACTCAATACTCAATCCTCAATCGTCAATCCTCAATCCCGAATCCTTAATTTTCAATCCTCAATCCTCAATCTTCAATCGTCAATACTAAATCTTCAATCCTCACTCTTCAGTCCTCAATCCTCAATCCTCAATCCTCAATATTCCACACAACCCTCAACCATCAATCCTCAATACTCAACCATCAATACTCAAGCGTCAATCCTCAATCCTCAATCCTCAACCCTCAATCCTCAGTCCTCAAACCTCAATCCCGAGTCCTCAACCCTGAATCCTCAATCTTCAGCCCTCAGTCCTCAACAATCAATCGTCAATCCTCAATCCTCAATAGAATATCCTCAATTCACAGTTTTCAATACTCAATCCCCATTCTTCAATCTTCAAATCTCAATCCACAAACATCAATTCCCATCACTCAACCCTCAACACTAAGTCCTCAATAATCAATCCACAATCCTCAATCCTCAATCTTCAATCCTCAATCCTCAATCCTCAATCGTCATTACTCAATCCTCAATCGTCAATCCTCAATCCCCAATCCTCAATCTTCAATCCTCAATCCTCAATCCTCAATCCTCAATAGCCAATCTTCAATCCTCAATACTCAATCTTCAATCCTCAATCATCAATCCTCAGTCCTCAATCCTGAATCGTCAATCCTCAATCCTCAATCCTCAATTCTCAATCCTCAATCCTCAATCCTCAGACCTCAAACATCAATACTTAACCATCAGACCTCGTCCTCAATCCACAACCCTCAATCCTCAATCCTCAACCTTCAATCATCAATATTCAATCTTCAATCCTCAATCCTCAATCCTCAATCCTCAATCCTCAATCCTCAATCCTCAATGTTCAATCCTCAATCCTCAATCCTCAATCTTCAATCCTCAACCCTCAATCCTCAATCCTCAATCCTCAAACCATAATCCTCAGTCCTCAAACCACAATCCTGAATCCTCAATCCTGAAACCTCAATCTTCAGCCCTCGGTCCTCAACAATCAGTTGTCAATCCTC
The DNA here is from genome assembly GCF_051401765.1 of Calliopsis andreniformis. Taxonomy (NCBI): domain Eukaryota; kingdom Metazoa; phylum Arthropoda; class Insecta; order Hymenoptera; family Andrenidae; genus Calliopsis; species Calliopsis andreniformis. The sequence continues at coordinate 699,407 of NW_027480515.1, read as the reverse complement.
AATGCTCAATAGAATATCCTCAGTTCAGAGTTTTCCATACGCAATACTCAATCTGCAATCTTCAAATCTCTATCCACAAACATCAATTCTCATCTCTCAACCCTCAACACTCAGTCCTCAATCTTCAATCCTCAATCCTCAATCCTCAAAGTTCAATCCTCAATACTCAATTTTCAACCCTCAATCCTCAATTCTCAATCTTCAATCCTCAACCCTCAATCCTCAATCCTCAATATTCAATCCTCAATCCTCAATCCTCAATCCTCGTTCTTCAATCCTCAATCCACAATCCTCAATATTCAATCCTCAATACTCAATCTTCAATCCTCAATCCTCAATCCACAATCCTCAATCCTCAATCCTCATTCCTCAATCCTCAATCTTCAACCCTCAATACTCAATCTTCAGTCCTCAATCCTCAATCCTCAATCCTCAATCCTCATTCTTCAATCCTCAATACCCAATCCTCAGCCTTGAATCCTCAATCCTCAATCCTCAATTCTCAATCCTCAATCCTAAATCCTCAGACCTCAAACATCAGTACTCAACCCTCAGTCCTCGTCCTCAATCCACAGCCCTCAATCCTCAATCCTCAATCTTCAATCATCAATATTCAATCTTCAGTCCTCAACCCTCAGTCCTCAATCCTCAATCCTCAATCCTCAATGCTCAATCCGTAATACCCAATCCTCAATCCTCAGTCCTCAAACCTCAATCCTGAATTCTCAAGCCTGAATCCTCAATCTTCAGACCTAAGTACTCAACAATCAGTTGTCAATTCTCAATCCTCAATAGAATATCATCAATTCACAGTTTTCAATACTCAATACTCAATCTGCAATCTTTAGATCTCAATCCACAAACATCAATTCTCATCACTCAACCCTCAGCTCTCAGACCCCAATCCTCAATCTTCAATCCTCAATCCTCAGTCCTCAATCCTTAATACTCAATACTCAATCCTCAATCGTCAATCCTCAATCCCCAATCCTTAATTTTCAATCCTCAATCCTCAATCCTCAATCCACAATCCTCAATATTCAATCCTCAATACTCAATCTTCAATCCTCAATCCGCAATCCTCAATCCGCAATCCTCAATCCTCAATCCTCAATCCTCAATCTTGCATCCTCAATACTCAATCTTCAATCCCCAATCCTCAATCTTCAATCCTCAATCCTCAATCCTCAATCCTCAATCCTCAATCCTCAATCTTCAATCCTCAACACTCAATCATCAATCTTCAATCCTCAATTCTCAATCTTCAATCCTCAAAGCTCAATCCTCAACATTCAATCCTCAATACTCAATCTTCAATCGTCAATCCTCAGTCCTCATCCTCAATTCTCAATCCTCAATCCTCAATCTTCAATCCTCAACACTCAATATTCAATCCTCAATCCTCAATCCTCAGACCTCAAACCTCAATTCTGAAACCTCAATCCTGAATCCTCAATCTTCAGCCCTCAGTCCTCAACAATCAGGTGACAATCCTCAATCCTCAATAGAATATCCTCAATTCGCAGTTTTCGATACGCAATACTCAATCTGCAATCTTCAAATCTCTATCCACAAACATCAATTCTCATCACTCAACCCTCAACACTCAGTCCCCAATCCTCAATCTTCAATCCTCAATCCTCAATCCTCAATCCCCAATCCTCAATCTTCAATCCTTAATACTCAATCTTCAATGCTCAATCTTCAATCCTCAATCCTCAACCTTCAATCCTCAATCCTCAGTCCTCAATCCTCAATCCTCATTCTTCAATCCTCAATACCCAGTCCTCAATCTTCAATCCTAAATACTCAATCCTCAATTCTCAATCCTCAATCCTCAGTCCTCAGTCCTCAAACCGCAATCCTCAACCCTCAGCCCTCATAGTCAATCCTCAATCCTCAATTCTCAATACTCAATCTTCAATCCTCAATACTGAATCTTCAATCCTCAATCCTCAATCCTCAATTCTCAATCCTCAATACTCAGTCCTCATAGTCAATCCTCAATCCTCAATCCTGAATCCTCAATCTTCAATCCTCAATACTGAATCTTCAATCCTCAATCCTCAATCCTCAATCCTCAATGTTCAATCCGCAATACCCAATCCTCAATCCTCAGTCCTCAAACCTCAATCCTGAATCCTCAATCCTGAATCCTCAATCTTCAGACCTAAGTCATCAACAATCAGTTGTCAATTCTCAATCCTCAATAGAATATCATCAATTCACAGTTTTCAATACTCAATACTCAATCTGCAATCTTGAAATCTCTATCCACAAACATCAATTCTCATCACTCGACCCTCAGCTCTCAGTCCCCAATCCTCAATCTTCAATCCTCAATCCTCAATCCTCAATTCTTAATCCTCAATACTCAATCCTCAATCGTCAATCCTCAATACCCAATCCTTAATTTTCAATCCTCAATCCTCAATTCTCAATCCACAATCCTCAATATTCAATCCTCAATACCCAATCTTCAATCCACAACCCTCAATCCTCAATCCTCAACCTTCAATCATCAATATTCAATCTTCAATCCTCAATCCTCAATCCTCAATCCTCAATCCTCAATCCTCAATCCTCAATGTTCAATCCTCAATCCTCAATCCTCAATCTTCAATCCTCAACCCTCAATCCTCAATCCTCAATCCTCAAACCTCAATCCTCAGTCCTCAAACCACAATCCTGAATCCTCAATCCTGAAACCTCAATCTTCAGCCCTCGGTCCTCAACAATCAGTTGTCAATCCTCAATGCTCAATAGAATATCCTCAGTTCAGAGTTTTCCATACGCAATACTCAATCTGCAATCTTCAAATCTCTATCCACAAACATCAATTCTCATCTCTCAACCCTCAACACTCAGTCCTCAATCTTCAATCCTCAATCCTCAATCCTCAAAGTTCAATCCTCAATACTCAATTTTCAACCCTCAATCCTCAATTCTCAATCTTCAATCCTCAACCCTCAATCCTCAATCCTCAATATTCAATCCTCAATCCTCAATCCTCAATCCTCGTTCTTCAATCCTCAATCCACAATCCTCAATATTCAATCCTCAATACTCAATCTTCAATCCTCAATCCTCAATCCACAATCCTCAATCCTCAATCCTCATTCCTCAATCCTCAATCTTCAACCCTCAATACTCAATCTTCAGTCCTCAATCCTCAATCCTCAATCCTCAATCCTCATTCTTCAATCCTCAATACCCAATCCTCAGCCTTGAATCCTCAATCCTCAATCCTCAATTCTCAATCCTCAATCCTAAATCCTCAGACCTCAAACATCAGTACTCAACCCTCAGTCCTCGTCCTCAATCCACAGCCCTCAATCCTCAATCCTCAATCTTCAATCATCAATATTCAATCTTCAGTCCTCAACCCTCAGTCCTCAATCCTCAATCCTCAATCCGCAATGCTCAATCCGTAATACCCAATCCTCAATCCTCAGTCCTCAAACCTCAATCCTGAATTCTCAAGCCTGAATCCTCAATCTTCAGACCTAAGTACTCAACAATCAGTTGTCAATTCTCAATCCTCAATAGAATATCATCAATTCACAGTTTTCAATACTCAATACTCAATCTGCAATCTTTAGATCTCAATCCACAAACATCAATTCTCATCACTCAACCCTCAGCTCTCAGACCCCAATCCTCAATCTTCAATCCTCAATCCTCAGTCCTCAATCCTTAATACTCAATACTCAATCCTCAATCGTCAATCCTCAATCCCCAATCCTTAATTTTCAATCCTCAATCCTCAATCCTCAATCCACAATCCTCAATATTCAATCCTCAATACTCAATCTTCAATCCTCAATCCGCAATCCTCAATCCGCAATCCTCAATCCTCAATCCTCAATCCTCAATCTTGCATCCTCAATACTCAATCTTCAATCCCCAATCCTCAATCTTCAATCCTCAATCCTCAATCCTCAATCCTCAATCCTCAATCCTCAATCTTCAATCCTCAACACTCAATCATCAATCTTCAATCCTCAATTCTCAATCTTCAATCCTCAAAGCTCAATCCTCAACATTCAATCCTCAATACTCAATCTTCAATCGTCAATCCTCAGTCCTCATCCTCAATTCTCAATCCTCAATCCTCAATCTTCAATCCTCAACACTCAATATTCAATCCTCAATCCTCAATCCTCAGACCTCAAACCTCAATTCTGAAACCTCAATCCTGAATCCTCAATCTTCAGCCCTCAGTCCTCAACAATCAGGTGACAATCCTCAATCCTCAATAGAATATCCTCAATTCGCAGTTTTCGATACGCAATACTCAATCTGCAATCTTCAAATCTCTATCCACAAACATCAATTCTCATCACTCAACCCTCAACACTCAGTCCCCAATCCTCAATCTTCAATCCTCAATCCTCAATCCTCAATCCCCAATCCTCAATCTTCAATCCTTAATACTCAATCTTCAATGCTCAATCTTCAATCCTCAATCCTCAACCTTCAATCCTCAATCCTCAGTCCTCAATCCTCAATCCTCATTCTTCAATCCTCAATACCCAGTCCTCAATCTTCAATCCTAAATACTCAATCCTCAATTCTCAATCCTCAATCCTCAGTCCTCAGTCCTCAAACCGCAATCCGCAACCCTCAGCCCTCATAGTCAATCCTCAATCCTCAATTCTCAATACTCAATCTTCAATCCTCAATACTGAATCTTCAATCCTCAATCCTCAATCCTCAATTCTCAATCCTCAATACTCAGTCCTCATAGTCAATCCTCAATCCTCAATCCTGAATCCTCAATCTTCAATCCTCAATACTGAATCTTCAATCCTCAATCCTCAATCCTCAATCCTCAATGTTCAATCCGCAATACCCAATCCTCAATCCTCAGTCCTCAAACCTCAATCCTGAATCCTCAATCCTGAATCCTCAATCTTCAGACCTAAGTCATCAACAATCAGTTGTCAATTCTCAATCCTCAATAGAATATCATCAATTCACAGTTTTCAATACTCAATACTCAATCTGCAATCTTGAAATCTCTATCCACAAACATCAATTCTCATCACTCGACCCTCAGCTCTCAGTCCCCAATCCTCAATCTTCAATCCTCAATCCTCAATCCTCAATTCTTAATCCTCAATACTCAATCCTCAATCGTCAATCCTCAATACCCAATCCTTAATTTTCAATCCTCAATCCTCAATTCTCAATCCACAATCCTCAATATTCAATCCTCAGTACCCAATCTTCAATCCTCAATCCGCAATCCTCAATCCTCAATCCTCAATCCTCAATCCTCAATCCTCAACCTTGAATCCTAAATACTCAATCTTCAATCCCCAGTCCTCAATCTTCAATCCTCAATCCTCAATCCTCAATCTTCAATCCTCAATCCTCAATCTTCAATCCTCAACACTCAATCATCAATCTTCAATCCTCATTACTCAATCTTCAATCCTCAATGCTCAATCCTCAACCTTCAATCCTCAATACTCAATCTTCAATCGTCAATCCTCAGTCCTCATACTCAATCCTCAATCCTCAATCCTCAATCCTCAATCTTCAATCCTCAATACTCAATCTTCAATCCTCAATCCTCAATCCTCAGACCTCAAACCTCAATTCAGAATCCTCAATACTGAATCCTCAATCTTCAGCCCTCAGTCCTCAACAATCAGGTGACAATCCTCAATCCGCAATAGAATACCCTCAATTCGCAGTTTTCGATACACAATACTCAATCTGCAACCTTCAAATCTCTATCCACAAACATCAATTCTCATCACTCAACCCTCAACACTAAGTCCTCAATATTCAATCCACAATCCTCAATCCTCAATCTTCAATCCTCAATCCTCAATCCTCAATCGTCATTACTCAATCCTCAATCGTCAATCCTCAATCCCCAATCCTCAATCTTCAATCCTCAATCCTCAATCCTCAATCTTCAATAGCCAATCTTCAATCCTCAATCATCAATCCTCAGTCCTCAATATTCAATCCTCAATACCCAATCTTCAATCCTCAATCCGCAATCCTCAATCCTCAATCCTCAATCCTCAATCCTCAATCCTCAACCTTGAATCCTAAATACTCAATCTTCAATCCCCAGTCCTCAATCTTCAATCCTCAATCCTCAATCCTCAATCTTCAATCCTCAATCCTCAATCTTCAATCCTCAACACTCAATCATCAATCTTCAATCCTCATTACTCAATCTTCAATCCTCAATGCTCAATCCTCAACCTTCAATCCTCAATACTCAATCTTCAATCGTCAATCCTCAGTCCTCATACTCAATCCTCAATCCTCAATCCTCAATCCTCAATCTTCAATCCTCAATACTCAATCTTCAATCCTCAATCCTCAATCCTCAGACCTCAAACCTCAATTCTGAATCCTCAATACTGAATCCTCAATCTTCAGCCCTCAGTCCTCAACAATCAGGTGACAATCCTCAATCCGCAATAGAATACCCTCAATTCGCAGTTTTCGATACACAATACTCAATCTGCAACCTTCAAATCTCTATCCACAAACATCAATTCTCATCACTCAACCCTCAACACTAAGTCCTCAATATTCAATCCACAATCCTCAATCCTCAATCTTCAATCCTCAATCCTCAATCCTCAATCGTCATTACTCAATCCTCAATCGTCAATCCTCAATCCCCAATCCTCAATCTTCAATCCTCAATCCTCAATCCTCAATCTTCAATAGCCAATCTTCAATCCTCAATCATCAATCCTCAGTCCTCAATCCTCAATCGTCAATCCACAATCCTCAATCCTCAATTCTCAATCCTCAATCCTCAATCCTCAGACCTCAAACATCAATACTCAACCATCAGACCTCGTCCTCAATCCACAACCCTCAATCCTAAATCCTCAACCTTCAATCATCAATATTCAATCTTCAATCCTCAATCCTCAATCCTCAATCCTCAATCCTCAATCCTCAATCCTCAATGTTCAATCCTCAATCCTCAATCCTCAATCTTCAATCCTCAACCCTCAATCCCCAATCCTCAATCCTCAAACCTCAATCCTCAGTCCTCAAACCACAATCCTGAATCCTCAATCCTGAAACCTCAATCTTCAGCCCTCAGTCCTCAACAATCAGTTGTCAATCCTCAATGCTCAATAGAATATCCTCAGTTCAGAGTTTTCCATACGCAATACTCAATCTGCAATCTTCAAATCTCTATCCACAAACATCAATTCTCATCACTCAACCCTCAACACTCAGTCCCCAATCCTCAATCTTCAATCCTCAATCCTCAATCCTCAATCCCCAATCCTCAATCTTCAATCCTTAATACTCAATCTTCAATGCTCAATCTTCAATCCTCAATCCTCAACCTTCAATCCTCAATCCTCAGTCCTCAATCCTCAATCCTCTTTCTTCAATCCTCAATACCCAGTCCTCAATCTTCAATCCTAAATCCTCAATCCTCAATTCTCAATCCTCAATCCTCAGTCCTCAGTCCTCAAACCGCAATCCTCAACCCTCAGCCCTCATAGTCAATCCTCAATCCTCAATTCTCAATACTCAATCTTCAATCCTCAATACTGAATCTTCAATCCTCAATCCTCAATCCTCAATTCTCAATCCTCAATACTCAGTCCTCATAGTCAATCCGCAATCCTCAATCCTGAATCCTCAATCTTCAATCCTCAATACTGAATCTTCAATCCTCAATCCTCAATCCTCAATCCTCAATGTTCAATCCGCAATACCCAATCCTCAATCCTCAGTCCTCAAACCTCAATCCTGAATCGTCAATCCTGAATCCTCAATCTTCAGACCTAAGTCATCAACAATCAGTTGTCAATTCTCAATCCTCAATAGAATATCATCAATTCACAGTTTTCAATACTCAATACTCAACCTGCAATCTTTAAATCTCTATCCACAATCATCAATTCTCATCACTCAACCCTCAGCTCTCAGTCCCCAATCCTCAATCTTCAATCCTCAATCCTCAATCCTCAATTCTTAATCCTCAATACTCAATCCTCAATCGTCAATCCTCAATACCCAATCCTTAATTTTCAATCCTCAATCCTCAATTCTCAATCCACAATCCTCAATATTCAATCCTCAATACCCAATCTTCAATCCTCAATCCGCAATCCTCAATCCTCAATCCTCAATCCTCAATCCTCAATCCTCAACCTTGAATCCTAAATACTCAATCTTCAATCCCCAGTCCTCAATCTTCAATCCTCAATCCTCAATCCTCAATCTTCAATCCTCAATCCTCAATCTTCAATCCTCAACACTCAATCATCAATCTTCAATCCTCATTACTCAATCTTCAATCCTCAATGCTCAATCCTCAACCTTCAATCCTCAATACTCAATCTTCAATCGTCAATCCTCAGTCCTCATACTCAATCCTCAATCCTCAATCCTCAATCCTCAATCTTCAATCCTCAATACTCAATCTTCAATCCTCAATCCTCAATTCTCAGACCTCAAACCTCAATTCTGAATCCTCAATACTGAATCCTCAACCTTCAGCCCTCAGTCCTCAACAATCAGGTGACAATCCTCAATCCGCAATAGAATATCCTCAATTCGCAGTTTTCGATACACAATACTCAATCTGCAACCTTCAAATCTCTATCCACAAACATCAATTCTCATCACTCAACCCTCAACACTCAGTCCTCAATGTTCAATCCTCAATCCTCAATCCTCAATCTTCAATCCTCAATACTCAATCTTCAATCCTCAATCCTCAATCCTCAATCCTTAATCCTCATTCTTCAATCCTCAATACCCAATCCTCAATCTTCAGTCCTCAATCCTCAATCCCCAATTCTCAATCCTCAATCCTCAATCCTCAGACCTCAAACATCAATCCTCAACCGTCAGTCCTCGTCCTCAATCCTCAACACTCAATCCTAAATCCTCAATCTTCAATCGTCAATACTAAACCTTCAATCCTCACTCTTCAGTCCTCAATCATCAATCCTCAATCCTCAATATTCCACACAACCCTCAACCATCAATCCTCAATACTCAACCATCAATACTCAAGCGTCAATCCTCAATCCTCAATCCTCAACCCTCAATCCTCAGTCCTCAAACCTCAATCCCGAATCCTCAAACCTGAATCCTCAATCTTCAGCCCTCAGTCCTCAACAATCAATTGTCAATCCTCAATCGTCAACAGAATATCCTCAATTCACAGTTTTCAATACTCAATCCCCATTCTTCAATCTTCAAATCTCAATCCACAAACATCAATTCCCATCACTCAACCCTCAACACTAAGTCCTCAATATTCAATCCACAATCCTCAATCCTCAATCTTCAATCCTCAATCCTCAATCCTCAATCGTCATTACTCAATCCTCAATCGTCAATCCTCAATCCCCAATCCTCAATCTTCAATCCTCAATCCTCAATCCTCAATCCTCAATAGCCAATCTTCAATCCTCAATACTCAATCTTCAATCCTCAATCATCAATCCTCAGTCCTCAATCCTCAATCGTCAATCCTCAATCCTCAATCCTCAATTCTCAATCCTCAATCCTCAATCCTCAGACCTCAAACATCAATACTCAACCATCAGACCTCGTCCTCAATCCACAACCCTCAATCCTCAATCCTCAACCTTCAATCATCAATATTCAATCTTCAATCCTCAATCCTCAATCCTCAATCCTCAATCCTCAATCCTCAATCCTCAATGTTCAATCCTCAATCCTCAATCCTCAATCTTCAATCCTCAACCCTCAATCCCCAGTCCTCAATCCTCAAACCTCAATCCTCAGTCCTCAAACCACAATCCTGAATCCTCAATCCTGAAACCTCAATCTTCAGCCCTCAGTCCTCAACAATCAGTTGTCAATCCTCAATGCTCAATAGAATATCCTCAGTTCAGAGTTTTCCATACGCAATACTCAATCTGCAATCTTCAAATCTCTATCCACAAACATCAATTCTCATCACTCAACCCTCAACACTCAGTCCCCAATCCTCAATCTTCAATCCTCAATCCTCAATCCTCAATCCCCAATCCTCAATCTTCAATCCTTAATACTCAATCTTCAATGCTCAATCTTCAATCCTCAATCCTCAATCTTCAATCCTCAATCCTCAGTCCTCAATCCTCAATCCTCATTCTTCAATCCTCAATACCCAGTCCTCAATCTTCAATCCTCAATCCTGAATCCTCAATTCTCAATCCTCAATCCTCAGTCCTCAGTCCTCAAACCTCAATCCTCAACCCTCAGCCCTCATAGTCAATCCTCAATCCTCAAACCTCAATCCTCAATCTTCAATCCTCAATACTGAATCTTCAATCCTCAATCCTCAATCCTCAATTATTAATCTTCAATACTCAATCCTCAATCGTCAATCCTCAATACCCAATCCTTAATCTTCAATCCTCAATCCTCAATCCTCTATCCACAATCATCAATATTCAATCCTCAATACTCAATCTTCAATCCTCAATCCTCAATCCTCAATCCTCAATCCTCAATCCCCATTCCTCAATCCTCAATCCTCAATCCTCATCCTTCAATCCTCAATACCCAATCCTCAATCTTGAATCCTCAATACTCAATCCTCAATTCTCAATCCTCAATCCTCAATCCTCAGACCTCAAACATCAATACTCAACCCTCAGTCCTCGTCCTCAATCCTCAGCCCTCAATCCTCAATCCTCAATCTTCAATCATCAATATTCAACCTTCAGTCCTCAATCCTCAGTCCTCAATCCTCAATCCTCAATCCTCAATCCTCAATGCTCAATCCGCAATACCCAATCCTCAATCCTCAGTCCTCAAACCTCAATCCTGAATCCTCAATCCTGAATCCTCAATCTTCAGACCTAAGTCCACAACAATCAGTTGTCAATTCTCAATCCTCAATAGAACATCATCAATTCACAGTTTTCAATACTCAATACTCAATCTGCAATCTTTAAATCTCTATCCACAAACATCAATTCTCATCACTCAACCCTCAGCTCTCAGTCCCCAATCCTCAATCTTCAATCCTCAATCCTCAATCCTCAACTCTTAATCCTCAATACTCAATCCTCAATCGTCAATCCTCAATACCCAATCCTTAATTTTCAATCCTCAATCCTCAATTCTCAATCCACAATCCTCAATATTCAATCCTCAATACCCAATCTTCAATCCTCAATCCGCAATCCTCAATCCTCAATCCTCAATCCTCAATCCTCAATCCTCAACCTTGAATCCTAAATACTCAATCTTCAATCCCCAGTCCTCAATCTTCAATCCTCAATCCTCAAACCTCAATCTTCAATCCTCAATCCTCAATCTTCAATCCTCAACACTCAATCATCAATCTTCAATCCTCATTACTCAATCTTCAATCCTCAATGCTCAATCCGCAACCTTCAATCCTCAATACTCAATCATCAATCGTCAATCCTCAGTCCTCATACTCAATCCTCAATCCTCTAATCCTCAATCCTCAATCTTCAATCCTTAATACTCAATCTTCAATCCTCAATCCTCAATCCTCAGACCTCAAACCTCAATCTTCAATCCTCAATCATCAATCCTCAATCCTCAATCCTCAATCCTCAAACCTCAATCCTCAGTCCTCAAACCACAATCCTGAATCCTCAATCCTGAAACCTCAATCTTCATCCCTCAGTCCTCAACAATCAGTTGTCAATCCTCAATCCTCAATAGAATATCCTCAGTTCAGAGTTTTCCATACGCAATACTCACTCTGCAATCTTCAAATCACTATCCACAAACATCAATACTCATCACTCAACCCTCAACACTCAGTCCCCAATCCTCAATCTTCAATCCTCAATCCTCAATCCTCAATCCCCAATCCTCAATCTTCAATCCTCAATCCTCAATCCTCAATACTCATTCTTCAATCCTCAATACCCAATCCTCAATCTTCAATCCTCAATCCTAAATCCTCAATTCTCAATCCTCAATCCTCAGTCCTCAGCCCTAAAACCTTAACCATCATCCCTCAGCCCTCATCCTCAATCCTCAATCCTCATTCCTCAATCCTCAACCTTCAATCCTCAATTCTCAATCTTCAATGCTCAATCCTCTATCCTCAATTCTCAATCCTCAACCCTCTGTCCACAGTCCTCAAACCTCAATCCTCAAACCTCAGCCCTCATCCTCAATCCTCAATCCTCAATCCTCAATCCTCAACCCTCAATCCTCAGCACTCAATCCTCAGTCCTCAGTCCTCAATCCTCAATCCTCAACCCTCAGCCCTCATCGTCAATCCTCAATCCTCAATGTTCAATCCTCAATACCCAATCCTCGGTCTTCAATCCTCAATCCTCAATCCTCAATGTTCAATCCTCAATCCTCAATCCTCAATCATCAATCCTCAATTCTCAATCCTCAATCCTCAATCCTCAATCCTCAAACCTCAATCCTCAGTCCTCAAACCACAATCCTGAATCCTCAATCCTGAAACCTCAATCTTCAGCCCTCAGTCCTCAACAATCAGTTGTCAATCCTCAATCCTCAATAGAATATCATCAATTCACAGTTTTCAATACTCAATACTCAATCTGCAATCCTGAAATCTCTATCCACAAACATAAATTCTCATCTCTCAACCCTCTACACTCAGTCCTCAATCTTCAATCCTCAATCCTCAATCCTCAAAGTTCGATCCTCAATACTCAATTTTCAATCCTCAATCCTCAATTCTCAATCTTCAATCCTCAACCCTCAATCCTCAATCCTCAATATTCAATCCTCAATCCTCAATCCTCAATCCTCATTCTTCAATCCTCAATACCCAATCCTCAATCATCAATCCTCAATCCTGAATCCTCAATTCTCAATCCTCAATCCTCAGTCCTCAGTCCTCAAACCTCAATCCTCAACCCTCAGCCCTCATAGTCAATCCTCAATCCTCAAACCTCAATCCTCAATCGTCAATCCTCAATACTGAATCTTCAATCCTCAATCCTCAATCCTCAATTATTAATCTTCAATACTCAATCCTCGATCGTCAATCCTCAATCCCCAATACTTAATCTTCAATCCTCAATCCTCAATCCTCTATCCACAATCCTCAATATTCAATCCTCAATACTCAATCTTCAATCCTCAATCCTCAATCCTCAATCCTCAATCCTCAATCCCCATTCCTCAGTCCTCAATCCTCAATCCTCATTCTTCAATCCTCAATACCCAATCCTCAATCTTGAATCCTCAATACTCAATCCTCAATTCTCAATCGTCAATCCTCAATCCTCAATGCTCAATCCGCAATACCCAATCCTCAATCCTCAGTCCTCAAACCTCAATCCTGAATCCTCAATCCTGAATCCTCAATCTTCAGACCTAAGTCCACAACAATCAGATGTCAATTCTCAATCCTCAATAGAATATCATCAATTCACAGTTTTCAATACTCAATACTCAATCTGCAATCTTTAAATCTCTATCCACAAACATCAATTCTCATCACTCAACCCTCAGCTCTCAGTCCCCAATCCTCAATCTTCAATCCTCAATCCTCAATCCTCAATCCTTAATACTCAATACTCAATCCTCAATCGTCAATCCTCAATCCCCAATCCTTAATTTTCAATCCTCAATCCTCAATCCTCAACCCACAATCCTCAATATTCAATCCTCAATACTCAATCTTCAATCCTCAATCCTCAATCCTCAATCCTCAATCCTCAATCCTCAATGTTCAATCCTCAATCCTCAATCCTCAATCTTCAATCCTCAACCCTCAATCCTCAATCCTCAATCCTCAAACCTCAATCCTCAGTCCTCAAACCACAATCCTGAATCCTCAATCCTGAAACCTCAATCTTCAGCCCTCAGTCCTCAACAATCAGTTGTCAATCCTCAATGCTCAATAGAATATCCTCAGTTCAGAGTTTTCCATACGCAATACTCAATCTGCAATCTTCAAATCTCTATCCACAGACATCAATTCTCATCACTCAACCCTCAACACTCAGTCCCCAATCCTCAATCTTCAATCGTCAATCCTCAATCCTCAATCCCCAGTCCTCAATCTTCAATCCTTAGTACTCAATCTTCAATGCTCAATCTTCAATCCTCAATCCTCAATCTCCAATCCTCAATCCTCAGTCCTCAATCCTCAATCCTCACTCTTCAATCCTCAATACCCAGTCCTCAATCTTCAATCCTCAATCCTCAATCCTCAATTCTCAATCCTCAATACTTAGTCCTCATAGTCAATCCTCAATCTTCAATCCTCAATCCTCAATCCTCAATCCCCAATCCTCAATCTTCAATCCTTAATACTCAATCTTCAATGCTCAATCTTCAATCCTCAATACTCAATCTTCAATCCTCAATCCTCAGTCCTCAATCCTCAATCCTCATTCTTCAATCCTCAATACCCAGTCCTCAATCTTCAATCCTAAATCCTCAATCCTCAATTCTCAATCCTCAATCCTCAGTCCTCAGTCCTCAAACCGCAAACCTCAACCCTCAGCCCTCATAGTCAATCCTCAATCCTCAATTCTCAATACTCAATCTTCAATCCTCAATACTGAATCTTCAATCCTCAATCCTCAATCCTCAATTCTCAATCCTCAATACTCAGTCCTCATAGTCAATCCTCAATCCTCAATCCTCAATCCTCAATCTTCAATCCTCAATACTGAATCTTCAATCCTCAATCCTCAATCCTCAATCCTCAATGTTCAATCCGCAATACCCAATCCTCAATCCTCAGTCCTCAAACCTCAATCCTGAATCCCCAATCCTGAATCCTCAATCTTCAGACCTAAGTCCTCAACAATCAGTTGTCAATTCTCAATCCTCAATAGAATATCATCAATTCACAGTTTTCAATACTCAATACTCAATCTGCAATCTTTAAATCTCTATCCACAATCATCAATTCTCATCACTCAACCCTCAACACTCAGTCCCCAATCCTCAATCTTCAATCCTCAATCCTCAATACTCAATCCTCAATCCTCAATCCTCAATCCTCAATCCTCAAACCTCAATCCTCAGTCCTCAAACCACAATCCTGAATCCTCAATCCTGAAACCTCAATCTTCAGCCCTCAGTCCTCAACAATCAGTCGTCAATCCTCAAACCTCAATAGAATATCCTCAGTTCAGAGTTTTCCATACGCAATACTCACTCTGCAATCTTCAAATCTCTATCCACAAACATCAATTCTCATCTCTCAACCCTCAACACTCAGTCCTCAATCTACAATCCTCAATCCTCAATCCTCCAAGTTCAATCCTCAATACTCAATTTTCAATCCTCAATCCTCAATTCTCAATCTTCAATCCTCAACCCTCAATCCTCAATCCTCAATATTCAATCCTCAATCCTCAATCCTCAATCCTCATTCTTCAATCCTCAATACCCAATCCTCAATCTTCAATCCTCAATCCTCAATCCTCAATTCTCAATCCTCAATCCTCAATCCTCAGACCTCAAACATCAATACTCAACCACCAGACCTCGTCCTCAATCCACAACCCTCAATCCTCAATCCTCAACCCTCAATCATCAATATTCAATATTCAATCCTCAATCCTCAATCCTCAATCCTCAATCCTCAATCCTCAATGTTCAATCCTCAATCCTCAATCATCCATCTTCAATCCTCAATCCTCAATCCCCAATCCTCAATCCTCAATCCTCAATCGTCAGTCCTCAAACCACAATCCTGAATCCTCAATCCTGAATCCTCTATCTTCAGCGCCCTGTCCTCAACAATTAGTTATCAATCCTCAATCCTCAATAGAATATCCTCAGTTCGGAGTTTTCCATACGCAATACTCAATCTGCAATCTTTAAATCTCTATCCACAAACATCAATCCTCATCTCTCAACCCTCAACACTTAGTCCTCAATCTTCAATCCTCAACCCTCAATCCTCAAAGTTCAATCCTCAATACTCAATTTTCAATCCTCAATCCTCAATTCTCAATCTTCAATCCTCAACCCTCAATCCTCAATCCTCAATATTCAATCCTCAATCCTCAATCCTCAATCCTCATTCTTCAATCCTCAATCCACAATCCTCAATATTCAATCCTCAATACTCAATCTTCAATCCTCAATCCTCAATCCTCAATCCTCAATCCTCAATCCTCATTCCTCAATCCTCAATCTTCAACCCTCAATACTCAATCTTCAGTCCTCAATCCTCAATCCTCAATCCTCAATCCTCATTCCTCAATCCTCAATCCTCAAACCTCATTCTTCAATCCTCAATACCCAATCCTCAGTCTTGAATCCTCAATCCTGAAACCTCAATCTTCAGCCCTCAGTCCTCAACAATCAGTTGTCAATCCTCAATCCTCAATAGAATATCATCAATTCACAGTTTTCAATACTCAATACTCAATCTGCAATCTTTAAATCTCTATCCACAAACATCAATTCTCATCTCTCAACCCTCAACTCTCAGTCCTCAATCTTCAATCCTCAATCCTCAATCCTCAAAGTTCAATCCTCAATACTCAATTTTCAATCCTCAATCCTCAACTCTCAATGTTCAACCCTCAACCCTCAATACTCAATCCTCAATATTCAATCGTCAATCCTCAATCCTCAATCCTCATTCTTCAATCCTCAATCCACAATCCTCAATATTCAATCCTCAATACACAATCTTCAATCCTCAATCCTCAATCCTCAATCCTCAATCCTCAATCCTCATTCCTCAATCCTCAATCTTCAACCCTCAATGCTCAATCTTCAGTCCACAATCCTCAATCCTCAATCCTCAATCCTCATTCTTCAATCCTCAATGCCCAATCCTCAGTCTTGAATCCTCAATCCTCAATCCTCAATTCTCAATCCTCAATCCTAAATCCTCAGACCTCAAACATCAATACTCAACCCTCAGTCCTCGTCCTCAATCCACAGCCCTCAATCCTCAATCCTCAATCTTCAATCATCAATATTCAATCTTCAGTCCTCAACCCTCAGTCCTCAATCCTCAATCCTCAATCCTCAATGCTCAATCCGTAATACCCAATCCTCAATCCTCAGTCCTCAAACCTCAATCCTGAATTCTCAAGCCTGAATCCTCAATCTTCAGACCTAAGTCCTCAACAATCAGTTGTCAATTCTCAATCCTCAATAGAATATCATCAATTCACAGTTTTCAATACTCAATACTCAATCTGCAATCTTTAGATCTCTATCCACAAACATCAATTCTCATCACTCAACCCTCAGCTCTCAGACCCCAATCCTCAATCTTCAATCCTCAATCCTCAATCCTCAATCCTTAATACTTAATACTCAATCCTCAATCGTCAACCCTCAATCCCCAATCCTTCATTTTCAATCCTCAATCCTCAATCCTCAATCCACAATCCTCAATATTCAATCCTCAATACTCAATCTTCAATCCTCAATCCGCAATCCTCAATCCTCAATCCTCAATCCTCAATTCTCAATCCTCAATCCTCAATCCTCAGACCTCAAACATCAATACTCAACCATCAGACCTCGTCCTCAATCCACAACCCTCAATCCTCAATCCTCAACCTTCAATCATCAATATTCAATCTTCAATCCTCAATCCTCAATCCTCAATCCTCAATCCTCAATCCTCAATACTCAATGTTCAATCCTCAATCCTCAATCCTCAATCTTCAATCCTCAACCCTCAATCCTCAATCCTCAATCCCCAAACCTCAATCCTCAGTCCTCAAACCACAATCCTGAATCCTCAATCCTGAAACCTCAATCTTCAGCCCTCAGTCCACAACAATCAGTTGTCAATCCTCAATGCTCAATAGAATATCCTCAGTTCAGAGTTTTCCATACGCAATACTCAATCTGCAATCTTCAAATCTCTATCCACAAAAATCAATTCTCATCACTCAACCCTCAACACTCAGTCCCCAATCCTCAATCTTCAATCCTCAATCCTCAATCCTCAATCCCCAGTCCTCAATCTTCAATCCTTAATACTCAATCTTCAATGCTCAATCTTCAATCCTCAATCCTCAATCTCCAATCCTCAATCCTCAGTCCTCAATCCTCAATCCTCATTCTTCAATCCTCAATACCCAGTCCTCAATCTTCAATCCTAAATCCTCAATCCTCAATTCTCAATCCTCAATCCTCAGTCCTCAGTCCTCAAACCGCAATCCTCAACCCTCAGCCCTCATAGTCAATCCTCAATCCTCAATTCTCAATACACAATCTTCAATCCTCAATACTGAATCTTCAATGCTCAATCCTCAATCCTCAATTCTCAATCCTCAATACTCAGTCCTCATAGTCAATCCTCAATCCTCAATCCTCAATCCTCAATCTTCAATCCTCAATACTGAATCTTCAATCCTCAATCCTCAATCCTCAATCCTCAATGTTCAATCCGCAATACCCAATCCTCAATCCTCAGTCCTCAAACCTCAATCCTGAATCCTCAATCCTGAATCCTCAATCTTCTGACCTAAGCCCTCAACAATCAGTTGTCAATTCTCAATCCTCAATAGAATATCATCAATTTACAGTTTTCAATACTCAATACTCAATCTGCAATCTTTAAATCTCTATCCACAATCATCAATTCTCATCACTCAACCCTCAACACTCAGTCCCCAATGTTCAATTCTCAATCCTCAATCCTCAATCTTCAATCCTCAATACTCAATCTTCAATCCTCAATCCTCAATCCTCAATCCTCAATCCTCAACCCTCAATCGTCAGTCTTCAAACCTCAATACTCAATCTTCAATCCTCAATACTGAATCTTCAATCCTCAATCCTCAATCTTCAATCCTCAACACTCAATCATCAATCTTCAATCCTCATTACTCAATCATCAATCCTCAATCCTCAATCCTCAATCCTCAATCCTCAACCCTCAATCGTCAGTCTTCAAACCTCAATACTCAATCTTCAATCCTCAATACTGAATCTTCAATCCTCAATCCTCAATCTTCAATCCTCAACACTCAATCATCAATCTTCAATCCTCAATCCTCAATCCTCAATCCTCAACCCTCAATCGTCAGTCTTCAAACCTCAATACTCAATCTTCAATCCTCAATACTGAATCTTCAATCCTCAATCCTCAATCTTCAATCCTCAACACTCAATCATCAATCTTCAATCCTCATTACTCAATCTTCAATCCTCAATGCTCAATCCTCAACCTTCAATCCTCAATACTCAATCTTCAATCGTCAATCCTCAGTCCTCATACTCAATCCTCAATCCTCAATCCTCAATCCTCAATCTTCAATCCTCAATACTCAATCTTCAATCGTCAATCCTCAGTCCTCATACTCAATCCTCAATCCTCAATCCTCAATCCTCAATCTTCAATCCTCAATACTCAACCTTCAATCCTCAATCCTCAGTCCTCAGTCCTCAAACCGCAATCCTCAACCCTCAGCCCTCATAGTCAATCCTCAATCCTCAATTCTCAATACACAATCTTCAATCCTCAATACTGAATCTTCAATGCTCAATCCTCAATCCTCAATTCTCAATCCTCAATACTCAGTCCTCATAGTCAATCCTCAATCCTCAATACTCAATCCTCAATCCTCAATCCTCAATCTTCAATCCTCAATACTCAATCATCAATCCTCAATCCTCAATCCTCAATCCTCAATCCTCAACCCTCAATCGTCAGTCTTCAAACCTCAATACTCAATCTTCAATCCTCAATACTGAATCTTCAATCCTCAATCCTCAATCTTCAATCCTCAACACTCAATCATCAATCTTCAATCCTCATTACTCAATCTTCAATCCTCAATGCTCAATCCTCAACCTTCAATCCTCAATACTCAATCTTCAATCGTCAATCCTCAGTCCTCATACTCAATCCTCAATCCTCAATCCTCAATCCTCAATCTTCAATCCTCAATACTCAATCTTCAATCCTCAATCCTCAATCCTCAGACCTCAAACCTCAATTCTGAATCCTCAATACTGAATCCTCAATCTTCAGCCCTCAGTCCTCAACAATCAGGTGACAATCCTCAATCCGCAATAGAATATCCTCAATTCGCAGTTTTCGATACACAATACTCAATCTGCAACCTTCAAATCTCTATCCGCAAACATCAATTCTCATCAGTCAACCCTCAACACTCAGTCCTCAATGTTCAATTCTCAATCCTCAATCCTCAATCTTCAATCCTCAATACTCAATCTTCAATCCTCAATCCTCAATCCTCAATCCTCAGTCCTCATTCTTCAATCCTCAATACCCAATCCTCAATCTTCAATCCTCAATCCTCAATCCCCAGTTCTCAATCCTCAATCCTCAATCCTCAGACCTCAAACATCAATACTCAACCCTCAGGACTCGTCCTCAATCCACTACCCTCAATCCTCAATCCTCAATCTTCAATCATCAATATTCAATCTTCAATCCTCAATCCTCAATCCTCGATCCTCAATCCTCAATCCTCAATGTTCAGTCCTCAATACCCGATCCTCAATCTTCAATCCTCAGTCCTCAATCCTCAATGTTCAATACTCAATCCTCAATCCTCAATCTTCAATCCTCAATCCTCAATCCTCAATCCTCAATCATCAATCCTCAAACCTCAATCCTCAGTCCTCAAACCGCAATCCTGAATCCTCAATCCTGAAACCTCAATCTTCAGCCCTCAGTCCTCAACAATCAGTTGTCAATCCTCAATCCTCAATAGAATGTCCTCAGTTCAGAGTTTTCCATACGCAATACACAATCTGCAATCTTCAAATCTCTATCCACAAACATCAATTCTCATCACTCAACCCTCAACACTCAGTCCCCAATCCTCAATATTCAATCCTCAATCCTCAATCCTCAATCACCAATCCTCAATCTTCAATCCTCAATCCTCATTCCTCAATACTCATTCTTCAATCCTCAATAACCAATCCTCAATCTTCAATCCTCAATCCTCAATCCTCAATCGTCATTACTCAATCCTCAATCGTCAATCCTCAATCCCCAATCCTCAATCTTCAATCCTCAATCCTCAATCCTCAATCCTCAATAGTCAATCTACAATCGTCAATACTCAATCTTCAATCCTCAATCATCAATCCTCAGTCCTCAATTCTCAATCGTCAATCCTCAATCCTCAATCCTCAATTCTCAATCCTCAATCCTCAATCCTCAGACCTCAAACATCAATACTCAACCATCAGACCTCGTCCTCAATCCACAACCCTCAATCCTCAATCCTCAACCCTCAATCATCAATATTCAATATTCAATCCTCAATCCTCAATCCTCAATCCTCAATCCTCAATCCTCAATGTTCAATCCTCAATCCTCAATCCTCAATCTTCAATCCTCAATCCTCAATCCTCAATCCTCAATCCTCAAACCTCAATCCTCAGTCCTCAAACCACAATCCTGAATCCTCAATCCTGAAACCTCAATGTTCAGCCCTCAGTCCTCAACAATCAGTCGTCAATCCTCAAACCTCAATAGAATATCCTCAGTTCAGAGTTTTCCATACGCAATACTCACTCTGCAATCTTCAAATCTCTATCCACAAACATCAATTCTCATCACTCAACCCTCAACACTCAGTCCCCAATCCTCAATCTTCAATCCTCAATCCTCAATCCTCAATCCCCAATCCTCAATCTTCAATCCTCAATCCTCAATCCTCAATCCTCATTCTTCAATCCTCAATACCCAATCCTCGGTCTTCAATCCTCAATCCTCAATCCTCAATGTTCAATCCTCAATCCTCAATCCTCAATCATCAATCCTCAATTCTCAATCCTCAATCCTCAATCCTCAATCCTCAAACCTCAATCCTCAGTCCTCAAACCACAATCCTGAATCCTCAATCCTGAAACCTCAATCTTCAGCCCTTAGTCCTCAACAATCAGTCGTCAATCCTCAATCCTCAATAGAATATCATCAATTCACAGTTTTCAATACTCAATACTCAATCTGCAATCTTTAAATCTCTATCCACAAACGTCAATTCTCATCTCTCAACCCTCAACACTCAGTCCTCAATCTACAATCCTCAATCCTCAATCCTCAAAGTTCAATCCTCAATACTCAATTTTCAATCCTCAATCCTCAATTCTCAATCTTCAATCCTCAACCCTCAATCCTCAATCCTCAATATTCAATCCTCAATCCTCAATCCTCAATCCTCATTCTTCAATCCTCAATACCCAATCCTCAATCTTCAATCCTCAATCCTGAATGCTCAATTCTCAATCCTCAATCCTCAGTCCTCAGTCCTCAAACCTCAATCCTCAACCCTCAGCCCTCATAGTCAATCCTCAATCCTCAAACCTCAATCCTCAATCTTCAATCCTCAATACTGAATCTTCAATCCTCAATCCTCAATCCTCAATTATTAATCTTCAATACTCAATCCTCAATCGTCAATCCTCAATCCCCAATCCTTAATCTCCAATCCTCAATCCTCAATCCTCTATCCACAATCCTCAATATTCAATCCTCAATACTCAATCTTCAATCCTCAATCCTCAATCCTCAATCCTCAATCCTCAATCCCCATTCCTCAGTCCTCAATCCTCAATCCTCATTCTTCAATCCTCAATACCCAATCCTCAATCTTGAATCCTCAATACTCAATCCTCAATTCTCAATCCTCAATCCTCAATCCTCACACCTCAAACATCAATACTCAACCCTCAGTCCTCGTCCTCAATCCTCAGCCCTCAATCCTCAATCCTCAATCTTCAATCATCAATATTCAATCTTCAGTCCTCAATCCTCAGTCCTCAATCCTCAATCCTCAATCCTCAATGCTCAATCCGCAATACCCAATCCTCAATCCTCAGTCCTCAAACCTCAATCCTGAATCCTCAATCCTGAATCCTCAATCTTCAGACCTAAGTCCACAACAATCAGTTGTCAATTCTCAATCCTCAATAGAATATCATCAATTCACAGTTTTCAATACTCAATACTCAATCTGCAATCTTTAAATCTCTATCCACAAACATCAATTCTCATCACTCAACCCTCAGCTCTCAGTCCCCAATCCTCAATCTTCAATCCTCAATCCTCAATCCTCAATTCTTAATCCTCAATACTCAATCCTCAATCGTCAATCCTCAATACCCAATCCTTAATTTTCAATCCTCAATCCTCAATTCTCAATCCACAATCCTCAATATTCAATCCTCAATACCCAATCTTCAATCCTCAATCCGCAATCCTCAATCCTCAATCCTCAATCCTCAATCCTCAATCCTCAACCTTGAATCCTAAATACTCAATCTTCAATCCCCAGTCCTCAATCTTCAATCCTCAATCCTCAAACCTCAATCTTCAATCCTCAATCCTCAATCTTCAATCCTCAACACTCAATCATCAATCTTCAATCCTCATTACTCAATCTTCAATCCTCAATGCTCAATCCTCAACCTTCAATCCTCAATACTCAATCTTCAATCGTCAATCCTCAGTCCTCATACTCAATCCTCAATCCTCTAATCCTCAATCCTCAATCTTCAATCCTTAATACTCAATCTTCAATCATCAATCCTCAATCCTCAGACCTCAAACCTCAATTCTGAATCCTCAATACTGAATCCTCAATCTTCAGCCCTCAGTCCTGAACAATCAGGTGACAATCCTCAATCCGCAATAGAATATCCTCAATTCGCAGTTTTCGATACACAATACTCAATCTGCAACCTTCAAATCTCTATCCACAAACATCAATTCTCATCACTCAACCCTCAACACTCAGTCCTCAATGTTCAATCCTCAATCCTCAATCCTCAATCTTCAATCCTCAATACTCAATCTTCAATCCTCAATCCTCAATCCTCAATCCTCAGTCCTCATTCTTCAATCCTCAATACCCAATCCTCAATCTTCAATCCTCAATCCTCAATCCCCAGTTCTCAATCCTCAATCCTCAATCCTCAGACCTCAAACATCAATACTCAACCCTCAGGACTCGTCCTCAATCCACTACCCTCAATCCTCAATCCTCAATCTTCAATCATCAATATTCAATCTTCAATCCTCAATCCTCAATCCTCGATCCTCAATCCTCAATCCTCAATGTTCAGTCCTCAATACCCGATCCTCAATCTTCAATCCTCAGTCCTCAATCCTCAATGTTCAATCCTCAATCCTCAATCCTCAATCTTCAATCCTCAATCCTCAGTCCTCAATCCTCAATCATCAATCCTCAAACCTCAATCCTCAGTCCTCAAACCGCAATCCTGAATCCTCAATCCTGAAACCTCAATCTTCAGCCCTCAGTCCTCAACAATCAGTTGTCAATCCTCAATCCTCAATAGAATATCCTCAGCTCAGAGTTTTCCATACGCAATACACAATCTGCAATCTTCAAATCTCTATCCACAAACATCAATTCTCATCACTCAACCCTCAACACTCAGTCCCCAATCCTCAATCTTCAATCCTCAATCCTCAATCCTCAATCACCAATCCTCAATCTTCAATCCTCAATCCTCATTCCTCAATACTCATTCTTCAATCCTCAATAACCAATCCTCAATCTTCAATCCTCAATTCTCAATCCTCAATCGTCATTACTCAATCCTCAATCGTCAATCCTCAATCCCCAATCCTCAATCTTCAATCCTCAATCCTCAATCCTCAATCCTCAATAGTCAATCTACAATCGTCAATACTCAATCTTCAATCCTCAATCATCAATCGTCAGTCCTCAATCCTCAATCGTCAATCCTCAATCCTCAATCGTCAATTCTCAATCCTCAATCCTCAATCCTCAGACCTCAAACATCAATACTCAACCATCAGACCTCGTCCTCAATCCACAACCCTCAATCCTCAATCCTCAACCCTCAATCATCAATATTCAATATTCAATCCTCAATCCTCAATCCTCAATCCTCAATCCTCAATCCTCAATGTTCAATCCTCAATCCTCAATCCTCCATCTTCAATCCTCAATCCTCAATCCTCAATCCTCAATCCTCAATCCTCAATCGTCAGTCCTCAAACCACAATCCTGAATCCTCAATCCTGAATCCTCTATCTTCAGCGCCCTGTCCTCAACAATTAGTTATCAATCCTCAATCCTCAATAGAATATCCTCAGTTCGGAGTTTTCCATACGCAATGCTCAATCTGCAATCTTCAAATCTCTATCCACAAACATCAATTCTCATCACTCAACCCTCAACACTCAGTCCCCAATCCTCAATCTACAATCCTCAATCCTCAATCCTCAATCCTCAATCCTCATTCTTCAATCCTCAATACCCAGTCCTCAATCTTCAATGCTCAATCCTCAATCCTCAATCTTCAATCCTCAATCCTCAATCCTCTATCCTCAATCCTCATTCTTCAATCCTCAATACCCAATCCTCAATCTTCAATCCTCAATCCTGAATCCTCAATTCTCATTCCTCAATCCTCAGTCCTCAGTCCTCAAACCTCAATCCTCAACCCTCAGCCCTCATAGTCAATCCTCAATCCTCAATCCTCAATCCTCACTCTTCAATCATCAATACTGAATCTTCAATCCTCAATCCTCAATCCTCAATTCTTAATCCTCAATACTCAATCCTCAATCCTCAATCCTCAATCCCCAATCCTTAATCTTCAATCCTCAATCCTCAATCCTCAATCCACAATCCTCAATATTCAATCCTCAATACTCAATCTTCAATCATCAATCCTCAATCCTCAATCCTCAATCCTCAATCCTCAATCCTCATTCCTCAATCCTCAATATTCAACTCTCAATACTCGATCTTCAGTCCTCAATCCTCAATCCTCAATCCTCAATACTCATTCTTCAATCCTCAATACACAATCCTCAATCTTGAATTCTCAATCCTCAATCCTCAATTCTCAATCCTCAATCCTCAATCCTCAGACCTCAAACATCAATACTCAACCCTCAGTCCTCGTCCTCAATCCACAGCACTCAATCATCAATCCTCAATCCTCAATCCTCAATCCTCAATCCTCAATCCTCAATCTTGAATCCTCAATACTCAATCTTCAATCCCCAATCCTCAATCTTCAATCCTCAATCCTCAATCCTCAATCCTCAATTCTCAATCCTCAATCCTCAGTCCTCAGTCCTCAAACCTCAATCCTCAACCCTCAGCCCTCATAGTCAATCCTCAATCCTCAATCCTCAAACCTCAATCCTCAATCTTCAATCCTCAATACTGAATCTTCAATCCTCAATCCTCAATCCTCAATTATTAATCCTCAATACTCAATCCTCAATCGTCAATCCTCAATCCCCAATCCTTAATCTTCAATCCTCAATCCTCAATCCTCAATCCACAATCCTCAATATTCAATCCTCAATACTCAATCGTCAATACTCAATCCTCAATCCTCAATCTTCAATCCTCAATCCTCAATCCTCAATCCTCATTCTTCAATCCTCAATACCCAATCCTCAATCTTCAATCCTCAATCCTAAATCCTCAATTCTCAATCCTCAATCCTCAGTCCTCAGCCCTAAAACCTTAACCATCAACCCTCAGCCCTCATCCTCAATCCTCAATCCTCATTCCTCAATCCTCAACCTTCAATCCTCAATTCTCAATCTTCAATGCTCAATCCTCTATCCTCAATTCTCAATCCTCAACCCTCTGTCCACAGTCCTCAAACCTCAATCCTCAAACCTCAGCCCTCATCCTCAATCCTCAATCCTCAATCCTCAATCCTCAACCCTCAATCCTCAACTCTCAATCCTCAGTCCTCAGTCCTCAATCCTCAATCCTCAATTCTTAATCCTCAATACTCAATCCTCAATCGTCAATCCTCAATACCCAATCCTTAATTTTCAATCCTCAATCCTCAATTCTCAATCCACAATCCTCAATATTCAATCCTCAATACCCAATCTTCAATCCTCAATCCGCAATCCTCAATCCTCAATCCTCAATCCTCAACCTTGAATCCTAAATACTCAATCTTCAATCCCCAGGCCTCAATCTTCAATCCTCAATCCTCAAACCTCAATCTTCAATCCTCATTACTCAATCTTCAATCCTCAATGCTCAATCCTCAACCTTCAATCCTCAATACTCAATCTTCAATCGTCAATCCTCAGTCCTCATACTCAATCCTCAATCCTCTAATCCTCAATCCTCAATCTTCAATCCTTAATACTCAATCTTCAATCCTCAATCCTCAATCCTCAGACCTCAAACCTCAATTCTGAATCCTCAATACTGAATCCTCAATCTTCAGCCCTCAGTCCTGAACAATCAGGTGACAATCCTCAATCCGCAATAGAATATCCTCAATTCGCAGTTTTCGATACACAATACTCAATCTGCAACCTTCAAATCTCTATCCACAAACATCAATTCTCATCACTCAACCCTCAACACTCAGTCCTCAATGTTCAATCCTCAATCCTCAATCCTCAATCTTCAATCCTCAATACTCAATCTTCAATCCTCAATCCTCAATCCTCAATCCTCAGTCCTCATTCTTCAATCCTCAATACCCAATCCTCAATCTTCAATCCTCAATCCTCAATCCCCAGTTCTCAATCCTCAATCCTCAATCCTCAGACCTCAAACATCAATACTCAACCCTCAGGACTCGTCCTCAATCCACTACCCTCAATCCTCAATCCTCAATCTTCAATCATCAATATTCAATCTTCAATCCTCAATCCTCAATCCTCGATCCTCAATCCTCAATCCTCAATGTTCAGTCCTCAATACCCGATCCTCAATCTTCAATCCTCAGTCCTCAATCCTCAATGTTCAATCCTCAATCCTCAATCCTCAATCTTCAATCCTCAATCCTCAGTCCTCAATCCTCAATCATCAATCCTCAAACCTCAATCCTCAGTCCTCAAACCGCAATCCTGAATCCTCAATCCTGAAACCTCAATCTTCAGCCCTCAGTCCTCAACAATCAGTTGTCAATCCTCAATCCTCAATAGAATATCCTCAGTTCAGAGTTTTCCATACGCAATACACAATCTGCAATCTTCAAATCTCTATCCACAAACATCAATTCTCATCACTCAACCCTCAACACTCAGTCCCCAATCCTCAATCTTCAATCCTCAATCCTCAATCCTCAATCACCAATCCTCAATCTTCAATCCTCAATCCTCATTCCTCAATACTCATTCTTCAATCCTCAATAACCAATCCTCAATCTTCAATCCTCAATTCTCAATCCTCAATCGTCATTACTCAATCCTCAATCGTCAATCCTCAATCCCCAATCCTCAATCTTCAATCCTCAATCCTCAATCCTCAATCCTCAATAGTCAATCTACAATCGTCAATACTCAATCTTCAATCCTCAATCATCAATCGTCAGTCCTCAATCCTCAATCGTCAATCCTCAATCCTCAATCGTCAATTCTCAATCCTCAATCCTCAATCCTCAGACCTCAAACATCAATACTCAACCATCAGACCTCGTCCTCAATCCACAACCCTCAATCCTCAATCCTCAACCCTCAATCATCAATATTCAATATTCAATCCTCAATCCTCAATCCTCAATCCTCAATCCTCAATCCTCAATGTTCAATCCTCAATCCTCAATCCTCCATCTTCAATCCTCAATCCTCAATCCTCAATCCTCAATCCTCAATCCTCAATCGTCAGTCCTCAAACCACAATCCTGAATCCTCAATCCTGAATCCTCTATCTTCAGCGCCCTGTCCTCAACAATTAGTTATCAATCCTCAATCCTCAATAGAATATCCTCAGTTCGGAGTTTTCCATACGCAATGCTCAATCTGCAATCTTCAAATCTCTATCCACAAACATCAATTCTCATCACTCAACCCTCAACACTCAGTCCCCAATCCTCAATCTACAATCCTCAATCCTCAATCCTCAATCCTCAATCCTCATTCTTCAATCCTCAATACCCAGTCCTCAATCTTCAATGCTCAATCCTCAATCCTCAATCTTCAATCCTCAATCCTCAATCCTCTATCCTCAATCCTCATTCTTCAATCCTCAATACCCAATCCTCAATCTTCAATCCTCAATCCTGAATCCTCAATTCTCAATCCTCAATCCTCAGTCCTCAGTCCTCAAACCTCAAACCTCAATCCTCAACCCTCAGCCCTCATAGTCAATCCTCAATCCTCAATCCTCAATCCTCACTCTTCAATCATCAATACTGAATCTTCAATCCTCAATCCTCAATCCTCAATTCTTAATCCTCAATACTCAATCCTCAATCCTCAATCCTCAATCCCCAATCCTTAATCTTCAATCCTCAATCCTCAATCCTCAATCCACAATCCTCAATATTCAATCCTCAATCCTCAATACTCAATCTTCAATCATCAATCCTCAATCCTCAATCCTCAATCCTCAATCCTCATTCCTCAATCCTCAATATTCAACTCTCAATACTCGATCTTCAGTCCTCAATCCTCAATCCTCAATCCTCAATACTCATTCTTCAATCCTCAATACACAATCCTCAATCTTGAATTCTCAATCCTCAATCCTCAATTCTCAATCCTCAATCCTCAATCCTCAGACCTCAAACATCAATACTCAACCCTCAGTCCTCGTCCTCAATCCACAGCACTCAAACATCAATCCTTAATCCTCAATCCTCAATCCTCAATCCTCAATCCTCAATCTTGAATCCTCAATACTCAATCTTCAATCCCCAATCCTCAATCTTCAATCCTCAATCCTCAATCCTCAATCCTCAATTCTCAATCCTCAATCCTCAGTCCTCAGTCCTCAAACCTCAATCCTCAACCCTCAGCCCTCATAGTCAATCCTCAATCCTCAATCCTCAATCCTCAATCCTCAATCTTCAATCCTCAATACTGAATCTTCAATCCTCAATCCTCAATCCTCAATTATTAATCCTCAATACTCAATCCTCAATCGTCAATCCTCAATCCCCAATCCTTAATCTTCAATCCTCAATCCTCAATCCTCAATCCACAATCCTCAATATTCAATCCTCAATACTCAATCGTCAATACTCAATCCTCAATCCTCAATCTTCAATCCTCAATCCTCAATCCTCAATCCTCATTCTTCAATCCTCAATACCCAATCCTCAATCTTCAATCCTCAATCCTAAATCCTCAATTCTCAATCCTCAATCCTCAGTCCTCAGCCCTAAAACCTTAACCATCAACCCTCAGCCCTCATCCTCAATCCTCAATCCTCATTCCTCAATCCTCAACCTTCAATCCTCAATTCTCAATCTTCAATGCTCAATCCTCTATCCTCAATTCTCAATCCTCAACCCTCTGTCCACAGTCCTCAAACCTCAATCCTCAAACCTCAGCCCTCATCCTCAATCCTCAATCCTCAATCCTCAACCCTCAACCCTCAATCCTCAACTCTCAATCCTCAGTCCTCAGTCCTCAATCCTCAATCCTCAACCCTCAGCCCTCATCGTCAATCCTCAATCCTCAATGTTCAATCCTCAATACCCAATCCTCGGTCTTCAATCCTCAATCCTCAATCCTCAATGTTCAATCCTCAATCCTCAATCCTCAATCATCAATCCTCAATTCTCAATCCTCAATCCTCAATCCTCAATCCTCAAACCTCAATCCTCAGTCCTCAAACCACAATCCTGAATCCTCAATCCTGAAACCTCAATCTTCAGCCCTCAGTCCTCAACAATCAGTTGTCAATCCTCAATCCTCAATAGAATATCATCAATTCACAGTTTTCAATACTCAATACTCAATCTGCAATCTTTAAATCTCTATCCACAAACATCAATCCTCATGTCTCAACCCTCAACACTCAGTCCTCAATCTTCAATCCTCAATCCTCAATCCTCAAATTTCAATCCTCAATACTCAATTTTCAATCCTCAATCCTCAATTCTCAATCTTCAATCCTCAACCCTCAATCCTCAATCCTCAATATTCAATCCTCAATCCTCAATCCTCAATCCTCATTCTTCAATCCTCAATCCACAATCCTCAATATTCAATCCTCAATACTCAATCTTCAGTCCTCAATCCTCAATCCTCAATCCTCAATCCTCAATCCTCATTCCTCAATCCTCAATCTTCAACACTCAATACTCAATCTTCAGTCCTCAATCCTCAATCCTCAATCCTCAATCCTCATTCTTCAATCCTCAATCCTCAATCCTCATTCTTCAATCCTCAATACCCAATCCTCAGTCTTGAATCCTCAATCCTGAAACCTCAATCTTCAGCCCTCAGTCCTCAACAATCAGTTGTCAATCCTCAATCCTCAATAGAATATCATCAATTCACAGTTTTCAATACTCAATACTCAATCTGCAATCTTTAAATCTCTATCCACAAACATCAATTCTCATCTCTGAACCCTCAACACTCAGTCCTCAATCTTCAATCCTCAATCCTCAATCCTCAAAGTTCAATCCTCAATACTCAATTTTCAATCCTCAATCCTCAATTCTCAATCTTCAACCCTCAACCCTCAATCCTCAATCCTCAATATTCAATCCTCAATCCTCAATCCTCAATCCTCATTCTTCAATCCTCAATCCACAATCCTCAATATTCAATCCTCAATACTCAATCTTCAATCCTCAATCCTCAATCCTCAATCCTCAATCCTCAATCCTCATTCCTCAATCCTCAATCTTCAACCCTCAATGCTCAATCTTCAGTCCACAATCCTCAATCCTCAATCCTCAATCCTCATTCTTCAATCCTCAATACCCAATCCTCAGTCTTGAATCCTCAATCCTCAATCCTCAATTCTCAATCCTCAATCCTAAATCCTCAGACCTCAAACATCAATACTCAACCCTCAGTCCTCGTCCTCAATCCACAGCCCTCAATCCTCAATCCTCAATCTTCAATCATCAATATTCAATCTTCAGTCCTCAACCCTCAGTCCTCAATCCTCAATCCTCAATCCTCAATGCTCAATCCGTAATACCCAATCCTCAATCCTCAGTCCTCAAACCTCAATCCTGAATTCTCAAGCCTGAATCCTCAATCTTCAGACCTAAGTCCTCAACAATCAGTTGTCAATTCTCAATCCTCAATAGAATGTCATCAATTCACAGTTTTCAATACTCAATACTCAATCTGCAATCTTTAGATCTCTATCCACAAACATCAATTCTCATCACTCAACCCTCAGCTCTCAGACCCCAATCCTCAATCTTCAATCCTCAATCCTCAATCCTCAATCCTTAATACTCAATACTCAATCCTCAATCGTCAATCCTCAATCCCCAATCCTTAATTTTCAATCCTCAATCCTCAATCTTCAGTCCTCAATCCTCAATCCTCAATCCTCAATCCTCATTCTTCAATCCTCAATCCTCAATCCTCATTCTTCAATCCTCAATACCCAATCCTCAGTCTTGAATCCTCAATCCTGAAACCTCAATCTTCAGCCCTCAGTCCTCAACAATCAGTTGTCAATCCTCAATCCTCAATAGAATATCATCAATTCACAGTTTTCAATACTCAATACTCAATCTGCAATCTTTAAATCTCTATCCACAAACATCAATTCTCATCTCTGAACCCTCAACACTCAGTCCTCAATCTTCAATCCTCAATCCTCAATCCTCAAAGTTCAATCCTCAATACTCAATTTTCAATCCTCAATCCTCAATTCTCAATCTTCAACCCTCAACCCTCAATCCTCAATCCTCAATATTCAATCCTCAATCCTCAATCCTCAATCCTCATTCTTCAATCCTCAATCCACAATCCTCAATATTCAATCCTCAATACTCAATCTTCAATCCTCAATCCTCAATCCTCAATCCTCAATCCTCAATCCTCATTCCTCAATCCTCAATCTTCAACCCTCAATGCTCAATCTTCAGTCCACAATCCTCAATCCTCAATCCTCAATCCTCATTCTTCAATCCTCAATACCCAATCCTCAGTCTTGAATCCTCAATCCTCAATCCTCAATTCTCAATCCTCAATCCTAAATCCTCAGACCTCAAACATCAATACTCAACCCTCAGTCCTCGTCCTCAATCCACAGCCCTCAATCCTCAATCCTCAATCTTCAATCATCAATATTCAATCTTCAGTCCTCAACCCTCAGTCCTCAATCCTCAATCCTCAATCCTCAATGCTCAATCCGTAATACCCAATCCTCAATCCTCAGTCCTCAAACCTCAATCCTGAATTCTCAAGCCTGAATCCTCAATCTTCAGACCTAAGTCCTCAACAATCAGTTGTCAATTCTCAATCCTCAATAGAATGTCATCAATTCACAGTTTTCAATACTCAATACTCAATCTGCAATCTTTAGATCTCTATCCACAAACATCAATTCTCATCACTCAACCCTCAGCTCTCAGACCCCAATCCTCAATCTTCAATCCTCAATCCTCAATCCTCAATCCTTAATACTCAATACTCAATCCTCAATCGTCAATCCTCAATCCCCAATCCTTAATTTTCAATCCTCAATCCTCAATCCTCAATCCACAATTCTCAATATTCAAACCTCAATACTCAATCTTCAATCCTCAATCCGCAATCCTCAATCCTCAATCCTCAATCCTCAATTCTCAATCCTCAATCCTCAATCCTCAGACCTCAAACATCAATACTCAACCATCAGACCTCGTCCTCAATCCACAACCCTCAATCCTCAATCCTCAACCTTCAATCATCAATATTCAATCTTCAATCCTCAATCCTCAATCCTCAATCCTCAATCCTGAATCCTCAATCCTCAATGTTCAATCCTCAATCCTCAATCCTCAATCTTCAATCCTCAACCCTCAATCCTCAATCCTCAATCCTCAAACCTCAATCCTCAGTCCTCAAACCACAATCCTGAATCCTCAATCCTGAATCCTCAATCTTCAGCCTTCAGTCCTCAACAATCAGTTGTCAATCCTCAATGCTCAGTAGAATATCCTCAGTTCAGAGTTTTCCATACGCAATACTCAATCTGCAATCTTCAAATCTCTATCCACAACCATCAATTCTCATCACTCAACCCTCAACACTCAGTCCCCAATCCTCAATCTTCAATCCTCAATCCTCAATCCTCAATCCCCAGTCCTCAATCTTCAATCCTTAATACTCAATCTTCAATGCTCAATCTTCAATCCTCAATCCTCAATCTCCAATCCTCAATCCTCAGTCCTCAATCCTCAATCCTCATTCTTCAATCCTCAATACCCAGTCCTCAATCTTCAATCCTAAATCCTCAATCCTCAATTCTCAATCCTCAATCCTCAGTCCTCAGTCCTCAAACCGCAATCCTTAACCCTCAGCCCTCATAGTCAATCCTCAATCCTCAATTCTCAATACTCAATCTTCAATCCTCGATACTGAATCTTCAATCCTCAATCCTCAATCCTCAATTCTCAATCCTCAATACTCAGTCCTCATAGTCAATCCTCAATCCTCAATCCTCAATCCTCAATCTTCAATCCTCAATACTGAATCTTCAATCCTCAATCCTCAATCCTCAATCCTCAATGTTCAATCCGCAATACCCAATCCTCAATCCTCAGTCCTCAAACCTCAATCCTGAATCCTCAATCCTGAATCCTCAATCTTCAGACCTAAGTCCTCAACAATCAGTTGTCAATTCTCAATCCTCAATAGAATATCATCAATTTACAGTTTTCAATACCCAATACTCAATCTGCAATCTTTAAATCTCTATCCACAATCATCAATTCTCATCACTCAACCCTCAACACTCAGTCCCCAATCCTCAATCTTCAATCCTCAATCCTCAATACTCAATCCTCAATCCTCAATCCTCAATCCTCAATCTTCAATCCTCAATACTCAATCATCAATCCTCAATCCTCAATCCTCAATCCTCAATCCTCAACCCTCAATCGTCAGTCTTCAAACCTCAATACTCAATCTTCAATCCTCAATACTGAATCTTCAATCCTCAATCCTCAATCCTCAATTCTCAATCCTCAATACTCAGTCCTCAATCGTCAATCCTCAATCCTCAATCCTCATTCTTCAATCATCAATATTCAATCTTCAATCTTCAATCCTCAATCCTCGATCCTCAATCCTCAATCCTCAATCCTCAATCCTCAATCCTCAATCTTCAATCCTCAATACTCATTCTTCAATCCTCAACCCTCAATCCTCAATCCTTAATCCTCATTCTTCAATCCTCAATACCCAATCCTCAATCTTGAATCCTCAATCCTCAATCCTCAATTCTCGATCCTCAATCCTCAATCCTCAGAAATCAAACATCAATACTCAACCATCAGCCCTCGTCCTCAATCCACAGCCCTCAATCCTCAATCCTCAATCTTCAATCATCAATATTCAATCTTCAGTCCTCAATCATCAGTCCTCAATCCACAATCCTCAATCCTAAATGTTCAATCCGCAATACCCAATCCTCAATCCTCAGTCCTCAAACCTCAATCCTCAATGTTCAATCCTCAATCCTCAATCCTCAATCTTCAATCCTCAATCATCAATCCTCAATCCTCAATCCTCAATCCTCAATCCTCAATCCTCAGTCCTCAAACCACAATCCTGAATCCTCAATCCTGAAACCTCAATCTTCAGCCCTCAGTCCTCAACAATCAGTTGTCAATCCTCAATCCTCAATAGAATATCTTCAGTTCAGAGTTTTCCATACGCAATACTCACTCTGCAATCTTCAAATCACTATCCACAAACATCAATTCTCATCACTCAACCCTCAACACTCAGTCCCCAATCCTCAATCTTCAATCCTCAATCCTCAATCCTCAATCCCCAATCCTCAATCTTCAATCCTCAATCCTCAATCCTCAATACTCATTCTTCAATCCTCAATACCCAATCCTCAATCTTCAATCCTCAATCCTAAATCCTCAATTCTCAATCCTCAATCCTCAGTCCTCAGCCCTAAAACCTTAACCATCAACCCTCAGCCCTCATCCTCAATCCTCAATCCTCATTCCTCAATCCTCAACCTTCAATCCTCAATTCTCAATCTTCAATGCTCAATCCTCTATCCTCAATTCTCAATCCTCAACCCTCTGTCCACAGTCCTCAAACCTCAATCCTCAAACCTCAGCCCTCATCCTCAATCCTCAATCCTCAATCCTCAATCCTCAACCCTCAATCCTCAACACTCAATCCTCAGTCCTCAGTCTTCAATCCTCAATCCTCAACCCTCAGCCCTCATCGTCAATCCTCAATCCTCAATGTTCAATCCTCAATACCCAATCCTCGGTCTTCAATCCTCAATCCTCAATCCTCAATCCTCAATCATCAATCCTCAATTCTCAATCCTCAATCCTCAATCCTCAATCCTCAAACCTCAATCCTCAGTCCTCAAACCACAATCCTGAATCCTCAATCCTGAAACCTCAATCTTCAGCCCTCAGTCCTCAACAATCAGTTGTCAATCCTCAATCCTCAATAGAATATCATCAATTCACAGTTTTCAATACTCAATACTCAATCTGCAATCCTGAAATCTCTATCCACAAACATCAATTCTCATCTCTCAACCCTGAACACGCAGTCCTCAATCTTCAATCCTCAATCCTCAATCCTCAAAGTTCAATCCTCAATACTCAATTTTCAATCCTCAATCCTCAATTCTCAATCTTCAATCCTCAACCCTCAATCCTCAATCCTCAATATTCAATCCTCAATCCTCAATCCTCAATCCTCATTCTTCAATCCTCAATACCCAATCCTCAATCATCAATCCTCAATCCTGAATCCTCAATTCTCAATCCTCAATCCTCAGTCCTCAGTCCTCAAACCTCAATCCTCAACCCTCAGCCCTCATAGTCAATCCTCAATCCTCAAACCTCAATCCTCAATCTTCAATCCTCAATACTGAATCTTCAATACTCAATCCTCAATCCTCAATTATTAATCTTCAATACTCAATCCTCAATCGTCAATCCTCAATCCCCAATCCTTAATCTTCAATCCTCAATCCTCAATCCTCTATCCACAATCCTCAATATTCAATCCTCAATACTCAATCTTCAATCCTCAATCCTCAATCCTCAATCCTCAATCCTCAATCCCCATTCCTCAATCGTCAATCCTCAATCCTCATTCTTCAATCCTCAATACCCAATCCTCAATCTTCAATCCTCAATCCTCAATCCCCAGTTCTCAATCCTCAATCCTCAATCCTCAGACCTCAAACATCAATACTCAACCCTCAGGACTCGTCCTCAATCCACTACCCTCAATCCTCAATCCTCAATCTTCAATCATCAATATTCAATCTTCAATCCTCAATCCTCAATCCTCGATCCTCAATCCTCAATCCTCAATGTTCAGTCCTCAATACCCGATCCTCAATCTTCAATCCTCAGTCCTCAGTCCTCAATGTTCAATCCTCAATCCTCAATCCTCAATCTTCAATCCTCAATCCTCAATCCTCAATCCTCAATCATCAATCCTCAAACCTCAATCCTCAGTCCTCAAACCGCAATCATGAATCCTCAATCCTGAAACCTCAATCTTCAGACCTCAGTCCTCAACAATCAGTTGTCAATCCTCAATCCTCAATAGAATATCCTCAGTTCAGAGTTTTCCATACGCAATACACAATCTGCAATCTTCAAATCTCTATACACAAACATCAATTCTCATCACTCAACCCTCAACACTCAGTCCCCAATCCTCAATATTCAATCCTCAATCCTCAATCCTCAATCACCAATCCTCAATCTTCAATCCTCAATCCTCATTCCTCAATACTCATTCTTCAATCCTCAATAACCAATCCTCAATCTTCAATCCTCAATCCTCAATCCTCAATCGTCATTACTCAATCCTCAATCGTCAATCCTCAATCCCCAATCCTCAATCTTCAATCCTCAATCCTCAATCCTCAATCCTCAATAGTCAATCTACAATCGTCAATACTCAATCTTCAATCCTCAATCATCAATCCTCAGTCCGCAATCATCAATCGTCAATCCTCAATCCTCAATCCTCAATTCTCAATCCTCAATCCTCAATCCTCAGACCTCAAACATCAATACTCAACCATCAGACCTCGTCCTCAATCCACAACCCTCAATCCTCAATCCTCAACACTCAATCATCAATATTCAATATTCAATCCTCAATCCTCAATCCTCAATCCTCAATCCTCAATCCTCAATGTTCAATCCTCAATCCTCAATCCTCAATCTTCAATCCTCAATCCTCAATCCTCAATCCTCAATCCTCAATCCTCAATCGTCAGTACTCAAACCACAATCCTGAATCCTCAATCCTGAATCCTCTATCTTCAGCGCCCTGTCCTCAACAATTAGTTATCAATCCTCAATCCTCAATAGAATATCCTCAGTTCGGAGTTTTCCATACGCAATACTCAATCTGCAATCTTCAAATCTCTATCCACAAACATCAATTCTCATCACTCAACCCTCAACACTCAGTCCCCAATCCTCAATCTACAATCCTCAATCCTCAATCCTCAATCCTCAATCCTCATTCTTCAATCCTCAATACCCAGTCCTCAATCTTCAATCCTCAATCCTCAATCCTCAATCTTCAATCCTCAATCCTCAATCCTCTATCCTCAATCCTCATTCTTCAATCCTCAATACCCAATCCTCAATCTTCAATCCTCAATCCTGAATCCTCAATTCTCAATCCTCAAACCTCAGTCCTCAGTCCTCAAACCTCAATCCTCAACCCTCAGCCCTCATAGTCAATCCTCAATCCTCAATCCTCAATCCTCACTCTTCAATCATCAATACTGAATCTTCAATCCTCAATCCTCAATCCTCAATTCTTAATCCTCAATACTCAATCCTCAATCCTCAATCCTCAATCCCCAATCCTGAATCTTCAATCCTCAATCTTCAATCCTCAATCCTGAATCCTCAATTCTCAATCCTCAAACCTCAGTCCTCAGTCCTCAAACCTCAATCCTCAACCCTCAGCCCTCATAGTCAATCCTCAATCCTCAATCCTCAATCCTCACTCTTCAATCATCAATACTGAATCTTCAATCCTCAATCCTCAATCCTCAATTCTTAATCCTCAATACTCAATCCTCAATCCTCAATCCTCAATCCCCAATCCTGAATCTTCAATCCTCAATCCTCAATCCTCAATCCTCAATCCTCAATCCTCATTCCTCAATCCTCAATCTTCAACCCTCAATGCTCAATCTTCAGTCCACAATCCTCAATCCTCAATCCTCAATCCTCATTCTTCAATCCTCAATACCCAATCCTCAGTCTTGAATCCTCAATCCTCAATCCTCAATTCTCAATCCTCAATCCTAAATCCTCAGACCTCAAACATCAATACTCAACCCTCAGTCCTCGTCCTCAATCCACAGCCCTCAATCCTCAATCCTCAATCTTCAATCATCAATATTCAATCTTCAGTCCTCAACCCTCAGTCCTCAATCCTCAATCCTCAATCCTCAATGCTCAATCCGTAATACCCAATCCTCAATCCTCAGTCCTCAAACCTCAATCCTGAATTCTCAAGCCTGAATCCTCAATCTTCAGACCTAAGTCCTCAACAATCAGTTGTCAATTCTCAATCCTCAATAGAATATCATCAATTCACAGTTTTCAATGCTCAATACTCAATCTGCAATCTTTAGATCTCTATCCACAAACATCAATTCTCATCACTCAACCCTCAGCTCTCAGACCCCAATCCTCAATCTTCAATCCTCAATCCTCAATCCTCAATCCTTAATACTCAATACTCAATACTCAATCGTCAATCCTCAATCCCCAATCCTTAATTTTCAACCCTCAATCCTCAATCCTCAATCCACAATCCTCAATATTCAAACCTCAATACTCAATCTTCAATCCTCAATCCGCAATCCTCAATCCTCAATCCTCAATCCTCAGTCCTCAATTCTCAATCCTCAATCCTCAATCCTCAGACCTCAAACATCAATACTCAACCATCAGACCTCGTCCTCAATCCACAACCCTCAATCCTCAATCCTCAACCTTCAATCATCAATATTCAATCTTCAATCCTCAATCCTCAATCCTCAATCCTCAATCCTCAATCCTCAATCCTCAATGTTCAATCCTCAATCCTCAATCCTCAATCTTCAATCCTCAACCCTCAATCCTCAATCCTCAATCCTCAAACCTCAATCCTCAATCTTCAACCCTCAACCCTCAATCCTCAATCCTCAATATTCAATCCTCAATCCTCAATCCTCAATCCTCAATCCTCAATCCTCATTCCTCAATCCTCAATCTTCAACCCTCAATGCTCAATCTTCAGTCCACAATCCTCAATCCTCAATCCTCAATCCTCATTCTTCAATCCTCAATACCCAATCCTCAGTCTTGAATCCTCAATCCTCAATCCTCAATTCTCAATCCTCAATCCTAAATCCTCAGACCTCAAACATCAATACTCAACCCTCAGTCCTCGTCCTCAATCCACAGCCCTCAATCCTCAATCCTCAATCTTCAATCATCAATATTCAATCTTCAGTCCTCAACCCTCAGTCCTCAATCCTCAATCCTCAATCCTCAATGCTCAATCCGTAATACCCAATCCTCAATCCTCAGTCCTCAAACCTCAATCCTGAATTCTCAAGTCTGAATCCTCAATCTTCAGACCTAAGTCCTCAACAATCAGTTGTCAATTCTCAATCCTCAATAGAATATCATCAATTCACAGTTTTCAATACCCAATACTCAATCTGCAATCTTTAGATCTCTATCCACAAACATCAATTCTCATCACTCAACCCTCAGCTCTCAGACCCCAATCCTCAATCTTCAATCCTCAATCCTCAATCCTCAATCCTTAATACTCAATACTCAATCCTCAATCGTCAATCCTCAATCCCCAATCCTTAATTTTCAATCCTCAATCCTCAATCCTCAATCCACAATCCTCAATATTCAATCCTCAATACTCAATCTTCAATCCTCAATCCGCAATCCTCAATCCTCAATCCTCAATCCTCAATTCTCAATCCTCAATCCTCAGTCCTCAGGCCTCAAACCGCAATCCTCAACCCTCAGCCCTCATAGTCAATCCTCAATCCTCAATTCTGAATACTCAATCTTCAATGCTCAATACTGAATCTTCAATCCTCAATCCTCAATCCTCAATTCTCAATCCTCAATACTCAGTCCTCATAGTCAATCCTCAATCCTCAATACTCAATCCTCAATCTTCAATCCTCAATACTGAATCTTCAATCCTCAATCCTCAATCCTCAATCCTCAATGTTCAATCCGCAATAGCCAATCCTCAATCCTCAGTCCTCAAACCTCAATCCTGAATCCTCAATCCTGAATCCTCAATCTTCAGACCTAAGTCCTCAACAATCAGTTGTCAATTCTCAATCCTCAATAGAATATCATCAATTTACAGTTTTCAATACGCAATACTCAATCTGCAATCTTTAAATCTCTATCCACAATCATCAATTCTCATCACTCAACCCTCAACACTCAGTCCCCAATCCTCAATCTTCAATCCTCAATCCTCAATAGTCAATCCTCAATCCTCAATCCTCAATCTTCAATCCTCAATACTCAATCATCAATCCTCAATCCTCAATCCTCAATCGTCAATCCTCAATCCTCAATCTTCAATCCTCAATACTCATTCTTCAATACTCAACCCTCAATCCTCAATCCTTAATCCTCATTCTTCAATCCTCAATACCCAATCCTCAATCTTGAATCCTCAATACTCAATCCTCAATTCTCGATCCTCAATCCTCAATCCTCAGACCTCAAACATCAATACTCAACCCTCAGTCCTCGTCCTCAATCCTCAGCCCTCAATCCTCAATCCTCAATCTGTAATCATCAATATTCAACCTTCAGTCCTCAATCCTCAGTCCTCAATCCTCAATCCTCAATCCTCAATGCTCAATCCGCAATACCCAATCCTCAATCCTCAGTCCTCAAACCTCAATCCTGAATCCTCAATCCAGAATCCTCAATCTTCAGACCTAAGTCGACAACAATCAGTTGTCAATTCTCAATCCTCAATAGAATATCATCAATTCACAGTTTTCAATACTCAATACTCAATCTGCAATCTTTGAATCTCTATCCACAAACATCAATTCTCATCACTCAACCCTCAGCTCTCAGTCCCCAATCCTCAATCTTCAATCCTCAATCCTCAATCCTCAATTCTTAATCCTCAATACTCAATCCTCAATCGTCAATCCTCAATACCCAATCCTTAATTTTCAATCCTCAATCCTCAATTCTCAATCCACAATCCTCAATATTCAATCCTCAATACCCAATCTTCAATCCTCAATCCGCAATCCTCAATCCTCAATCCTCAATCCTCAATCCTCAATCCTCAACCTTGAATAATAAATACTCAATCTTCAATCCCCAATCCTCAATCTTCAATCCTCAATCCTCAATCCTCAATCTTCAATCCTCAATCCTCAATCTTCAATCCTCAACACTCAATCATCAATCTTCAATCCTCATTACTCAATCTTCAATCCTCAATGCTCAATCCTCAATCTTCAATCCTCAATACTCAATCTTCAATCGTCAATCCTCAGTCCTCATACTCAATCCTCAATCCTCAATCCTCAATCCTCAATCTTCAATCCTCAATCTTCAATCCTCAATACTGAATCTTCAATCCTCAATCCTCAATCCTCAATTATTAATCCTCAATACTCAATCCTCAATTCTCAATCCTCAATCCTCAATCCTCAGACCTCAAACATCAATACTCAGCCCTCAGTCCTCGTCCTCAATCCACAGCCCTCAATCATCAATCCTCAATCCTCAATCCTCAATCCTCAATCCTCAATCCTCAATCCTCAATCTTGAATCCTCAATACTCAATCTTCAATCCCCAATCCTCATTCTTCAATCCTCAATCCTCAATCCTCAATCCTCAATTCTCAATCCTCAATCCTCAGTCCTCAGTCCTCAAACCTCAATCCTCAACCCTCAGCCCTCATAGTCAATCCTCAATCCTCAATCCTCAATCCTCAATCCTCAATCTTCAATCCTCAATACTGAATCTTCAATCCTCAATCCTCAATCCTCAATTATTAGTCCTCAATACTCAATCCTCAATCGTCAATCCTCAATCCCCAATCCTTAATCTTCAATCCTCAATCCTCAATCCTCAATCCACAATCCTCAATATTCAATCCTCAATACTCAATCGTCAATCCTCAATCCTCAATCCTCAATCTTCAATCCTCAATCCTCAATCCTCAATCCTCATTCTTCAATCCTCAATACCCAATCCTCAATCTTCAATCCTCAATCCTAAATCCTCAATTCTCAATCCTCAATCCTCAGTCCTCAGCCCTAAAACCTTAACAATCAACCCTCAGCCCTCATCCTCAATCCTCAATCCTCATTCCTCAATCCTCAACATTCAATCCTCAATTCTCAATCTTCAATGCTCAATCCTCTATCCTCAATTCTCAATCCTCAACCCTCTGTCCACTGTCCTCAAACCTCAATCCTCAAACCTCAGCCCTCATCCTCAATCCTCAATCCTCAATATTCAATCCTCAACCCTCAATCCTCAACACTCAATCCTCAATCCTCAGTCCTCAATCCTCAATCCTCAACCCTCAGCCCTCATCGTCAATCCTCAATCCTCAATGTTCAATCCTCAATACCCAATCCTCGGTCTTCAATCCTCAATCCTCAATCCTCAATGTTCAATCCTCAATCCTCAATCCTCAATCATCAATCCTCAATTCTCAATCCTCAATCCTCAATCCTCAAACCTCAATCCTCAGTCCTCAAACCACAATCCTGAATCCTCAATCCTGAAACCTCAATCTTCAGCCCTCAGTCCTCAACAATCAGTTGTCAATCCTTAATCCTCAATAGAATATCATCAATTCACAGTTTTCAATACTCAATACTCAATCTGCAATCTTTAAATCTCTATCCACAAACATCAATCCTCATCTCTCAACCCTCAACACTCAGTCCTCAATCTTCAATCCTCAATCCTCAATCCTCAAAGTTCAATCCTCAATACTAAATTTTCAATCCTCAATCCTCAATTCTCAATCTTCAATCCTCAACCCTCAATCCTCAATCCTCAATATTCAATCCTCAATCCTCAATCCTCAATCCTCATTCTTCAATCCTCAATCCACAATCCTCAATATTCAATCCTCAATACTCAATCTTCAATCCTCAA
This sequence comes from Calliopsis andreniformis, assembly GCF_051401765.1. Classification (NCBI taxonomy): domain Eukaryota; kingdom Metazoa; phylum Arthropoda; class Insecta; order Hymenoptera; family Andrenidae; genus Calliopsis; species Calliopsis andreniformis. The sequence continues at coordinate 655,387 of NW_027480515.1, read as the reverse complement.
TCCTCAATCCTCAATCCTCAATCCTCAATCCTCATTCCTCAATCCTCAATCTTCAACCCTCAATACTCAATCTTCAGTCCTCAATCCTCAATCCTCAATCCTCAATCCTCAATGCTCAATCCGTAATACCCAATCCTCAATCCTCAGTCCTCAAACCTCAATCCTGAATTCTCAAGCCTGAATCCTCAATCTTCAGACCTAAGTCCTCAACAATCAGTTGTCAATTCTCAATCCTCAATAGAATATCATCAATTCACAGTTTTCAATACTCAATACTCAATCTGCAATCTTTAGATCTCTATCCACAAACATCAATTCTCATCACTCAACCCTCAGCTCTCAGACCCCAATCCTCAATCTTCAATCCTCAATCCTCAATCCTCAATCCTCAATCCTCAATGTTCAGTCCTCAATACCCGATCCTCAATCTTCAATCCTCAGTCCTCAGTCCTCAATGTTCAATCCTCAATCCTCAATCCTCAATCTTCAATCCTCAATCCTCAATCCTCAATCCTCAATCATCAATCCTCAAACCTCAATCCTCAGTCCTCAAACCGCAATCATGAATCCTCAATCCTGAAACCTCAATCTTCAGACCTCAGTCCTCAACAATCAGTTGTCAATCCTCAATCCTCAATAGAATATCCTCAGTTCAGAGTTTTCCATACGCAATACACAATCTGCAATCTTCAAATCTCTATCCACAAACATCAATTCTCATCACTCAACCATCAACACTCAGTCCCCAATCCTCAATATTCAATCCTCAATCCTCAATCCTCAATCACCAATCCTCAATCTTCAATCCTCAATCCTCATTCCTCAATACTCATTCTTCAATCCTCAATAACCAATCCTCAATCTTCAATCCTCAATCCTCAATCCTCAATCGTCATTACTCAATCCTCAATCGTCAATCCTCAATCCCCAATCCTCAATCTTCAATCCTCAATCCTCAATCCTCAATCCTCAATAGTCAATCTACAATCGTCAATACTCAATCTTCAATCCTCAATCATCAATCCTCAGTCCGCAATCATCAATCGTCAGTCCTCAATCCTCAATCCTCAATTCTCAATCCTCAATCCTCAATCCTCAGACCTCAAACATCAATACTCAACCATCAGACCTCGTCCTCAATCCACAACCCTCAATCCTCAATCCTCAACCCTCAATCATCAATATTCAATATTCAGTCCTCAATCCTCAATCCTCAATCCTCAATCCTCAATCCTCAATGTTCAATCCTCAATCCTCAATCCTCAATCTTCAATCCTCAATCCTCAATCCTCAATCCTCAATCCTCAATCCTCAATCGTCAGTACTCAAACCACAATCCTGAATCCTCAATCCTGAATCCTCTATCTTCAGCGCCCTGTCCTCAACAATTAGTTATCAATCCTCAATCCTCAATAGAATATCCTCAGTTCGGAGTTTTCCATACGCAATACTCAATCTGCAATCTTCAAATCTCTATCCACAAACATCAATTCTCATCACTCAACCCTCAACACTCAGTCCCCAATCCTCAATCTACAATCCTCAATCCTCAATCCTCAATCCTCAATCCTCATTCTTCAATCCTCAATACCCAGTCCTCAATCTTCAATCCTCAATCCTCAATCCTCAATCTTCAATCCTCAATCCTCAATCCTCTATCCTCAATCCTCATTCTTCAATCCTCAATACCCAATCCTCAATCTTCAATCCTCAATCCTGAATCCTCAATTCTCAATCCTCAATCCTCAGTCCTCAGTCCTCAAACCTCAATCCTCAACCCTCAGCCCTCATAGTCAATCCTCAATCCTCAATCCTCAATCCTCACTCTTCAATCATCAATACTGAATCTTCAATCCTCAATCCTCAATCCTCAATTCTTAATCCTCAATACTCAATCCTCAATCCTCAATCCTCAATCCCCAATCCTGAATCTTCAATCCTCAATCCTCAATCCTCAATCCACAATCCTCAATATTCAATCCTCAATACTCAATCTTCAATCCTCAATCCTCAATCCTCAATCCTCAATCCTCAATCCTCATTCCTCAATCCTCAATCTTCAACCCTCAATACTCGATCTTCAGTCCTCAATCCTCAATCCTCAATCCTCAATACTCATTCTTCAATCCTCAATACACAATCCTCAATCTTGAATCCTCAATCCTCAATCCTCAATTCTCAATCCTCAATCCTCAATCCTCAGACCTCAAACATCAATACTCAACCCTCAGTCCTCGTCCACAATCCACAGCACTCAATCATCAATCCTCAATCCTCAATCCTCAATCCTCAATCCTCAATCCTCAATCTTGAATCCTCAATACTCAATCTTCAATCCCCAATCCTCAATCTTCAATCCTCAATCCTCAATCCTCAATCCTCAATTCTCAATCCTCAATCCTCAGTCCTCAGTCCTCAAACCTCAATCCTCAACCCTCAGCCCTCATAGTCAATCCTCAATCCTCAATCCTCAATCCTCAATCCTCAATCTTCAATCCTCAATACTGAATCTTCAATCCTCATTCCTCAATCCTCAATTATTAATCCTCAATACTCAATCCTCAATCGTCAATCCTCAATCCCCAATCCTTAATCTTCAGTCCTCAATCCTCAATCCTCAATCCACAATCCTCAATATTCAATCCTCAATACTCAATCGTCAATCCTCAATCCTCAATTCTCAATCTTCAATCCTCAATCCTCAATCCTCAATCCTCATTCTTCAATCCTCAATACCCAATCCTCAATCTTCAATCCTCAATCCTAAATCCTCAATTCTCAATCCTCAATCCTCAGTCCTCAGCCCTAAAACCTTAACCATCAACCCTCAGCCCTCATCCTCAATCCTCAATCCTCATTCCTCAATCCTCAACCTTCAATCCTCAATTCACAATCTTCAATGCTCAATCCTCTATCCTCAATTCTCAATCCTCAACCCTCTGTCCACAGTCCTCAAACCTCAATCCTCAAACCTCAGCCCTCATCCTCAATCCTCAATCCTCAATCCTCAATCCTCAACCCTCAATCCTCAACTCTCAATCCTCAGTCCTCAGTCCTCAATCCTCAATCCTCAATCCTCAATCCTCAATCCTCAATCTTGAATCCTCAATACTCAATCTTCAATCCCCAATCCTCAATCTTCAATCCTCAATCCTCAATCCTCAATCCTCAATTCTCAATCCTCAATCCTCAGTCCTCAGTCCTCAAACCTCAATCCTCAACCCTCAGCCCTCATAGTCAATCCTCAATCCTCAATCCTCAATCCTCAATCCTCAATCCTCAATCTTCAATCCTCAATACTGAATCTTCAATCCTCAATCCTCAATCCTCAATTATTAATCCTCAATACTCAATCCTCAATCGTCAATCCTCAATCCCCAATCCTTAATCTTCAATCCTCAATCCTCAATCCTCAATCCACAATCCTCAATATTCAATCCTCAATACTCAATCGTCAATCCTCAATCCTCAATCCTCAATCTTCAGTCCTCAATCCTCAATCCTCAATCCTCATTCTTCAATCCTCAATACCCAATCCTCAATCTTCAATCCTCAATCCTAAATCCTCAATTCTCAATCCTCAATCCTCAGTCCTCAGCCCTAAAACCTTAACCATCAACCCTCAGCCCTCATCCTCAATCCTCAATCCTCATTCCTCAATCCTCAACCTTCAATCCTCAATTCACAATCTTCAATGCTCAATCCTCTATCCTCAATTCTCAATCCTCAACCCTCTGTCCACAGTCCTCAAACCTCAATCCTCAAACCTCAGCCCTCATCCTCAATCCTCAATCCTCAATCCTCAATCCTCAACCCTCAATCCTCAACTCTCAATCCTCAGTCCTCAGTCCTCAATCCTCAATCCTCAACCCTCAGCCCTCATCGTCAATCCTCAATCCTCAATGTTCAATCCTCAATACCCAATCCTCGGTCTTCAATCCTCAATCCTCAATCCTCAATGTTCAATCCTCAATCCTCAATCCTCAATCATCAATCCTCAATTCTCAATCCTCAATCCTCAATCCTCAATCCTCAAACCTCAATCCTCAGTCCTCAAACCACAATCCTGAATCCTCAATCCTGAAACCTCAATCTTCAGCCCTCAGTCCTCAACAATCAGTTGTCAATCCTCAATCCTCAATAGAATATCATCAATTCACAGTTTTCAATACTCAATACTCAATCTGCAATCTTTAAATCTCTATCCACAAACATCAATCCTCATGTCTCAACCCTCAACACTCAGTCCTCAATCTTCAATCCTCAATCCTCAATCCTCAAAGTTCAATCCTCAATACTCAATTTTCAATCCTCAATCCTCAATTCTCAATCTTCAATCCTCAACCCTCAATCCTCAATCCTCAATATTCAATCCTCAATCCTCAATCCTCAATCCTCATTCTTCAATCCTCAATCCACAATCCTCAATATTCAATCCTCAATACTCAATCTTCAGTCCTCAATCCTCAACCCTCAATCCTCAATCCTCAATCCTCATTCCTCAATCCTCAATCTTCAACCCTCAATACTCAATCTTCAGTCCTCAATCCTCAATCCTCAATCCTCAATCCTCATTCTTCAATCCTCAATCCTCAATCCTCATTCTTCAATCCTCAATACCCAATCCTCAGTCTTGAATCCTCAATCCTGAAACCTCAATCTTCAGCCCTCAGTCCTCAACAATCAGTTGTCAATCCTCAATCCTCAATAGAATATCATCTATTCACAGTTTTCAATACACAATACTCAATCTGCAATCTTTAAATCTCTATCCACAAACATCAATTCTCATCTCTCAACCCTCAACACTCAGTCCTCAATCTTCAATCCTCAATCCTCAATCCTCAAAGTTCAATCCTCAATACTCAATTTTCAATCCTCAATCCTCAATTCTCAATCTTCAACCCTCAACCCTCAATCCTCAATCCTCAATATTCAATCCTCAATCCTCAATCCTCAATCCTCAATCCTCAATCCTCATTCCTCAATCCTCAATCTTCAACCCTCAATGCTCAATCTTCAGTCCACAATCCTCAATCCTCAATCCTCAATCCTCATTCTTCAATCCTCAATACCCAATCCTCAGTCTTGAATCCTCAATCCTCAATCCTCAATTCTCAATCCTCAATCCTAAATCCTCAGACCTCAAACATCAATACTCAACCCTCAGTCCTCGTCCTCAATCCACAGCCCTCAATCCTCAATCTTCAATCTTCAATCATCAATATTCAATCTTCAGTCCTCAACCCTCAGTCCTCAATCCTCAATCCTCAATCCTCAATGCTCAATCCGTAATACCCAATCCTCAATCCTCAGTCCTCAAACCTCAATCCTGAATTCTCAAGCCTGAATCCTCAATCTTCAGACCTAAGTCCTCAACAATCAGTTGTCAATTCTCAATCCTCAATAGAATATCATCAATTCACAGTTTTCAATGCTCAATACTCAATCTGCAATCTTTAGATCTCTATCCACAAACATCAATTCTCATCACTCAACCCTCAGCTCTCAGACCCCAATCCTCAATCTTCAATCCTCAATCCTCAATCCTCAATCCTTAATACTCAATACTCAATACTCAATCGTCAATCCTCAATCCCCAATCCTTAATTTTCAACCCTCAATCCGCAATCCTCAATCCTCAATCCTCAATCCTCAATCCTCAATTCTCAATCCTCAATCCTCAATCCTCAGACCTCAAACATCAATACTCAACCATCAGACCTCGTCCTCAATCCACAACCCTCAATCCTCAATCCTCAACCTTCAATCATCAATATTCAATCTTCAATCCTCAATCCTCAATCCTCAATCCTCAATCCTCAATCCTCAATCCTCAATGTTCAATCCTCAATCCTCAATCCTCAATCTTCAATCCTCAACCCTCAATCCTCAATCCTCAATCCTCAAACCTCAATCCTCAATCTTCAACCCTCAACCCTCAATCCTCAATCCTCAATATTCAATCCTCAATCCTCAATCCTCAATCCTCAATCCTCAATCCTCATTCCTCAATCCTCAATCTTCAACCCTCAATGCTCAATCTTCAGTCCACAATCCTCAATCCTCAATCCTCAATCCTCATTCTTCAATCCTCAATACCCAATCCTCAGTCTTGAATCCTCAATCCTCAATCCTCAATTCTCAATCCTCAATCCTAAATCCTCAGACCTCAAACATCAATACTCAACCCTCAGTCCTCGTCCTCAATCCACAGCCCTCAATCCTCAATCCTCAATCTTCAATCATCAATATTCAATCTTCAGTCCTCAACCCTCAGTCCTCAATCCTCAATCCTCAATCCTCAATGCTCAATCCGTAATACCCAATCCTCAATCCTCAGTCCTCAAACCTCAATCCTGAATTCTCAAGCCTGAATCCTCAATCTTCAGACCTAAGTCCTCAACAATCAGTTGTCAATTCTCAATCCTCAATAGAATATCATCAATTCACAGTTTTCAATACCCAATACTCAATCTGCAATCTTTAGATCTCTATCCACAAACATCAATTCTCATCACTCAACCCTCAGCTCTCAGACCCCAATCCTCAATCTTCAATCCTCAATCCTCAATCCTCAATCCTTAATACTCAATACTCAATCCTCAATCGTCAATCCTCAATCCCCAATCCTTAATTTTCAATCCTCAATCCTCAATCCTCAATCCACAATCCTCAATATTCAATCCTCAATACTCAATCTTCAATCCTCAATCCGCAATCCTCAATCCTCAATCCTCAATCCTCAATTCTCAATCCTCAATCCTCAGTCCTCAGGCCTCAAACCGCAATCCTCAACCCTCAGCCCTCATAGTCAATCCTCAATCCTCAATTCTGAATACTCAATCTTCAATGCTCAATACTGAATCTTCAATCCTCAATCCTCAATCCTCAATTCTCAATCCTCAATACTCAGTCCTCATAGTCAATCCTCAATCCTCAATACTCAATCCTCAATCTTCAATCCTCAATACTGAATCTTCAATCCTCAATCCTCAATCCTCAATCCTCAATGTTCAATCCGCAATAGCCAATCCTCAATCCTCAGTCCTCAAACCTCAATCCTGAATCCTCAATCCTGAATCCTCAATCTTCAGACCTAAGTCCTCAACAATCAGTTGTCAATTCTCAATCCTCAATAGAATATCATCAATTTACAGTTTTCAATACGCAATACTCAATCTGCAATCTTTAAATCTCTATCCACAATCATCAATTCTCATCACTCAACCCTCAACACTCAGTCCCCAATCCTCAATCTTCAATCCTCAATCCTCAATAGTCAATCCTCAATCCTCAATCCTCAATCTTCAATCCTCAATACTCAATCATCAATCCTCAATCCTCAATCCTCAATCGTCAATCCTCAATCCTCAATCTTCAATCCTCAATACTCATTCTTCAATACTCAACCCTCAATCCTCAATCCTTAATCCTCATTCTTCAATCCTCAATACCCAATCCTCAATCTTGAATCCTCAATACTCAATCCTCAATTCTCGATCCTCAATCCTCAATCCTCAGACCTCAAACATCAATACTCAACCCTCAGTCCTCGTCCTCAATCCTCAGCCCTCAATCCTCAATCCTCAATCTGTAATCATCAATATTCAACCTTCAGTCCTCAATCCTCAGTCCTCAATCCTCAATCCTCAATCCTCAATGCTCAATCCGCAATACCCAATCCTCAATCCTCAGTCCTCAAACCTCAATCCTGAATCCTCAATCCAGAATCCTCAATCTTCAGACCTAAGTCGACAACAATCAGTTGTCAATTCTCAATCCTCAATAGAATATCATCAATTCACAGTTTTCAATACTCAATACTCAATCTGCAATCTTTGAATCTCTATCCACAAACATCAATTCTCATCACTCAACCCTCAGCTCTCAGTCCCCAATCCTCAATCTTCAATCCTCAATCCTCAATCCTCAATCCTCAATCCTCATTCTTCAATCCTCAATACCCAGTCCTCAATCTTCAATCCTCAATCCTCAATCCTCAATCTTCAATCCTCAATCCTCAATCCTCTATCCTCAATCCTCATTCTTCAATCCTCAATACCCAATCCTCAATCTTCAATCCTCAATCCTGAATCCTCAATTCTCAATCCTCAATCCTCAGTCCTCAGTCCTCAAACCTCAATCCTCAACCCTCAGCCCTCATAGTCAATCCTCAATCCTCAATCCTCAATCCTCACTCTTCAATCATCAATACTGAATCTTCAATCCTCAATCCTCAATCCTCAATTCTTAATCCTCAATACTCAATCCTCAATCCTCAATCCTCAATCCCCAATCCTGAATCTTCAATCCTCAATCCTCAATCCTCAATCCACAATCCTCAATATTCAATCCTCAATACTCAATCTTCAATCCTCAATCCTCAATCCTCAATCCTCAATCCTCAATCCTCATTCCTCAATCCTCAATCTTCAACCCTCAATACTCGATCTTCAGTCCTCAATCCTCAATCCTCAATCCTCAATACTCATTCTTCAATCCTCAATACACAATCCTCAATCTTGAATCCTCAATCCTCAATCCTCAATTCTCAATCCTCAATCCTCAATCCTCAGACCTCAAACATCAATACTCAACCCTCAGTCCTCGTCCACAATCCACAGCACTCAATCATCAATCCTCAATCCTCAATCCTCAATCCTCAATCCTCAATCCTCAATCTTGAATCCTCAATACTCAATCTTCAATCCCCAATCCTCAATCTTCAATCCTCAATCCTCAATCCTCAATCCTCAATTCTCAATCCTCAATCCTCAGTCCTCAGTCCTCAAACCTCAATCCTCAACCCTCAGCCCTCATAGTCAATCCTCAATCCTCAATCCTCAATCCTCAATCCTCAATCTTCAATCCTCAATACTGAATCTTCAATCCTCATTCCTCAATCCTCAATTATTAATCCTCAATACTCAATCCTCAATCGTCAATCCTCAATCCCCAATCCTTAATCTTCAGTCCTCAATCCTCAATCCTCAATCCACAATCCTCAATATTCAATCCTCAATACTCAATCGTCAATCCTCAATCCTCAATTCTCAATCTTCAATCCTCAATCCTCAATCCTCAATCCTCATTCTTCAATCCTCAATACCCAATCCTCAATCTTCAATCCTCAATCCTAAATCCTCAATTCTCAATCCTCAATCCTCAGTCCTCAGCCCTAAAACCTTAACCATCAACCCTCAGCCCTCATCCTCAATCCTCAATCCTCATTCCTCAATCCTCAACCTTCAATCCTCAATTCACAATCTTCAATGCTCAATCCTCTATCCTCAATTCTCAATCCTCAACCCTCTGTCCACAGTCCTCAAACCTCAATCCTCAAACCTCAGCCCTCATCCTCAATCCTCAATCCTCAATCCTCAATCCTCAACCCTCAATCCTCAACTCTCAATCCTCAGTCCTCAGTCCTCAATCCTCAATCCTCAATCCTCAATCCTCAATCCTCAATCTTGAATCCTCAATACTCAATCTTCAATCCCCAATCCTCAATCTTCAATCCTCAATCCTCAATCCTCAATCCTCAATTCTCAATCCTCAATCCTCAGTCCTCAGTCCTCAAACCTCAATCCTCAACCCTCAGCCCTCATAGTCAATCCTCAATCCTCAATCCTCAATCCTCAATCCTCAATCCTCAATCTTCAATCCTCAATACTGAATCTTCAATCCTCAATCCTCAATCCTCAATTATTAATCCTCAATACTCAATCCTCAATCGTCAATCCTCAATCCCCAATCCTTAATCTTCAATCCTCAATCCTCAATCCTCAATCCACAATCCTCAATATTCAATCCTCAATACTCAATCGTCAATCCTCAATCCTCAATCCTCAATCTTCAGTCCTCAATCCTCAATCCTCAATCCTCATTCTTCAATCCTCAATACCCAATCCTCAATCTTCAATCCTCAATCCTAAATCCTCAATTCTCAATCCTCAATCCTCAGTCCTCAGCCCTAAAACCTTAACCATCAACCCTCAGCCCTCATCCTCAATCCTCAATCCTCATTCCTCAATCCTCAACCTTCAATCCTCAATTCACAATCTTCAATGCTCAATCCTCTATCCTCAATTCTCAATCCTCAACCCTCTGTCCACAGTCCTCAAACCTCAATCCTCAAACCTCAGCCCTCATCCTCAATCCTCAATCCTCAATCCTCAATCCTCAACCCTCAATCCTCAACTCTCAATCCTCAGTCCTCAGTCCTCAATCCTCAATCCTCAACCCTCAGCCCTCATCGTCAATCCTCAATCCTCAATGTTCAATCCTCAATACCCAATCCTCGGTCTTCAATCCTCAATCCTCAATCCTCAATGTTCAATCCTCAATCCTCAATCCTCAATCATCAATCCTCAATTCTCAATCCTCAATCCTCAATCCTCAATCCTCAAACCTCAATCCTCAGTCCTCAAACCACAATCCTGAATCCTCAATCCTGAAACCTCAATCTTCAGCCCTCAGTCCTCAACAATCAGTTGTCAATCCTCAATCCTCAATAGAATATCATCAATTCACAGTTTTCAATACTCAATACTCAATCTGCAATCTTTAAATCTCTATCCACAAACATCAATCCTCATGTCTCAACCCTCAACACTCAGTCCTCAATCTTCAATCCTCAATCCTCAATCCTCAAAGTTCAATCCTCAATACTCAATTTTCAATCCTCAATCCTCAATTCTCAATCTTCAATCCTCAACCCTCAATCCTCAATCCTCAATATTCAATCCTCAATCCTCAATCCTCAATCCTCATTCTTCAATCCTCAATCCACAATCCTCAATATTCAATCCTCAATACTCAATCTTCAGTCCTCAATCCTCAACCCTCAATCCTCAATCCTCAATCCTCATTCCTCAATCCTCAATCTTCAACCCTCAATACTCAATCTTCAGTCCTCAATCCTCAATCCTCAATCCTCAATCCTCATTCTTCAATCCTCAATCCTCAATCCTCATTCTTCAATCCTCAATACCCAATCCTCAGTCTTGAATCCTCAATCCTGAAACCTCAATCTTCAGCCCTCAGTCCTCAACAATCAGTTGTCAATCCTCAATCCTCAATAGAATATCATCTATTCACAGTTTTCAATACACAATACTCAATCTGCAATCTTTAAATCTCTATCCACAAACATCAATTCTCATCTCTCAACCCTCAACACTCAGTCCTCAATCTTCAATCCTCAATCCTCAATCCTCAAAGTTCAATCCTCAATACTCAATTTTCAATCCTCAATCCTCAATTCTCAATCTTCAACCCTCAACCCTCAATCCTCAATCCTCAATATTCAATCCTCAATCCTCAATCCTCAATCCTCAATCCTCAATCCTCATTCCTCAATCCTCAATCTTCAACCCTCAATGCTCAATCTTCAGTCCACAATCCTCAATCCTCAATCCTCAATCCTCATTCTTCAATCCTCAATACCCAATCCTCAGTCTTTAATCCTCAATCCTCAATCCTCAATTCTCAATCCTCAATCCTAAATCCTCAGACCTCAAACATCAATACTCAACCCTCAGTCCTCGTCCTCAATCCACAGCCCTCAATCCTCAATCTTCAATCTTCAATCATCAATATTCAATCTTCAGTCCTCAACCCTCAGTCCTCAATCCTCAATCCTCAATCCTCAATGCTCAATCCGTAATACCCAATCCTCAATCCTCAGTCCTCAAACCTCAATCCTGAATTCTCAAGCCTGAATCCTCAATCTTCAGACCTAAGTCCTCAACAATCAGTTGTCAATTCTCAATCCTCAATAGAATATCATCAATTCACAGTTTTCAATGCTCAATACTCAATCTGCAATCTTTAGATCTCTATCCACAAACATCAATTCTCATCACTCAACCCTCAGCTCTCAGACCCCAATCCTCAATCTTCAATCCTCAATCCTCAATCCTCAATCCTTAATACTCAATACTCAATACTCAATCGTCAATCCTCAATCCCCAATCCTTAATTTTCAACCCTCAATCCGCAATCCTCAATCCTCAATCCTCAATCCTCAATCCTCAATTCTCAATCCTCAATCCTCAATCCTCAGACCTCAAACATCAATACTCAACCATCAGACCTCGTCCTCAATCCACAACCCTCAATCCTCAATCCTCAACCTTCAATCATCAATATTCAATCTTCAATCCTCAATCCTCAATCCTCAATCCTCAATCCTCAATCCTCAATCCTCAATGTTCAATCCTCAATCCTCAATCCTCAATCTTCAATCCTCAACCCTCAATCCTCAATCCTCAATCCTCAAACCTCAATCCTCAATCTTCAACCCTCAACCCTCAATCCTCAATCCTCAATATTCAATCCTCAATCCTCAATCCTCAATCCTCAATCCTCAATCCTCATTCCTCAATCCTCAATCTTCAACCCTCAATGCTCAATCTTCAGTCCACAATCCTCAATCCTCAATCCTCAATCCTCATTCTTCAATCCTCAATACCCAATCCTCAGTCTTGAATCCTCAATCCTCAATCCTCAATTCTCAATCCTCAATCCTAAATCCTCAGACCTCAAACATCAATACTCAACCCTCAGTCCTCGTCCTCAATCCACAGCCCTCAATCCTCAATCCTCAATCTTCAATCATCAATATTCAATCTTCAGTCCTCAACCCTCAGTCCTCAATCCTCAATCCTCAATCCTCAATGCTCAATCCGTAATACCCAATCCTCAATCCTCAGTCCTCAAACCTCAATCCTGAATTCTCAAGCCTGAATCCTCAATCTTCAGACCTAAGTCCTCAACAATCAGTTGTCAATTCTCAATCCTCAATAGAATATCATCAATTCACAGTTTTCAATACCCAATACTCAATCTGCAATCTTTAGATCTCTATCCACAAACATCAATTCTCATCACTCAACCCTCAGCTCTCAGACCCCAATCCTCAATCTTCAATCCTCAATCCTCAATCCTCAATCCTTAATACTCAATACTCAATCCTCAATCGTCAATCCTCAATCCCCAATCCTTAATTTTCAATCCTCAATCCTCAATCCTCAATCCACAATCCTCAATATTCAATCCTCAATACTCAATCTTCAATCCTCAATCCGCAATCCTCAATCCTCAATCCTCAATCCTCAATTCTCAATCCTCAATCCTCAGTCCTCAGGCCTCAAACCGCAATCCTCAACCCTCAGCCCTCATAGTCAATCCTCAATCCTCAATTCTGAATACTCAATCTTCAATGCTCAATACTGAATCTTCAATCCTCAATCCTCAATCCTCAATTCTCAATCCTCAATACTCAGTCCTCATAGTCAATCCTCAATCCTCAATACTCAATCCTCAATCTTCAATCCTCAATACTGAATCTTCAATCCTCAATCCTCAATCCTCAATCCTCAATGTTCAATCCGCAATAGCCAATCCTCAATCCTCAGTCCTCAAACCTCAATCCTGAATCCTCAATCCTGAATCCTCAATCTTCAGACCTAAGTCCTCAACAATCAGTTGTCAATTCTCAATCCTCAATAGAATATCATCAATTTACAGTTTTCAATACGCAATACTCAATCTGCAATCTTTAAATCTCTATCCACAATCATCAATTCTCATCACTCAACCCTCAACACTCAGTCCCCAATCCTCAATCTTCAATCCTCAATCCTCAATAGTCAATCCTCAATCCTCAATCCTCAATCTTCAATCCTCAATACTCAATCATCAATCCTCAATCCTCAATCCTCAATCGTCAATCCTCAATCCTCAATCTTCAATCCTCAATACTCATTCTTCAATACTCAACCCTCAATCCTCAATCCTTAATCCTCATTCTTCAATCCTCAATACCCAATCCTCAATCTTGAATCCTCAATACTCAATCCTCAATTCTCGATCCTCAATCCTCAATCCTCAGACCTCAAACATCAATACTCAACCCTCAGTCCTCGTCCTCAATCCTCAGCCCTCAATCCTCAATCCTCAATCTGTAATCATCAATATTCAACCTTCAGTCCTCAATCCTCAGTCCTCAATCCTCAATCCTCAATCCTCAATGCTCAATCCGCAATACCCAATCCTCAATCCTCAGTCCTCAAACCTCAATCCTGAATCCTCAATCCAGAATCCTCAATCTTCAGACCTAAGTCGACAACAATCAGTTGTCAATTCTCAATCCTCAATAGAATATCATCAATTCACAGTTTTCAATACTCAATACTCAATCTGCAATCTTTGAATCTCTATCCACAAACATCAATTCTCATCACTCAACCCTCAGCTCTCAGTCCCCAATCCTCAATCTTCAATCCTCAATCCTCAATCCTCAATTCTTAATCCTCAATACTCAATCCTCAATCGTCAATCCTCAATACCCAATCCTTAATTTTCAATCCTCAATCCTCAATTCTCAATCCACAATCCTCAATATTCAATCCTCAATACCCAATCTTCAATCCTCAATCCGCAATCCTCAATCCTCAATCCTCAATCCTCAATCCTCAATCCTCAACCTTGAATAATAAATACTCAATCTTCAATCCCCAATCCTCAATCTTCAATCCTCAATCCTCAATCCTCAATCTTCAATCCTCAATCCTCAATCTTCAATCCTCAACACTCAATCATCAATCTTCAATCCTCATTACTCAATCTTCAATCCTCAATGCTCAATCCTCAATCTTCAATCCTCAATACTCAATCTTCAATCGTCAATCCTCAGTCCTCATACTCAATCCTCAATCCTCAATCCTCAATCCTCAATCTTCAATCCTCAATCTTCAATCCTCAATACTGAATCTTCAATCCTCAATCCTCAATCCTCAATTATTAATCCTCAATACTCAATCCTCAATTCTCAATCCTCAATCCTCAATCCTCAGACCTCAAACATCAATACTCAGCCCTCAGTCCTCGTCCTCAATCCACAGCCCTCAATCATCAATCCTCAATCCTCAATCCTCAATCCTCAATCCTCAATCCTCAATCTTGAATCCTCAATACTCAATCTTCAATCCCCAATCCTCAATCTTCAATCCTCAATCCTCAATCCTCAATCCTCAATTCTCAATCCTCAATCCTCAGTCCTCAGTCCTCAAACCTCAATCCTCAACCCTCAGCCCTCATAGTCAATCCTCAATCCTCAATCCTCAATCCTCAATCCTCAATCTTCAATCCTCAATACTGAATCTTCAATCCTCAATCCTCAATCCTCAATTATTAGTCCTCAATACTCAATCCTCAATCGTCAATCCTCAATCCCCAATCCTTAATCTTCAATCCTCAATCCTCAATCCTCAATCCACAATCCTCAATATTCAATCCTCAATACTCAATCGTCAATCCTCAATCCTCAATCCTCAATCTTCAATCCTCAATCCTCAATCCTCAATCCTCATTCTTCAATCCTCAATACCCAATCCTCAATCTTCAATCCTCAATCCTAAATCCTCAATTCTCAATCCTCAATCCTCAGTCCTCAGCCCTAAAACCTTAACAATCAACCCTCAGCCCTCATCCTCAATCCTCAATCCTCATTCCTCAATCCTCAACCTTCAATCCTCAATTCTCAATCTTCAATGCTCAATCCTCTATCCTCAATTCTCAATCCTCAACCCTCTGTCCACTGTCCTCAAACCTCAATCCTCAAACCTCAGCCCTCATCCTCAATCCTCAATCCTCAATATTCAATCCTCAACCCTCAATCCTCAACACTCAATCCTCAGTCCTCAGTCCTCAATCCTCAATCCTCAACCCTCAGCCCTCATCGTCAATCCTCAATCCTCAATGTTCAATCCTCAATACCCAATCCTCGGTCTTCAATCCTCAATCCTCAATCCTCAATGTTCAATCCTCAATCCTCAATCCTCAATCATCAATCCTCAATTCTCAATCCTCAATCCTCAATCCTCAAACCTCAATCCTCAGTCCTCAAACCACAATCCTGAATCCTCAATCCTGAAACCTCAATCTTCAGCCCTCAGTCCTCAACAATCAGTTGTCAATCCTTAATCCTCAATAGAATATCATCAATTCACAGTTTTCAATACTCAATACTCAATCTGCAATCTTTAAATCTCTATCCACAAACATCAATCCTCATCTCTCAACCCTCAACACTCAGTCCTCAATCTTCAATCCTCAATCCTCAATCCTCAAAGTTCAATCCTCAATACTAAATTTTCAATCCTCAATCCTCAATTCTCAATCTTCAATCCTCAACCCTCAATCCTCAATCCTCAATATTCAATCCTCAATCCTCAATCCTCAATCCTCATTCTTCAATCCTCAATCCACAATCCTCAATATTCAATCCTCAATACTCAATCTTCAATCCTCAATCCTCAATCCTCAATCCTCAATCCTCAATCCTCATTCCTCAATCCTCAATCTTCAACCCTCAATACTCAATCTTCAGTCCTCAATCCTCAATCCTCAATCCTCAATCCTCAATGCTCAATCCGTAATACCCAATCCTCAATCCTCAGTCCTCAAACCTCAATCCTGAATTCTCAAGCCTGAATCCTCAATCTTCAGACCTAAGTCCTCAACAATCAGTTGTCAATTCTCAATCCTCAATAGAATATCATCAATTCACAGTTTTCAATACTCAATACTCAATCTGCAATCTTTAGATCTCTATCCACAAACATCAATTCTCATCACTCAACCCTCAGCTCTCAGACCCCAATCCTTAATCTTCAATCCTCAATCCTCAATCCTCAATCCTTAATACTCAATACTCAATCCTCAATCGTCAATCCTCAATCCCCAATCCTTAATTTTTAATCCTCAATCCTCAATCCTCAATCCACAATCCTCAATATTAAAACCTCAATACTCAATCTTCAATCCTCAATCCGCAATCCTCAATCCTCAATCCTCAATCCTCAATTCTCAATCCTCAATCCTCAATCCTCAGACCTCAAACATCAATACTCAACCATCAGACCTCGTCCTCAATCCACAACCCTCAATCCTCAATCCTCAACCTTCAATCATCAATATTCAATCTTCAATCCTCAATCCTCAATCCTCAATCCTCAATCCTCAATCCTCAATCCTCAATGTTCAATCCTCAATCCTCAATCCTCAATCTTCAATCCTCAACCCTCAATCCTCAATCCTCAATCCTCAAACCTCAATCCTCAGTCCTCAAACCACAATCCTGAATCCTCAATCCTGAAACCTCAATCTTCAGCCCTCAGTCCTCAACAATCAGTTGTCAATCCTCAATGCTCAATAGAATATCCTCAGTTCAGAGTTTTCCATACGCTATACTCAATCTGCAATCTTCAAATCTCTATCCACAAACATCAATTCTCATCACTCAACCCTCAACACTCAGTCCCTAATCCTCAATCATCAATCCTCAATCCTCAATCCTCAATCCCCAGTCCTCAATCTTCAATCCTTAATACTCAATCTTCAATACTCAATCTTCAATCCTCAATCCTCAATCTCCAATCCTCAATCCTCAGTCCTCAATCCTCAATCCTCATTCTTCAATCCTCAATACCCAGTCCTCAATCTTCAATCCTAAATCCTCAATCCTCAATTCTCAATCCTCAATCCTCAGTCCTCAGTCCTCAAACCGCAATCCTCAACCCTCAGCCCTCATAGTCAATCCTCAATCCTCAATTCTCAATACTCAATCTTCAATCCTCAATACTGAATCTTCAATCCTCAATCCTCAATCCTCAATTCTCAATCCTCAATACTCAGTCCTCATAGTCAATCCTCAATCCTCAATCCTCAATCCTCAATCTTCAATCCTCAATACTGAATCTTCAATCCTCAATCCTCAATCCTCAATCCTCAATGTTCAATCCGCAATACCCAATCCTCAATCCTCAGTCCTCAAACCTCAATCCTGAATCCTCAATCCTGAATCCTCAATCTTCAGACCTAAGTCCTCAACAATCAGTTGTCAATTCTCAATCCTCAATAGAATATCATCAATTTACAGTTTTCAATACTCAATACTCAATCTGCAATCTTTAAATCTCTATCCACAATCATCAATTCTCATCACTCAACCCTCAACACTCAGTCCCCAATCCTCAATCTTCAATCCTCAATCCTCAATACTCAATCCTCAATCCTCAATCCTCAATCCTCAATCTTCAATCCTCAATACTCAATCATCAATCCTCAATCCTCAATCCTCAATCCTCAATCCTCAACCCTCAATCGTCAGTCTTCAAACCTCAATACTCAATCTTCAATCCTCAATACTGAATCTTCAATCCTCAATCCTCAATCCTCAATTCTCAATCCTCAATACTCAGTATTCAATCGTCAATCCTCAATCCTCAATCCTCATTCTTCAATCATCAATATTCAATCTTCAATCCTCAATCCTCGATCCTCAATCCTCAATCCTCAATCCTAAATCCTCAATCCTCAATCTTCAATCCTCAATACTCATTCTTCAATCCTCAACCCTCAATCCTCAATCCTTAATCCTCATTCTTCAATCCTCAATACCCAATCCTCAATCTTGAATCCTCAATCCTCAATCCTCAAATCTCGACCCTCAATCCTCAATCCTCAGAAATCAAACATCAATACTCAACCATCAGCCCTCGTCCTCAATCCACAGCCCTCAATCCTCAATCCTCAATCTTCAATCATCAATATTCAATCTTCAGTCCTCAATCATCAGTCGTCAATCCACAATCCTCAATCCTAAATGTTCAATCCGCAATACCCAATCCTCAATCCTCAGTCCTCAAACCTCAATCCTCGATGTTCAATCCTCAATCCTCAATCCTCAATCTTCAATCCTCAATCATCAATCCTCAATCCTCAATCCTCAATCCTCAAACCTCAATCCTCAGTCCTCAAACCACAATCCTGAATCCTCAATCCTGAAACCTCAATCTTCAGCCCTCAGTCCTCAACAATCAGTTGTCAATCCTCAATCCTCAATAGAATATCATCAATTCACAGTTTTCAATACTCAATACTCAATCTGCAATCCTGAAATCTCTATCCACAGACATCAATTCTCATCTCTCAACCCTCAACACTCAGTCCTCAATCTTCAATCCTCAATCCTCAATCCTCAAAGTTCAATCCTCAATACTCAATTTTCAATCCTCAATCCTCAATTCTCAATCTTCAATCCTCAACCCTCAATCCTCAATCCTCAATATTCAATCCTCAATCCTCAGTCCTCAATCCTCATTCTTCAAACCTCAATACCCAATCCTCAATCATCAATCCTCAATCCTGAATCCTCAATTCTCAATCCTCAATCCTCAGTCCTCAGTCCTCAAACCTCAATCCTCAACCCTCAGCCCTCATAGTCAATCCTCAATCCTCAAACCTCAATCCTCAATCTTCGATCCTCAATACTGAATCTTCAATCCTCAATCCTCAATCCTCAATTATTAATCTTCAATACTCAATCCTCAATCGTCAATCCTCAATCCCCAATCCTTAATGTTCAATCCTCAATCCTCAATCCTCTATCCACAATCCTCAATATTCAATCCTCAATACTCAATCTTCAATCCTCAATCCTCAATCCTCAATCCTCAATCCTCAATCCCCATTCCTCAATCCTCAATCCTCAATCCTCATTCTTCAATCCTCAATACCCAATCCTCAATCTTGAATCCTCAATACTCAATCCTCAATTCTCAATCCTCAATCCTCAATCCTCAGACCTCAAACATCAATACTCAACCCTCAGTCCTCGTCCTCAATCCTCAGCCCTCAATCCTCAATCCTCAATCTTCAATCATCAATATTCAATCTTCAGTCCTCAATCCTCAGTCCTCAATCCTCAATCCTCAATCCTCAATGCTCAATCCGCAATACCCAATCCTCAATCCTCAGTCCTCAAACCTCAATCCTGAATCCTCAATCCTGAATCCTCAATCTTCAGACCTAAGTCCACAACAATCAGATGTCAATTCTCAATCCTCAATAGAATATCATCAATTCACAGTTTTCAATACTCAATACTCAATCTGCAATCTTTAAATCTCTATCCAGAAACATCAATTCTCATCACTCAACCCTCAGCTCTCAGTCCCCAATCCTCAATCTTCAATCCTCAATCCTCAATCCTCAATTCTTAATCCTCAATACTCAATCCTCAATCGTCAATCCTCAATACCCAATCCTTAATTTTCAATCCTCAATCCTCAATTCTCAATCCACAATCCTCAATATTCAATCCTCAATATCCAATCTTCAATCCTCAATCCGCAATCCTCAATCCTCAATCCTCAATCCTCAATCCTCAATCCTCAACCTTGAATAATAAATACTCAATCTTCAATCCCCAATCCTCAATCTTCAATCCTCAATCCTCAATCCTCAATCTTGAATCCTCAATCCTCAATGCTCAATCCGTAATACCCAATCCTCAATCCTCAGTCCTCAAACCTCAATCCTGAATTCTCAAGCCTGAATCCTCAATCTTCAGACCTAAGTCCTCAACAATCAGTTGTCAATTCTCAATCCTCAATAGAATATCATCAATTCACAGTTTTCAATACTCAATACTCAATCTGCAATCTTTAGATCTCTATCCACAAACATCAATTCTCATCACTCAACCCTCAGCTCTCAGACCCCAATCCTCAATCTTCAATCCTCAATCCTCAATCCTCAATCCTTAATACTCAATACTCAATCCTCAATCGTCAATCCTCAATCCCCAATCCTTAATTTTCAATCCTCAATCCTCAATCCTCAATCCACAATCCTCAATATTCAATCCTCAATACTCAATCTTCAATCCTCAATCCGCAATCCTCAATCCTCAATCCTCAATCCTCAATTCTCAATCCTCAATCCTCAGTCCTCAGGCCTCAAACCGCAATCCTCAACCCTCAGCCCTCATAGCCAATCCTCAATCCTCAATTCTCAATACTCAATCTTCAATCCTCAATACTGAATCTTCAATCCTCAATCCTCAATCCTCATTTCTCAATCCTCAATACTCAGTCCTCATAGTCAATCCTCAATCCTCAATCCTCAATCCTCAATCTTCAATCCTCAATACTGAATCTTCAATCCTCAATCCTCAATCCTCAATCCTCAGTGTTCAATCCGCAATAGCCAATCCTCAATCCTCAGTCCTCAAACCTCAATCCTGAATCCTCAATCCTGAATCCTCAATCTTCAGACCTAAGTCCTCAACAATCAGTTGTCAATTCTCAATCCTCAATAGAATATCATCAATTTACAGTTTTCAATACGCAATACTCAATCTGAAATCTTTAAATCTCTATCCACAATCATCAATTCTCATCACTCAACCCTCAACACTCAGTCCCCAATCCTCAATCTTCAATCCTCAATCCTCAATACTCAATCCTCAATCCTCAATCCTCAATCTTCAATCCTCAATACTCAATCCTCAATCTTGAAACCTCAATCCTCAATCCTCAATTCTCAATCCTCAATCCTCAATCCTCAGACCTCAAACATCAATACTCAACCCTCAGTCCTCGTCCTCAATCCACAGCCCTCAATCATCAATCCTCAATCTTCAATCATCAATATTCAATCTTCAGCCCTCAACCCTCAGTCCTCAATCCTCAATCCTCAATCCTCAATGCTCAATCCGCAATACCCAATCCTCAATCCTCAGTCCTCAAACCTCAATCCTAAATCCTCAATCCTGAATCCTCAATCTTCAGACCTAAGTCCTCAACAATCAGTTGTCAATTCTCAATCCTCAATAGGATATCATCAATTCACAGTTTTCAATACTCAATACTCAATCTGCAATCTTTAGATCTCCATCCAAAAACATCAATTCTCATCACTCAACCCTCAGCTCTCAGACCCCAATCCGCAATCTTCAATCCTCAATCCTCAATCCTCAATCCTTAATCCTCAATACTCAATCCTCAATCGTCAATCCTCAATCCGCAATCCTCTATCCTCAATCCTCAATCCTCAATCCTCAATCCTCAACCTTGGATCCTCAATACTCAATCTTCAATTCCCAATCCTCAATCTTCAATCCTCAATCCTCAATCCTCAATCCTCAATTCTCAATCCTCAATCCTCAGTCCTCAGTCCTCAAACCTCAATCCTCAACCCTCAGCCATCATAGTCAATCCTCAATCCTCAATCCTCAATCCTCAATCCTCAATCCTCAATCCTCAATCTACAATCCTCAATACTGAATCTTCAATCCTCAATCCTCAATCCTCAATTATTAATCCTCAATACTCAATCCTCACTCGTCAATCCTCAATCCCCAATCCTTAATCTTCAATCCTCAATCCTCAATCCTCAATCCACAATCCTCAATATTCAATCCTCAATACTCAATCTTCAATCCTCAATCCTCAATCCTCAATCCTCAATCCTCAATCCTCATTCCTCAATCCTCAATCCTCAATCCTCATTCTTCAATCCTCAATACCCAATCCTCAATCATGAATCGTCAATCCTCAATCCTCAATTCTCAATCCTCAATCCTCAATTCTCAGACCTCAAACCTCAATTCTGAATCCTCAATCCTGAATTCTCAATCTTCAGCCCTCAGTCCTCAACAATCAGGTGACACTCCTCAATCCTCAATAGCATACCCTCAATTCGCAGTTTTCGATACACAATACTCAATGTGCAATCTTCAAATCTCTATCCACAAACATCAATTCTCATCACTCAACCCTCAGCACTCAGTCCTCAATGTTCAATTCTCAATCCTCAATCCTCAATCTTCAATCCTCAATACTCAATCTTCAATCCCCAATCCTCAATCTTCAATCCTCAATCCTCAATCCTCAATCCTCAACCCTCAATCGTCAGTCATCAAACCTCAATACTCAAACTTCAATCCTCAATCCTCAATCCTCAATCCTCAAGCCTCATCCTTCAATCCTCGATACCCAATCCTCAATCTTCAATACTCAATCCTCAATCCTCAGTCCTCAGTCCTCAAACCGCAATCCTCAATCCTCAGCCCTCACAGTCAATCCTCAATCCTCAATTCTCAATACTCAATCTTCAATCCTCAATACTGAATCTTCAATCCTCAATCCTCAATCCTCAATTCTCAATCCTCAATACTCAGTCCTCAATCGTCAATCCTCAATCCTCAATCCTCAATCTTCAATCCTCAATCCTGAATCCTCAATTCTCAATCCTCAATCCTCAGTCCTCAGTCCTCAAACATCAATCCTCAACCCTCAGCCCTCATAGTCAACCCTCAACCCTCAATCCTCAATCCTCACTCTTCAATCCTCAATACTGAATCTTCAATCCTCAATCCTCAATCCTCAATTCTTAATCCTCAATACTCAATCCTCAATCCTCAATCCTCAATCCCCAATCCTTAATCTTCATTCCTCAATCCTCAATCCTCAATCCACAATCCTCAATATTCAATCCTCAATACTCAATCTTCAATCCTCAATCCTCAATCCTCAATCCTCATTCCTCAATCCTCAATCTTCAACCCTCAGTACTCAATCTTCAGTCCTCAATCCTCAATCCTCAATCCTCAATCCTCATTCTTCAATCCTCAATACCCAATCCTCAATCTTGAAACCTCAATCCTCAATCCTCAATTCTCAATCCTCAATCCTCAATCCTCAGACCTCAAACATCAATACTCAACCCTCAGTCCTCGTCCTCAATCCACAGCCCTCAATCATCAATCCTCAATCTTCAATCATCAATATTCAATCTTCAGCCCTCAACCCTCAGTCCTCAATCCTCAATCCTCAATCCTCAATGCTCAATCCGCAATACCCAATCCTCAATCCTCAGTCCTCAAACCTCAATCCTGAATCCTCAATCCTGAATCCTCAATCTTCAGACCTAAGTCCTCAACAATCAGTTGTCAATTCTCAATCCTCAATAGAATATCATCAATTCACAGTTTTCAATACTCAATACTCAATCTGCAATATTTAGATCTCTATCCACAAACATCAATTCTCATCACTCAACCCTCAGCCCTCAGACCCCAATCCTGAATATTCAATCCTCAATCCTCAATCCTCAATCCTTAATCCTCAATACTCAATCCTCAATCGTCAATCCTCAATCCCCAATCCTTAACTTTCAATCCTCAATTCTCAATCCTCAATCCACAATCCTCAATATTCAATCCTCAATACTCAATCTTCAATCCTCAATCCGCAATCCTCAATCCTCAATCCTCAATCCTCAATCCTCAATCCTCAATCTTGAATCCTCAATACTCAATCTTCAATCCCCAATCCTCAATCTTCAATCCTCAATCCTCAATCCTCAATCCTCAACCCTCAATCGTCAGTCATCAAACCTCAATACTCAAACTTCAATCCTCAATCCTCAATCCTCAATCCTCAAGCCTCATCCTTCAATCCTCGATACCCAATCCTCAATCTTCAATACTCAATCCTCAATCCTCAATTCTCAATACTCGATCCTCAGTCCTCAGTCCTCAAACCTCAATCCTCAACGCTCAGCTCTCATCCACAATCCTCAATCCTCAATCCTCAATTCTCAATCCTCAATCCTCAATATTCAATCCTCAATAATCAATCTTCAATCCTCAATCCTCAGTACTCAAACCTCAATTCTCAATCCTCAATCCTGAATCCTCAATCTTCAGCCCTCAGTCCTCAACAATCAGGTGACAATCCTCATTCCTCAATAGAATATCCTCAATTCGCAGTTTTCGATACACAATACTCAATCTGCAATCTTCAAATCTCTATCCACAAACATCAATTCTGATCACTCAACCCTCAACACTCAGTCCTCAATGTTCAATCCTCAATCCTCAATCCTCAATCTTCAATCCTCAATACTCAATCTTCAATCCTCAATCCTCAATCCTCAATCCTCAATCCTCATTCTTCAATCCTCAATACCCAATCCTCAATCTTCAGTCCTCAATCCTCAATCCCCAATTCTCAATCCTCAATCCTCAATCCTCAGACCTCAAACATCAATCCTCAACCGTCAGTCCTCGTCCTCAATCCTCAACACTCAATCCTAAATCCTCAATCTTCAATCGTCAATACTAAATCTTCAATCCTCACTCTTCAGTCCTCAATCCTCAATCCTCAATCCTCAATGTTCCACACAACCCTCAACCATCAATCCTCAATACTCAACAATCAAGACTCAATTCTCAATACTCAGTAGAATATCCTGAATTCTCATGGTTCAATACTCAATCCACAAATTCAATAATCAAATCTCAATCCTCACACATCAATCCTCAACACTCAATCCTCTACACTCAGTCCTCTCTCTTCAATCCTCCATCCTCAACCATCAATCCTCAAGCGTCAATCCTCAATCCTCAATCCTCAACCCTCAATCCTCAGTCCTCAATCCTCAATCCCGAATCCTCAATCCTGAATCCTCAATCTTCAGCCCTCAGTCCTCAACAATTAATTGTCAATCCTCAATCCTCAATAGAATATCCTCAATTCACAGTTTTCAATACTCAATCCCCATTCTTCAATCTTCAAATCTCAATCCACAAACATCAATTCCCATCACTCAACCCTCAACACAAAGTCCTCAATATTCAATCCACAATCCTCAATCCTCAATCTTCAATCCTCAATCCTCAATCCTCAATCTTCAATCCTCAATCCTCAATCCTCAATCCTCAATAGCCAATCTTCAATCTTCAATGCTCAATCTTCAATCCTCAATCCTCAATCTTCAATCCTCAATCCTCAGTCCTCAATCCTCAATCCTCATTCTTCAATCCTCAATACCCAGTCCTCAATCTTCAATCCTAAATCCTCAATCCTCAATTCTCAATCCTCAATCCTCAGTCCTCAGTCCTCAAACCGCAATCCTCAACCCTCAGCCCTCATAGTCAATCCTCAATCCTCAATTCTCAATACTCAATCTTCAATCCTCAATACTGAATCTTCAATACTCAATCCTCAATCCTCAATTCTCAATCCTCAATCCTCAGTCCTCAGTCCTCAAACCGCAATCCTCAACCCTCAGCCCTCATAGTCAATCCTCAATCCTCAATTCTCAATACTCAATCTTCAATCCTCAATACTGAATCTTCAATACTCAATCCTCTATGCTCAATCCTCAATCTTCAATCCTCAATACTCAATCATCAATCCTCAATCCTCAATCCTCAATCCTCAATCCTCAACCCTCAATCGTCAGTCTTCAAACCTCAATACTCAATCTTCAATCCTCAATCCTCAATCCTCAATCCTCAAGCCTCATCCTTCAATCCTCAATACCCAATCCTCAATCTTCAATACTCAATCCTCAATCCTCAATTCTTGATACTCAATCCTCAGTCCTCAGTCCTCAAACCTCAATCCTCAACGCTCAGCTCTCATCCTCAATCCTCAATCCTCAATCGTCAATCCTCAATCCTCAATATTGAATCCTCAATAATCAATCTTCAATCCTCAATCCTCAGTCCTCAAACCTCAATTCTGAATCCTCAATCCTGAATCCTCAATCTTCAGCCCTCAGTCCTCAACAATCAATTGTCAATCCTCAATCCTCAATATTCAATCCTCAATACTCAACCTTCAATCCTCAATCCGCAATCATCAATCCTCAATTCTCAATAGTCAGTCATCAATCCTCAATCTTCAATACTCAATCGTCAATCCTCTGTCCTCAATCCTCAACCCTCAATCCTCGTTCCTCAAACCTCAATCCTCAACCCCCACTCCCCATCCGCAATTATCAATTCTCAATCCTGAATCCTCAACACTCAATCTTCAATCCTCAATAATCTATCTCCAATCCTAGATCCCCAATCCCCAATCCTCAATCCTTAATCCTCAATCTTCAATCCTCAATCCCTGTCCTCAATCTTCAATCCTCAATGCTCAGTCCTCAATCCTCAATCTTCAATCCTCAATCTTCAATCCTCAATCCTCAGTCTTCAATCCTCACTACTCGACAATCAATACTCAATTCTCAATACTCAGTAGAATATCCTGAATTCTCATGGTTCAATACTCAATCCACAAATTCAATAATCAAATCTCAATCCTCAAACATCAATCCTCAACACTCAATCCTCTACACTCAGTCCTCTCTCTTCAATCCTCCATCCTCAACCATCAATCCTCAAGCGTCAATCCTCAATCCTCAATCCTCAACCCTCAATCCTCAGTCCTCAAACCTCAATCCCGAATCCTCAATCCTGAATCCTCAATCTTCAGCCCTCAGTCCTCAACAATCAATTGTCAATCCTCAATCCTCAATAGAATATCCTCAATTCACAGTTTTCAATACTCAATCCCCATTCTTCAATCTTCAAATCTCAATCCACAAACATCAATTCCCATCACTCAACCCTCAACACAAAGTCCTCAATATTCAATCCTCAATCCTCAATCCTCAATCTTCAATCTTCAATCCTCAATCCTCAATCTTCAATCCTCAATCCTCAATCCTCAATCCTCAATAGCCAATCTTCAATCTTCAATGCTCAATCTTCAATCCTCAATCCTCAATCTTCAATCCTCAATCCTCAGTCCTCAATCCTCAATCCTCATTCTTCAATCCTCAATACCCAGTCCTCAATCTTCAATCCTAAATCCTCAATCCTCAATTCTCAATCCTCAATCCTCAGTCCTCAGTCCTCAAACCGCAATCCTCAACCCTCAGCCCTCATAGTCAATCCTCAATCCTCAATTCTCAATACTCAATCTTCAATCCTCAATACTGAATCTTCAATACTCAATCCTCTATGCTCAATCCTCAATCTTCAATCCTCAATAGTCAATCATCAATCCTCAATCCTCAATCCTCAATCCTCAATCCTCAACCCTCAATCGTCAGTCTTCAAACCTCAATACTCAATCTTCAATCCTCAATCCTCAATCCTCAATCCTCAAGCCACATCCTTCAATCCTCAATACCCAATCCTCAATCTTCAATACTCAATCCTCAATCCTCAATCCTCAATTCTTGATACTCAATCCTCAGTCCTCAGTCCTCAAACCTCAATCCTCAACGCTCAGCTCTCATCCTCAATCCTCAATCCTCAATCGTCAATCCTCAATCCTCAATCTTCAATCCTCAATAATCTATCTGCAATCCTAGATCCCCAATCCCCAATCCTCAATCCTTAATCCTCAATCTTCAATCCTCAATCCCTGTCCTCAATCTTCAATCCTCAATGCTCAGTCCTCAATCCTCAATCTTCAATCCTCAATCTTCAGTCCTCAACCCTCAATCTTCAATCCTCAATCCTCAGTCCTCAATCCTCAATCCTCATTCTTCAATCATCAATATTCAATCTTCAATCCTCAATCCTCAATCCTCAACCCTCAACCCTCAATCCTTAATCCTCATTCTTCAATCCTCAATACCCAATCCTCAATCTTGAATCCTCAATCCTCAATCCTCAATTCTCGATCCTCAATCCTCAATCCTCAATACTCAATCTTCAATCCTCAAAGCTCAATCCTCAGCATTCAATCTTCAATACTCAATCTTCAATCCTCAATCCTCAGTCCTCATCCTCAATCCTCAATCCTAAATCCTCAATCTTCAATCGTCAATACTAAATCTTCAATCCTCACTCTTCAGTCCTCAATCCTCAATCCTCAATCCTCAATATTCCACACAACCCTCAACCATCAATCCTCAATACTCAACCATCAATACTCAAGCGTCAATCCTCAATCCTCAATTCTCAACCCTCAATCCTCAGTCCTCAAACCTCAAACCCGAATCCTCAACCCTGAATCCTCAATCTTCAGCCCTCAGTCCTCAACAATCAATTGTCAATCCTCAATCCTCAATAGAATATCCTCAATTCACAGTTTTCAATACCCAATCCCCATACTTCAATCTCCAAATCTCAATCCACAAACATCAATTCCCATCACTCAACCCTGAACACTAAGACCTCAATATTCAATCCACAATCCTCAATCCTCAATCATCAATCCTCAATCCTCAATCCTCAATCCTCAATCGTCATTACTCAATCCTCAATCGTCAATCCTCAATCCCCAATCCTCAATCTTCAATCCTCAATCCTCAATCCTCAATCCTCAATAGCCAATCTTCAATCCTCAATACTCAATCTTCAATCCTCAATCATCAATCCTCAGTCCTCAATCCTCAATCGTCAATCCTCAATCCTCAATCCTCAATTCTCAATCCTCAATCCTCAATCCTCAGACCTCAAACATCAATACTCAACCATCAGACCTCGTCCTCAATCCACAACCCTCAATCCTCAATCCTCAACATTCAATCATCAATATTCAATCTTCAATCCTCAATCCTCAATCCTCAATCCTCAATCCTCAATCCTCAATGTTCAATCCTCAATCCTCAATCCTCAATCTTCAATCCTCAACCCTCAATCCTCAATCCTCATTCTTCAATCCTCAACCCTCAATCCTCAATCCTTAATCCTCATTCTTCAATCCTCAATACCCAATCCTCAATCTTGAATCCTCAATCCTCAATCCTCAATTCTCGATCCTCAATCCTCAATCCTCAGAAATCAAACATCAATACTCAACCATCAGCCCTCGTCCTCAATCGACAGCCCTCAATCCTCAATCCTCAATCTTCAATCATCAATATTCAATCTTCAGTCCTCAATCATCAGTCCTCAATCCTCAATCCTCAATCCTAAATGTTCAATCCGCAATACCCAATCCTCAATCCTCAGTCCTCAAACCTCAATCCTCAATGTTCAATCCTCAATCCTCAATCCTCAATCTTCAATCCTCAATCATCAATCCTCAATCCTCAATCCTCAATCCTCAAACCTCAATCCTCAGTCCTCAAACCACAATCCTGAATCCTCAATCCTGAAACCTCAATCTTCAGCCCTCAGTCCTCAACAATCAGTTGTCAATCCTCAATCCTCAATAGAATATCCTCAGTTCAGAGTTTTCCATACGCAATACTCACTCTGCAATCTTCAAATCTCTATCCACAAACATCAATTCTCATCACTCAACCCTCAACACTCAGTCCCCAATCCTCAATCTTCAATCCTCAATCCTCAATCCTCGATCCCCAATCCTCAATCTTCAATCCTCAATCCTCAATCCTCAATCCTCATTTTTCAATCCTCAATACCCAACCCTCAATCTTCAATCCTCAATCCTAAATCCTCAATTCTCAATCCTCAATCCTCAGTCCTCAGCCCTAAAACCTCAACCATCAACACTCAGCCCTCATCCTCAATCCTCAATCCTCATTCCTCAATCCTCAACCTTCAATCCTCAATTCTCAATCTTCAATGCTCAATCCTCTATCCTCAACTCTCAATCCTCAACCCTCTGTCCACAGTCCTCAAACCTCAATCCTCAAACCTCAGCCCTCATCCTCAATCCTCAATCTTCAATCCTCAATCCTCAACCCTCAATCCTCAACTCTCAATCCTCAGTCCTCAGTCCTCAATCCTCAATCCTCAACCCTCAGCCCTCATCGTCAATCCTCAATCCTCAATCCTCAATCATCAATCCTCAATCCTCAATCCTCAATCCTCAATCGTCATTACTCAATCCTCAATCGTCAATCCTCAATCCCCAATCCTCAATCTTCAATCCTCAATCCTCAATCCTCAATCCTCAATAGCCAATCTTCAATCCTCAATAGCCAATCTTCAATCCTCAATACTCAATCTTCAATCCTCAATCGTCAATCCTCAATCCCCAATCCTTAATCTTCAATCCTCAATCCTCAATCCTCAATCCACAATCCTCAATATTCAATCCTCAATACTCAATCGTCAATCCTCAATCCTCAATCCTCAATCTTCAATCCTCAATCCTCAATCCTCAATCCTCATTCTTCAATCCTCAATACCCAATCCTCAATCTTCAATCCTCAATCCTAAATCCTCAATTCTCAATCCTCAATCCTCAGTCCTCAGCCCTAAAACCTTAACAATCAACCCTCAGCCCTCATCCTCAATCCTCAATCCTCATTCCTCAATCCTCAACCTTCAATCCTCAATTCTCAATCTTCAATGCTCAATCCTCTATCCTCAATTCTCAATCCTCAACCCTCTGTCCACTGTCCTCAAACCTCAATCCTCAAACCTCAGCCCTCATCCTCAATCCTCAATCCTCAATATTCAATCCTCAACCCTCAATCCTCAACACTCAATCCTCAGTCCTCAGTCCTCAATCCTCAATCCTCAACCCTCAGCCCTCATCGTCAATCCTCAATCCTCAATGTTCAATCCTCAATACCCAATCCTCGGTCTTCAATCCTCAATCCTCAATCCTCAATGTTCAATCCTCAATCCTCAATCCTCAATCATCAATCCTCAATTCTCAATCCTCAATCCTCAATCCTCAAACCTCAATCCTCAGTCCTCAAACCACAATCCTGAATCCTCAATCCTGAAACCTCAATCTTCAGCCCTCAGTCCTCAACAATCAGTTGTCAATCCTTAATCCTCAATAGAATATCATCAATTCACAGTTTTCAATACTCAATACTCAATCTGCAATCTTTAAATCTCTATCCACAAACATCAATCCTCATCTCTCAACCCTCAACACTCAGTCCTCAATCTTCAATCCTCAATCCTCAATCCTCAAAGTTCAATCCTCAATACTAAATTTTCAATCCTCAATCCTCAATTCTCAATCTTCAATCCTCAACCCTCAATCCTCAATCCTCAATATTCAATCCTCAATCCTCAATCCTCAATCCTCATTCTTCAATCCTCAATCCACAATCCTCAATATTCAATCCTCAATACTCAATCTTCAATCCTCAATCCTCAATCCTCAATCCTCAATCCTCAATCCTCATTCCTCAATCCTCAATCTTCAACCCTCAATACTCAATCTTCAGTCCTCAATCCTCAATCCTCAATCCTCAATCCTCAATGCTCAATCCGTAATACCCAATCCTCAATCCTCAGTCCTCAAACCTCAATCCTGAATTCTCAAGCCTGAATCCTCAATCTTCAGACCTAAGTCCTCAACAATCAGTTGTCAATTCTCAATCCTCAATAGAATATCATCAATTCACAGTTTTCAATACTCAATACTCAATCTGCAATCTTTAGATCTCTATCCACAAACATCAATTCTCATCACTCAACCCTCAGCTCTCAGACCCCAATCCTCAATCTTCAATCCTCAATCCTCAATCCTCAATCCTTAATACTCAATACTCAATCCTCAATCGTCAATCCTCAATCCCCAATCCTTAATTTTTAATCCTCAATCCTCAATCCTCAATCCACAATCCTCAATATTAAAACCTCAATACTCAATCTTCAATCCTCAATCCGCAATCCTCAATCCTCAATCCTCAATCCTCAATTCTCAATCCTCAATCCTCAATCCTCAGACCTCAAACATCAATACTCAACCATCAGACCTCGTCCTCAATCCACAACCCTCAATCCTCAATCCTCAACCTTCAATCATCAATATTCAATCTTCAATCCTCAATCCTCAATCCTCAATCCTCAATCCTCAATCCTCAATCCTCAATGTTCAATCCTCAATCCTCAATCCTCAATCTTCAATCCTCAACCCTCAATCCTCAATCCTCAATCCTCAAACCTCAATCCTCAGTCCTCAAACCACAATCCTGAATCCTCAATCCTGAAACCTCAATCTTCAGCCCTCAGTCCTCAACAATCAGTTGTCAATCCTCAATGCTCAATACAATATCCTCAGTTCAGAGTTTTCCATACGCTATACTCAATCTGCAATCTTCAAATCTCTATCCACAAACATCAATTCTCATCACTCAACCCTCAACACTCAGTCCCTAATCCTCAATCATCAATCCTCAATCCTCAATCCTCAATCCCCAGTCCTCAATCTTCAATCCTTAATACTCAATCTTCAATACTCAATCTTCAATCCTCAATCCTCAATCTCCAATCCTCAATCCTCAGTCCTCAATCCTCAATCCTCATTCTTCAATCCTCAATACCCAGTCCTCAATCTTCAATCCTAAATCCTCAATCCTCAATTCTCAATCCTCAATCCTCAGTCCTCAGTCCTCAAACCGCAATCCTCAACCCTCAGCCCTCATAGTCAATCCTCAATCCTCAATTCTCAATACTCAATCTTCAATCCTCAATACTGAATCTTCAATCCTCAATCCTCAATCCTCAATTCTCAATCCTCAATACTCAGTCCTCATAGTCAATCCTCAATCCTCAATCCTCAATCCTCAATCTTCAATCCTCAATACTGAATCTTCAATCCTCAATCCTCAATCCTCAATCCTCAATGTTCAATCCGCAATACCCAATCCTCAATCCTCAGTCCTCAAACCTCAATCCTGAATCCTCAATCCTGAATCCTCAATCTTCAGACCTAAGTCCTCAACAATCAGTTGTCAATTCTCAATCCTCAATAGAATATCATCAATTTACAGTTTTCAATACTCAATACTCAATCTGCAATCTTTAAATCTCTATCCACAATCATCAATTCTCATCACTCAACCCTCAACACTCAGTCCCCAATCCTCAATCTTCAATCCTCAATCCTCAATCCTCAATCCCCAATCCTCAATCTTCAATCCTCAATCCTCAATCCTCAATACTCATTCTTCAATCCTCAATACCCAATCCTCAATCTTCAATCCTCAATCCTAAATCCTCAATTCTCAATCCTCAATCCTCAGTCCTCAGCCCTAAAACCTTAACCATCAGCCCTCAGCCCTCATCCTCAATCCTCAATCCTCATACCTCAATCCTCAACCTTCAATCCTCAATTCTAAATCTTCAATGCTCAATCCTCTATCCTCAATTCTCAATCCTCAACCCTCTGTCCACAGTCCTCAAACCTCAATCCTCAAACCTCAGCCCTCATCCTCAATCCTCAATCCTCAATCCTCAATCCTCAACCCTCAATCCTCAACACTCAATCCTCAGTCCTCAGTCCTCAATCCTCAATCCTCAACCCTCAGCCCTCATCGTCAATCCTCAATCCTCAATGTTCAATCCTCAATACCCAATCCTCGGTCTTCAATCCTCAATCCTCAATCCTCAATGTTCAATCCTCAATCCTCAATCCTCAATCATCAATCCTCAATTCTCAATCCTCAATCCTCAATCCTCAATCCTCAAACCTCAATCCTCAGTCCTCAAACCACAATCCTGAATCCTCAATCCTGAAACCTCAATCTTCAGCCCTCAGTCCTCAACAATCAGTTGTCAATCCTCAATCCTCAATAGAATATCATCAACTCACAGTTTTCAATACTCAATACTCAATCTGAAATCCTGAAATCTCTATCCACAAACATCAATTCTCATCTCTCAACCCTCAACACTCAGTCCTCAATCTTCAATCCTCAATCCTCAATCCTCAAAGTTCAATCCTCAATACTCAATTTTCAATCCTCAATCCTCAATTCTCAATCTTCAATCCTCAACCCTCTATCCTCAATCCTCAATATTCAATCCTCAATCCACAATCCTCAATCTTCAATCCTCAATCCTCAATCCCCAGTTCTCAATCCTCAATCCTCAATGCTCAATCCTCAACCTTCAATCCTCAATACTCAATCTTCAATCGTCAATCCTCAGTCCTCATACTCAATCCTCAATCCTCAATCCTCAATCCTCAATCCTCAATCTTCAATCCTCAATACTCAATCTTCAATCGTCAATCCTCAATCCTCAGACATCAAACCTCAATTCTGAATCCTCAATACTGAATCCTCAATCTTCAGCCCTCAGTCCTCAACAATCAGGTGACAATCCTCAATCGGCAATAGAATATCCTCAATCCGCAGTTTTCGATACACAATACTCAATCTGCAACCTTCAAATCTGTATCCACAAACATCAATTCTCATCACTCTACCCTCAACACTCAGTCCTCAATGTTCAATTCTCAATCCTCAATCCTCAATCTTCAATCCTCAATACTCAATCTTCAATCCTCAATCCTCAATCCTCAATCCTCAGTCCTCATTCTTCAATCCTCAATACCCAATCCTCAATCTTCAATCCTCAATCCTCAATCCCCAGTTCTCAATCCTCAATCCTCAATCCTCAGACCTCAAACATCAATACTCAACCCTCAGGACTCGTCCTCAATCCACTACCCTCAATCCTCAATCCTCAATCTTCAATCATCAATATTCAATCTTCAATCCTCAATCCTCAATCCTCGATCCTCAATCCTCAATCCTCAATGTTCAGTCCTCAATACCCGATCCTCAATCTTCAATCCTCAGTCCTCAGTCCTCAATGTTCAATCCTCAATCCTCAATCCTCAATCTTCAATCCTCAATCCTCAATCCTCAATCCTCAATCATCAATCCTCAAACCTCAATCCTCAGTCCTCAAACCGCAATCATGAATCCTCAATCCTGAAACCTCAATCTTCAGACCTCAGTCCTCAACAATCAGTTGTCAATCCTCAATCCTCAATAGAATATCCTCAGTTCAGAGTTTTCCATACGCAATACACAATCTGCAATCTTCAAATCTCTATCCACAAATATCAATTCTCATCACTCAACCCTCAACACTCAGTCCCCAATCCTCAATATTCAATCCTTAATCCTCAATCCTCAATTCTCAATCCTCAATCCTCATTCCTCAATCCTCAATCTTCAACCCTCAATGCTCAATCTTCAGTCCACAATCCTCAATCCTCAATCCTCAATCCTCATTCTTCAATCCTCAATACCCAACCCTCAGTCTTGAATCCTCAATCCTCAATCCTCAATTCTCAATCCTCAATCCTAAATCCTCAGACCTCAAACATCAATACTCAACCCTCAGTCCTCGTCCTTAATCCACAGCCCTCAATCCTCAATCCTCAATCTTCAATCATCAATATTCAATCTTCAGTCCTCAACCCTCAGTCCTCCATCCTCAATCCTCAATCCTCAATAGTCAATCCGTAATACCCAATCCTCAATCCTCAGTCCTCAAACCTCAATCCTGAATTCTCAAGCCTGAATCCTCAATCTTCAGACCTAAGTCCTCAACAATCAGTTGTCAATTCTCAATCCTCAATAGAATATCATCAATTCACAGTTTTCAATACTCAATACTCAATCTGCAATCTTTAGATCTCTATCCACAAACATCAATTCTCATCACTCAACCCTCAGCTCTCAGACCCCAATCCTCAATCTTCAATCCTCAATCCTCAATCCTCAATCCTTAATACTCAATACTCAATCCTCAATCGTCAATCCTCAATCCCCAATCCTTAATTTTCAATCCTCAATCCTCAATCCTCAATCCACAATCCTCAATATTCGAACCTCAATACTCAATCTTCAATCCTCAATCCGCAATCCTCAATCCTCAATCCTCAATCCTCAATTCTCAATCCTCAATCCTCAATCCTCAGACCTCAAACATCAATACTCAACCATCAGACCTCGTCCTCAATCCACAACCCTCAATCCTCAATCCTCAACCTTCAATCATCAATATTCAATCTTCAATCCTCAATCCTCGATCCTCAATCCTCAATCCTCAATCCGCAATCCTCAATGTTCAATCCGCAATCCTCAATCCTCAATCTTCAATCCTCAACCCTCAATCCTCAATCCTCAATCCTCAAACCTCAATCCTCAGTCCTCAAACCACAATCCTGAATCCTCAATCCTGAAACCTCAATCTTCAGCCCTCAGTCCTCAACAATCAGTTGTCAATCCTCAATGCTCAATAGAATATCCTCAGTTCAGAGTTTTCCATACGCAATACTCAATCTGCAATCTTCAAATCTCTATCCACAAACATCAATCCTCATCACTCAACCCTCAACACTCAGTCCCCAATCCTCAATCTTCAATCCTCAATCCTCAATCCTCAATCCCCAGTCCTCAATCTTCAATCCTTAATACTCAATCTTCAATGCTCAATCTTCAATCCTCAATCCTCAATCTCCAATCCTCAATCCTCAGTCCTCAATCCTCAATCCTCATTCTTCAATCCTCAATACCCAGTCCTCAATCTTCAATCCTAAATCCTCAATCCTCAATTCTCAATCCTCAATCCTCAGTCCTCAGTCCTCAAACCGCAATCCTCAACCCTCAGCCCTCATAGTCAATCCTCAATCCTCAATTCTCAATACTCAATCTTCAATCCTCAATACTGAATCTTCAATCCTCAATCCTCAATCCTCAATTCTCAATCCTCAATACTCAGTCCTCATAGTCAATCCTCAATCCTCAATCCTCAATCCTCAATCTTCAATCCTCAATACTGAATCTTCAATCCTCAATCCTCAATCCTCAATCCTCAATGTTCAATCCGCAATAGCCAATCCTCAATCCTCAGTCCTCAAACCTCAATCCTGAATCCTCAATCCTGAATCCTCAATCTTCAGACCTAAGTCCTCAACAATCAGTTGTCAATTCTCAATCCTCAATAGAATATCATCAATTTACAGTTTTCAATACTCAATACTCAATCTGCGATCTTTAAATCTCTATCCACAATCATCAATTCTCATCACTCAACCCTCAACACTCAGTCCCCAATCCTCAATCTTCAATCCTCAATCCTCAATACTCAATCCTCAATCCTCAATCCTCAATCCTCAATCTTCAATCCTCAATACTCAATCATCAATCCTCAATCCTCAATCCTCAATCCTCAATCCTCAACCCTCAATCGTCAGTCTTCAAACCTCAATACTCAATCTTCAATCCTCAATACTGAATCTTCAATCCTCAATCCTCAATCCTCAATTCTCAATCCTCAATACTCAGTATTCAATCGTCAATCCTCAATCCTCAATCCTCATTCTTCAATCATCAATATTCAATCTTCAATCCTCAATCCTCGATCCTCAATCCTCAATCCTCAATCCTAAATCCTCAATCCTCAATCTTCAATCCTCAATACTCATTCTTCAATCCTCAACCCTCAATCCTCAATCCTTAATCCTCATTCTTCAATCCTCAATACCCAATCCTCAATCTTGAATCCTCAATCCTCAATCCTCAAATCTCGACCCTCAATCCTCAATCCTCAGAAATCAAACATCAATACTCAACCATCAGCCCTCGTCCTCAATCCACAGCCCTCAATCCTCAATCCTCAATCTTCAATCATCAATATTCAATCTTCAGTCCTCAATCATCAGTCGTCAATCCACAATCCTCAATCCTAAATGTTCAATCCGCAATACCCAATCCTCAATCCTCAGTCCTCAAACCTCAATCCTCGATGTTCAATCCTCAATCCTCAATCCTCAATCTTCAATCCTCAATCATCAATCCTCAATCCTCAATCCTCAATCCTCAAACCTCAATCCTCAGTCCTCAAACCACAATCCTGAATCCTCAATCCTGAAACCTCAATCTTCAGCCCTCAGTCCTCAACAATCAGTTGTCAATCCTCAATCCTCAATAGAATATCATCAATTCACAGTTTTCAATACTCAATACTCAATCTGCAATCCTGAAATCTCTATCCACAGACATCAATTCTCATCTCTCAACCCTCAACACTCAGTCCTCAATCTTCAATCCTCAATCCTCAATCCTCAAAGTTCAATCCTCAATACTCAATTTTCAATCCTCAATCCTCAATTCTCAATCTTCAATCCTCAACCCTCAATCCTCAATCCTCAATATTCAATCCTCAATCCTCAGTCCTCAATCCTCATTCTTCAAACCTCAATACCCAATCCTCAATCATCAATCCTCAATCCTGAATCCTCAATTCTCAATCCTCAATCCTCAGTCCTCAGTCCTCAAACCTCAATCCTCAACCCTCAGCCCTCATAGTCAATCCTCAATCCTCAAACCTCAATCCTCAATCTTCAATCCTCAATACTGAATCTTCAATCCTCAATCCTCAATCCTCAATTATTAATCTTCAATACTCAATCCTCAATCGTCAATCCTCAATCCCCAATCCTTAATGTTCAATCCTCACTCCTCAATCCTCTATCCACAATCCTCAATATTCAATCCTCAATACTCAATCTTCAATCCTCAATCCTCAATCCTCAATCCTCAATCCTCAATCCCCATTCCTCAATCCTCAATCCTCAATCCTCATTCTTCAATCCTCAATACCCAATCCTCAATCTTGAATCCTCAATACTCAATCCTCAATTCTCAATCCTCAATCCTCAATCCTCAGACCTCAAACATCAATACTCAACCCTCAGTCCTCGTCCTCAATCCTCAGCCCTCAATCCTCAATCCTCAATCTTCAATCATCAATATTCAATCTTCAGTCCTCAATCCTCAGTCCTCAATCCTCAATCCTCAATCCTCAATGCTCAATCCGCAATACCCAATCCTCAATCCTCAGTCCTCAAACCTCAATCCTGAATCCTCAATCCTGAATCCTCAATCTTCAGACCTAAGTCCACAACAATCAGATGTCAATTCTCAATCCTCAATAGAATATCATCAATTCACAGTTTTCAATACTCAATACTCAATCTGCAATCTTTAAATCTCTATCCAGAAACATCAATTCTCATCACTCAACCCTCAGCTCTCAGTCCCCAATCCTCAATCTTCAATCCTCAATCCTCAATCCTCAATTCTTAATCCTCAATACTCAATCCTCAATCGTCAATCCTCAATACCCAATCCTTAATTTTCAATCCTCAATCCTCAATTCTCAATCCACAATCCTCAATATTCAATCCTCAATATCCAATCTTCAATCCTCAATCCGCAATCCTCAATCCTCAATCCTCAATCCTCAATCCTCAATCCTCAACCTTGAATAATAAATACTCAATCTTCAATCCCCAATCCTCAATCTTCAATCCTCAATCCTCAATCCTCAATCTTGAATCCTCAATCCTCAATGCTCAATCCGTAATACCCAATCCTCAATCCTCAGTCCTCAAACCTCAATCCTGAATTCTCAAGCCTGAATCCTCAATCTTCAGACCTAAGTCCTCAACAATCAGTTGTCAAATCTCAATCCTCAATAGAATATCATCAATTCACAGTTTTCAATACTCAATACTCAATCTGCAATCTTTAGATCTCTATCCACAAACATCAATTCTCATCACTCAACCCTCAGCTCTCAGACCCCAATCCTCAATCTTCAATCCTCAATCCTCAATCCTCAATCCTTAATACTCAATACTCAATCCTCAATCGTCAATCCTCAATCCCCAATCCTTAATTTTCAATCCTCAATCCTCAATCCTCAATCCACAATCCTCAATATTCAATCCTCAATACTCAATCTTCAATCCTCAATCCGCAATCCTCAATCCTCAATCCTCAATCCTCAATTCTCAATCCTCAATCCTCAGTCCTCAGGCCTCAAACCGCAATCCTCAACCCTCAGCCCTCATAGCCAATCCTCAATCCTCAATTCTCAATACTCAATCTTCAATCCTCAATACTGAATCTTCAATCCTCAATCCTCAATCCTCATTTCTCAATCCTCAATACTCAGTCCTCATAGTCAATCCTCAATCCTCAATCCTCAATCCTCAATCTTCAATCCTCAATACTGAATCTTCAATCCTCAATCCTCAATCCTCAATCCTCAGTGTTCAATCCGCAATAGCCAATCCTCAATCCTCAGTCCTCAAACCTCAATCCTGAATCCTCAATCCTGAATCCTCAATCTTCAGACCTAAGTCCTCAACAATCAGTTGTCAATTCTCAATCCTCAATAGAATATCATCAATTTATAGTTTTCAATACGCAATACTCAATCTGAAATCTTTAAATCTCTATCCACAATCATCAATTCTCATCACTCAACCCTCAACACTCAGTCCCCAATCCTCAATCTTCAATCCTCAATCCTCAATACTCAATCCTCAATCCTCAATCCTCAATCTTCAATCCTCAATACTCAATCCTCAATCTTGAAACCTCAATCCTCAATCCTCAATTCTCAATCCTCAATCCTCAATCCTCAGACCTCAAACATCAATACTCAACCCTCAGTCCTCGTCCTCAATCCACAGCCCTCAATCATCAATCCTCAATCTTCAATCATCAATATTCAATCTTCAGCCCTCAACCCTCAGTCCTCAATCCTCAATCCTCAATCCTCAATGCTCAATCCGCAATACCCAATCCTCAATCCTCAGTCCTCAAACCTCAATCCTAAATCCTCAATCCTGAATCCTCAATCTTCAGACCTAAGTCCTCAACAATCAGTTGTCAATTCTCAATCCTCAATAGGATATCATCAATTCACAGTTTTCAATACTCAATACTCAATCTGCAATCTTTAGATCTCCATCCAAAAACATCAATTCACATCACTCAACCCTCAGCTCTCAGACCCCAATCCGCAATCTTCAATCCTCAATCCTCAATCCTCAATCCTTAATCCTCAATACTCAATCCTCAATCGTCAATCCTCAATCCGCAATCCTCTATCCTCAATCCTCAATCCTCAATCCTCAATCCTCAATCTTGGATCCTCAATACTCAATCTTCAATTCCCAATCCTCAATCTTCAATCCTCAATCCTCAATCCTCAATCCTCAATTCTCAATCCTCAATCCTCAGTCCTCAGTCCTCAAACCTCAATCCTCAACCCTCAGCCATCATAGTCAATCCTCAATCCTCAATCCTCAATCCTCAATCCTCAATCCTCAATCCTCAATCTACAATCCTCAATACTGAATCTTCAATCCTCAATCCTCAATCCTCAATTATTAATCCTCAATACTCAATCCTCACT
Source organism: Calliopsis andreniformis (assembly GCF_051401765.1). Taxonomy (NCBI): domain Eukaryota; kingdom Metazoa; phylum Arthropoda; class Insecta; order Hymenoptera; family Andrenidae; genus Calliopsis; species Calliopsis andreniformis. The sequence continues at coordinate 613,830 of NW_027480515.1, read as the reverse complement.
CGTCAATCCTCAATCCCCAATCCTTAATCTTCAATCCTCAATCCTCAATCCTCAATCCACAATCCTCAATATTCAATCCTCAATACTCAATCTTCAATCCTCAATCCTCAATCCTCAATCCTCAATCCTCAATCCTCATTCCTCAATCCTCAATCCTCAATCCTCATTCTTCAATCCTCAATACCCAATCCTCAATCATGAATCGTCAATCCTCAATCCTCAATTCTCAATCCTCAATCCTCAATTCTCAGACCTCAAACCTCAATTCTGAATCCTCAATCCTGAATTCTCAATCTTCAGCCCTCAGTCCTCAACAATCAGGTGACACTCCTCAATCCTCAATAGCATACCCTCAATTCGCAGTTTTCGATACACAATACTCAATGTGCAATCTTCAAATCTCTATCCACAAACATCAATTCTCATCACTCAACCCTCAGCACTCAGTCCTCAATGTTCAATTCTCAATCCTCAATCCTCAATCTTCAATCCTCAATACTCAGACTCAATCCTCAATCCTCATTCTTCAATCCTCAATACGCAGTCCTCAATCTTCAATCCTAAATCCTCAATCCTCAATTCTCAATCCTCAACCCTCAGTCCTCAGTCCTCAAACCGCAATCCTCAATCCTCAGCCCTCACAGTCAATCCTCAATCCTCAATTCTCAATACTCAATCTTCAATCCTCAATACTGAATCTTCAATCCTCAATCCTCAATCCTCAATTCTCAATCCTCAATACTCAGTCCTCAATCGTCAATCCTCAATCCTCAATCCTCAATCTTCAATCCTCAATCCTGAATCCTCAATTCTCAATCCTCAATCCTCAGTCCTCAGTCCTCAAACATCAATCCTCAACCCTCAGCCCTCATAGTCAACCCTCAATCCTCAATCCTCAATCCTCACTCTTCAATCCTCAATACTGAATCTTCAATCCTCAATCCTCAATCCTCAATTCTTAATCCTCAATACTCAATCCTCAATCCTCAATCCTCAATCCCCAATCCTTAATCTTCATTCCTCAATCCTCAATCCTCAATCCACAATCCTCAATATTCAATCCTCAATACTCAATCTTCAATCCTCAATCCTCAATCCTCAATCCTCATTCCTCAATCCTCAATCTTCAACCCTCAGTACTCAATCTTCAGTCCTCAATCCTCAATCCTCAATCCTCAATCCTCATTCTTCAATCCTCAATACCCAATCCTCAATCTTGAAACCTCAATCCTCAATCCTCAATTCTCAATCCTCAATCCTCAATCCTCAGACCTCAAACATCAATACTCAACCCTCAGTCCTCGTCCTCAATCCACAGCCCTCAATCATCAATCCTCAATCTTCAATCATCAATATTCAATCTTCAGCCCTCAACCCTCAGTCCTCAATCCTCAATCCTCAATCCTCAATGCTCAATCCGCAATACCCAATCCTCAATCCTCAGTCCTCAAACCTCAATCCTGAATCCTCAATCCTGAATCCTCAATCTTCAGACCTAAGTCCTCAACAATCAGTTGTCAATTCTCAATCCTCAATAGAATATCATCAATTCACAGTTTTCAATACTCAATACTCAATCTGCAATATTTAGATCTCTATCCACAAACATCAATTCTCATCACTCAACCCTCAGCCCTCAGACCCCAATCCTGAATATTCAATCCTCAATCCTCAATCCTCAATCCTTAATCCTCAATACTCAATCCTCAATCGTCAATCCTCAATCCCCAATCCTTAACTTTCAATCCTCAATTCTCAATCCTCAATCCACAATCCTCAATATTCAATCCTCAATACTCAATCTTCAATCCTCAATCCGCAATCCTCAATCCTCAATCCTCAATCCTCAATCCTCAATCCTCAATCTTGAATCCTCAATACTCAATCTTCAATCCCCAATCCTCAATCTTCAATCCTCAATCCTCAATCCTCAATCCTCAACCCTCAATCGTCAGTCATCAAACCTCAATACTCAAACTTCAATCCTCAATCCTCAATCCTCAATCCTCAAGCCTCATCCTTCAATCCTCGATACCCAATCCTCAATCTTCAATACTCAATCCTCAATCCTCAATTCTCAATACTCGATCCTCAGTCCTCAGTCCTCAAACCTCAATCCTCAACGCTCAGCTCTCATCCACAATCCTCAATCCTCAATCCTCAATTCTCAATCCTCAATCCTCAATATTCAATCCTCAATAATCAATCTTCAATCCTCAATCCTCAGTACTCAAACCTCAATTCTCAATCCTCAATCCTGAATCCTCAATCTTCAGCCCTCAGTCCTCAACAATCAGGTGACAATCCTCATTCCTCAATAGAATATCCTCAATTCGCAGTTTTCGATACACAATACTCAATCTGCAATCTTCAAATCTCTATCCACAAACATCAATTCTGATCACTCAACCCTCAACACTCAGTCCTCAATGTTCAATCCTCAATCCTCAATCCTCAATCTTCAATCCTCAATACTCAATCTTCAATCCTCAATCCTCAATCCTCAATCCTCAATCCTCATTCTTCAATCCTCAATACCCAATCCTCAATCTTCAGTCCTCAATCCTCAATCCCCAATTCTCAATCCTCAATCCTCAATCCTCAGACCTCAAACATCAATCCTCAACCGTCAGTCCTCGTCCTCAATCCTCAACACTCAATCCTAAATCCTCAATCTTCAATCGTCAATACTAAATCTTCAATCCTCACTCTTCAGTCCTCAATCCTCAATCCTCAATCCTCAATGTTCCACACAACCCTCAACCATCAATCCTCAATACTCAACAATCAAGACTCAATTCTCAATACTCAGTAGAATATCCTGAATTCTCATGGTTCAATACTCAATCCACAAATTCAATAATCAAATCTCAATCCTCACACATCAATCCTCAACACTCAATCCTCTACACTCAGTCCTCTCTCTTCAATCCTCCATCCTCAACCATCAATCCTCAAGCGTCAATCCTCAATCCTCAATCCTCAACCCTCAATCCTCAGTCCTCAATCCTCAATCCCGAATCCTCAATCCTGAATCCTCAATCTTCAGCCCTCAGTCCTCAACAATTAATTGTCAATCCTCAATCCTCAATAGAATATCCTCAATTCACAGTTTTCAATACTCAATCCCCATTCTTCAATCTTCAAATCTCAATCCACAAACATCAATTCCCATCACTCAACCCTCAACACAAAGTCCTCAATATTCAATCCACAATCCTCAATCCTCAATCTTCAATCCTCAATCCTCAATCCTCAATCTTCAATCCTCAATCCTCAATCCTCAATCCTCAATAGCCAATCTTCAATCTTCAATGCTCAATCTTCAATCCTCAATCCTCAATCTTCAATCCTCAATCCTCAGTCCTCAATCCTCAATCCTCATTCTTCAATCCTCAATACCCAGTCCTCAATCTTCAATCCTAAATCCTCAATCCTCAATTCTCAATCCTCAATCCTCAGTCCTCAGTCCTCAAACCGCAATCCTCAACCCTCAGCCCTCATAGTCAATCCTCAATCCTCAATTCTCAATACTCAATCTTCAATCCTCAATACTGAATCTTCAATACTCAATCCTCAATCCTCAATTCTCAATCCTCAATCCTCAGTCCTCAGTCCTCAAACCGCAATCCTCAACCCTCAGCCCTCATAGTCAATCCTCAATCCTCAATTCTCAATACTCAATCTTCAATCCTCAATACTGAATCTTCAATACTCAATCCTCTATGCTCAATCCTCAATCTTCAATCCTCAATACTCAATCATCAATCCTCAATCCTCAATCCTCAATCCTCAATCCTCAACCCTCAATCGTCAGTCTTCAAACCTCAATACTCAATCTTCAATCCTCAATCCTCAATCCTCAATCCTCAAGCCTCATCCTTCAATCCTCAATACCCAATCCTCAATCTTCAATACTCAATCCTCAATCCTCAATTCTTGATACTCAATCCTCAGTCCTCAGTCCTCAAACCTCAATCCTCAACGCTCAGCTCTCATCCTCAATCCTCAATCCTCAATCGTCAATCCTCAATCCTCAATATTGAATCCTCAATAATCAATCTTCAATCCTCAATCCTCAGTCCTCAAACCTCAATTCTGAATCCTCAATCCTGAATCCTCAATCTTCAGCCCTCAGTCCTCAACAATCAATTGTCAATCCTCAATCCTCAATATTCAATCCTCAATACTCAACCTTCAATCCTCAATCCGCAATCATCAATCCTCAATTCTCAATAGTCAGTCATCAATCCTCAATCTTCAATACTCAATCGTCAATCCTCTGTCCTCAATCCTCAACCCTCAATCCTCGTTCCTCAAACCTCAATCCTCAACCCCCACTCCCCATCCGCAATTATCAATTCTCAATCCTGAATCCTCAACACTCAATCTTCAATCCTCAATAATCTATCTCCAATCCTAGATCCCCAATCCCCAATCCTCAATCCTTAATCCTCAATCTTCAATCCTCAATCCCTGTCCTCAATCTTCAATCCTCAATGCTCATTCCTCAATCCTCAATCTTCAATCCTCAATCTTCAATCCTCAATCCTCAGTCTTCAATCCTCACTACTCGACAATCAATACTCAATTCTCAATACTCAGTAGAATATCCTGAATTCTCATGGTTCAATACTCAATCCACAAATTCAATAATCAAATCTCAATCCTCAAACATCAATCCTCAACACTCAATCCTCTACACTCAGTCCTCTCTCTTCAATCCTCCATCCTCAACCATCAATCCTCAAGCGTCAATCCTCAATCCTCAATCCTCAACCCTCAATCCTCAGTCCTCAAACCTCAATCCCGAATCCTCAATCCTGAATCCTCAATCTTCAGCCCTCAGTCCTCAACAATCAATTGTCAATCCTCAATCCTCAATAGAATATCCTCAATTCACAGTTTTCAATACTCAATCCCCATTCTTCAATCTTCAAATCTCAATCCACAAACATCAATTCCCATCACTCAACCCTCAACACAAAGTCCTCAATATTCAATCCTCAATCCTCAATCCTCAATCTTCAATCTTCAATCCTCAATCCTCAATCTTCAATCCTCAATCCTCAATCCTCAATCCTCAATAGCCAATCTTCAATCTTCAATGCTCAATCTTCAATCCTCAATCCTCAATCTTCAATCCTCAATCCTCAGTCCTCAATCCTCAATCCTCATTCTTCAATCCTCAATACCCAGTCCTCAATCTTCAATCCTAAATCCTCAATCCTCAATTCTCAATCCTCAATCCTCAGTCCTCAGTCCTCAAACCGCAATCCTCAACCCTCAGCCCTCATAGTCAATCCTCAATCCTCAATTCTCAATACTCAATCTTCAATCCTCAATACTGAATCTTCAATACTCAATCCTCTATGCTCAATCCTCAATCTTCAATCCTCAATAGTCAATCATCAATCCTCAATCCTCAATCCTCAATCCTCAATCCTCAACCCTCAATCGTCAGTCTTCAAACCTCAATACTCAATCTTCAATCCTCAATCCTCAATCCTCAATCCTCAAGCCTCATCCTTCAATCCTCAATACCCAATCCTCAATCTTCAATACTCAATCCTCAATCCTCAATCCTCAATTCTTGATACTCAATCCTCAGTCCTCAGTCCTCAAACCTCAATCCTCAACGCTCAGCTCTCATCCTCAATCCTCAATCCTCAATCGTCAATCCTCAATCCTCAATCTTCAATCCTCAATAATCTATCTGCAATCCTAGATCCCCAATCCCCAATCCTCAATCCTTAATCCTCAATCTTCAATCCTCAATCCCTGTCCTCAATCTTCAATCCTCAATGCTCAGTCCTCAATCCTCAATCTTCAATCCTCAATCTTCAGTCCTCAATCCTCAATCTTCAATCCTCAATCCTCAGTCCTCAATCCTCAATCCTCATTCTTCAATCATCAATATTCAATCTTCAATCCTCAATCCTCAATCCTCAATCCTCAATCCTCAATCCTCAACCCTCAATCCTCAATCTTCAATCCTGAGTACTCATTCTTCAATCCTCAACCCTCAACCCTCAATCCTTAATCCTCATTCTTCAATCCTCAATACCCAATCCTCAATCTTGAATCCTCAATCCTCAATCCTCAATTCTCGATCCTCAATCCTCAATCCTCAATACTCAATCTTCAATCCTCAAAGCTCAATCCTCAGCATTCAATCTTCAATACTCAATCTTCAATCCTCAATCCTCAGTCCTCATCCTCAATCCTCAATCCTAAATCCTCAATCTTCAATCGTCAATACTAAATCTTCAATCCTCACTCTTCAGTCCTCAATCCTCAATCCTCAATCCTCAATATTCCACACAACCCTCAACCATCAATCCTCAATACTCAACCATCAATACTCAAGCGTCAATCCTCAATCCTCAATTCTCAACCCTCAATCCTCAGTCCTCAAACCTCAAACCCGAATCCTCAACCCTGAATCCTCAATCTTCAGCCCTCAGTCCTCAACAATCAATTGTCAATCCTCAATCCTCAATAGAATATCCTCAATTCACAGTTTTCAATACCCAATCCCCATACTTCAATCTCCAAATCTCAATCCACAAACATCAATTCCCATCACTCAACCCTCAACACTAAGACCTCAATATTCAATCCACAATCCTCAATCCTCAATCATCAATCCTCAATCCTCAATCCTCAATCCTCAATCGTCATTACTCAATCCTCAATCGTCAATCCTCAATCCCCAATCCTCAATCTTCAATCCTCAATCCTCAATCCTCAATCCTCAATAGCCAATCTTCAATCCTCAATACTCAATCTTCAATCCTCAATCATCAATCCTCAGTCCTCAATCCTCAATCGTCAATCCTCAATCCTCAATCCTCAATTCTCAATCCTCAATCCTCAATCCTCAGACCTCAAACATCAATACTCAACCATCAGACCTCGTCCTCAATCCACAACCCTCAATCCTCAATCCTCAACATTCAATCATCAATATTCAATCTTCAATCCTCAATCCTCAATCCTCAATCCTCAATCCTCAATCCTCAATGTTCAATCCTCAATCCTCAATCCTCAATCTTCAATCCTCAACCCTCAATCCTCAATCCTCATTCTTCAATCCTCAACCCTCAATCCTCAATCCTTAATCCTCATTCTTCAATCCTCAATACCCAATCCTCAATCTTGAATCCTCAATCCTCAATCCTCAATTCTCGATCCTCAATCCTCAATCCTCAGAAATCAAACATCAATACTCAACCATCAGCCCTCGTCCTCAATCGACAGCCCTCAATCCTCAATCCTCAATCTTCAATCATCAATATTCAATCTTCAGTCCTCAATCATCAGTCCTCAATCCTCAATCCTCAATCCTAAATGTTCAATCCGCAATACCCAATCCTCAATCCTCAGTCCTCAAACCTCAATCCTCAATGTTCAATCCTCAATCCTCAATCCTCAATCTTCAATCCTCAATCATCAATTCTCAATCCTCAATCCTCAATCCTCAAACCTCAATCCTCAGTCCTCAAACCACAATCCTGAATCCTCAATCCTGAAACCTCAATCTTCAGCCCTCAGTCCTCAACAATCAGTTGTCAATCCTCAATCCTCAATAGAATATCCTCAGTTCAGAGTTTTCCATACGCAATACTCACTCTGCAATCTTCAAATCTCTATCCACAAACATCAATTCTCATCACTCAACCCTCAACACTCAGTCCCCAATCCTCAATCTTCAATCCTCAATCCTCAATCCTCGATCCCCAATCCTCAATCTTCAATCCTCAATCCTCAATCCTCAATCCTCATTTTTCAATCCTCAATACCCAATCCTCAATCTTCAATCCTCAATCCTAAATCCTCAATTCTCAATCCTCAATCCTCAGTCCTCAGCCCTAAAACCTCAACCATCAACACTCAGCCCTCATCCTCAATCCTCAATCCTCATTCCTCAATCCTCAACCTTCAATCCTCAATTCTCAATCTTCAATGCTCAATCCTCTATCCTCAACTCTCAATCCTCAACCCTCTGTCCACAGTCCTCAAACCTCAATCCTCAAACCTCAGCCCTCATCCTCAATCCTCAATCTTCAATCCTCAATCCTCAACCCTCAATCCTCAACACTCAATCCTCAGTCCTCAGTCCTCAATCCTCAATCCTCAACCCTCAGCCCTCATCGTCAATCCTCAATCCTCAATCCTCAATCATCAATCCTCAATCCTCAATCCTCAATCCTCAATCGTCATTACTCAATCCTCAATCGTCAATCCTCAATCCCCAATCCTCAATCTTCAATCCTCAATCCTCAATCCTCAATCCTCAATAGCCAATCTTCAATCCTCAATACTCAATCTTCAATCCTCAATCATCAATCCTCAGTCCTCAATCCTCAATCGTCAATCCTCAATCCTCAATCCTCAATCCTCAATTCTCAATCCTCAATCCTCAATCCTCAGACCTCAAACATCAATACTCAACCATCAGACCTCGTCCTCAATCCACAACCCTCAATCCTCAATCCTCAACATTCAATCATCAATATTCAATCTTCAATCCTCAATCCTCAATCCTCAATCCTCAATCCTCAATCCTCAATGTTCAATCCTCAATCCTCAATCCTCAATCTTCAATCCTCAACCCTCAATCCTCAATCCTCATTCTTCAATCCTCAACCCTCAATCCTCAATCCTTAATCCTCATTCTTCAATCCTCAATACCCAATCCTCAATCTTGAATCCTCAATCCTCACCCCTCAATTCTCGATCCTCAATCCTCAATCCTCAGAAATCAAACATCAATACTCAACCATCAGCCCTCGTCCTCAATCCACAGCCCTCAATCCTCAATCCTCAATCTTCAATCATCAATATTCAATCTTCAGTCCTCAATCATCAGTCCTCAATCCTCAATCCTCAATCCTAAATGTTCAATCCGCAATACCCAATCCTCAATCCTCAGTCCTCAAACCTCAATCCTCAATGTTCAATCCTCAATCCTCAATCCTCAATCTTCAATCCTCAATCATCAATCCTCAATCCTCAATCCTCAATCCTCAAACCTCAATCCTCAGTCCTCAAACCACAATCCTGAATCCTCAATCCTGAAACCTCAATCTTCAGCCCTCAGTCCTCAACAATCAGTTGTCAATCCTCAATCCTCAATAGAATATCCTCAGTTCAGAGTTTTCCATACGCAATACTCACTCTGCAATCTTCAAATCTCTATCCACAAACATCAATTCTCATCACTCAACCCTCAACACTCAGTCCCCAATCCTCAATCTTCAATCCTCAATCCTCAATCCTCGATCCCCAATCCTCAATCTTCAATCCTCAATCCTCAATCCTCAATCCTCATTCTTCAATCCTCAATACCCAATCCTCAATCTTCAATCCTCAATCCTAAATCCTCAATTCTCAATCCTCAATCCTCAGTCCTCAGCCCTAAAACCTCAACCATCAACACTCAGCCCTCATCCTCAATCCTCAATCCTCATTCCTCAATCCTCAACCTTCAATCCTCAATTCTCAATCTTCAATGCTCAATCCTCTATCCTCAATTCTCAATCCTCAACCCTCTGTCCACAGTCCTCAAACCTCAATCCTCAAACCTCAGCCCTCATCCTCAATCCTCAATCTTCAATCCTCAATCCTCAACCCTCAATCCTCAACACTCAATCCTCAGTCCTCAGTCCTCAATCCTCAATCCTCAACCCTCAGCCCTCATCGTCAATCCTCAATCCTCAATGTTCAATCCTCAATACCCATTCCTCAGTCTTCAATCCTCAATCCTCAATCCTCAATGTTCAATCCTCAATCCTCAATCCTCAATCATCAATCCTCAATCCTCAATCCTCAATCCTCAATCCTCAATCCTCAAACCTCAATCCTCAGTCCTCAAACCACAATCCTGAATCCTCAATCCTGAAACCTCAATCTTCAGCCCTCAGTCCTCAACAATCAGATGTCAATCCTCAATCCTCAATAGAATATCCTCAGTTCAGAGTTTTCCATACGCAATACTCAATCTGCAATCTTCAAATCTCTATCCACAAACATCAATTCTCATCACTCAACCCTCAACACTCAGTCCCCAGTCCTCAATATTCAATCCTCAATCCTCAATCCTCCATCCCCAATCCTCAATCTTCAATCCTAAATCCTCAATCCTCAATCCTCATTCTTCAATCCTCAATACCCAATCCTCAATCTTCAATCCTCAATCTTAAATCCTCAATTCTCAATCCTCAATCCTCAGTCCTCAGTCCTAAAACCTCAACCATCAACCCTCAGCCCTCATCCTCAATCCTCAATCCACATTCCTCAATCCTCAACCTTCAATCCTCAATTCTCAATCTTCAATACTCAATCCTCAATCCTCAATTCTGAATCCTCAATCCTCAGTCCACAGTCCTCAAACCTCAATCCTCAAACCTCAGCCCTCATCCTCAATCCTCAATCCTCAATCCTCAATCCTCAATCCTCAATCTTCAATCCTCAATCCCCAATCCTTAATCTTCAATCCTCAATCATCAACCCTCAATCCACAATCCTCAATCTTCAATCCCCAATCCTCAATCTTCAATCCTCAATCCTCAATACTCAATCCTCAATCCTCAATCCTCAATCCCCAATCCTTAATCTTGAATCCTCAATACCCAATCTTCAATCCTCGATCCTCAATCCTCAATCCTCAATCCTCAATCCTCAATCCTCAATTCTCAATCCTTAATCTTCAATCCTCAATCCTCAATCCTCAATCCACAATCCTCAATATTCAATCCTCAATACTCAATCTTCAATCCTCAATCCTCAATCCTCAATCATCAATCCTCAATCCTCATTCCTCAATCCTCAATCCTCAATCCTCATTCTTCAATCCTCAATACCCAATCCTCAATCTTGACTCCTCAATCCTCAATCCTCAATTCTCAATCCTCAATCCTCAATCCTCAGACCTCAAACCTCAATTCCGAATCCTCAATCCTGAATTCTCAATCTTCAGCCCTCAGTCCTCAACAATCAGGAGACAATCCTCAATCCTCAATAGAATATCCTCAATTCGCAGTTTTCGATACACAATACTCAATTTGCAATCTTCAAATCTCCATCCACAAACATCAATTCTCATCATTCAACCCTCAACACTCAGTCCTCAATGTTCAATCCTCAATCCTCAATCCTCAATCTTCAATCCTCAATACTCAATCTTCAATCCTCAATCCTCAATCCTCAATCCTCAGTCCTCATTCTTCAATCCTCAATACCCAATCCTCAATCTTCAATCCTCAATCCTCAATCCTCAATCCTCAATCACCTATCCTCAATCTTCAATCCTCAAACCTCAATCCTCAATACTCATTCTTTAATCCTCAATACCCAATCCTCAATCTTCAATCCTCAATCCTCAATCCTCAGTGATCAATCCTCAATCTTCAATACTCAATCGTCAATCCACAGTCCTCAATCCTCAACCCTCAATCCTCGTTCCTCAAACCTCGGTCCTCAACCCTCAGTCCCCATCCTCAACTCTCAATTCTCAACCCTCAATCATCAACCCTCAATCTTCAATCCTCAATCCCCATCCTCAATCTTCAATCCTCAATGCTCAATCCTCAATCCTCAATCCTCAATCCTCAATCCTCAGTCCTCAATCATCAATCCTCAATCCTCAGTCCTCAATCTTCAATCATCCATACTCAATCTTCAATCCTCAATCCTCAATTCTCAATCGTCAATACACAATCCTCAATCTTCAATCCTCAATCTTCAATCCTCAATACTCAAACCTCAATCCTCAACCCTCAGTCCCCATCCTCAATTCTCAATTCTCAATCCTGAATGCTCAACCCTCAATCTTCAATCCTCAATAATCAATCTCCAATCCTAGATCCCCAGTCCCCAATCCTCAATCCTTAATCCTCAATCTTCAATCCTCAATCCCTGTCCTCAATCTTCAATCCTCAATGCTCAGTCCTCAATCCTCAATCCTCAGTCCTCAATCCTCAATCCTCAATCCACAAACCTCAATCCTCAACCGTCAGACCTCGTTCTCAATCCCCAACACTCAATCCTCAATCCTCAGTCTTCAATCGTCAAAACTAAATCTTCAATCCTCAATCTTCAGTCCTCAATCCTCAATCCTCAATCCTCAATATTCAACACACAACCCTCAACCATCAATCCTCAATACTCAACCATCAATACTCAATTCTCAATACTCAATAGAATATCCTGAATTCTCAGGGTTCAATACACAATCCACAATATTCAATAATCAAATCTCAATCCTCAAACATCAATTCTCAACACTCAATCCTCAACACTCAGTCCTCTCCCTTCAATCCTCCATCCTCAACCATCAATCCTCAAGCGTCAATCCTCAATCCTCAATCCTCAACCCTCAATCCTCAGTCCTCAAACCTCAATCCTCAATCATCAATCCTCAAACCTCAATCCTCAGTCCTCAAACCACAATCCTGAAACCACAATCCTGAAACCTCAATCATCAGCCCTCAGTCCTCAGCAATCAGTTGTCAATCCTCAATCCTCAATAGAATATCCTCAGTTCAGAGCTTTCCATACGCAATACTCAATCTGCAATCTTGAAATCTCTATCCACAAACATCAATTCTCATCACTCAACCCTCAACACTCAGTCCCCAATTCTCAATCTTCAATTCTCAATCCTCAATCCTCAATGCCCAATCCTCAATCTTCAATCCTCAATACTCAATCTTCAATCCTCAATCCTCAATCCTCAATCCTCAATCTCAATCCTCAATCCTCAATCCTCAATCCTCAATCCTCATTCTTCAATCCTCAATACCCAGACCTCAATCTTCAATCCTAAATCCTCAATCCTCAATTCTCAATCCTCAATCCTCAGTCCTCAGTCCTCAAACCTCAATCCTCAACCCTCAGCCCTCATAGTCAATCGTCAATCCTCAATCCTCAATCCTCAATCTTCAATCCTCAATACTGAATCTTCAATCCTTAATCCTCAATCCTCAATTATTAATACTCAATACTCAATACTCAATCGTCAATCCTCAATCCCCAATCCTTAATCTTCAATCCTCAATCCTCAATCCTCAATCCACAATCCTCAATATTCAATCCTCAATACTCAATCTTCAATCCTCAATCCTCAATCCTCAATCATCAATCCTCAATCCTCATTCCTCAATCCTCAATCCTCAATCCTCATTCTTCAATCCTCAATACCCAATCCTCAATCTTGAATCCTCAATCCTCAATCCTCAATTCTCAATCCTCAATCCTCAATCCTCAGACCTCAAACCTCAATTCCGAATCCTCAATCCTGAATTCTCAATCTTCAGCCCTCAGTCCTCAACAATCAGGAGACAATCCTCAATCCTCAATAGAATATCCTCAATTCGCAGTTTTCGATACACTATACTCAATTTGCAATCTTCAAATCTCCATCCACAAACATCAATTCTCATCACTCAACCCTCAACACTCAGTCCTCAATGTTCAATCCTCAATCCTCAATCCTCAATCTTCAATCCTCAATGCTCAATCTTCAATCCTCAATCCTCAATCCTCAATCCTCAGTCCTCATTCTTCAATCCTCAATACCCAATCCTCAATCTACAATCCTCAATCCTCAATCCTCAATCCTCAATCACCTATCCTCAATCTTCAATCCTCAAACCTCAATCCTCAATACTCATTCTTTAATCCTCAATACCCAATCCTCAATCTTCAATCCTCAATCCTCAATCCTCAATCGTCATTCGTCAATCCTCAATCGTCAATCCTCAATCCCCAATCTTCAATCTTCAATCCTCAATCCTCAATCCTCAATCCTCAATAGTCAAACTTCAATCCTCAATCCTCAGTCCTCAATCCTCAATCGTCAATCCTCAATCCTCAATCTTCAATCCTGAATCCTCAATCCTCAATCCTCAATCCTCAATCCTCAATCCTCAGTCCTCAAACCACAATCCTGAATCCTCAATCCTGAATCCTCAATCTTCAGCGCCCTGTCCTCAACAATCAGATATCAATCCTCAATCCTCAATAGAATATCCTCAGTTCGGAGTTTTCCATACGCAATACTCAATCTGCAATCTTCAAATCTCTATCCACAAACATCAATTCTCATCACTCAACCCTCAACACTCAGTCCCCAATCCTCAAACTACAATCCTCAATCCTCAATCCTCAATCCTCAATCCTCATTCTTCAATCCTCAATACCCAGTCCTCAATCTTCAATCCTCAATCCTCAATCCTCAATCTTCAATCCTCAATCCTCAATCCTCTATCCTCAATCCTCATTCTTCAATCCCCAATACCCAATCCTCAATCTTCAATCCTCAATCCTGAATCCTCAATTCTCAATCCTCAATCCTCAGTCCTCAGTCCTCAAACCTCAATCCTCAACCCTCAGCCCTCATAGTCATTCGTCAATCCTCAATCCTCAATCCTCAATCTTCAATCCTCAATACTGAATCTTCAATCCTCAATCCTCAATCCTCAATTCTTAATCCTCAATACTCAATCCTCAATCCTCAATCCTCAATCCCCAATCCTTAATCTTCAATCCTCAATCCTCAATCCTCAATCCACAATCCTCAATATTCAATCCTCAATACTCAATCTTCAATCCTCAATCCTCAATCCTCAATCCTCAATCCTCAATCCTCATTCCTCAATCCTCGATCTTCAACCCTCAATACTCAATCTTCAGTCCACAATCCTCAATCCTCAATCCTCAATCCTCATTCTTCAATCCTCAATACCCAATCCTCAGTCTTGAATCCTCAATCCTCAATCCTCAATTCTCAATCCTCAATCCTAAATCCTCAGACCTCAAACATCAATACTCAACCCTCAGTCCTCGTCCTCAATCCACAGCCCTCAATCCTCAATCCTCAATCTTCAATCATCAATATTCAATCTTCAGTCCTCAACCCTCAGTCCTCAATCCTCAATCCTCAATCCTCAATGCTCAATCCGTAATACCCAATCCTCAATCCTCAGTCCTCAAACCTCAATCCTGAATCCTCAAGCCTGGATCCTCAATCTTCAGACCTAAGTCCTCAACAATCAGTTGTCAATTCTCAATCCTCAATAGAATATCATCAATTCACAGTTTTCAATACTCAATACTCAATCTGCAATCTTTAGATCTCTATCCACAAACCTCAATTCTCATCACTCAACCCTCAGCTCTCAGACCCCAATCCTCAATCTTCAATCCTCAATCCTCAATCCTCAATCCTTAATCCTCAATACTCAATCCTCAATCGTCAATCCTCAATCCCCAATCCTTAATTTTCAATCCTCAATCCTCAATCCTCAACCCACAATCCTCAATATTCAATCCTCAATACTCAATCTTCAATCCTCAATCCGCAATCCTCAATCCTCAATCCTCAGTCCTCAGTCCTCAAACCTCAATCCTCAACCCTGAGCCCTCATAGTCATTCCTCAATCCTCAATCCTCAATCCTCAATCTTCAATCCTCAATACTGAATCTTCAATCCTCAAATCTCAATCCTCAACATTCAATCCTCAATACTCAATCTTCAATCGTCAATCCTCAGTCCTCATCCTCAATCCTCAATCCTAAATCCTCAATCTTCAATCGTCAATACTAAATCTTCAATCCTCACTCTTCAGTCCTCAATCCCCAATACCCAATCCTCAATCTTCAATCCTCAATCCTGAATCCTCAATTCTCAATCCTCAATCCTCAGTCCTCAGTCCGCAAACCTCAATCCTCAATATTCAATCCTCAATCCTCAATCCTCAGACCTCAAACCTCAATTCTGAAACCTCAATCCTGAATCCTCAATCTTCAGCCCTCAGTCCTCAACAATCAGGTGACAATCCTCAATCCTCAATAGAATATCCTCAATTCGCAGTTTTCGATACACAATACTCAATCTGCAATCTTCAAATCTCTATCCACAAACATCAATTCTCATCACTCAACCCTCTGTTCAATCCTCAATCCTCAATCCTCAATCGTCATTACTCAATCCTCAATCGTCAATCCTCAATCCCCAATCCTCAATCTTCAATCCTCAATCCTCAATCCTCAATCCTCAATAGCCAATCTTCAATCCTCAATACTCAATCTTCAATCCTCAATCATCAATCCTCAGTCCTGAATCCTCAATCGTCAATCCTCAATCCTCAATCCTCAATTCTCAATCCTCAATCCTCAATCCTCAGACCTCAAACATCAATACTCAACCATCAGACCTCGTCCTCAATCCACAACCCTCAATCGTCAATCCTCAACCTTCAATCATCAATATTCAATCTTCAATCCTCAATCCTCAATCCTCAATCCTCAATCCTCAATCCTCAATGTTCAATCTTCAATCCTCAATCCTCAATCCTCAATCTTCAATCCTCAACCCTCAATCCTCAATCCTCATTCTTCAATCCTCAACCCTCAATCCTCAATCCTTAATCCTCATTCTTCAATCCTCAATACCCAATCCACAATCTTGAATCCTCAATCCTCAATCCTCAATTCTCGATTCTCAATCCTCAATCCTCAGAAATCAAACATCAATACTCAACCATCAGCCCTCGTCCTCAATCCACAGCCCTCAATCCTCAATCCTCAATCTTCAATCATCAATATTCAATCTTCAGTCCTCAATCATCAGTCCTCAATCCTCAATCCTCAATCCTAAATGTTCAATCCGCAATACCCAATCCTCAATCCTCAGTCCTCAAACCTCAATCCTCAATGTTCAATCCTCAATCCTCAATCCTGAATCTTCAATCCTCAATCATCAATCCTCAATCCTCAGTCCTCAATCCTCAATCCTCAATCCTCAATCTTCAATCCTCAACACTCAATCATCAATCTTCAATCCTCAATACTCAATCTTCAATCCTCAAAGCTCAATCCTCAACATTCAATCCTCAATACTCAGTCTTCAATCGTCAATCCTCAGTCCTCATCCTCAATCCTCAATCCTCAATCCTCAGTCTTCAATCCTCAATACTCAATATTCAATCCTCAATCCTCAATCCTCAGACCTCAAACCTCAATTCTGGAACCTCAATCCTGAATCCTCAATCTTCAGCCCTCAGTCCTCAACAATCAGGTGACAATCCTCATTCCTCAATAGAATATCCTCAATTCGCAGTTTTCGATACACAATACTCAATCTGCAATCTTCAAATCTCTATCCACAAACATCAATTCTCATCACTCAACCCTCAACACTCAGTCCTCAATGTTCAATCCTCAATCCTCAATCCTCAATCTTCAATCCTCAATACTCAATCTTCAATCCTCAATCCTCAATCCTCAATCCTCAATCCTCATTCTTCAATCCTCAATACCCAATCCTCAATCTTCAGTCCTCAATCCTCAATCCCCAATTCTCAATCTTCATTCCTCAATCCTCAGACCTCAAACATCAATCCTCAACCGTCAGTCCTCGTCCTCAATCCTCAACACTCAATCCTAAATCCTCAATCTTCAATCGTCAATACTAAATCGTCAATCCTCACTCTTCAGTCCTCAATCCTCAATCCTCAATCCTCAATGTTCCACACAACCCTCAACCATCAATCCTCAATACTCAACAATCAATACTCAATTCTCAATACTCAGTAGAATATCCTGAATTCTCATGGTTCAATACTCAATCCACAAATTCAATAATCAAATCTCAATCCTCAAACATCAATCCTCAACACTCAATCCTCTACACTCAGTCCTCTCTCTTCAATCCTCCATCCTCAACCATCAATCCTCAAGCGTCAATCCTCAATCCTCAATCCTCAACCCTCAATCCTCAGTCCTCAAACCTCAATCCCGAATCCTCAATCCTGAATCCTCAATCTTCAGCCTTCAGTCCTCAACAATCAATTGTCAATCCTCAATCCTCAATAGAATATCCTCAATTCACAGTTTTCAATACTCAATCCCCATTCTTCAATCTTCAAATCTCAATCCACAAACATCAATTCCCATCACTCAACCCTCAACACTAAGTCCTCAATATTCAATCCACAATCCTCAATCCTCAATCTTCAATCCTCAATCCTCTATCCTCAATCGTCAGTACTCAATCCTCAATCGTCAATCCTCAATCCCCAATCCTCAATCTTCAATCCTCAATCCTCAATCCTCAATCCTCAATAGCCAATCTTCAATCCTCAATACTCAATCTTCAGTCCTCAATCATCAATCCTCAGTCCTCAATCCTCAATCGTCAATCCTCAATCCTCAATCCTCAATTCTCAATCCTCAATCCTCAATCCTCAGACCTCAAACATCAATACTCAACCATCAGACCTCGTCCTCAATCCCCAACCCTCAATCCTCAATCCTCAACCTTCAATCATCAATATTCAATCTTCAATCCTCAATCCTCAATCCTCAATCCTCAATCCTCAATCCTCAATGTTCAATCCTCAATCCTCAATCCTCAATCTTCAATCCTCAACCCTCAATCCTCAATCCTCAATCCTCAAACCTCAATCCTCAGTCCTCAAACCACAATCCTGAATCCTCAATCCTGAAACCTCAATCTTCAGCCCTCAGTCCAAAACAATCAGTTGTCAATCCTCAATGCTCAATAGAATATCCTCAGTTCAGAGTTTTCCATACGCAATACTCAATCTGCAATCTTCAAATCTCTATCCACAAACATCAATTCTCATCACTCAACCCTCAACACTCAGTCCCCAATCCTCAATCTTCAATCCTCAATCCTCAATACTCAATCCTCTATGCTCAATCCTCAATCTTCAATCCTCAATACTCAATCATCAATCCTCAATCCTCAATCCTCAATCCTCAATCCTCAACCCTCAATCGTCAGTCTTCAAACCTCAATACTCAATCTTCAATCCTCAATCCTCAATCCTCAATCCTCAAGCCTCATCCTTCAATCCTCAATACCCTATCCTCCATCTTCAATACACAATCCTCAATCCTCAATTCTTAATACTCAATCCTCAGTCCTCAGTCCTCAAACCTCAATCCTCAACGCTCAGCTCTCATCCTCAATCCTCAATCCTCAATCCTCAATCCTCAATCCTCAATATTCAATCCTCAATAATCAACCTTCAATCCTCAATCCTCAGTCCTCAAACCTCAATTCTGAATCCTCAATCCTGAATCCTCAATCTTCAGCCCTCAGACCTCAACAATCAATTGTCAATACTCAATCCTCAATATTCAACCCTCAATACTCAACCTTCAATCCTCAATCCGCAATCATCAATCCTCAATCCTCAATCGTCAGTCATCAATCCTCAATCTTCAATACTCAATCGTCAATCCTCTGTCCTCAATCCTCAACCCTCAATCCTCGTTCCTCAAACCTCAATCCTCAACCCTCACTCCCCAACCGCAATTATCAATTCTCAATCCTGAATCCTCAACCCTCAATCTTCAATCCTCAATGCTCAGTCCTCAATCTTCAATCTTCAATCCTCAATCTTCAATCCTCAATCCTCAGTCTTCAATCCTCAATCCTCAGTCCTCAATCCTCAGTCCTCATTCTTCAATCCTCAATACCCAGTCCTCAATCTTCAATCCTACATCCTCAATCCTCAATTCTCAATCCTCAATCCTCAGTCCTCAGTCCTCAAACCGCAATCCTCAACCCTCAGCCCTCATAGTCAATCCTCAATCCTCAATTCTCAATACTCAATCTTCAATCCTCAATACTGAATCTTCAATCCTCAATCCTCAATCCTCAATTCTCAATCCTCAATACTCAGTCCTCAATCGTCAATCCTCAATCCTCAATCCTCATTCTTCAATCATCAATCCTCAATCCACAATCTTCAATCCTCAATACTCATTCTTCAATCCTCAACCCTCAATCCTCAATCCTTAATCCTCATTCTTCAATCCTCAATACCCAATCCTCAATCTTGAATCCTCAATCCTCAATCCTCAATTCTCGATCCTCAATCCTCAATCCTCAGAAATCAAACATCAATACTCAACCATCAGCCCTCGTCCTCAATCCACAGCCCTCAATCCTCAATCCTCAATCTTCAATCATCAATATTCAATCTTCAGTCCTCAATCAGCAGTCCTCAATTCTCAATCCTCAATCCTCAATGTTCAATCCGCAATACCCAATCCTCAATCCTCAGTCCTCAAACCTCAATCCTGAATCCTCAATCCTGAATCCACAATCTTCAGACCTAAGTCCTCAACAATCAGTTGTCAATTCTCAATCCTCAATAGAATATCATCAATTCACAGTTTTCAATACTCAATACTCAATCTGCAATCTTTAAATCTCTATCCACAATCATCAATTCTCATCACTCAACCCTCAACACTCAGTCCCCAATCCTCAATCTTCAATACTCAATCCTCAATCCTCAATTCTCAATCCTCAATCCTCAGTCCACAGTCCTAAAACCTCAATCCACAAACCTCAGCCCTCATCCTCAATCCTCAATCCTCAATCCTCAATCCTCAATCCTCAATCTTCAATCCTCAATCCCCAATCCTTAATCTTCAATCCTCAATCATCAATCCTCAATCCACAATCCTCAATCTTCAATCCTCAATACTCAATCTTCAGTCCTCAATCCTCAATACTCAATCCTCAATCCTCAATCCTCAATCTTGTATCCGCAATCCTCAATCCTCAATTCTCAATCCTCAATCCTCAATCCTCAATCCTCAATCTTCAATCCTCAATACTCAATCTTCAATCCTCAATCCTCAATCCTCAATCCTCAATCCTCATTCTTCAATCCTCAATACCCAATCCTCAATCTTCAGTCCTCAATCCTCAATCCCCAATTCTCAATCCTCAATCCTCAATCCTCAGACCTCAAACATCAATCCTCAACCGTCAGTCCTCGTCCTCAATCCTCAACACTCAATCCTAAATCCTCAATCTTCAATCGTCAATACTAAATCTTCAATCCTCACTCTTCAGTCCTCAATCCTCAATCCTCAATCCTCAATGTTCCACACAACCCTCAACCGTCAATCCTCAATACTCAACAATCAATACTCAATTCTCAATACTCAGTAGAATACCCTGAATTCTCATGGTTCAATACTCAATCCACAAATTCAATAATCAAATCTCAATCCTCAAACATCAATCCTCAACACTCAATCCTCTACACTCAGTCCTCTCTCTTCAATCCTCCATCCTCAACCATAAATCCTCAAGCGTCAATCCTCAATCCTCAATCCTCAACCCTCAATCCTCAGTCCTCAAACCTCAATCCCGAATCCTCAATCCTGAATCCTCAATCTTCAGCCCTCAGTCCTCAACAATCAATTGTCAATCCTCAATCCTCAATAGAATATCCTCAATTCACAGTTTTCAATACTCAATCCCCATTCTTCAATCTTCAAATCTCAATCCACAAACATCAATTCCCATCACTCAACACTCAACACTAGGTCCTCAATATTCAATCCACAATCCTCAATCCTCAATCTTCAATCCTCAATCCTCAATCCTCAATCGTCATTACTCAATCCTCAATCGTCAATCCTCAATCCCCAATCCTCAATCTTCAATCCTCAATCCTCAATCCTCAATCCTCAATAGCCAATCTTCAATCCTCAATACTCAATCTTCAGTCCTCAATCATCAATCCTCAGTCCTCAATCCTCAATCGTCAATCCTCAATCCTCAATCCTCAATTCTCAATCCTCAATCCTCAATCCTCAGACCTCAAACATCAATACTCAACCATCAGACCTCGTC
This sequence comes from Calliopsis andreniformis, assembly GCF_051401765.1. Taxonomy (NCBI): domain Eukaryota; kingdom Metazoa; phylum Arthropoda; class Insecta; order Hymenoptera; family Andrenidae; genus Calliopsis; species Calliopsis andreniformis. The sequence goes on along the minus strand of NW_027480515.1, from coordinate 592,130 downwards.
CTCAATCCACAACCCTCAATCCTCAATGCTCAACCTTCAATCATCAATATTCAATATTCAATCGTCAATCCTCAATCCTCAATCCACAATCCTCAATATTCAATCCTCAATACTCAATCTTCAATCCTCAATCCGCAATCCTCAATCCTCAATCGTCAGTCATCAATCCTCAATCTTCAATACTCAATCGTCAATCCTCTGTCCTCAATCCTCAACCCTCAATCCTCGTTCCTCAAACCTCAATCCTCAACCCTCACTCCCCAACCGCAATTATCAATTCTCAATCCTGAATCCTCAACCCTCAATCTTCAATCCTCAATGCTCAGTCCTCAATCTTCAATCTTCAATCCTCAATCTTCAATCCTCAATCCTCAGTCTTCAATCCTCAATCCTCAGTCCTCAATCCTCAGTCCTCATTCTTCAATCCTCAATACCCAGTCCTCAATCTTCAATCCTACATCCTCAATCCTCAATTCTCAATCCTCAATCCTCAGTCCTCAGTCCTCAAACCGCAATCCTCAACCCTCAGCCCTCATAGTCAATCCTCAATCCTCAATTCTCAATACTCAATCTTCAATCCTCAATACTGAATCTTCAATCCTCAATCCTCAATCCTCAATTCTCAATCCTCAATACTCAGTCCTCAATCGTCAATCCTCAATCCTCAATCCTCATTCTTCAATCATCAATCCTCAATCCACAATCTTCAATCCTCAATACTCATTCTTCAATCCTCAACCCTCAATCCTCAATCCTTAATCCTCATTCTTCAATCCTCAATACCCAATCCTCAATCTTGAATACTCAATCCTCAATCCTCAATTCTCGATCCTCAATCCTCAATCCTCAGAAATCAAACATCAATACTCAACCATCAGCCCTCGTCCTCAATCCACAGCCCTCAATCCTCAATCCTCAATCTTCAATCATCAATATTCAATCTTCAGTCCTCAATCAGCAGTCCTCAATCCTCAATCCTCAATCCTCAATGTTCAATCCGCAATACCCAATCCTCAATCCTCAGTCCTCAAACCTCAATCCTGAATCCTCAATCCTGAATCCACAATCTTCAGACCTAAGTCCTCAACAATCAGTTGTCAATTCTCAATCCTCAATAGAATATCATCAATTCACAGTTTTCAATACTCAATACTCAATCTGCAATCTTTAAATCTCTATCCACAATCATCAATTCTCATCACTCAACCCTCAACACTCAGTCCCCAATCCTCAATCTTCAATACTCAATCCTCAATCCTCAATTCTCAATCCTCAATCCTCAGTCCACAGTCCTAAAACCTCAATCCTCAAACCTCAGCCCTCATCCTCAATCCTCAATCCTCAATCCTCAATCCTCAATCCTCAATCTTCAATCCTCAATCCCCAATCCTTAATCTTCAATCCTCAATCATCAATCCTCAATCCACAATCCTCAATCTTCAATCCTCAATACTCAATCTTCAATCCTCAATCCTCAATACTCAATCCTCAATCCTCAATCCTCAATCTTGTATCCGCAATCCTCAATCCTCAATTCTCAATCCTCAATCCTCAATCCTCAGACCTCAAACATCAATACTCAACCCTCAGTCCTCGTCCTCAATCCACAGCCGTCAATACTCAATCCTCAATCTTCAATCATCAATATTCAATCTTCAGTCCTCAACCCTCAGTCCTCAATCCTCAATCCTCAATCCTCAATCTTCAATCCTCAATACTCAATCTTCAATCCTCAATCCTCAATCCTCAATCCTCAATCCTCATTCTTCAATCCTCAATACCCAATCCTCAATCTTCAGTCCTCAATCCTCAATCCCCAATTCTCAATCCTCAATCCTCAATCCTCAGACCTCAAACATCAATCCTCAACCGTCAGTCCTCGTCCTCAATCCTCAACACTCAATCCTAAATCCTCAATCTTCAATCGTCAATACTAAATCTTCAATCCTCACTCTTCAGTCCTCAATCCTCAATCCTCAATCCTCAATGTTCCACACAACCCTCAACCGTCAATCCTCAATACTCAACAATCAATACTCAATTCTCAATACTCAGTAGAATACCCTGAATTCTCATGGTTCAATACTCAATCCACAAATTCAATAATCAAATCTCAATCCTCAAACATCAATCCTCAACACTCAATCCTCTACACTCAGTCCTCTCTCTTCAATCCTCCATCCTCAACCATAAATCCTCAAGCGTCAATCCTCAATCCTCAATCCTCAACCCTCAATCCTCAGTCCTCAAACCTCAATCCCGAATCCTCAATCCTGAATCCTCAATCTTCAGCCCTCAGTCCTCAGCAATCAATTGTCAATCCTCAATCCTCAATAGAATATCCTCAATTCACAGTTTTCAATACTCAATCCCCATTCTTCAATCTTCAAATCTCAATCCACAAACATCAATTCCCATCACTCAACACTCAACACTAGGTCCTCAATATTCAATCCACAATCCTCAATCCTCAATCTTCAATCCTCAATCCTCAATCCTCAATCGTCATTACTCAATCCTCAATCGTCAATCCTCAATCCCCAATCCTCAATCTTCAATCCTCAATCCTCAATCCTCAATCCTCAATAGCCAATCTTCAATCCTCAATACTCAATCTTCAGTCCTCAATCATCAATCCTCAGTCCTCAATCCTCAATCGTCAATCCTCAATCCTCAATCCTCAATTCTCAATCCTCAATCCTCAATCCTCAGACCTCAAACATCAATACTCAACCATCAGACCTCGTCCTCAATCCACAACCCTCAATCCTCAATGCTCAACCTTCAATCATCAATATTCAATATTCACTCGTCAATCCTCAATCCTCAATCCACAATCCTCAATATTCAATCCTCAATACTCAATCTTCAATCCTCAATCCGCAATCCTCAATCCTCAATCCTCAATCCTCAGTCCTCATCCTCAATCCTCAATCCTAAATCCTCAATCTTCAATCGTCAATACTAAATCTTCAATCCTCACTCTTCAGTCCTCAATCCTCAATCCTCAATCCTCAATATTCCACACAACCCTCAACCATCAATCCTCAATACTCAACCATCAATACTCAAGCGTCAATCCTCAATCCTCAATCCTCAACCCTCAATCCTCAGACCTCAAACCTCAAACCCGAATCCTCAACCCTGAATCCTCAATCTTCAGCCCTCAGTCCTCAACAATCAATTGTCAATCCTCAATCCTCAATAGAATATCCTCAATTCACAGTTTTCAATACTCAATCTCCATTCTTCAATCTTCAAATCTCAATCCACAAACATCAATTCCCATCACTCAACCCACAACACTAAGTCCTCAATATTCAATCCACAATCCTCAATCCTCAATCTTCAATCCTCAATCCTCAATCCTCAATCGTCATTACTCAATCCTCAATCGTCAACCCTCAATCCCCAATCCTCAATCTTCAATCCTCAATGCTCAATCCTCAATCCTCAATAGCCAATCTTCAATCCTCAATACTCAATCTTCAATCCTCAATCATCAATCCTCAGTCCTGAATCCTCAATCGTCAATCCTCAATCCTCAATCCTCAATTCTCAATCCTCAATCCTCAATCCTCAGACCTCAAACATCAATACTCAACCATCAGACCTCGTCCTCAATCCACAACCCTCAATCCTCAATCCTCAACCTTCAATCATCAATATTCAATCTTCAATCCTCAATCCTCAATCCTCAATCCTCAATCCTCAATCCTCAATGTTCAATCCTCAATCCTCAATCCTCAATCTTCAATCCTCAACCCTCAATCCTCAATCCTCAATCCTCAAACCTCAATCCTCAGTCCTCAAACCACAATCCTGAATCCTCAATCCTGAAACCTCAATCTTCAGCCCTCAGTCCAAAACAATCAGTTGTCAATCCTCAATGCTCAATAGAATATCCTCAGTTCAGAGTTTTCCATACGCAATACTCAATCTGCAATCTTCAAATCTCTATCCACAAACATCAATTCTCATCACTCAACCCTCAACACTCAGTCCCCAATCCTCAATCTTCAATCCTCAATCCTCAATCCTCAATCCCCAATCCTCAATCTTCAATCCTTAATACTCAATCTTCAATGCTCAATCTTCAATCCTCAATCCTCAATCTTCAATCCTCAATCCTCAGTCCTCAATCCTCAATCCTCATTCTTCAATCCTCAATACCCAGTCCTCAATCTTCAATCCTAAATCCTCAATCCTCAATTCTCAATCCTCAATCCTCAGTCCTCAGTCCTCAAACCGCAATCCTCAACCCTCAGCCCTCATAGTCAATCCTCAATCCTCAATTCTCAATACTCAATCTTCAATCCTCAATACTGAATCTTCAATCCTCAATCCTCAATCCTCAATTCTCAATCCTCAATACTCAGTCCTCATAGTCAATCCTCAGTCCTCAATCCTCAATCCTCAATATTCAATCCTCAATACTGAATCTTCAATCCTCAATCCTCAATCCTCAATCCTCAATCTTCAATCCGCAATACCCAATCCTCAATCCTCAGTCCTCAAACCTCAATCCTGAATCCTCAATCCTGAATCCTCAATCTTCAGACCTATGTCCTCAACAATCAGTTGTCAATTCTCAATCCTCAATAGAATATCATCAATTCACAGTTTTCAATACTCAATACTCAATCTGCAATCTTTAAATCTCTATCCACAATCATCAATTCTCATCACTCAACCCTCAACACTCAGTCCCCAATCCTCAATCTTCAATCCTCAATCCTCAATACTCAATACTCTATGCTCAATCCTCAATCTTCAATCCTCAATACTCAATCATCAATCCTCAATCCTCAATCCTCAATCCTCAATCCTCAACCCTCAATCGTCAGTCTTCAAACCTCAATACTCAATCTTCAATCCTCAATCCTCAATCCTCAATCCTCAAGCCTCATCCTTCAATCCTCAATACCCAATCCTCTATCTTCAATACTCAATCCCCAATCCTCAATTCTTAATACTCAATCCTCAGTCCTCAGTCCTCAAACCTCAATCCTCAACGCTCAGCTCTCATCCTCAATCCTCAATCCTCAATCCTCAATCCTCAATCCTCAATATTCAATCCTCAATAATCAATCTTCAATCCTCAATCCTCAGTCCTCAAACCTCAATTCTGAATCCTCAATCCTGAATCCTCAATCTTCAGCCCTCAGTCCTCAACAATCAATTGTCAATACTCAATCCTCAATATTCAACCCTCAATACTCAACCTTCAATCCTCAATCCGCAATCATCAATCCTCAATTCTCAATCGTCAGTCATCAATCCTCAATCTTCATACTCAATCGTCAATCCTCTGTCCTCAATCCTCAACCCTCAATCCTCGTTCCTCAAACCTCAATCCTCAACCCTCACTCCCCATCCGCAATTATCAATTCTCAATCCTGAATCCTCAACCGTCAATCTTCAATCCTCAATAATCTATCTCCAATCCTAGATCCCCAATCCCCAATCCTCAATCCTTAATCCTCAATGTTCAATCCTCAATCCCTGTCCTCAATCTTCAATCCTCAATGCTCAGTCCTCAATCCTCAATCTTCAATCCTCAATCTTCAATCCTCAATCCTCAGTCTTCAATCCTCAATCCTCAGTCCTCAATCCTCAGTCCTCATTCTTCAATCCTCAATACCCAGTCCTCAATCTTCAATCCTACATCCTCAATCCTCAATTCTCAATCCTCAATCCTCAGACCTCAGTACTCAAACCTCAATCCTCAACCCTCAGCCCTCATAGTCAATCCTCAATCCTCAATTCTCAATACTCAATCTTCAATGCTCAATACTGAATCTTCAATCCTCAATCCTCAATCCTCAATTCTCAATCCTCAATACTCAGTCCTCAATCGTCAATCCTCAATCCTCAATCCTCATTCTTCAATCATCAATCCTCAATCCACAATCTTCAATCCTCAATACTCATTCTTCAATCCTCAACCCTCAATCCTCAATCCTTAATCCTCATTCTTCAATCCTCAATACCCAATCCTCAATCTTGAATCCTCAATCCTCAATCCTCAATTCTCGATCCTCAATCCTCAATCCTCAGAAATCAAACATCAATACTCAACCATCAGCCCTCGTCCTCAATCCACAGCCCTCAATCCTCAATCCTCAATCTTCAATCATCAATATTCAATCTTCAGTCCTCAATCAGCAGTCCTCAATCCTCAATCCTCAATCCTCAATGTTCAATCCGCAATACCCAATCCTCAATCCTCAGTCCTCAAACCTCAATCCTGAATCCTCAATCCTGAATCCACAATCTTCAGACCTAAGTCCTCAACAATCAGTTGTCAATTCTCAATCCTCAATAGAATATCATCAATTCACAGTTTTCAATACTCAATACTCAATCTGCAATCTTTAAATCTCTATCCACAATCATCAATTCTCATCACTCAACCCTCAACACTCAGTCCCCAACCCTCAATCTTCAATACTCAATCCTCAATCCTCAATTCTCAATCCTCAATCCTCAGTCCACAGTCCTCAAACCTCAATCCTCAAACCTCAGCCCTCATCCTCAATCCTCAATCCTCAATCCTCAATCCTCAATCCTCAATCTTTAATCCTCAATCCCCAATCCTTAATCTTCAATCCTCAATCATCAATCCTCAATCCACAATCCGGAATCTTCAATCCTCAATACTCAATCTTCAATCCTCAATCCTCAATACTCAATCCTCAATCCTCAATCCTCAATCTTGTATCCTCAATCCTCAATCCTCAATTCTCAATCCTCAATCCTCAATCCTCAGACCTCAAACATCAATACTCAACCCTCAGTCCTCGTCCTCAATCCACAGCCCTCAATACTCAATCCTCAATCTTCAATCATCAATATTCAATCTTCAGTCCTCAACCCTCAGTCCTCAATCCTCAATCCTCAATCCTCAATCTTCAATCCTCAATCCTCAATACTCAATCTTCAATCCTCAATCCTCAATCCTCAATCCTCAATCCTCATTCTTCAATCCTCAATACCCAATCCTCAATCTTCAGTCCTCAATCCTCAATCCTCAATTCTCAATCCTCAATCCTCAATCCTCAGACCTCAAACATCAATACTCAACCATCAGACCTCGTCCTCAATCCACAACCCTCAATCCTCAATGCTCAACCTTCAATCATCAATATTCAATATTCAATCGTCAATCCTCAATCCTCAATCCTCAATCCTCAATCCTCAATCCTCAATCCTCAATACTCAATCCTCTATGCTCAATCCTCAATCTTCAATCCTCAATACTCAATCATCAATCCTCAATCCTCAATCCTCAATCCTCAATCCTCATTCTTCAATCCTCAATACCCAGTCCTCAATCTTCAATCCTAAATCCTCAATCCTCAATTCTCAATCCTCAATCCTCAGTCCGCAGTCCTCAAACCGCAATCCTCAACCCTCAGCCCTCATAGTCAATCCTCAATCCTCAATTCTCAATACTCAATCTTCAATCCTCAATACTGAATCTTCAATCCTAAATCCTCAATCCTCAATTCTCAATCCTCAATACTCAGTCCTCATAGTCAATCCTCAATCCTCAATCCTCAATCCTCAATCTTCAATCCTCAATACTGAATCTTCAATCCTCAATCCTCAATCCTCAATCCTCAATGTTCAATCCGCAATACCCAATCCACAATCCTCAGTCCTCAAACCTCAATCCTGAATCCTCAATCCTGAATCCTCAATCTTCAGACCTAAGTCCTCAACAATCAGTTGTCAATTCTCAATCCTCAATAGAATATCATCAATTCACAGTTTTCAATACTCAATACTCAATCTGCAATCTTTAAATCTCTATCCACAATCATCAATTCTCATCACTCAACCCTCAACACTCAGTCCCCAATCCTCAATCTTCAATCCTCAATCCTCAATACTCAATCCTCTATGCTCAATCCTCAATCTTCAATCCTCAATACTCAATCATCAATCCTCAATCCTCAATCCTCAATCCTCAATCCTCAACCCTCAATCGTCAGTCTTCACACCTCAATACTCAATCTTCAATCCTCAATCCTCAATCCTCAATCCTCAAGCCTCATCCTTCAATCCTCAATACCCAATCCTCAATCTTCAATACTCAATCCTCAATCCTCAATTCTTAATACCCAATCCTCAGTCCTCAGTCCTCAAACCTCAGTCCTCAACGCTCAGCTCTCATCCTCAATCCTCAATCCTCAATCCTCAATCCTCAATCCTCAATATTCAATCCTCAATAATCAATCTTCAATCCTCAATCCTCAGTCCTCAAACCTCAATTCTGAATCCTCAATCCTGAATCCTCAATCTTCAGCCCTCAGTCCTCAACAATCAATTGGCAATCCTCAATCCTCAATATTCAATCCTCAATACTCAACCTTCAATCCTCAATCCGCAATCATCAATCCTCAATTCTCAATCGTCAGTCATCAATCCTCAATCTTCAATACTCAATCGTCAATCCTCTGTCCTCAATCCTCAACCCTCAATCCTCGTTCCTCAAACCTCAATCCTCAACCCTCACTCCCCATCCGCAATTATCAATTCTCAATCCTGAATCCTCAACCCTCAATCTTCAATCCTCAATAATCCATCTCCAATCCTAGATCCCCAATCCCCAATCCTCAATCCGTAATCCTCAATCTTCAATCCTCAATCCCTGTCCTCAATCTTCAATCCTCAATGCTCAGTCCTCAATCTTCAATCCTACATCCTCAATCCTCAATTCTCAATCCTCAATCCTCAGTCCTCAGTCCTCAAACCACAATCCTCAACCCTCAGCCCTCATAGTCAATCCTCAATCCTCAATTCTCAATACTCAATCTTCAATCCTCAATACTGAATCTTCAATCCTCAATCCTCAATCCTCAATTCTCAATCCACAATACTCAGTCCTCAATCGTCAATCCTCAATCCTCAATCCTCATTCTTCAATCATCAATCCTCAATCCTCAATCTTCAATCCTCAATACTCATTCTTCAATCCTCAACCCTCAATCCTCAATCCTTAATCCTCATTCTTCAATCCTCAATACCCAATCCTCAATCTTGAATCCTCAATCCTCAATCCTCAATTCTCGATCCTCAATCCTCAATCCTCAGAAATCAAACATCAATACTCAACCATCAGCCCTCGTCCTCAATCCACAGCCCTCAATCCTCAATCCTCAAACTTCAATCATCAATATTCAGTCTTCAGTCCTCAATCAGCAGTCCTCAATCCTCAATCCTCAATCCTCAATGTTCAATCTGCAATACCCAATCCTCAATCCACAGTCCTCAAACCTCAATCCTGAATCCTCAATCCTGAATCCTCAATCTTCAGACCTAAGTCCTCAACAATCAGTTGTCAATTCTCAATCCTCAATAGAATATCATCAATTCACAGTTTTCAATACTCAATACTCAATCTGCAATCTTTAAATCTCTATCCACAATCATCAATTCTCATCACTCAACCCTCAACACTCAGTCCCCAATCCTCAATCTTCAATACTCAACCCTCAATCCTCAATTCTCAATCCTCAGTCCTCAGTCCACAGTCCTCAAACCTCAATCCTCAAACCTCAGCCCTCATCCTCAATCCTCAATCCTCAAACCTCAATCCTCAATCCTGAATCTTCAATCCTCAATCCCCAATCCTTAATCTTCAATCCGCAATCATCAATCCTCAATCCACAATCCTCAATCTTCAATCCTCAATACTCAATCTTCAATCCTCAATCCTCAATCCTCAATACTCAATCCTCGATCCTCAATCCTCAATCCTCAATCTTCAATACTCAATCCGCCAATCCTCAATATTCAGCACGCAACCCTCAACCATCAATCCTCAATACTCGACCATCAATCCTCAATTCTCAATACTCAGTAGAATATACTGAGTTCTCAGTTTTCAATACTCAATCCTCAATCTTCAATCTTCGAATCTCCATCCACAAACATCAATTCTCATCTCTAAACCCTCAACACACAGTCCTCAATCTTCAATCCTCAATCCTCAATCTTCAATCTTCAATCCTCAATACTCAATCTTCAATACTCAATCCTCAATTCTCATTCTTCAATCCTCAACACCCAATCCTCAATCTTGAATCCTCAATCCTCAATCCTCAATTCTCAATCCTCAATCCTCAATCCTCAGACCTCAAACATCAATACTCAACCCTCAGTCCTCGTCCTCAATCCACAGCCCTCAATACTCAATCCTCAATCCTGAATCCTCAATCCTGAATCCTCAATCTTCAGACCTAAGTCCTCAACAATCAGTTGTCAATTCTCAATCCTCAATAGAATATCATCAATTCACAGTTTTCAATACTCAATACTCAATCTGCAATCTTTAGATCTCTATCCACAAACATCAATCCTCATCACTCAACCCTCAGCTCTCAGACCCCAATACTCAATCTTCAATCCCCAATCCGCAACCCTCAATCCTCAATCCTCAATCCTCAATCCTCAATCCTCAATGTTCAATCCTCAATCCTCAATCCTCAATCTTCAATCCTCAACCCTCAATCCTCCATCCTCAATCCTCAAACCTCAATCCTCAGTCCTCAAACCACAATCCTGAATCCTCAATCCCGAAACCTCAATCTTCAGCCCTCAGTCCTCAACAATCAGTTGTCAATCCTCAATGCTCAATAGAATATCCTCAGTTCAGAGTTTTCCATACGCAATACTCAATCTGCAATCTTCAAATCTCTATCCACAAACATCAATTCTCATCACTCAACCCTCAACACTCAGTCCCCAATCCTCAATCTTCAATCCTCAATCCTCAATCCTAAATCCCCAATCCTCAATCTTCAATCCTTAATACTCAACCTTCAATGCTCAATCTTCAATCCTGAATCCTCAATCTTCAATACTCAATCCTCAGTCCTCAATCCTCAATCCTCATTCTTCAATCCTCAATACCCAGTCCTCAATCTTCAATCCTAAATCCTCAATCCTCAATTCTCAATCCTCAATCCTCAGTCCTCAGTCCTCAAACCGCAATCCTCAACCCTCAGCCCTCATAGTCAATCCTCAATCCTCAATTCTCAATACTCAATCTTCAATCCTCAATACTGAATCTTCAATCCTCAATCCTCAATCCACAATTCTCAATCCTCAATACTCAGTCCTCATAGTCAATCCGCAATCCTCAATCCTCAATCCTCAGTCTTCAATCCTCAATACTGAATCTTCAATCCTCAATCCTCAATGTTCAATCCGCAATACCCAATCCTCAATCCTCAGTCCTCAAACCTCAATCCTGAATCCTCAATCCTGAATCCTCAATCTTCAGACCTAAGTCCTCAACAATCAGTTGTCAATTCTCAATCCTCAATAGAATATCATCAATTCACAGTTTTCAATACTCAATACTCAATCTGCAATCTTTAAATCTCTATCCACAATCATCAATTCTCATCACTCAACCCTCAACACTCAGTCCCCAATCCTCAATCTTCAATCCTCAATCCTCAATACTCAATCCTCTATGCTCAATCCTCAATCTTCAATCCTCAATACTCAATCATCAATCCTCAATCCTCAATCCTCAACCCTCAATCGTCAGTCTTCAAACCTCAATACTCAATCTTCAATCCTCAATCCTCAATCCTCAATCCTCAAGCCTCATCCTTCAATCCTCAATACCCAATCCTCAATCTTCAATACTCAATCCTCAATCCTCAATTCTTAATACTCAATCCTCAGTCCTCAGTCCTCAAACCTCAATCCTCAACGCTCAGCTCTCATCCTCAATCATCAATCCACAATCCTCAATCCTCAATCCTCAATATTCAATCCTCAATAATCAATCTTCAATCCTCAATCCTCAGTCCTCAAACCTCAATTCTGAATCCTCAATCCTGAATCCTCAATCTTCAGCCCTCAGTCCTCAACAATCAATTGTCAATCCTCAATCCTCAATATTCAATCCTCAATACTCAACCTTCAATCCTCAATCCGCAATCATCAATCCTCAATTCTCAATCGTCAGTCATCAATCCTCAATCTTCAATACTCAATCGTCAATCCTCTGTCCTCAATCCTCAACCCTCAATCCTCGTTCCTCAAACCTCAATCCTCAACCCTCACTCCCCATCCGCAATTATCAATTCTCAATCCTGAATCCTCAACCCTCAATCTTCAATCCTCAATAATGTATCTCCAATCCTAGATCCCCAATCCCCAATCCTCAATCCTTAATCCTCAATCTTCAATCCTCAATCCCTGTCCTCAATCTTCAATCCTCAATGCTCAGTCCTCAATCTTCAATCCTACATCCTCAATCCTCAATTCTCAATCCTCAATCCTCAGTCCTCAGTCCTCAAACCTCAATCCTCAGTCCTCAATCTTCAATCCTCAATCCTCAACCCTCAATCCTCAACACTCAATCCTCAGTCCTCAGTCCTCAATCCTCAATCCTCAACCCTCAGCCCTCATCGTCAATCCTCAATCCTCAATGTTCAATCCTCAATACCCAATCCTCAGTCTTCAATCCTCAATCCTCAATCCTCAATGTTCAATCCTCAATCCTCAATCCTCAATCATCAATCCTCAATCCTCAATCCTCAATCCTCAATCCTCAATCCTCAAACCTCAATCCTCAGTCCTCAAACCACAATCCTGAATCCTCAATCCTGAAACCTCAATCTTCAGCCCTCAGTCCTCAACAATCAGATGTCAATCCTCAATCCTCAATAGAATATCCTCAGTTCAGAGTTTTCCATACGCAATACTCAATCTGCAATCTTCAAATCTCTATCCACAAACATCAATTCTCATCACTCAACCCTCAACACTCAGTCCCCAGTCCTCAATATTCAATCCTCAATCCTCAATCCTCCATCCCCAATCCTCAATCTTCAATCCTAAATCCTCAATCCTCAATCCTCATTCTTCAATCCTCAATACCCAATCCTCAATCTTCAATCCTCAATCTTAAATCCTCAATTCTCAATCCTCAATCCTCAGTCCTCAGTCCTAAAACCTCAACCATCAACCCTCAGCCCTCATCCTCAATCCTCAATCCACATTCCTCAATCCTCAACCTTCAATCCTCAATTCTCAATCTTCAATACTCAATCCTCAATCCTCAATTCTGAATCCTCAATCCTCAGTCCACAGTCCTCAAACCTCAATCCTCAAACCTCAGCCCTCATCCTCAATCCTCAATCCTCTATCCTCAATCCTCAATCCTCAATCTTCAATCCTCAATCCCCAATCCTTAATCTTCAATCCTCAATCATCAACCCTCAATCCACAATCCTCAATCTTCAATCCCCAATCCTCAATCTTCAATCCTCAATCCTCAATACTCAATCCTCAATCCTCAATCCTCAATCCCCAATCCTTAATCTTGAATCCTCAATACCCAATCTTCAATCCTCGATCCTCAATCCTCAATCCTCAATCCTCAATCCTCAATCCTCAATTCTCAATCCTTAATCTTCAATCCTCAATCCTCAATCCTCAATCCACAATCCTCAATATTCAATCCTCAATACTCAATCTTCAATCCTCAATCCTCAATCCTCAATCATCAATCCTCAATCCTCATTCCTCAATCCTCAATCCTCAATCCTCATTCTTCAATCCTCAATACCCAATCCTCAATCTTGACTCCTCAATCCTCAATCCTCAATTCTCATTCCTCAATCCTCAATCCTCAGACCTCAAACCTCAATTCCGAATCCTCAATCCTGAATTCTCAATCTTCAGCCCTCAGTCCTCAACAATCAGGAGACAATCCTCAATCCTCAATAGAATATCCTCAATTCGCAGTTTTCGATACACAATACTCAATTTGCAATCTTCAAATCTCCATCCACAAACATCAATTCTCATCACTCAACCCTCAACACTCAGTCCTCAATGTTCAATCCTCAATCCTCAATCCTCAATCTTCAATCCTCAATACTCAATCTTCAATCCTCAATCCTCAATCCTCAATCCTCAGTCCTCATTCTTCAATCCTCAATACCCAATCCTCAATCTTCAATCCTCAATCCTCAATCCTCAATCCTCAATCACCTATCCTCAATCTTCAATCCTCAATCCTCAATCCTCAGTGATCAATCCTCAATCTTCAATACTCAATCGTCAATCCACAGTCCTCAATCCTCAACCCTCAATCCTCGTTCCTCAAACCTCGGTCCTCAACCCTCAGTCCCCATCCTCAACTCTCAATTCTCAACCCTCAATCATCAACCCTCAATCTTCAATCCTCAATCCCCATCCTCAATCTTCAATCCTCAATGCTCAATCCTCAATCCTCAATCCTCAGTCCTCAGTCATCAATCCTCAATCCTCAGTCCTCAATCTTCAATCATCAATACTCAATCTTCAATCCTCAATCCTCAATTCTCAACCGTCAATACTCAATCCTCAATCGTCAATCCTCAATCCCCAATCGTCAATCTTCAATCCTCAATCCTCAATCCTCAATCCTCAATCTTCAATCCTGAATACTCAATCTTCAATCCTCAATCTTCAATCCTCAATCCTCAATCTTCAATCCTCAATCCTCAATCCTCAATTCTCAATCGTCAATACTCAATCCTCAATCTTCAATCTTCAATCCTCAATCCTCAATTCTCAACCTTCAATCCTCAACCCTCAATCCTCAATCATCAATATTCAATCCTCAATACTCAATCTTCAATCCTCAATCCGCAATCATCAATCCTCAATCCTCAATCCTCAGTGATCAATCCTCAATCTTCAATACTCAATCGTCAATCCACAGTCCTCAATCCTCAACCCTCAATCCTCGTTCCTCAAACCTCGGTCCTCAACCCTCAGTCCCCATCCTCAATTCTCAATTCTCAACCCTCAATCATCAACCCTCAATCTTCAATCCTCAATCCCCATCCTCAGTCTTCAATCCTCAATGCTCAATCCTCAATCCTCAATCCTCAGTCCTCAATCATCAATCCTCAATCCTCAGTCCTCAATCTTCAATCATCCATACTCAATCTTCAATCCTCAATCCTCAATTCTCAATCGTCAATACACAATCCTCAATCTTCAATCCTCAATCTTCAATCCTCAATACTCAAACCTCAATCCTCAACCCTCAGTCCCCATCCTCAATTCTCAATTCTCAATCCTGAATGCTCAACCCTCAATCTTCAATCCTCAATAATCAATCTCCAATCCTAGATCCCCAGTCCCCAATCCTCAATCCTTAATCCTCAATCTTCAATCCTCAATCCCTGTCCTCAATCTTCAATCCTCAATGCTCAGTCCTCAATCCTCAATCCTCAGTCCTCAATCCTCAATCCTCAATCCACAAACCTCAATCCTCAACCGTCAGACCTCGTTCTCAATCCCCAACACTCAATCCTGAATCCTCAGTCTTCAATCGTCAAAACTAAATCTTCAATCCTCAATCTTCAGTCCTCAATCCTCAATCCTCAATCCTCAATATTCAACACACAACCCTCAACCATCAATCCTCAATACTCAACCATCAATACTCAATTCTCAATACTCAATAGAATATCCTGAATTCTCAGGGTTCAATACACAATCCACAATATTCAATAATCAAATCTCAATCCTCAAACATCAATTCTCAACACTCAATCCTCAACACTCAGTCCTCTCCCTTCAATCCTCCATCCTCAACCATCAATCCTCAAGCGTCAATCCTCAATCCTCAATCCTCAACCCTCAATCCTCAGTCCTCAAACCTCAATCCTCAATCATCAATCCTCAAACCTCAATCCTCAGTCCTCAAACCACAATCCAGAAACCACAATCCTGAAACCTCAATCATCAGCCCTCAGTCCTCAGCAATCAGTTGTCAATCCTCAATCCTCAATAGAATATCCTCAGTTCAGAGCTTTCCATACGCAATACTCAATCTGCAATCTTGAAATCTCTATCCACAAACATCAATTCTCATCACTCAACCCTCAACACTCAGTCCCCAATTCTCAATCTTCAATTCTCAATCCTCAATCCTCAATGCCCAATCCTCAATCTTCAATCCTCAATACTCAATCTTCAATCCTCAATCCTCAATCCTCAATCCTCAATCTCAATCCTCAATCCTCAATCCTCAATCCTCAATCCTCATTCTTCAATCCTCAATACCCAGTCCTCAATCTTCAATCCTAAATCCTCAATCCTCAATTCTCAATCCTCAATCCTCAGTCCTCAGTCCTCAAACCTCAATCCTCAACCCTCAGCCCTCATAGTCAATCGTCAATCCTCAATCCTCAATCCTCAATCTTCAATCCTCAATACTGAATCTTCAATCCTTAATCCTCAATCCTCAATTATTAATACTCAATACTCAATACTCAATCGTCAATCCTCAATCCCCAATCCTTAATCTTCAATCCTCAATCCTCAATCCTCAATCCACAATCCTCAATATTCAATCCTCAATACTCAATCTTCAATCCTCAATCCTCAATCCTCAATCATCAATCCTCAATCCTCATTCCTCAATCCTCAATCCTCAATCCTCATTCTTCAATCCTCAATACCCAATCCTCAATCTTGAATCCTCAATCCTCAATCCTCAATTCTCAATCCTCAATCCTCAATCCTCAGACCTCAAACCTCAATTCCGAATCCTCAATCCTGAATTCTCAATCTTCAGCCCTCAGTCCTCAACAATCAGGAGACAATCCTCAATCCTCAATAGAATATCCTCAATTCGCAGTTTTCGATACACAATACTCAATTTGCAATCTTCAAATCTCCATCCACAAACATCAATTCTCATCACTCAACCCTCAACACTCAGTCCTCAATGTTCAATCCTCAATCCTCAATCCTCAATCTTCAATCCTCAATGCTCAATCTTCAATCCTCAATCCTCAATCCTCAATCCTCAGTCCTCATTCTTCAATCCTCAATACCCAATCCTCAATCTACAATCCTCAATCCTCAATCCTCAATCCTCAATCACCTATCCTCAATCTTCAATCCTCAAACCTCAATCCTCAATACTCATTCTTTAATCCTCAATACCCAATCCTCAATCTTCAATCCTCAATCCTCAATCCTCAATCGTCATTACTCAATCCTCAATCGTCAATCCTCAATCCCCAATCTTCAATCTTCAATCCTCAATCCTCAATCCTCAATCCTCAATAGTCAATCTTCAATCCTCAATCCTCAGTCCTCAATCCTCAATCGTCAATCCTCAATCCTCAATCTTCAATCCTCAATCCTCAATCCTCAATCCTCAATCCTCAATCCTCAATCCTCAGTCCTCAAACCACAATCCTGAATCCTCAATCCTGAATCCTCAATCTTCAGCGCCCTGTCCTCAACAATCAGATATCAATCCTCAATCCTCAATAGAATATCCTCAGTTCGGAGTTTTCCATACGCAATACTCAATCTGCAATCTTCAAATCTCTATCCACAAACATCAATTCTCATCACTCAACCCTCAACACTCAGTCCCCAATCCTCAAACTACAATCCTCAATCCTCAATCCTCAATCCTCAATCCTCATTCTTCAATCCTCAATACCCAGTCCTCAATCTTCAATCCTCAATCCTCAATCCTCAATCTTCAATCCTCAATCCTCAATCCTCTATCCTCAATCCTCATTCTTCAATCCCCAATACCCAATCCTCAATCTTCAATCCTCAATCCTGAATCCTCAATTCTCAATCCTCAATCCTCAGTCCTCAGTCCTCAAACCTCAATCCTCAACCCTCAGCCCTCATAGTCATTCGTCAATCCTCAATCCTCAATCCTCAATCTTCAATCCTCAATACTGAATCTTCAATCCTCAATCCTCAATCCTCAATTCTTAATCCTCAATACTCAATCCTCTATCCTCAATCCTCAATCCCCAATCCTTAATCTTCAATCCTCAATCCTCAATCCTCAATCCACAATCCTCAATATTCAATCCTCAATACTCAATCTTCAATCCTGAATCCTCAATCCTCAATCCTCAATCCTCAATCCTCATTACTCAATCCTCGATCTTCAACCCTCAATACTCAATCTTCAGTCCACAATCCTCAATCCTCAATCCTCAATCCTCATTCTTCAATCCTCAATACCCAATCCTCAGTCTTGAATCCTCAATCCTCAATCCTCAATTCTCAATCCTCAATCCTAAATCCTCAGACCTCAAACATCAATACTCAACCCTCAGTCCTCGTCCTCAATCCACAGCCCTCAATCCTCAATCCTCAATCTTCAATCATCAATATTCAATCTTCAGTCCTCAACCCTCAGTCCTCAATCCTCAATCCTCAATCCTCAATGCTCAATCCGTAATACCCAATCCTCAATCCTCAGTCCTCAAACCTCAATCCTGAATCCTCAAGCCTGGATCCTCAATCTTCAGACCTAAGTCCTCAACAATCAGTTGTCAATTCTCAATCCTCAATAGAATATCATCAATTCACAGTTTTCAATACTCAATACTCAATCTGCAATCTTTAGATCTCTATCCACAAACCTCAATTCTCATCACTCAACCCTCAGCTCTCAGACCCCAATCCTCAATCTTCAATCCTCAATCCTCAATCCTCAATCCTTAATCCTCAATACTCTATCCTCAATCGTCAATCCTCAATCCCCAATCCTTAATTTTCAATCCTCAATCCTCAATCCTCAACCCACAATCCTCAATATTCAATCCTCAATACTCAATCTTCAATCCTCAATCCGCAATCCTCAATCCTCAATCCTCAGTCCTCAGTCCTCAAACCTCAATCCTCAACCCTCAGCCCTCATAGTCATTCCTCAATCCTCAATCCTCAATCCTCAATCTTCAATCCTCAATACTGAATCTTCAATCCTCAAATCTCAATCCTCAACATTCAATCCTCAATACTCAATCTTCAATCGTCAATCCTCAGTCCTCATCCTCAATCCTCAATCCTAAATCCTCAATCTTCAATCGTCAATACTAAATCTTCAATCCTCACTCTTCAGTCCTCAATCCCCAATACCCAATCCTCAATCTTCAATCCTCAATCCTGAATCCTCAATTCTCAATCCTCAATCCTCAGTCCTCAGTCCGCAAACCTCAATCCTCAATATTCAATCCTCAATCCTCAATCCTCAGACCTCAAACCTCAATTCTGAAACCTCAATCCTGAATCCTCAATCTTCAGCCCTCAGTCCTCAACAATCAGGTGACAATCCTCAATCCTCAATAGAATATCCTCAATTCGCAGTTTTCGATACACAATACTCAATCTGCAATCTTCAAATCTCTATCCACAAACATCAATTCTCATCACTCAACCCTCTGTTCAATCCTCAATCCTCAATCCTCAATCGTCATTACTCAATCCTCAATCGTCAATCCTCAATCCCCAATCCTCAATCTTCAATCCTCAATCCTCAATCCTCAATCCTCAATAGCCAATCTTCAATCCTCAATACTCAATCTTCAATCCTCAATCATCAATCCTCAGTCCTGAATCCTCAATCGTCAATCCTCAATCCTCAATCCTCAATTCTCAATCCTCAATCCTCAATCCTCAGACCTCAAACATCAATACTCAACCATCAGACCTCGTCCTCAATCCACAACCCTCAATCGTCAATCCTCAACCTTCAATCATCAATATTCAATCTTCAATCCTCAATCCTCAATCCTCAATCCTCAATCCTCAATCCTCAATGTTCAATCTTCAATCCTCAATCCTCAATCCCCAATCCTCAATCTTCAATCCTCAATCCTCAATCCTCAATCCTCAATAGCCAATCTTCAATCCTCAATACTCAATCTTCAGTCCTCAATCATCAATCCTCAGTCCTCAATCCTCAATCGTCAATCCTCAATCCTCAATCCTCAATTCTCAATCCTCAATCCTCAATCCTCAGACCTCAAACATCAATACTCAACCATCAGACCTCGTCCTCAATCCACAACCCTCAATCCTCAATGCTCAACCTTCAATCATCAATATTCAATATTCAATCGTCAATCCTCAATCCTCAATCCACAATCCTCAATATTCAATCCTCAATACTCAATCTTCAATCCTCAATCCGCAATCCTCAATCCTCAATCCTCAATCCTCAGTCCTCATCCTCAATCCTCAATCCTAAATCCTCAATCTTCAATCGTCAATACTAAATCTTCAATCCTCACTCTTCAGTCCTCAATCCTCAATCCTCAATACTCAGTCCTCATAGTCAATCCTCAATCCTCAATTCTCAATACTCAATCTTCAATCCTCAATACTGAATCTTCAATCCTCAATCCTCAATCCTCAATTCTCAATCCTCAATACTCAGTCCTCATAGTCAATCCTCAGTCCTCAATCCTCAATCCTCAATCTTCAATCCTCAATACTGAATCTTCAATCCTCAATCCTCAATCCTAAATCCTCAATCTTCAATCCGCAATACCCAATCCTCAATCCTCAGTCCTCAAACCTCAATCCTGAATCCTCAATCCTGAATCCTCAATCTTCAGACCTAAGTCCTCAACAATCAGTTGTCAATTCTCAATCCTCAATAGAATATCATCAATTCACAGTTTTGAATACTCAATACTCAATCTGCAATCTTTAAATCTCTATCCACAATCATCAATTCTCATCACTCAACCCTCAACACTCAGTCCCCAATCCTCAATCTTCAATCCTCAATCCTCAATACTCAATCCTCTATGCTCAATCCTCAATCTTCAATCCTCAATACTCAATCATCAATCCTCAATCCTCAATCCTCAATCCTCAATCCTCAACCCTCAATCGTCAGTCTTCAAACCTCAATACTCAATCTTCAATCCTCAATCCTCAATCCTCAATCCTCAAGCCTCATCCTTCAATCCTCAATACCCTATCCTCAATCTTCAATACTCAATCCTCAATCCTCAATTCTTAATACTCAATCCTCAGTCCTCAGTCCTCAAACCTCAATCCTCAACGCTCAGCTCTCATCCTCAATCCTCAATCCTCAATCCTCAATCCTCAATCCTCAATATTCAATCCTCAATAATCAATCTTCAATCCTCAATCCTCAGTCCTCAAACCTCAATTCTGAATCCTCAATCCTGAATCCTCAATCTTCAGCCCTCAGACCTCAACAATCAATTGTCAATACTCAATCCTCAATATTCAACCCTCAATACTCAACCTTCAATCCTCAATCCGCAATCATCAATCCTCAATCCTCAATCGTCAGTCATCAATCCTCAATCTTCAATACTCAATCGTCAATCCTCTGTCCTCAATCCTCAACCCTCAATCCTCGTTCCTCAAACCTCAATCCTCAACCCTCACTCCCCAACCGCAATTATCAATTCTCAATCCTGAATCCTCAACCCTCAATCTTCAATCCTCAATGCTCAGTCCTCAATCTTCAATCTTCAATCCTCAATCTTCAATCCTCAATCCTCAGTCTTCAATCCTCAATCCTCAGTCCTCAATCCTCAGTCCTCATTCTTCAATCCTCAATACCCAGTCCTCAATCTTCAATCCTACATCCTCAATCCTCAATTCTCAATCCTCAATCCTCAGTCCTCAGTCCTCAAACCGCAATCCTCAACCCTCAGCCCTCATAGTCAATCCTCAATCCTCAATTCTCAATACTCAATCTTCAATCCTCAATACTGAATCTTCAATCCTCAATCCTCAATCCTCAATTCTCAATCCTCAATACTCAGTCCTCAATCGTCAATCCTCAATCCGCAATCCTCATTCATCAATCATCAATCCTCAATCCACAATCTTCAATCCTCAATACTCATTCTTCAATCCTCAACCCTCAATCCTCAATCCTTAATCCTCATTCTTCAATCCTCAATACCCAATCCTCAATCTTGAATCCTCAATCCTCAATCCACAATTCTCGATCCTCAATCCTCAATCCTCAGAAATCAAACATCAATACTCAACCATCAGCCCTCGTCCTCAATCCACAGCCCTCAATCCTCAATCCTCAATCTTCAATCATCAATATTCAATCTTCAGTCCTCAATCAGCAGTCCTCAATCCTCAATCCTCAATCCTCAATGTTCAATCCGCAATACCCAATCCTCAATCCTCAGTCCTCAAACCTCAATCCTGAATCCTCAATCCTGAATCCACAATCTTCAGACCTAAGTCCTCAACAATCAGTTGTCAATTCTCAATCCTCAATAGAATATCATCAATTCACAGTTTTCAATACTCAATACTCAATCTGCAATCTTTAAATCTCTATCCACAATCATCAATTCTCATCACTCAACCCTCAACACTCAGTCCCCAATCCTCAATCTTCAATACTCAATCCTCAATCCTCAATTCTCAATCCTCAATCCTCAGTCCACAGTCCTAAAACCTCAATCCTCAAACCTCAGCCCTCATCCTCAATCCTCAATCCTCAATCCTCAATCCTCAATCCTCAATCTTCAATCCTCAATCCCCAATCCTTAATCTTCAATCCTCAATCATCAATCCTCAATCCAAAATCCTCAATCTTCAATCCTCAATACTCAATCTTCAATCCTCAATCCTCAATACTCAATCCTCAATCCTCAATCCTCAATCTTGTATCCGCAATCCTCAATCCTCAATTCTCAATCCTCAATCCTCAATCCTCAGACCTCAAACATCAATACTCAACCCTCAGTCCTCGTCCTCAATCCACAGCCCTCAATACTCAATCCTCAATCTTCAATCATCAATATTCAATCTTCAGTCCTCAACCCTCAGTCCTCAATCCTCAATCCTCAATCCTCAATCTTCAATCCTCAATACTCAATCTTCAATCCTCAATCCTCAATCCTCAATCCTCAATCCTCATTCTTCAATCCTCAATACCCAACCCTCAATCTTCAGTCCTCAATCCTCAATCCCCAATTCTCAATCCTCAATCCTCAATCCTCAGACCTCAAACATCAATCCTCAACCGTCAGTCCTCGTCCTCAATCCTCAACACTCAATCCTAAATCCTCAATCTTCAATCGTCAATACTAAATCTTCAATCCTCACTCTTCAGTCCTCAATCCTCAATCCTCAATCCTCAATCTTCCACACAACCCTCAACCGTCAATCCTCAATACTCAACAATCAATACTCAATTCTCAATACTCAGTAGAATACCCTGAATTCTCATGGTTCAATACTCAATCCACAAATTCAATAACCAAATCTCAATCCTCAAACATCAATCCTCAACACTCAATCCTCTACACTCAGTCCTCTCTCTTCAATCCTCCATCCTCAACCATAAATCCTCAAGCGTCAATCCTCAATCCTCAATCCTCAACCCTCAATCCTCAGTCCTCAAACCTCAATCCCGAATCCTCAATCCTGAATCCTCAATCTTCAGCCCTCAGTCCTCAACAATCAATTGTCAATCCTCAATCCTCAATAGAATATCCTCAATTCACAGTTTTCAATACTCAATCCCCATTCTTCAATCTTCAAATCTCAATCCACAAACATCAATTCCCATCACTCAACACTCAACACTAGGTCCTCAATATTCAATCCACAATCCTCAATCCTCAATCTTCAATCCTCAATCCTCAATCCTCAATCGTCATTACTCAATCCTCAATCGTCAATCCTCAATCCCCAATCCTCAATCTTCAATCCTCAATCCTCAATCCTCAATCCTCAATAGCCAATCTTCAATCCTCAATACTCAATCTTCAGTCCTCAATCATCAATCCTCAGTCCTCAATCCTCAATCGTCAATCCTCAATCCTCAATCCTCAATTCTCAATCCTCAATCCTCAATCCTCAGACCTCAAACATCAATACTCAACCATCAGACCTCGTCCTCAATCCACAACCCTCAATCCTCAATGCTCAACCTTCAATCATCAATATTCAATATTCAATCGTCAATCCTCAATCCTCAATCCACAATCCTCAATATTCAATCCTCAATACTCAATCTTCAATCCTCAATCCGCAATCCTCAATCCTCAATCCTCAATCCTCAGTCCTCATCCTCAATCCTCAATCCTAAATCCTCAATCTTCAATCGTCAATACTAAATCTTCAATCCTCACTCTTCAGTCCTCAATCCTCAATCCTCAATCCTCAATATTCCACACAACCCTCAACCATCAATCCTCAATACTCAACCATCAATACTGAAGCGTCAATCCTCAATCCTCAATCCTCAACCCTCAATCCTCAGACCTCAAACCTCAAACCCGAATCCTCAACCCTGAATCCTCAATCTTCAGCCCTCAGTCCTCAACAATCAATTGTCAATCCTCAATCCTCAATTCACAGTTTTCAATACTCAATCTCCGTTCTTCAATCTTCAAATCTCAATCCACAAACATCAATTCCCATCACTCAACCCTCAACACTAAGTCCTCAATATTCAATCCACAATCCTCAATCCTCAATCTTCAATCCTCAATCCTCAATCCTCAATCGTCATTACTCAATCCTCAATCGTCAATCCTCAATCCCCAATCCTCAATCTTCAATCCTCAATGCTCAATCCTCAATCCTTAATAGCCAATCTTCAATCCTCAATACTCAATCTTCAATCCTCAATCATCAATCCTCAGTCCTGAATCCTCAATCGTCAATCCTCAATCCTCAGTCCTCAATTCTCAATCCTCAATCCTCAATCCTCAGAACTCAAACATCAATACTCAACCATCAGACCTCGTCCTCAATCCACAACCCTCAATCCTCAATCCTCAACCTTCAATCATCAATATTCAATCTTCAATCCTCAATCCTCAATCCTCAATCCTCAATCCTCAATCCTCAATGTTCAATCCTCAATCCTCAATCCTCAATCCTCAATCTTCAATCCTCAACCCTCAATCCTCAATCCTCATTCTTGAATCTTCAACACTCAATCCTCAATCCTTAATCCTCATTCTTCAATCCTCAATACCCAATCCACAATCTTGAATCCTCAATCCTCAATCTTCAATTCTCGATCCTCAATCCTCAATCCTCAGAAATCAAACATCAATACTCAACCATCAGCCCTCGTCCTCAATCCACAGCCCTCAATCCTCAATCCTCAATCCTCAATCCTCAATACTCAATCTTCAATTCTCAATCCTCAATCCTCTATCCTCAATCCTCATTCTTCAATCCCCAATACCCAATCCTCAATCTTCAATCCTCAATATTGAATCCTCAATTCTCAATCCTCAATCCTCAGTCCTCAGTCCTCAAACCTCAATCCTCAACCCTCAGCCCTCATAGTCATTCCTCAATCCTCAATCCTCAATCCTCAATCTTCAATCCTCAATACTGAATCTTCAATCCTCAATCCTCAATCCTCAATCCTCAATCCTCAATCCTCAATCCTCAATCCTCATTCCTCAATCCTCAATCTTCAACCCTCAAAACTCAATCTTCAGTCCTCAATCCTCAATCCTCAATCCTCACTCTTCAATCCTCAATGCTCAATCCTCAATCCTCAATCCACATTCTTCAATCCGCAATACCCAATCCTCAACCTACAATACTCAATCCTCAATCCTCAATTCTCAATCCTCAATCCTCAGCCCTCAGACCTCAAACCTCAATCCTCCACCCTCATCCCTCATCCTCAATCCTCAATTCTCAATTATCAATCCACAATCTTCAATCCTCAATACTCAATCTTCAATAATCAATCCTCAATACTCAATCCTCAATACTCAATCCTCAATCGTCAATACTCAATCCCCAATCCTCAATCTCCAATTCTCAATCCTCAATACTCAATCCTCAATCCTCAATCCTCAATCTTCAATCCTCAATACTCAATCTTCATTCCTCAATCCTCAATCCTCAATCCTCAATACTCAATCCTCAATCCTCAGTCCTCAATCCTCAACCCTGAACCCTCAAACCTCAATCCTCAACCGTCAGTCCACGTCCTCAATCCTCAAACCTCAATCCTCAATCCTCAATCTTCAATCCTCAATACTCAATATTCAATCCTCGATCCTCAATCCTCAATCCTCAATCCTCAAACCTCGCTCTTCAATCCTCAATGCTCAATCCTCAATCCTCAATCCACATTCTTCAATCCGCAATACCCAATCCTCAACCTACAATACTCAATCCTCAATCCTCAATTCTCAATCCTCAATCCTCAGCCCTCAGACCTCAAACCTCAATCCTCCACCCTCATCCCTCATCCTCAATCCTCAATTCTCAATTATCAATCCACAATCTTCAATCCTCAATACTCAATCTTCAATAATCAATCCTCAATACTCAATCCTCAATACTCAATCCTCAATCGTCAATACTCAATCCCCAATCCTCAATCTCCAATTCTCAATCCTCAATCCTCAATCCACAATACTCAATCCTCAATCTTCAATCCTCAATACTCAATCTTCATTCCTCAATCCTCAATACTCAATCCTCAATCCTCAATCCTCAATCCTCAATCCTCAATCCTCAATCCTCAATCCTGAATACTCAATATTCAATCCTCAATCCTCAGTCCTCAAACCTCAGTCCTGAATCCTCAATCCTGAATCCTCAATCTTCAGACCTCAGTCCTCAACAATCAGTTGTCAATTCTCAATCCTCAATAGAATATCATCAATTCACAGTTTGCAATACTCAATACTCAATCTGATATCTTTAAATCTTATCCACAAACACCAATTCTCATCACACAACCCTCAACACTCAGTCCCCAATCCTCAATCTTCAATCCTCAATCCTCAATCTTCAATCCTCAATACTCAACCTTCAATCATCAATCTTCAATCCTCAATAATCAATCTTCAATCCTCAATCCTCAATCCTCAATACTGAATTCTCAGCCTTCAATCCTCAATAATCAATCTTCAATCCTCAATCCTCAATCCTCAATCCTCAATCCTCAATCCTCAGACATCAATCCTCAACATTCAATACTCAATCCTCAATCCTCAATCCTCAATCCTCAATCCTCAATCCTCATTCCTCAAACCTCAATCCTCAAACCTCAGTCCTCATCCTCAATTCTCAATTCTCAATCCTCAATCCTCAATCCTCAACCCTCAATCTTCAATCCTAAATAATCAATCCCAAATACTAGACCCTCAATGCCCAATCATCAATCCTCAATACCAAATCCTCAATCTTCAATCCTCAATCCTCAATCCTCAATCCTCTGTCCTCAAACCTCAATCCTCAAGCCTCAGTCCTCGTCCTCAATCCTCAACCCTCGATAATCAATCCGCAATGTTCAATCATCAATACTCAATCTTCAACCCTCAATCCTCAGTACTCAATCCTCAATCCTCAATACTCAATCCTCAGTCCTCAGTCCTCAGTCTTCAATACTCAATCCTCCAGTCCTCAATGTTCAACACACAACCCTCAACCATCAATCCAAAATTCTCAATACTCAATAGAATATCCTGAATTCTCAGTTTTCAATACTCAATCCTCAATCTTCGATCTTCTAATCTCCATCCACAAACATCAATTCTCATCACTCAACCCTCAACGCTCAGTCCTCAATCCTCAATCTTCAATCCTCAATACTCAATCTACAATCCTCAATCCTCAATCCTCAATCCTCAATCCTCAATCTTCATTCCTCAATACCCAATTCTCAATGTCCAATCCGCAAAACCCAATCCTCAATCTTCAATACTCAGTCCTCAATCCTCAATCCTCAACCCTCAATCCTCAATCCTCAGTCCTCAAACCTCAATCCTGAATCCTCAATCCTGAATCCTCAATCTTCAGCACTCAGTCCTCAACAATCAATTGTCAATCCTCAATCCTCAATAGAATATCCTCAATTCACAGTTTTCAATACTCAATCCCCATTCTTCAATCTTCAAATCTCAATCCGCAAACATCAATTCCCATCACTCAACCCTCAACACTAAGTCCTCAATATTCAATCCACAATCCTCAATTCTCAATCTTCAATCCTCAATCCTCAAACCTCAATCGTCATTACTCAATCCTCAATCGTCAATCCTCAATACCCAATCCTCAATCTTCAATCCTCAGTCCTCAATCCTCAATCCTCAATACTCAATCTTCAATCCTCAATACTCAATCTTCAATCCACAATCATCAATCCTCAGTCCTCAATCCTCAATCGTCAATCCTCAATCCTCAATCCTCAATTCTCAATCCTCAATCCTCAATCCTCAGACCTCAAACATCAATACTCAACCATCAGACCTCGTCCTCAATCCACAACCCTCAATCCTCAATCCTCAATCTTCAATCATCAATACTCAATTTTCAATCCTCAATCCTCAATTCTCAATCTTCAATCCTCAACCCTCAATCCTCAATCCTCAATACTCAATCCTCAATACTCAATCATCAATCCTCAATCCGCAATCATCAATCCTCAATTCTCAATCGTCAGTCATCAATCCTCAATCTTCAATACTCAATCGTCAATCCTCTGTCCTCTGTCCTCAATCCTCAATCCTTAATCCTCGTTTCTCAAACCTCAATCCTCAGCCCTCAGTCCCCATCCTCAATTCTCAATGCTCAATCCTGAATCCTCAACCCTCAATCTTCAATCCTCAATACTCAATCTCCAATCCTAGATACCCAATCCCCAATCCTCAATCCTTAATCCTGAATCTTCAATCCTCAATCCCCAGTCCTCAATCTTCAATCCTCAATGCTCAGTCCTCAATCCTCAATCCTCAGTCCTCAATCCTCAATCCTCAATCCACAAACCTCAATCCTCAACCGTCAGTCCTCGTCCTCAATCCTCAACACTCAATCCTCAATCCTCAATCTTCAATCGTCAATACTAAATCTTCAATCCCCAATCTTCAGTCCTCAATCCTCAATCCTCAATCCTCAATATTCAACACACAACCCTCGACCATCAATCCTCAATACTCAATCATCAATACTCAATTCTCAATACTCAACAGAATATCCTGAATTCTCATGGTTCAATACTCAATCCACAATACTCAATAATCAAATCTCAATCCTCGAACATCAATTCTCAACACTCAATCGTCAACACTCAGTCCTCTCTCTTCAATCCTCCATCCTCAACCATCAATCCTCAAGCGTCAATCCTCAATCCTCAATCCTCAATTCTCAATCCTCAGTCCTCAATCCTCAGACATCAAACATCAATACTCAACCATCAGACCTCGTCCTCAATCCACAACCCTCAATCCTCAATCCTCAATCTTCAATCATCAATATTCAATCTTCAATCCTCAATCCTCAATCCTCAACACTCAGTCCCCAATCCTCAATCTTCAATGCTCAATCCTCAATACTCAATCCTCAATCCTCAATCCTCAATATTCAATCCTCAAACCTCAATCCTCAGTCCTCAAACCACAATCCTGAAACCTCAATCCTGAAACCTCAATCTTCAGCCCTCAGTCCTCAACAATCAGTTGTCAATCGTCAATCCTCAATAGAATATCCTCAGTTCAGAGCTTTCCATACGCAATACTCAACCTGCAATCTTCAAATCTCTTTCCACAAACATCAATTCTCATCACTCAACCCTCAACACTCAGTCCCCAATTCTCAATCTTCAATCCTCAATCCTCAATCCTCAATCCCCAATCCTCAATCTTCAATCCCCAATCCTCAATCTTCAATCCTCAATACTCAATCTTCAATCCTCAATCCTCAATCCTCAATCCTCAATCTTCAATCCTCAATCCTCAATCCTCAAACCTCAATCCTCATTCTTAAATCCTCAATACCGAGTCCTCAATCTTCAATCCTAAATCCTCAATCCTCAATTCTCAATCCTCAATCCCCAGTCCTCAGTCCTCAAACCGCAATCCTCAACCCTCAGCCCTCATAGTCAATCCTCAATCCTCAATTCTCAATACTAAATTTTCAATCCTCAATACTGAATCTTCAATCCTCAATCCTCAATCCTCAATTTTCAATCCTCAATACTCAGTCCTGAATCGTCAATCCACAATCCTCAATCCTCAATCCTCAATCTTCTATCATCAATATTCAATCTTCGATCCTCAATCCTCAATCCTCAATTCTCAATCCTCATTCCTCAATGTTCAATTCTCAATACCCAATCCTCAATCTTCAATCCTCAATCCTCAATCCTCAATCCTCAATCCTCAGTCCTCAAACCACAATCGTGTATCCTCAATCCTGAAACCTCAATCTTCAGCCCTCAGTCCTCAACAATCAGTTGTCAATCCTCAATCCTCAATAGAATATCCTCAGTTCAGAGTTTTCCATACGCAATACTCAATCTGCAATCTTCAAATCTCTATCCACAAACATCAATTCTCATCACTCAACCCTCAACACTCAGTCCCCAATCCTCAATATTCAATCCTCAATCCTCAATCCATAATCCCCAATCCTCAATCTTCAATCCTCAATCCTCAATCCTCAATCCTCATTCTTCAATCCTCAATACCCAATCCTCAATCTTCAATCCTCAATCCTAAATCCTCAACTCTCAATCCTCAATCCTCAGTCCTCAGTCCTAAAACCTCAACCATCCACCCTCAGCCCTTATCCTCAATCCCCAATCCACATTCCTCAATCCTCAACCTTCAATCCTCAATTCTCAATCTTCAATACTCAATCCTCAATCCTCAATTCTCAATCCTCAATCCTCAGTCCACAGTCCTCAAACCTCAATCCTCAAACCTCAGCCCTCATCCTCAATCCTCAATCCTCAATCCTCAATCCTCAATCTTCAATCCTCAATCCCCAACCCTTAATCTTCAATCCTCAATCATCAATCCTCAATCCACAATCCTCAATCTTCAATCCTCAATACTGAGTCTTCAATCCTCAATCCACAATACTCAATCCTCAATCCTCAATCCTCAATCCTCAATCCTTAATCTTCAATCCTCAATACCCAATCTTCAATCCTCAATCCTCAATCCTCAATCCTCAATCCTCAATCCTCAATCCTCAATCCTCAATTCTCAATCCTCAATCCTCAACACTCAGAACTCAAACATCAATTCACAACCCTCAGTCCTCGTCCTCAATCCACAGCCCTCAATCCTCAATCCTCAATCTTCCATCATCAATATTCAATCTTCAGTCCTCAATCCTCAGTCCTCAGTCCTCAATCCTCGATCCTCAATGTTCAGTCCGCAATACCCAATCCTCAATCATCAGTCCTCAAACCTCAATCCTGAATCCTCAATCCTGAATCCTCAATCTTCAGACCTAAGTCCTCAACAATCAGTTGTCAATTCTCAATCCTCAATAGAATATCATCAATTCACAGTTTTCAATACTCAATACTCAGTCTGCAATCTTTAAATCTCTATCCACAAACATCAATTCTCATCTCTGAACCCTCAACACTCAGTCCTCAATCTTCAATCCTCAATCCTCAATCCTCAAAGTTCAATCCTCAATACTCAATTTTCAATCCTCAATCCTCAATTCTCAATCTTCAATCCTCAACCCTCAATCCTCAATCCTCAATATTCAATCCTCAATACTCAATCTTCAATCCTCAATCCGCAATCATCAATCCTCAATCCTCAATCGTCAGTCAACAATCCTCAATCTTCAATACTCAATCGTCAATACTCTGTACTCAACCCTCAATCCTCAATCCTCGTTCCTCAAACCTCAATCCTCAACCCTCAGTCCCCATCCTCAATTCTCGATTCTCAATCCTGAATCCTCAACCCTCAATCTTCAATCCTCAATAATCAATCTGCAATCCTAGATCCCCAATGCCCAATCCTCAATCCTTAATCCTCAATCCTCAATCCTCAATCCCCAGTCCTAAATCTTCAATCCTCAATGCTCAGTCCTCAATCCTCAATCCTCAGTCCTCAACACTCAGTCCCCAATCCTCAAACCTCAATCCTCAATCCTCAATCCTCAATCCTCAATCCTCAATCCTCAATCCTCAATCCTCAATCTTCAATCCTCAATACTCAATCTTCAACCCTCAAACCTCAATCCTCAGACCTCAAACCTCAATTCTGAATCCTCAATCCTGAATCCTCAATCTTCAGCCCTCAATCGTCAACAATCAGGTGACAATCCTCAGTCCTCAATAGAATATCCTCAATTCACAGTTTTCAATACACAATACTCAATCTGCAATCTTCAAATCTCTATCCACAAACATCAATTCTCATCACTCAACCCTCAACACTCAGTCCTCAATGTTCAATCCTCAATCCTCAATCCTCAATCCTCAATCCTCAATCTTCAATCCTCAATACTCAATCTTCAATCCTCAATCCTCAATCCTCAATCCTCAATCCACAAACCTCAATCCTCAACCGTCAGTCCTCGTCCTCAATCCTCAACACTCAGTCCCCAATCCTCA
Source organism: Calliopsis andreniformis (assembly GCF_051401765.1). Lineage (NCBI taxonomy): Eukaryota > Metazoa > Arthropoda > Insecta > Hymenoptera > Andrenidae > Calliopsis > Calliopsis andreniformis. The sequence goes on along the minus strand of NW_027480515.1, from coordinate 559,942 downwards.
ATCTTCAATCCTCAATCCTCAATACTCAATCCTCAATCCTCAATCCTCAATATTCAATCCTCAAACCTCAATCCTCAGTCCTCAAACCACAATCCTGAAACCTCAATCCTGAAACCTCAATCTTCAGCCCTCAGTCCTCAACAATCAGTTGTCAATCGTCAATCCTCAATAGAATATCCTCAGTTCAGAGCTTTCCATACGCAATACTCAACCTGCAATCTTCAAATCTCTTTCCACAAACATCAATTCTCATCACTCAACCCTCAACACTCAGTCCCCAATTCTCAATCTTCAATCCTCAATCCTCAATCCTCAATCCCCAATCCTCAATCTTCAATCCCCAATCCTCAATCTTCAATCCTCAATACTCAATCTTCAATCCTCAATCCTCAATCCTCAATCCTCAATCTTCAATCCTCAATCCTCAATCCTCAAACCTCAATCCTCATTCTTAAATCCTCAATACCCAGTCCTCAATCTTCAATCCTAAATCCTCAATCCTCAATTCTCAATCCTCAATCCCCAGTCCTCAGTCCTCAAACCGCAATCCTCAACCCTCAGCCCTCATAGTCAATCCTCAATCCTCAATTCTCAATACTAAATTTTCAATCCTCAATACTGAATCTTCAATCCTCAATCCTCAATCCTCAATTTTCAATCCTCAATACTCAGTCCTGAATCGTCAATCCACAATCCTCAATCCTCAATCCTCAATCTTCTATCATCAATATTCAATCTTCGATCCTCAATCCTCAATCCTCAATTCTCAATCCTCATTCCTCAATGTTCAATTCTCAATACCCAATCCTCAATCTTCAATCCTCAATCCCTAATTCTCAATCCTCAATCCTCAATCCTCAGACCTCAAACATCAATACTCAACCCTCAGTCCTCGTCCTCAACCCTCAGTCCTCGTCCCCAATCCTCATCCCTCAATAATCAATCCGCAATCTTCAATCATCAATACTCAATCTTCAATCCTCAATCCTCAATTCTCAATCCTCAATCCTCAATACTCAATCCCCAGTCCTCAGTCCTCAATCTTCAATACTCAATCCGCCAATCCTCAATATTCAGCACACAACCCTCAACCATCAATCCTCAATACTCAACCATCAATCCTCAATTCTCAATACTCAGTAGAATATACTGAATTCTCAGTTTTCAACACTCAATCCTCAATCTTCAATCTTCAAATCTCCATCCACAAACATCAATTCTCATCACTCAACCCTTAACACACAGTCCTCAACCTTCAATCCTCAATCTTCAATCCTCAATTTTCAAACCTCAATACTCAATCTTCAATCCTCAATCCTCAATTCTCAATCTTCAATCCTCAACACTCAATCCTCAATCCTCAATATTCAATCCTCAATAATCAATCTTCAATCCTCAATCCGCAATCATCAATCCTCAATCCTCAATCCTCAGTCATCAATCCTCAATCTTCAATACTCAATCGTCAATCCACAGTCCTCAATCATCAACGCTCAATCCTCGTCCCTCAAACCTCAATCCTCAACCCACAGTCCCCATCCTCAATCCTCAATCCTCAATCCTCAATCCTCAACCCTCAATCTTCAATCCTCAATCCCCAGTCCTCAATCTTCAATCCTGAAGGCTCAATCCTCAATCCTCAATCCTCAATCCTCAGTCCTCAATCCTCAATCCTCAATCCTCAATCCTCAATCTTCAATCATCAATACTCAATCTTCAATCCTCAATCCTCAATTCTCATTCGTCCATACTCAATCCTCAATCGTCAATCCTCAATCCCCAATCGTCAATCTTCAATCCTCAATCCTCAATCCTCAATCCTCAATCCTCAATCTTCAATCCTGAATACTCAATCTTCAATCCTCAATCCTCAATCCTCAATCCTCAATCCTCAATCCTCAATCCTTAATATTCAACACACAACAGTCAACCATAAATCCTCAACTACTCAACCATCAACCCTCAAGACTCAATACTCATTAGAATACCCTGAATTCTCATCGTTCAATACTCAAACCACAAAAATCAATAATCAAATCTCAACCCACAAAAGTCAATCCTCAACACTCAGTCCTCTCTATTCAATCCTCCATCCTCAATCCTCAATCCTCAATCCTCAATCATCAATCTTCAATTTTCAATCCTCAATTCTCAATCCTCAATCCTCAATCCTCAATCTTCAATCCTCAATACTGTATATTCAATCCTCAATCCTCAATCCTCAATTATTAATCCTCAATCCTCAGTCCTCAATCCTCAATCCGCAATCCTCAGTCCTCAATCTTCAATCATCAACACTCAATCATCAATCTTCAATCCTCAATACTCAATCTTCAATCCTCAAAGCTCAATCCTCAACATTCAATCCTCAATACTCAATCTTCAATCGTCAATCCTCAGTCCTCATCCTCAATCCTCAATCCTCAATCCTCAGTCTTCAATCCTCAATACTCAATATTCAATCCTCAATCCTCAATCCTCAGACCTCAAACCTCAATTCTGAAACCTCAATCCTGAATCCTCAATCTTCAGCCCTCAGTCCTCAACAATCAGGTGACAATCCTCAATCCTCAATAGAATATCCTCAATTCGCAGTTTTCAATACTCAATCCCCATTCTTCAATCTTCAAATCTCAATCCACAAACATCAATTCCCATCACTCAACCCTCAACACTCAGTCCTCAATATTCAATCCACAATCGTCAATCCTCAATCTTCAATCCTCAATCCTCAATCCTCAATCGTCATTACTCAATCCTCAATCGTCAATCCTCAATCCCCAATCCTCAATCTTCAATCCTCAATCCTCAATCCTCAATCCTCAATAGCCAATCTTCAATCCTCAATACTCAATCTTCAGTCCTCAATCATCAATCCTCAGTCCTCAATCCTCAATCTTCAATCCTCAATACTCAATCTTCAATCCTCAATCCTCAAAGCTCAATCCTCAACATTCAATCCTCAATACTCAATCTTCAATCGTCAATCCTCAGTCCTCATCCTCAATCCTCAATCCTCAATCCTCAGTCTTCAATTCTCAATACTCAATATTCAATCCTCAATCCTCAATCCTCAATCCCCAATCCTCAGTCCTCAGTCCTCAAACCTCAATCCTCAACCCTCAGCCCTCATAGTAAATCGTCAATCCTCAATCCTCAATCCTCAATCTTCAATCCTCAATACTGAATCTTCAATCCTCAATCCTCAATCCTCAATTATTAATCCTCAATACTCAATCTTCAATCGTCAATCCTCAATCCCCAATCCTTAATCTTCAAACCTCAATCCTCAATCCTCAATCCACAATCCTCAATCGTCAGTCATCAATCCTCAATCGTCAATACTCAATCGTCAATCCTCTGTAGTCAACCCTCAATCCTCAATCCTCGTTCCTCAAACCTCAATCCTCAACCGTCAGTCCCCATCCTCAATTCTCAATTCTCAATTCTGAATCCTCAACCCTCAATCTTCAATCCTCAATAATCAATCTCCAATCCTAGATCCCCAATCCCCAATCCTCAATCCTTAATCCTCAATCTTCAATCCTCAATCCTCAATACTCAATCCCCAGTCCTCAGTCCTCAATCTTCAATACTCATTCCTCCAATCCTCAATATTCAGCACACAACCCTCAACCATCAATCCTCAATACTCAACCATCAATCCTCAATTCTCTATACTCAGTGGAATATACTGAGTTATCAGTTTTCAATACTCAATCCTCAATCTTCAATCTCCTAATCTCCATCCACAAACATCAATTCTCATCTCTAAACCCTCAACACACAGTCCTCAATCTTCAATCCTCAATCCTCAATCCTCAATCTTCAATCCTCAATACTCAATCTTCAATCCTCAATCCTCAATTCTCAATCTTCAATCCTCAACCCTCAATCCTCAATCATCAATATTCAATCCTCAATACTCAATCTTCAATCCTCAATCCGCAATCATCAATCCTCAATCCTCAATGCTCAATCCTCAATCCTCAATCCTCAGTCCTCAATCCTCAATCCGCAATCCTCAGTCCTCAATCTTCAATCATCAACACTCAATCATCAATCTTCAATCCTCAGTCCTCAGTCCTCAGTCTTCAATACTCAATCCTCCAGTCCTCAATGTTCAACACACAACCCTCAACCATCAATCCAAAATTCTCAATACTCAATAGAATATCCTGAATTCTCAGTTTTCAATACTCAATCCTCAATCTTCGATCTTCTAATCTCCATCCACAAACATCAATTCTCATCACTCAACCCTCAACGCTCAGTCCTCAATCCTCAATCTTCAATCCTCAATACTCAATCTACAATCCTCAATCCTCAATCCTCAATCCTCAATCCTCAATCTTCATTCCTCAATACCCAATTCTCAATGTCCAATCCGCAAAACCCAATGCTCAATCTTCAATACTCAGTCCTCAATCCTCAATCCTCAACCCTCAATCCTCAATCCTCAGTCCTCAAACCTCAATCCTGAATCCTCAATCCTGAATCCTCAATCTTCAGCACTCAGTCCTCAACAATCAATTGTCAATCCTCAATCCTCAATAGAATATCCTCAATTCACAGTTTTCAATACTCAATCCCCATTCTTCAATCTTCAAATCTCAATCCACAAACATCAATTCCCATCACTCAACCCTCAACACTAAGTCCTCAATATTCAATCCACAATCCTCAATTCTCAATCTTCAATCCTCAATCCTCAAACCTCAATCGTCATTACTCAATCCTCAATCGTCAATCCTCAATACCCAATCCTCAATCTTCAATCCTCAGTCCTCAATCCTCAATCCTCAATACTCAATCTTCAATCCTCAATACTCAATCTTCAATCCACAATCATCAATCCTCAGTCCTCAATCCTCAATCGTCAATCCTCAATCCTCAATCCTCAATTCTCAATCCTCAATCCTCAATCCTCAGACCTCAAACATCAATACTCAACCATCAGACCTCGTCCTCAATCCACAACCCTCAATCCTCAATCCTCAATCTTCAATCATCAATACTCAATTTTCAATCCTCAATCCTCAATTCTCAATCTTCAATCCTCAACCCTCAATCCTCAATCCTCAATACTCAATCCTCAATACTCAATCATCAATCCTCAATCCGCAATCATCAATCCTCAATTCTCAATCGTCAGTCATCAATCCTCAATCTTCAATACTCAATCGTCAATCCTCTGTCCTCTGTCCTCAATCCTCAATCCTTAATCCTCGTTTCTCAAACCTCAATCCTCAGCCCTCAGTCCCCATCCTCAATTCTCAATGCTCAATCCTGAATCCTCAACCCTCAATCTTCAATCCTCAATACTCAATCTCCAATCCTAGATACCCAATCCCCAATCCTCAATCCTTAATCCTGAATCTTCAATCCTCAATCCCCAGTCCTCAATCTTCAATCCTCAATGCTCAGTCCTCAATCCTCAATCCTCAGTCCTCAATCCTCAATCCTCAATCCACAAACCTCAATCCTCAACCGTCAGTCCTCGTCCTCAATCCTCAACACTCAATCCTCAATCCTCAATCTTCAATCGTCAATACTAAATCTTCAATCCCCAATCTTCAGTCCTCAATCCTCAATCCTCAATCCTCAATATTCAACACACAACCCTCGACCATCAATCCTCAATACTCAATCATCAATACTCAATTCTCAATACTCAACAGAATATCCTGAATTCTCATGGTTCAATACTCAATCCACAATACTCAATAATCAAATCTCAATCCTCGAACATCAATTCTCAACACTCAATCGTCAACACTCAGTCCTCTCTCTTCAATCCTCCATCCTCAACCATCAATCCTCAAGCGTCAATCCTCAATCCTCAATCCTCAATTCTCAATCCTCAGTCCTCAATCCTCAGACATCAAACATCAATACTCAACCATCAGACCTCGTCCTCAATCCACAACCCTCAATCCTCAATCCTCAATCTTCAATCATCAATATTCAATCTTCAATCCTCAATCCTCAATCCTCAACACTCAGTCCCCAATCCTCAATCTTCAATCCTCAATCCTCAATACTCAATCCTCAATCCACAATCCTCAATATTCAATCCTCAAACCTCAATCCTCAGTCCTCAAACCACAATCCTGAAACCTCAATCCTGAAACCTCAATCTTCAGCCCTCAGTCCTCAACAATCAGTTGTCAATCGTCAATCCTCAATAGAATATCCTCAGTTCAGAGCTTTCCATACGCAATACTCAACCTGCAATCTTCAAATCTCTTTCCACAAACATCAATTCTCATCACTCAACCCTCAACACTCAGTCCCCAATTCTCAATCTTCAATCCTCAATCCTCAATCCTCAATCCCCAATCCTCAATCTTCAATCCCCAATCCTCAATCTTCAATCCTCAATACTCAATCTTCAATCCTCAATCCTCAATCCTCAATCCTCAATCTTCAATCCTCAATCCTCAATCCTCAAACCTCAATCCTCATTCTTAAATCCTCAATACCCAGTCCTCAATCTTCAATCCTAAATCCTCAATCCTCAATTCTCAATCCTCAATCCCCAGTCCTCAGTCCTCAAACCGCAATCCTCAACCCTCAGCCCTCATAGTCAATTCTCAATCCTCAATTCTCAATACTAAATTTTCAATCCTCAATACTGAATCTTCAATCCTCAATCCTCAATCCTCAATTTTCAATCCTCAATACTCAGTCCTGAATCGTCAATCCACAATCCTCAATCCTCAATCCTCAATCTTCTATCATCAATATTCAATCTTCGATCCTCAATCCTCAATCCTCAATTCTCAATCCTCATTCCTCAATGTTCAATTCTCAATACCCAATCCTCAATCTTCATTCCTCAATCCTCAATCCTCAATCCTCAATCCTCAGTCCTCAAACCACAATCGTGAATCCTCAATCCTGAAACCTCAATCTTCAGCCCTCAGTCCTCAACAATCAGTTGTCAATCCTCAATCCTCAATAGAATATCCTCAGTTCAGAGTTTTCCATACGCAATACTCAATCTGCAATCTTCAAATCTCTATCCACAAACATCAATTCTCATCACTCAACCCTCAACACTCAGTCCCCAATCCTCAATATTCAATCCTCAATCCTCAATCCATAATCCCCAATCCTCAATCTTCAATCCTCAATCCTCAATCCTCAATCCTCATTCTTCAATCCTCAATACCCAATCCTCAATCTTCAATCCTCAATCCTAAATCCTCAACTCTCAATCCTCAATCCTCAGTCCTCAGTCCTAAAACCTCAACCATCCACCCTCAGCCCTTATCCTCAATCCCCAATCCACATTCCTCAATCCTCAACCTTCAATCCTCAATTCTCAATCTTCAATACTCAATCCTCAATCCTCAATTCTCAATCCTCAATCCTCAGTCCACAGTCCTCAAACCTCAATCCTCAAACCTCAGCCCTCATCCTCAATCCTCAATCCTCAATCCTCAATCCTCAATCCTCAATCTTCAATCCTCAATCCCCAACCCTTAATCTTCAATCCTCAATCATCAATCCTCAATCCACAATCCTCAATCTTCAATCCTCAATACTGAGTCTTCAATCCTCAATCCACAATACTCAATCCTCAATCCTCAATCCTCAATCCTCAATCCTTAATCTTCAATCCTCAATACCCAATCTTCAATCCTCAATCCTCAATCCTCAATCCTCAATCCTCAATCCTCAATCCTCAATCCTCAATTCTCAATCCTCAATCCTCAACACTCAGAACTCAAACATCAATTCACAACCCTCAGTCCTCGTCCTCAATCCACAACCCTCAATCCTCAATCTTCAATCATCAATACTCAATTTTCAATCCTCAATCCTCAATTCTCAATCTTCAATCCTCAACCCTCAATCCTCAATCCTCAATACTCAATCCTCAATACTCAGTCATCAATCCTCAATCCGCAATCATCAATCCTCAATTCTCAATCGTCAGTCATCAATCCTCAATCTTCAATACTCAATCGTCAGTCCTCTGTCCTCTGTCCTCAATCCTCAATCCTTAATCCTCGTTTCTCAAACCTCAATCCTCAGCCCTCAGTCCCCATCCTCAATTCTCAATGCTCAATCCTGAATCCTCAACCCTCAATCTTCAATCCTCAATACTCAATCTCCAATCCTAGATACCCAATCCCCAATCCTCAATCCTTAATCCTGAATCTTCAATCCTCAATCCCCAGTCCTCAATCTTCAATCCTCAATGCTCAGTCCTCAATCCTCAATCCTCAGTCCTCAATCCTCAATCCTCAATCCACAAACCTCAATCCTCAACCGTCAGTCCTCGTCCTCAATCCTCAACACTCAATCCTCAATCCTCAATCTTCAATCGTCAATACTAAATCTTCAATCCCCAATCTTCAGTCCTCAATCCTCAATCCTCAATCCTCAATCCTCAATCCTCAATTCTCAATCCTCAATCCTCAACACTCAGAACTCAAACATCAATTCACAACCCTCAGTCCTCGTCCTCAATCCACAGCCCTCAATCCTCAATCCTCAATCTTCCATCATCAATATTCAATCTTCAGTCCTCAATCCTCAGTCCTCAGTCCTCAATCCTCGATCCTCAATGTTCAGTCCGCAATACCCAATCCTCAATCATCAGTCCTCAAACCTCAATCCTGAATCCTCAATCCTGAATCCTCAATCTTCAGACCTAAGTCCTCAACAATCAGTTGTCAATTCTCAATCCTCAATAGAATATCATCAATTCACAGTTTTCAATACTCAATACTCAGTCTGCAATCTTTAAATCTCTATCCACAAACATCAATTCTCATCTCTGAACCCTCAACACTCAGTCCTCAATCTTCAATCCTCAATCCTCAATCCTCAAAGTTCAATCCTCAATACTCAATTTTCAATCCTCAATCCTCAATTCTCAATCTTCAATCCTCAACCCTCAATCCTCAATCCTCAATATTCAATCCTCAATACTCAATCTTCAATCCTCAATCCGCAATCATCAATCCTCAATCCTCAATCGTCAGTCAACAATCCTCAATCTTCAATACTCAATCGTCAATACTCTGTACTCAACCCTCAATCCTCAATCCTCGTTCCTCAAACCTCAATCCTCAACCCTCAGTCCCCATCCTCAATTCTCAATTCTCAATCCTGAATCCTCAACCCTCAATCTTCAATCCTCAATAATCAATCTGCAATCCTAGATCCCCAATGCCCAATCCTCAATCCTTAATCCTCAATCCTCAATCCTCAATCCCCAGTCCTAAATCTTCAATCCTCAATGCTCAGTCCTCAATCCTCAATCCTCAGTCCTCAACACTCAGTCCCCAATCCTCAAACCTCAATCCTCAATCCTCAATCCTCAATCCTCAATCCTCAATCCTCAATCCTCAATCCTCAATCTTCAATCCTCAATACTCAATCTTCAACCCTCAAACCTCAATCCTCAGACCTCAAACCTCAATTCTGAATCCTCAATCCTGAATCCTCAATCTTCAGCCCTCAATCGTCAACAATCAGGTGACAATCCTCAGTCCTCAATAGAATATCCTCAATTCACAGTTTTCAATACACAATACTCAATCTGCAATCTTCAAATCTCTATCCACAAACATCAATTCTCATCACTCAACCCTCAACACTCAGTCCTCAATGTTCAATCCTCAATCCTCAATCCTCAATCCTCAATCCTCAATCTTCAATCCTCAATACTCAATCTTCAATCCTCAATCCTCAATCCTCAATCCTCAATCCACAAACCTCAATCCTCAACCGTCAGTCCTCGTCCTCAATCCTCAACACTCAGTCCCCAATCCTCAATCTTCAATCCTCAATCCTCAATACTCAATCCTCAATCCTCAATCCTCAGTATTCAATCCTCAAACCTCAATCCTCAGTCCTCAAACCACAATCCTGAAACCTCAATCCTGAAACCTCAATCTTCAGCCCTCAGTCCTCAACAATCAGTTGTCAATCGTCAATCCTCAATAGAATATCCTCAGTTCAGAGCTTTCCATACGCAATACTCAACCTGCAATCTTCAAATCTCTTTCCACAAACATCAATTCTCATCACTCAACCCTCGACACTCAGTCCCCAATTCTCAATCTTCAATCCTCAATCCTCAATCCTCAATCCCCAATCCTCAATCTTCAATCCCCAATCCTCAATCTTCAATCCTCAATACTCAATCTTCAATCCTCAATCCTCAATCCTCAATCCTCAATCTTCAATCCTCAATCCTCAATCCTCAAACCTCAATCCTCATTCTTAAATCCTCAATACCCAGTCCTCAATCTTCAATCCTAAATCCTCAATCCTCAATTCTCAATCCTCAATCCCCAGTCCTCAGTCCTCAAACCGCAATCCTCAACCCTCAGCCCTCATAGTCAATCCTCAATCCTCAATTCTCAATACTAAATTTTCAATCCTCAATACTGAATCTTCAATCCTCAATCCTCAATCCTCAATTTTCAATCCTCAATACTCAGTCCTGAATCGTCAATCCACAATCCTCAATCCTCAATCCTCAATCTTCTATCATCAATATTCAATCTTCGATCCTCAATCCTCAATCCTCAATTCTCAATCCTCATTCCTCAATGTTCAATTCTCAATACCCAATCCTCAATCTTCAATCCTCAATCCCTAATTCTCAATCCTCAATCCTCAATCCTCAGACCTCAAACATCAATACTCAACCCTCAGTCCTCGTCCTCAACCCTCAGTCCTCGTCCCCAATCCTCATCCCTCAATAATCAATCCGCAATCTTCAATCATCAATACTCAATCTTCAATCCTCAATCCTCAATTCTCAATCCTCAATCCTCAATACTCAATCCCCAGTCCTCAGTCCTCAATCTTCAATACTCAATCCGCCAATCCTCAATATTCAGCACACAACCCTCAACCATCAATCCTCAATACTCAACCATCAATCCTCAATTCTCAATACTCAGTAGAATATACTGAATTCTCAGTTTTCAATACTCAATCCTCAATCTTCAATCTTCAAATCTCCATCCACAAACATCAATTCTCATCACTCAACCCTGAACACACAGTCCTCAACCTTCAATCCTCAATCTTCAATCCTCAATTTTCAAACCTCAATACTCAATCTTCAATCCTCAATCCTCAATTCTCAATCTTCAATCCTCAACACTCAATCCTCAATCCTCAATATTCAATCCTCAATAATCAATCTTCAATCCTCAATCCGCAATCATCAATCCTCAATCCTCAATCCTCAGTCATCAATCCTCAATCTTCAATACTCAATCGTCAATCCACAGTCCTCAATCATCAACGCTCAATCCTCGTCCCTCAAACCTCAATCCTCAACCCACAGTCCCCATCCTCAATCCTCAATCCTCAATCCTCAATCCTCAACCCTCAATCTTCAATCCTCAATCCCCAGTCCTCAATCTTCAATCCTGAAGGCTCAATCCTCAATCCTCAATCCTCAATCCTCAGTCCTCAATCCTCAATCCTCAATCCTCAATCCTCAATCTTCAATCATCAATACTCAATCTTCAATCCTCAATCCTCAATTCTCATTCGTCCATACTCAATCCTCAATCGTCAATCCTCAATCCCCAATCGTCAATCTTCAATCCTCAATCCTCAATCCTCAATCCTCAATCCTCAATCTTCAATCCTGAATACTCAATCTTCAATCCTCAATCCTCAATCCTCAATCCTCAATCCTCAATCCTCAATCCTCAATCCTCAATATTCAACACACAACAGTCAACCATAAATCCTCAACTACTCAACCATCAACCCTCAAGACTCAATACTCATTAGAATACCCTGAATTCTCATCGTTCAATACTCAAACCACAAAAATCAATAATCAAATCTCAACCCACAAAAGTCAATCCTCAACACTCAGTCCTCTCTATTCAATCCTCCATCCTCAATCCTCAATCCTCAATCCTCAATCATCAATCCTCAATTTTCAATCCTCAATTCTCAATCCTCAATCCTCAATCCTCAATCTTCAATCCTCAATACTGAATCTTCAATCCTCAATCCTCAATCCTCAATTATTAATCCTCAATCCTCAGTCCTCAATCCTCAATCCGCAATCCTCAGTCCTCAATCTTCAATCATCAACACTCAATCATCAATCTTCAATCCTCAATACTCAATCTTCAATCCTCAAAGCTCAATCCTCAACATTCAATCCTCAATACTCAATCTTCAATCGTCAATCCTCAGTCCTCATTCTCAATCCTCAATCCTCAATCCTCAGTCTTCAATCCTCAATACTCAATATTCAATCCTCAATCCTCAATCCTCAGACCTCAAACCTCAATTCTGAAACCTCAATCCTGAATCCTCAATCTTCAGCCCTCAGTCCTCAACAATCAGGTGACAATCCTCAATCCTCAATAGAATATCCTCAATTCGCAGTTTTCAATACTCAATCCCCATTCTTCAATCTTCAAATCTCAATCCACAAACATCAATTCCCATCACTCAACCCTCAACACTCAGTCCTCAATATTCAATCCACAATCGTCAATCCTCAATCTTCAATCCTCAATCCTCAATCCTCAATCGTCATTACTCAATCCTCAATCGTCAATCCTCAATCCCCAATCCTCAATCTTCAATCCTCAATCCTCAATCCTCAATCCTCAATAGCCAATCTTCAATCCTCAATACTCAATCTTCAGTCCTCAATCATCAATCCTCAGTCCTCAATCCTCAATCTTCAATCCTCAATACTCAATCTTCAATCCTCAATCCTCAAAGCTCAATCCTCAACATTCAATCCTCAATACTCAATCTTCAATCGTCAATCCTCAGTCGTCATCCTCAATCCTCAATCCTCAATCCTCAGTCTTCAATCCTCAATACTCAATATTCAATCCTCAATCCTCAATCCTCAATCCCCAATCCTCAGTCCTCAGTCCTCAAACCTCAATCCTCAACCCTCAGCCCTCATAGTAAATCGTCAATCCTCAATCCTCAATCCTCAATCTTCAATCCACAATACTGAATCTTCAATCCTCAATCCTCAATCCTCAATTATTAATCCTCAATACTCAATCTTCAATCGTCAATCCTCAATCCCCAATCCTTAATCTTCAAACCTCAATCCTCAATCCTCAATCCACAATCCTCAATCGTCAGTCATCAATCCTCAATCGTCAATCCTCTGTAGTCAACCCTCAATCCTCAATCCTCGTTCCTCAAACCTCAATCCTCAACCGTCAGTCCCCATCCTCAATTCTCAATTCTCAATTCTGAATCCTCAACCCTCAATCTTCAATCCTCAATAATCAATCTCCAATCCTAGATCCCCAATCCCCAATCCTCAATCCTTAATCCTCAATCTTCAATCCTCAATCCTCAATACTCAATCCCCAGTCCTCAGTCCTCAATCTTCAATACTCATTCCTCCAATCCTCAATATTCAGCACACAACCCTCAACCATCAATCCTCAATACTCAACCATCAATCCTCAATTCTCAATACTCATTGGAATATACTGAGTTCTCAGTTTTCAATACTCAATCCTCAATCTTCAATCTTCTAATCTCCATCCACAAACATCAATTCTCATCTCTAAACCCTCAACACACAGTCCTCAATCTTCAATCCTCAATCCTCAATCCTCAATCTTCAATCCTCAATACTCAATCTTCAATCCTCAATCCTCAATTCTCAATCTTCAATCCTCAACCCTCAATCCTCAATCATCAATATTCAATCCTCAATACTCAATCTTCAATCCTCAATCCGCAATCATCAATCCTCAATCCTCAATGCTCAATCCTCAATCCTCAATCCTCAGTCCTCAATCCTCAATCCGCAATCCTCAGTCCTCAATCTTCAATCATCAACACTCAATCATCAATCTTCAATCCTCAATACTCAATCTTCAATCCTCAAAGCTCAATCCTCAACATTCAATCCTCAATACTCAATCTTCAATCGTCAATCCTCAGTCCTCATCCTCAATCCTCAATCCTCAATCCTCAGTCTTCAATCCTCAGTACTCAATATTCAATCCCCAATCCTCAATCCTCAGACCTCAAACCTCAATTCTGAAACCTCAATCCTGAATCCTCAACCTTCAGCCCTCAGTCCTCAACAATCAGGTGACAATCCACAATCCTCAATAGAATATCCTCAATTCGCAGTTTTCAATACTCAATCCCCATTCTTCAATCTTCAAATCTCAATCCACAAACATCAATTCCCATCACTCAACCCTCAACACTCAGTCCTCAATATTCAATCCACAATCCGCAATCCTCAATCTTCAATCCTTAATACTCAATCTTCAATGCTCAATCTTCAATCCTCAATCCTCAATCTTCAATCCTCAATCCTCAGTCCTCAATCCTCAATCCTCATTCTTGAATCCTCAATACCCAGTCCTTAATCTTCAAACCTAAATCCTCAATCCTCAATTCTCAATCCTCAATCCTCAGTCTTCAGTCCTCAAACCGCAATCCTCAACCCTCAGCCCTCATAGTCAATCCTCAATCCTCAATTCTCAATACTCTATCTTCAATCCTCAATACTGAATCTTCAATCCTCAATCTTCAATCCTCAATTCTCAATCCACAATACTCAGTCCTCATAGTCAATCCTCAATCCTCAATCCTTAATCCTCAATCTTCAATCCTCAATACTGAATCTTCAATCCTCAATCCTCAATCCTCAATCCTCAATGTTCAATCCGCAATACCCAATCCTCAATCCTCAGTCCTCAAACCTCAATCCTGAATCCTCAATCCTGAATCCTCAATCTTCAGACCTAAGTCCTCAACAATCAGTTGTCAATTCTCAATCCTCAATAGAATATCATCAATTCACAGTTTTCAATACTCAATACTCAATCTGCAATCTTTAAATCACTATCCACAATCATCAATTCTCATCACTAAACCCTCAACACTCAGTCCCCAATCCTCAATCTTCAATAGTCAATCCTCAATACTCAATCCTCTATGCTCAATCCTCAATCTTCAATCCTCAATACTCAATCATCAATCCTCAATCCTCAATCCTCAATCCTCAACCCTCAATCGTCAGTCTTCAAAGCTCAATACTCAATCTTCAATCCTCAATCCTCAATCCTCAATCCTCAATCCTCAAGCCTCATCCTTCAATCCTCAATACCCAATCCTCAATCTTCAATACTCAATCCTCAATCCTCAATTCTTAATACTCAATCCTCAGTCCTCAGTCCTCAAACCTCAATCCTCAACGCTCAGCTCTCATCCTCAATCCTCAATCCTCAATCCTCAATCCTCAATCCTCAATATTCAATCCTCAATAATCAATCCTCAATCCTCTATCCTCAATCCTCAATCCTCAATCCTCATTCCTCAATCCTCAATCTTCAACCCTCAATACTCAATCTTCAGTCCTCAATCCTCAATCCTCAATCCTCAATCCTCATTCTTCAATCCTCAATACCCAATCCTCAGTCTTGAATCCTCAATCCTCAATCCTCAATTCTCAATCCTCAATCCTAAATCCTCAGACCTCAAACATCAATACTCAACCCTCAGTCCTCGTCCTCAATCCAGAGCCCTCAATCCTCAATCCTCAATCTTCAATCGTCAATATTCAATCTTCAGTCCTCAATCCTCAATACTCAATCCTCAATGCTCAATCCGTAATACCCAATCCTCAATCCTCAGTCCTCAAACCTCAATCCTGAATCCTCAAGCCTGAATCCTCTATCTTCAGACCTAAGTCCTCAACAATCAGTTGTCAATTCTCAATCCTCAATAGAATATCATCAATTCACAGTTTTCAATACTCAATACTCAATCTGCAATCTTTAGATCTCTATCCACAAACATAAATTCTCATCACTCAACCCTCAGCTCTCAGACCCCAATCCTCAATCTTCAATCCTCAATCCTCAATCCTCAATCTTCAATCCTCAATACTCAACCTTCAATCATCAATCTTCAATCCTCAATAATCAATCTTCAATCCTCAATCCTCAATCCTCAATCCTCAATCCTCAGTCCTCAAACCTCAATCCTGAATCCTCAATCCTGAATCCTCAATCTTCAGCACTCAGTCCTCAACAATCAGCTGTCAATCCTCAATCCTCAATAGAATATCCTCAGTTCAGAGTTTTGAATACGCAATACTCAATCAGCAATCTTTAAATCACTATCCACAAACATCAGTTCTCATCACTCAACACTCAACACTCAGTCCCCAATCCTCAATCCTCAATCCTCAATACTGAATCCTCAATCTTCAATCCTCAATAATCAATCTTCAATCCTCAATCCTCAATCCTCAATCCTCAATCCTCAATCCTCAGATATCAATCCTCAACCTTCAATACTCAATCCTAAATCCTCAATCCTCAATCCTCAATCCTCAATCATCATTCCTCAAACCTCAATCCTCAAACCTCAGTCCTCATCCTCAATTCTCAATTCTCAATTCTCAATCCTCAATCCTCAATCCTCAACCCTCAGTCTTCAATCCTAAATAATCAATCCCCAATACTAGACCCTCAATGCCCAATCCTCAATCCCCGATACCAAATCCTCAATCTTCAATCCTCAATCCTCAATCTTCAATCCTCAATACTCAACCTTCAATCCTCAATCCTCTATTCTCAATCCTCAATCCTCAATACTCAATCGTCAATCCCCAATCCCCAATCCTCAACCTTCAATCCTCAATCCTCAATCCTCAATCCTCAATCCTCAATCCTCAACCTTCAATATTCAATACTCAATCTTCAATCCTCAATCCTCAATCCTCAATCCTCAATCCTCATTCTTCAATCCTCAATTCTCAGTCCTCAATACTCAATCCTCAATCCTCAATCCTCAATCCTCAATCTTCAATCATCAATACTCAATCTTCAATCCTCAATCCTCAATTCTGAATCGTCAATACTCAACCCTCAATCGTCAATCCTCAATCCTCAGTCTTCAAATCTCAATTCTCGATCCACAATACTTAACCCTCAATCTTCAATCCTCAATAATCAATCTCCAATCCTAGATCCCCAATCCCCAATCCTCAATCCTTAATCCTCAATCCTCAATCCTCAATACTCAATAGAATATCCTGAATTCTCAGGATTCAATTCTCAAACCTCAAACCTCAAACCTCAGCCCTCATCCTCAATCCTCAATCCACAATCCTCAATCCTCAACCCTCAACCCTCAACACTCAATCCTCAGTCCTCAGTCCTCAATCCTCAATCCTCAACCCTCAGCCCTCATCGTCAATCCTCAAACCTCAATTCTCAATCCTCAACCGTCAATTCCCAATACTCAATCTTCAATCCTCAATCCTCAATTCTCAATACTCAATACTCAATCCTCAATCGACAATCCTCAATCCCCAATGCTCAATCTTCAATCCTCAATCCTCAATCCTCAATCCTCAATCCTCAGTCTTCAATTCTCAATTCTCGATGCACAATCGTTAACCCTCAATATTCAATCCTCAATAATCAACCTCCAATGCTAGATCCCCAATCCCCAATCCTCAATCCTTAATCCTCAATCTTCAATCCTCAATCCCTAGTCCTCAATCTTCAATCCTCAATGCTCAATCCTCAATCCTCAACCCACAGTCCTCAATCCTCAACCCTCAGTCCTCGTCCTCAATCCTCAACCCTTAATAATCAATCCGCAATCTTCAATTATCAATTCTCAAGCTTCAATCCTCAGTCCTCAATACTCAATCCTCAATCCTCAATACTCAATCCTCAACCCTCAATCCTCAATCCTCAATACCCAATCCTCAATACTCAATCATCAATCCTCAATCCGCAATCATCAATCCTCAATTCTCAATCGTCAGTGATCAATCCTCAATCTTCAATACTCAATCGTCAATCCTCTGTCCTCAATCCTCAATCCTCAATCCTCGTTTCTCAAACCTCAATCCTCAACCCTCAGTCCCCATCCTCAATTCTCAATTCTCAATCCTGAATCCTCAACCCTCAGTCTTCAATCCTCAATAATCAATCTCCAATCCTAGATACCCAATCCCCAATCCTCAATCCTTAATCCTCAATCTTCAATCCTCAATACCCTGTCCTCAATCTTCAATCCTCAATGCTCAGTCCTCAATCCTCAATCCTCAGTCCTCAATCCTCAATCCTCAATCCACAAACCTCAATCCTCAACCGTCAGCCCTCGTCCTCAATCCTCAACACTCAATCCTCAATCCTCAATCTTCAATCGTCAATACTAAATCTTCAATCCCCAATCTTCAGTCCTCAATCCTCAATCCTCAATCCTTAATATTCAACACACAACCCTCGACCATCAATCCTCAATACTCAACCATCAATACTCAATTCTCAATACTCAATAGAATATCCTGAATTCTCATGGTTCAGTACTAAATCCACAATATTCAATAATCAGATCTCAATCCTCAAACATCAATTCTCAACACTCAATCCTCAACACTCAGTCCTCTCTCTTCAATCCTCCATCCTCAACCATCAATCCTCAAGCGTCAATCCTCAATCCTCAATCCTCAACCGTCAATCCTCAGTCCTCAAACCTCAATCCCGGATCCTCAATCCTGAATCCTCAATCTTCAGCCCTCATTCCTCAACAATCAATTGTCAATCCTCAATCCTCAATAGAATATCCTCAATTCACAGTTTTCAATACTCAATCCCCATTCTTCAATCTTCAAATCTCAATCCACAAACATCAATTCCCATCACTCAACCCTCAACACTAAGTCCTCAATATTCAATCCACAATCCTCAATTCTCAATCTTCAATCCTCAATCCTCAAACCTCAATCGTCATTAATCAATCCTCAATCGTCAATCCTCAATACCCACTCCTCAATCTTCAATCCTCAATCCTCAATCCTCAATCCTCAATACTCAATCTTCAATCCTCAATACTCAATCTTCAATCCTCAATCATCAATCCTCAGTCCTCAATCCTCAATCGTCAATCCTCAATCCTCAATCCTCAATTCTCAATCCTCAATCCTCAATCCTCAGACCTCAAACATCAATACTCAACCATCAGACCTCGTCCTCAATCCACAACCCTCAATCCTCAATCCTCAATCTTCAATCATCAATACTCAATTTTCAATCCTCAATCCTCAATTCTCAATCTTCAATCCTCAACCCTCAATCCCCAATCCTCAATACTCAATCCTCAATACTCAATCATCAATCCTCAATCCGCAATCATCAATCCTCAATTCTCAATCGTCAGTCATCAATCCTCAATCTTCAATACTCAATCGTCAATCCTCTGTCCTCTGTCCTCAATCCTCAATCCTCAATCCTCGTTTCTCAAACCTCAATCCTCAGCCCTCAGTCCACATCCTCAATTCTCAATGCTCAATCCTGAATCCTCAACCCTCAATCTTCAATCCCCAATACTCAATCTCCAATCCTAGATACCCAATCCCCAATCCTCAATCCTTAATCCTGAATCTTCAATCCTCAATCCCCAGTCCCCAATCTTCAATCCTCAATGCTCAGTCCACAATCCTCAATCCTCAGTCCTCAATCCTCAATCCTCAATCCACAAACCTCAATCCTCAACCGTCAGTCCTCGTCCTCAATCCTCAACACTCAATCCTCAAACCTCAATCTTCAATCGTCAATACTAAATCTACAATCCCCAATCTTCAGTCCTCAATCCTCAATCCTCAATCCTCAATATTCAACACACAACCCTCGACCATCAATCCTCAATACTCAATCATCAATACTCAATTCTCAATACTCAACAGAATATCCTGAATTCTCATGGTTCAATACTCAATCCACAATATTCAATAATCAAATCTCAATCCTCGAACATCAATTCTCAACACTCAATCGTCAACACTCAGTCCTCTCTCTTCAATCCTCCATCCTCAACCATCAATCCTCAAGCGTCAATCCTGAATCCTCGATCCTCAATTCGCAATCCCCAATCCTCAATCTTCAATCCTCAATCCTCAATCCTCAAGCCTCAGTCCTCAATCCTCAATCTTCAATCCTGAATACTCAATCTTCAATCCTCAATACTCAATCTTCAATCCTCAACCCTCAATCCTCAATCCACAATCCTCAATCCTCAATGATCAACCTTCTATCCTCAATACTCTATCTTCAATCCTGAATCCTCAATCCTGAATCGTCAATCCTCATTCTTCAATCCTCAATACCCAATCCTCAATCCTCAATCCACAATCCTCAATCCCCAATACTCAATCTTCAATCCTCAATCCTCAACCCTCAATCCGCAATCCTCAATCCTCAGTCACGAATACTCAATCTTCAATACTCAATCCTCAATCCTCAATCCTCAATCCTCAATCCTCAATCCTCAATCCTCACTCCTCAAACCTCAATCCTCAACCCTCACTCCTTATCCTCAATACTCAATTCTCAATCCTCAATCCTCAATTCTCAATCTTCAATCCTCAATAATCAATCTCCAATCCTAGATCCTCAATCCCCAATCCTCAATCGTTAATCCTCAATCTTCAATCCTCAATCCCTATTCCTCAATCCTCAATACTCAATCTTCAATCCTCAATCCTCAATTCTCAATCCTCAATACTCAATCCTCAATAGTCAATCCTCAATCGTCAATCCTCAATCCCCAATCCTGAATCTTCAATCCTCAATCCTCAACCCTCAATCCTCAATCCTCAATCTTCAATCCTTAATACTCAATCTTCAATCCTCAATTCTCAATCCTCAATCCTCAATCCTCAATCCTCAATCCTCAATCTTCAATCCTCTACCGTCAGTCCTCGTCCTCAATCCTCAACCCTCAATCCTCAATCCTCAATCTTCAATCATCAATACTCAATCTTCAATCCTCAATTCTCAATCCTCAATACTGAATTCTCAGCCTTCAATCCTCAATAATCAATCTTCAATCCTCAATCCTCAATCCTCAATCCTCAATCCTCAATCATCAGACATCAATCCTCAACCTTCAATACTCAATCCTCAATCCTCAATCCTCAATCCTCAATCCTCAATCCTCATTCCTCAAACCTCAATCCTCAAACCTCAGTCCTCATCCTCAATTCTCAATTCTCAATCCTCAATCCTCAATGCTCTACCCTCAATCTTCATTCCTAAATAATCAGTCCCAAATACTAGACCCTCAATGCCCAATCCTCAATCCTCAATACCAAATCCTCAATCTTCAATCCTCAATCCTCAATCCTCAATCCTCTGTCCTCAAACCTCAATCCTCAACCCTCAGTCCTCGTCCTCAATCCTCAACCCTCAATAATCAATCCGCAATGTTCAATCATCAATACTCAATCTTCAACCCTCAATCCTCAATACTCAATCCTCAATCCTCAATACTCAATCCTCAGTCCTCAGTCCTCAGTCTTCAATACTCAATCCTCCAGTCCTCAATGTTCAACACACAACCTTCAACCATCAATCCAAAATTCTCAATACTCAATAGAATATCCTGAATTCTCAGTTTTCAATACTCAGTCCTCAATCTTCGATATTCAAATCTCCATCCACAAACATCAATTCTCATCACTCAACCCTCAACGCTCAGTCCCCAAACTTCAATCCTCAATCCTCAATCCTCAATCCTGAATCCTCAATCCTCAATCCTCAATCTTCATTCCTCAATACCCAATCCTCAATGTTCAATCCGCAATACCCAATTCTCAATCTTCAATACTCAGTCCTCAATCCTCAATCCTCAATCCTCAATCCTCAATCCTCAGTCCTCAAACCTCAATCCTGAATGCTCAATCCTGAATCCTCAATCTTCAGCACTCAGTCCTCAACAATCAGTAGTCAATCCTCAATCCTCAATAGAATATCCTCAGTTCAGAGTTTTGAATACGCAATACTCAATCTGCAATCTTTAAATCACTATCCACAAACATCAATTCTCATCACTCAACCCTCAACCCTCTGTCCCCAATCCTCAATCTTCAATCCTCAATCCTGAATCCTCAATTCTCAATCCTCAATCCTCAGTCCTCAGTCCTCAAACCTCAGTCCTCAACCCTCAGCCCTCATAGTCAATCCTCAATCCTCAATCCTCAATCCTCAATCTTCAATCCTCAATACTGTATCTTCAATACTCAATCCTCGATCCTCAATTCTTAATCCTCAGTACTCAATCCTCAATCGTCAATCCTCAATCCCCAATCCTTAATATTCAATCCTCAATCCTCAATCCTCAATCCACAATCCTCAATCTTCAATTCTCAATACTCAATCTTCAATCCTCAATCGTCAATCCTCAATCCTCAATCCTCAATCCTCAATCCTCAACCCTCAATATTCAATCCAAAATAATCA
Source organism: Calliopsis andreniformis (assembly GCF_051401765.1). Classification (NCBI taxonomy): domain Eukaryota; kingdom Metazoa; phylum Arthropoda; class Insecta; order Hymenoptera; family Andrenidae; genus Calliopsis; species Calliopsis andreniformis. The sequence continues at coordinate 537,659 of NW_027480515.1, read as the reverse complement.
ATTCCAAATACTAGACCCTCAATGCCCAATCCTCAATCCTCAATACCAAATCCTCAATCTTCAATCCTCAACCCTCAATTATCAATTCTCAATCCTCAATCCTCAATCCTCTGTCCTCAAACCTCAATCCTCAACCCTCAGCCCTCGTCCTCAATCCTCAACCCTCAATAATCAATCCGCAATCTTCAATCATCAATACTCAATCTTCAACCCTCAATCCTCAATACTCAATCCTCAATCCTCAATACTCAATCCTCAGTCGTCAGTCCTCAGTCTTCAATACTCAATCCACCAATCCTCAATATTCAACACACAACCCTCAACCACCAATCCAAAATTCTCAATACTCAATAGAATATCCTCAATTCTCAGTTTTCAATACTCAATCCTCAATCTTCGATCTTCAAATCTCCATCCACAAACATCAATTCTCATCACTCAACCCTCAACGCTCAGTCCTCAATCCTCAATCTTCAATCCTCAATACTCAATCTTCAATCCTCAATCCTCAATCCTCAATCCTCAATCCTCAATCTTCATTCCTCAATACCCGATCCTCAATGTTCAATCCGCAATACCCAATCCTCAATCTTCAATACAAAGACCTCAATCCTCAATCCTCAATCCTCAATCCTCAATCCTCAGTCCACAAACCTCAGTCCTGAGTCCTCAATCCTGAATCCTCAATCTTCAGCACTCAGTCCTCAACCATCAGTTGTCAATCCTCAATCCTCAATAGAATATCCTCAGTTCAGAGTTTTGAATACGCAATACTCAATCTGCAATCTTTTAATCACTATCCACAAACATCAATTCTCATCACTCAACCCTCAACACTCAGTCCCCAATCCTCAATCTTCAATCCTCAGTCCTGAATCCTCAATTCTCAATCCTCAATCCTCAGTCCTCAGTCCTCAAACCTCAATCCTCAACCCTCAGCCCTCATAGTCAATCCTCAATCCTCAATCCTCAATCCTCAGTCTTCAATCCTCAATACTGTACCTTCAATCCTCAATCCTCAATCCTCAATTCTTTATCCTCAATACTCAATCCTCAATCGTCAATCCTCAATCCCCAACTCTTAACCTTCAATCCTCAATCCTCAATCCTCAATGCACAATCCTCAATCTTCAATCCTCAATACTCAATCTTCAATCCTCAATTCTCAATCCTCAATCCTCAATCCTCATTCCTCAATCCTCAATCCTCAATCTTCAATCCTCAACACTCAATCTTCAATCCTCAATCCTCAATCCTCAATCCTCAATCCTCATTCTTCAATCCTCAGTACCCAATCCTCAATCTTCAATCCTCAATCCTCAATCCTCAATTCTCAGTCCTCAATCCTCAATCCTCAGACATCAAACATCAATACTCAACCCTCAGTCCTGGTCCTCAATCCACAGCCCTCAATCCTCAATCCTCAATCTTCAATGATCAATATTCAATCTTCTGTCCTCAATCCTCAGTCCTCAATCCTCAATCCTCAATCCTCAATGTTCAATCCGCAATACCCAATCCTCAATCCTCAGTCCTCAAACCTCAATCCTGAATCCTCAATCCGGAATCCTCAATCTTCAGACCTACGTCCTCAACAATCAGTTGTCAATTCTCAATCCTCAATAGAATATCATCAATTCACAGTTTTCAGTACTCAATACTCAATCTGCAATCTTTAAATCACTATCCACAAACATCAATTCTCATCACTCAACCCTCAACACTCAGTCCCCAATCCTCAATCTTCAATCCTCAATCCTGAATCCTCAATACTCAATCCTCAATCGTCAATCCTCAATCCCCAACCCTTAAACTTCAATCCTCAATCCTCAATCCTCAATCCTCAATTCTCAATCCTCAATCCTCAATCCTCAATCTTCAATCCTCAATACTCAATCTCCAATCCTCAATCCTCAATCCTCAATCCTCAATACTCATTCTTCAATCCTCAGTACCCAATCCTCAATCTTCAATCCTCAATCCTCAATCCTCAATTCTCAGTCCTCAATCCTCAATCCTCAGACATCAAACATCAATACTCAACCCTCAGTCCTGGTCCTCAATCCACAGCCCCCAATCCTCAATCCTCAATCTTCAATGATCAATATTCAATCTTCTGTCCTCAATCCTCAGTCCTCAATCCTCAATCCTCAATCCTCAATGTTCAATCCGCAATACCCAATCCTCAATCCTCAGTCCTCAAACCTCAATCCTGAATCCTCAATCCGGAATCCTCAATCTTCAGACCTACGTCCTCAACAATCAGTTGTCAATTCTCAATCCTCAATGGAATATCATCAATTCACAGTTTTCAGTACTCAATACTCAATCTGCAATCTCTAAATCACTATCCACAAACATCAATTCTCATCACTCAACCCTCAACACTCAGTCCCCAATCCTCAATCTTCAATCCTCAATCCTGAATCCTCAATACTCAATCCTCAATCGTCAATCCTCAATCCCCAACCCTTAAACTTCAATCCTCAATCCTCAATCCTCAATCCTCAATTCTCAATCCTCAATCCTCAATCCTCAATCTTCAATCCTCAATACTCAATCTCCAATCCTCAATCCTCAATCCTCAATCCTCAATACTCATTCTTCAATCCTCAGTACCCAATCCTCAATATTCAATCCTCAATCCTCAATCCTCAATTCTCAATCCTCAATCCTCAATCCTCAGACCTCAAACATCAATACTCAACCCCCAGTCCTCGTCCTCAATCCACAGCCCTCAATCCTCAACCCTCAATCTTCAATCATCAATATTCAATCTTCTGTCCTCAATCCTCAGTCCTCAATCCTCAATCTTCAATCCTCAATGTTCAATCCGCAATACCCAATCCTCAATCCTCAGTCCTCAAACCACAATCCTGAATCCTCAATCCTGAATCCTCAATCTTCAGACCTAAGTCCTCAACAATCAGTTGCCAATTCTCAACCCTCAATAGAATATCATCAATTCGCAGTTTTCAGTACTCAATACTCAATCTGCAATCTCTAAATCACTATCCACAAACATCAATTCTCATCACTCAACCCTCAACACTAGTCCCCAATCCTCAATCTTCAATCCTCAATCCTCAATCCTCGATCCTCAATCTTCAATCCTCAATACTCAATCATCAATCCTCAATCCTCAATCCTCAATCCTCAATCCTCAATCCTCAATACTCAATCTTCAATCCTCAATACTCAATCTTCAAACCTCAATCATCAATCCTCAGTCCTCAACCCTCAGTCGTCAATCCTCAATCCTCAATCCTCAATTCTCAATCCTCAATCCTCAATCCTCAGACCTCAAACATCAATACTCAACCATCAGACCTCGTCCTCAATCCACAACCCTCAATCCTCAATCCTCAATCTTCAATCATCAATACTCAATTTTCAATCCTCAATCCTCAATTCTCAATCTTCAATCCTCAACCCTCAATCCTCAATCCTCAATACTCAATCCTCAATACTCAATCATCAATCCTCAATCCGCAATCATCAATCCTCAATTCTCAATCGTCAGTCATCAATCCTCAATCTTCAATACTCAATCGTCAATCCTCTGTCCTCTGTCCTCAATCCTCAATCCTCAATCCTCGTTTCTCAAACCTCAATCCTCAGCCCTCAGTCCCCATCCTCAATTCTCAATGCTCAATCCTGAATCCTCAACCCTCAATCTTCAATCCTCAATACTCAATCTCCAATCCTAGATACCCAATCCCCAATCCTCAATCCTTAATCCTGAATCTTCAATCCTCAATCCCCAGTCCCCAATCTTCAATCCTCAATGCTCAGTCCTCAATCCTCAATCCTCAGTCCTCAATCCTCAATCCTCAATCCACAAACCTCAATCCTCAACCGTCAGTCCTCGTCCTCAATCCTCAACACTCAATCCTCAATCCTCAATCTTCAATCGTCAATACTAAATCTTCAATCCCCAATCTTCAGTCCTCAATCCTCAATCCTCAATCCTCAATATTCAACACACAACCCTCGACCATCAATCCTCAATACTCAATCATCAATACTCAATTCTCAATACTCAACAGAATATCCTGAATTCTCATGGTTCAATACTCAATCCACAATATTCAATAATCAAATCTCAATCCTCGAACATCAATTCTCAACACTCAATCGTCAACACTCAGTCCTCTCTCTTCAATCCTCCATCCTCAACCATCAATCCTCAAGCGTCAATCCTCAATCCTCAATCCTCAATTCTCAATCCTCAGTCCTCAATCCTCAGACATCAAACATCAATACTCAACCATCAGACCTCGTCCTCAATCCACAACCCTCAATCCTCAATCCTCAATCTTCATTCATCAATATTCAATCTTCAATCCTCAATCCTCAATCCTCAATCCTCAATCCTCAATCCTCAATGTTCAATCCTCAATACCCAATCGTCAATCTTCAATCCTCAATCCTGAATCCTCAATCCTCAATATTCAATCCTCAATCCTCAGTCCTCAAACCTCAATCCTGAATCCTCAATCCTGAATCCTCAATCTTCAGACCTCTGTCCTCAACAATCAGTTGTCAATTCTCAATCCTCAATAGAATATCATCAATTCACAGTTTTCAATACTCAATACTCAATCTGATATCTTTAAATCTCTATCCACAAACACCAATTCTCATCACACAACCCTCAACACTCAGTCCCCAATCCTCAATCCTCAATCCTCAATCCTCAATCTTCAATCCTCAATACTCAATTGTCAATCTCCAATCCTAGATCCTCAATCCCCAATCCTCAATCCTTAATACTCAATCTTCAATCCTCAATCCTCAATTATCAATCCTCAACACTCAATCCTCAATCCTCAATCCTCAATCCCCAATCCTCAATCTTCAATCCTCAATCCTCAATCCTCAAGCCTCAGTCCTCAATCCTCAATCTTCAATCCTGAATACTCAATCTTCAATCCTCAATACTCAATCTTCAATCCTCAACCCTCAATCCTCAATCCACAATCCTCAATCCTCAATCATCAACCTTCTATCCTCAATACTCTATCTTCAATCCTGAATCCTCAATCCTGAATCGTCAATCCTCATTCTTCAATCCTCAATACCCAATCCTCAATCCTCAATCCACAATCCTCAATCCCCAATACTCAATCTTCAATCCTCAATCCTCAACCCTCAATCCGCAATCCTCAATCCTCAGTCACGAATACTCAATCTTCAATACTCAATCCTCAATCCTCAATCCTCAATCCTCAATCCTCAATCCTCAATCCTCACTCCTCAGACCTCAATCCTCAACCCTCACTCCTTATCCTCAATTCTCAATTCTCAATCCTCAATCCTCAATTCTCAATCTTCAATCCTCAATAATCAATCTCCAATCCTAGATCCTCAATCCCCAATCCTCAATCGTTAATCCTCAATCTTCAATCCTCAATCCCTAGTCCTCAATCCTCAATACTCAATCTTCAATCCTCAATCCTCAATTCTCAATACTCAATACTCAATCCTCAATAGTCAATCCTCAATCGTCAATCCTCAATCCCCAATCCTGAATCTTCAATCCTCAATCCTCAACCCTCAATCCTCAATCCTCAATCTTCAATCCTTAATACTCAATCTTCAATCCTCAATTCTCAATCCTCAATCCTCAATCCTCAATCCTCAATCCTCAATCTTCAATCCTCTACCGTCAGTCCTCGTCCTCAATCCTCAACCCTCAATCCTCAATCCTCAATCTTCAATCATCAATACTCAATCTTCAATCCTCAATTCTCAATCCTCAATACTGAATTCTCAGCCTTCAATCCTCAATAATCAATCTTCAATCCTCAATCCTCAATCCTCAATCCTCAATCCTCAATCATCAGACATCAATCCTCAACCTTCAATACTCAATCCTCAATCCTCAATCCTCAATCCTCAATCCTCAATCCTCATTCCTCAAACCTCAATCCTCAAACCTCAGTCCTCATCGTCAATTCTCAATTCTCAATCCTCAATCCTCAATGCTCTACCCTCAATCTTCAATCCTAAATAATCAATCCCAAATACTAGACCCTCAATGCCCAATCCTCAATCCTCAATACCAAATCCTCAATCTTCAATCCTCAATCCTCAATCCTCAATCCTCTGTCCTCAAACCTCAACCCTCAACCCTCAGTCCTCGTCCTCAATCCTCAACCCTCAATAATCAATCCGCAATGTTCAATCATCAATACTCAATCTTCAACCCTCAATCCTCAATACTCAATCCTCAATCCTCAATACTCAATCCTCAGTCCTCAGTCCTCAGTCTTCAATACTCAATCCTCCAGTCCTCAATGTTCAACACACAACCTTCAACCATCAATCCAAAATTCTCAATACTCAATAGAATATCCTGAATTCTCAGTTTTCAATACTCAATCCTCAATCTTCGATATTCAAATCTCCATCCACAAACATCAATTCTCATCTCTCAACCCTCAACGCTCAGTCCTCAATCTTCAATCCTCAATCCTCAATCCTCAATCCTCAATCCTCAATCTTCATTCCTCAATACCCAATCCTCAATGTTCAATCCGCAATACCCAATTCTCAATCTTCAATACTCAGTCCTCAATCCTCAATCCTCAATCCTCAATCCTCAATCCTCAGTCCTCAAACCTCAATCCTGAATGCTCAATCCTGAATCCTCAATCTTCAGCACTCAGTCCTCAACAATCAGTAGTCAATCCTCAATCCTCAATAGAATACCCTCAGTTCAGAGTTTTCAATACGCAATACTCAATCTGCAATCTTTAAATCACTATCCACAAACATCAATTCTCATCACTCAACCCTCAACACTCTGTCCCCAATCCTCAATCTTCAATCCTCAATCCTGAATCCTCAATTCTCAATCCTCAATCCTCAGTCCTCAGTCCTCAAACCTCAGTCCTCAACCCTCAGCCCTCATAGTCAATCCTCAATCCTCAATCCTCAATCCTCAATCTTCAATCCTCAATACTGTATCTTCAATACTCAATCCTCGATCCTCAATTCTTAATCCTCAGTACTCAATCCTCAATCGTTAATCCTCAATCCCCAATCCTTAATATTCAATCCTCAATCCTCAATCCTCAATCCACAATCCTCAATCTTCAATTCTCAATACTCAATCTTCAATCCTCAATCGTCAATCCTCAGTCCTCAATCCTCAATACTCAATCCTCAACCCTCAATCTTCAATCCAAAATAATCAATCCCAAATACTAGACCCTCAATGCCCAATCCTCAATCCTCAATACCAAATCCTCAATCTTCAATCCTCAACCCTCAATTATCAATTCTCAATCCTCAATCCTCAATCCTCTGTCCTCAAACCTCAATCCTCAACCCTCAGTCCTCGTCCTCAATCCTCAATACTCAATCCTCAATCCTCAATACTCAATCCTCAGTCGTCAGTCCTCAGTCTTCAATACTCAATACTCAATCTTCAATCCTCAATCCTGAACCCTCAATACTCAATCCTCAATCTTCAATCCTCAATCCTCAATCCTCAATTCTCAGTCCTCAATCCTCAATCCTCAGACATCAAACATCAATACTCAACCCTCAGTCCTGGTCCTCAATCCACAGCCCTCAATCCTCAATCCTCAATCTTCAATGTTCAATATTCAATCTTCTGTCCTCAATACTCAGTCCTCAATCCTCAATCCTCAATCCTCAATGTTCAATCCGCAATACCCAATCCTCAATCCTCAGTCCTCAAACCTCAATCCTGAATCCTCAATCCGGAATCCTCAATCTTCAGACCTACGTCCTCAACAATCAGTTGTCAATTCTCAATCCTCAATAGAATATCATCAATTCACAGTTTTCAGTACTCAATACTCAATCTGCAATCTTTAAATCACTATCCACAAACATCAATTCTCATCACTCAACCCTCAACACTCAGTCCCCAATCCTCAATCTTCAATCCTCAATCCTGAATCCTCAATACTCAATCCTCAATCGTCAATCCTCAATCCCCAACCCTTAAACTTCAATCCTCAATCCTCAATCCTCAATCCTCAATTCTCAATCCTCAATCCTCAATCCTCAATCTTCAATCCTCAATACTCAATCTCCAATCCTCAATCCTCAATCCTCAATCCTCAATACTCATTCTTCAATCCTCAGTACCCAATCCTCAATCTTCAATCCTCAGTCCTCAATCCTCAATTCTCAATCCTCAATCCTCAATCCTCAGACCTCAAACATCAATACTCAACCCCCAGTCCTCGTCCTCAATCCACAGCCCTCAATCCTCAACCCTCAATCTTCAATCATCAATATTCAATCTTCTGTACTCAATCCTCAGTCCTCAATCCTCAATCCTCAATCCTCAATGTTCAATCCGCAATACCCAATCCTCAATCCTCAGTCCTCAAACCACAATCCTGAATCCTCAATCCTGAATCCTCAATCTTCAGACCTAAGTCCTCAACAATCAGTTGCCAATTCTCAATCCTCAATAGAATATCATCAATTCGCAGTTTTCAGTACTCAATACTCAATCTGCAATCTCTAAATCACTATCCACAAACATCAATTCTCATCACTCAACCCTCAACACTAGTCCCCAATCCTCAATCTTCAATCCTCAATCCTCAATCCTCGATCCTCAATCTTCAATCCTCAATACTCAATCATCAATCCTCAATCCTCAATCCTCAATCCTCAATCCTCAATCCTCAATCCTCAATCCTCATCCCTCAATCGTCAGTCTTCGAACCTCAATACTCAATCTTCAATCCTCAATCCTCAATCCTCAATCCTCAAGCCTCATCCTTCAATCCTCAATACCCAATCCTCAATCCTCAATCCACAATCCTCAATCCCCAATACTCAATCTTCAATCCTCAATCCTCAAACCTCAATCCGCAATCCTCAATCCTCAGTCACGAATACTCAATCTTCAATACTCAATCCTCAATCCTCAATCCTCAATCCTCAATCCTCAATCCTCAATCCTCAATCCTCAATCCTCACTCCTCAGACCTCAATCCTCAACCCTCACTCCTTATCCTCAATTCTCAATTCTCAATCCTCAATCCTCATTCCTCAATAATCAATCCGCAATCTTCAATCATCAATACTCAATCTTCAATCCTCAATCCTCAATTCTCAATCCTCAATCCTCAATACTCAATCCCCAGTCCTCAGTCCTCAATCTTCAATACTCAATCCGCCAATCCTCAATATTCAGCACACAACCCTCAACCATCAATCCTCAATCCTCAATCGTCAATCCTCAATTCTCAATACTCAGTAGAATATACTGAATTCTCAGTTTTCAATACTCAATCCTCAATCTTCAATCTTCAAATCTCCATCCACAAACATCAATTCTCATCACTCAACCCTGAACACACAGTCCTCAACCTTCAATCCTCAATCTTCAATCCTCAATCTTCAATCCTCAATACTCAATCTTCAATCCTCAATCCTCAATTCTCAATCTTCAATCCTCAACACTCAATCCTCAATCCTCAACATTCAATCCTCAATAATCAATCTTCAATCCTCAATCCGCAATCATCAATCCTCAATCCTCAATCCTCAGTCATCAATCCTCAATCTTCAATACTCAATCGTCAATCCACAGTCCTCAATCATCAACGCTCAATCCTCGTCCCTCAAACCTCAATCCACAACACACAGTCCCCATCCTCAATTCTCAATTCTCAACCCTCAATCCTCAACCCTCAATCTTCAATCCTCAATCCCCAGGCCTCAATCTTCAATCCTCAATGCTCAATCCTCAATCCTCAATCCTCAATCCTCAGTCCTCAATCCTCAATCCTCAATCCTCAATCCTCAATCTTCAATCATCAATACTCAATCTTCAATCCTCAATCCTCAATTCTCATTCGTCCATACTCAATCCTCAATCGTCAATCCTCAATCCCCAATCGTCAATCTTCAATCCTCAATCCTCAATCCTCAATCCTCAATCCTCAACCTTCAATCCTGAATACTCAATCTTCAATCCTCAATCCTCAATCCTCAATCCTCAATCCTCAATCCTCAATCCTCAATATTCAACACACAACCGTCAACCATAAATCCTCAACTACTCAACCATCAACCCTCAAGACTCAATACTCATCAGAATACCCTGAATTCTCATCGTTCAATACTCAATCCACAAAAATCAATTATCAAATCTCAACCCACAAAAGTCAATCCTCAACACTCAGTCCTCTCTATTCAATCCTCCATCCTCAATCCTCAATCCTCAATCCTCAATCATCAATCCTCAATTTTCAATCCTCAATTCTCAATCCTCAATCCTCAATCCTCAATCTTCAATCCTCAATACTCAGTCATCAATCCTCAATCCTCAATTCTCAATCCTCAATCCTTAATCCTCAATCTTCAATACTCAATCGTCAATCCACAGTCCTCAATCCTCAACCCTCAATCCTCGTTCCTCAAACCTCGGTCCTCAACCCTCAGTCCCCATCCTCAATTCTCAATTCTCAACCCTCAATCATCAACCCTCAATCTTCAATCCTCAATCCCCATCCTCAATCTTCAATCCTCAATGCTCAATCCTCAATCCTCAATACTGAATCTTCAATCCTCAATCCTCAATCCTCAATTATTAATCCTCAATACTCAATCTTCAATCGTCAATCCTCAATCCCCAATCCTTAATCTTCAATCCTCAATCCTCAATCCTCAATCCACAATCCTCAATCGTCAGTCATCAATCCTCAATCTTCAATACTCAATCGTCAATCCTCTGTACTCAACCCTCAATCCTCAATCCTCGTTCCTCAAACCTCAATCCTCAACCGTCAGTCCCCATCCTCAATTCTCAATTCTCAATTCTGAATCCTCAACCCTCAATCTTCAATCCTCAATAATCAATCTCCAATCCTAGATCCCCTATCCCCAATCCTCAATCCTTAATCCTCAATCTTCAATCCTCAATCCTCAATACTCAATCCCCAGTCCTCAGTCCTCAATCTTCAATACTCAATCCGCCAATCCTCAATATTCAGCACACAACCCTCAACCATCAATCCTCAATACTCAACCATCAATCCTCAATTCTCAATACTCAGTGGAATATACTGAGTTCTCAGTTTTCAATACTCAATCCTCAATCTTCAGTCTTCGAATCTCCATCCACAAACATCAATTCTCATCTCTAAACCCTCAACACACAGTCCTCAATCTTCAATCCTCAATCCTCAATCCTCAATCTTCAATCCTCAATACTCAATCTTCAATCCTCAATCCTCAATTCTCAATCTTCAATCCTCAACCCTCAATCCTCAATCATCAGTATTCAATCCTCAATACTCAATCTTCAATCCTCAATCCGCAATCATCAATCCTCAATCCTCAATGCTCAATCCTCAATCCTCAATCCTCAGTCCTCAATTCTCAATCCGCGATCCTCAGTCCTCAATCTTCAATCATCAACACTCAATCATCAATCTTCAATCCTCAATACTCAATCTTCAATCCTCAAAGCTCAATCCTCAACATTCAATCCTCAATACTCAATCTTCCAGCGTCAATCCTCAGTCCTCATCCTCAATCCTCAATCCTCAATCCTCAGTCTTCAATCCTCAATACTCAATATTCAATCCTCAATCCTCAATCCTCAGACATCAAACCTCAATTCTGAAACCTCAATCCTGAATCCTCAATCTTCAGCCCTCAGTCCTCAACAATCAGGTGACAATCCTCAATCCTCAATAGAATATCCTCAATTCGCAGTTTTCAATACTCAATCCCCATTCTTCAATCTTCAAATCTCAATCCACAAACATCAATTCCCATCACTCAACCCTCAACACTCAGTCCTCAATATTCAATCCACAATCGTCAATCCTCAATCTTCAATCCTCAATCCTCAATCCTCAATCGTCATTACTCAATCCTCAATCGTCAATCCTCAATCCCCAATCCTCAATCTTCAATCCTCAATCCTCAATCCTCAACCTTCAATCATCAATATTCAATCTTCAATCCTCAATCCTCAATCCTCAATCCTCAATCCTCAATCCTCAATGTTCAATCCTCAATCCTCAATCCTCAATCTTCAATCCTCAACCCTCAGTCCTCAATCCTCAATCCTCAAACCTCAATCCTCAGTCCTCAAACCACAATCCTGAATCCTCAATCCTCAAACCTCAATCTTCAGCCCTCAGTCCTCAACAATCAGTTGTCAATCCTCAATGCTCAATAGAATATCCTCAGTTCAGAGTTTTCCATACGCAATACTCAATCTGCAATCTTCAAATCTCTATCCACAAACATCAATTCTCATCACTGAACCCTCAACACTCAGTCCCCAATCTTCAATCATCAATCCTCAATCCTCAATCCTCAATCCCCAATCCTCAATCTTGAATCCTTAATACTCAAACTTCAATGCTCAATCTTCAATCCTCAATCCTCAATCTTCAATCCTCAATCCTCAGTCCTCAATCCTCAATCCTCATTCTTCAATCCTCAATACCCAGTCCTCAATCTTCGATCCTAAATCCTCAATCCTCAATTCTCAATCCTCAATCCTCAGTCTTCAGTCCTCAAACCGCAATCCTCAACCCTCAGCCCTCATAGTCAATCCTCAATCCTCAATTCTCAATACTCAATCTTCAATCCTCAATACTGAATCTTCAATCCTCAATCCTCAATCCTCAATCCGCAATCGTCATTACTCAATCCTCAATCGTCAATCCTCAATCCCCAATCCTCAATCTTCAATCCTCAATCCTCAATCCTCAATCCTCAATAGACAATCTTCAATCCTCAATACTCAATCTTCAGTCCTCAATCATCAATCCTCAGTCCTCAATCCTCAATCGTCAATCCTCAATCCTCAATCCTCAATTCTCAATCCTCAATCCTCAATCCTCAGACCTCAAACATCAATACTCAACCATCAGACCTCGTCCTCAATCCACAACACTCAATCCTCAATCCTCAACCTTCAATCATCAATATTCAATCTTCAATCCTCAATCCTCATTCCTCAATCCTCAATCCTCAATCCTCAATGTTCAATCCTCAATCCTCAATCCTCAATCTTCAATCCTCAACCCTCAATCCTCAATCCTCAATCCTCAAACCTCAATCCTCAGTCCTCAAACCACAATCCTGAATCCTCAATCCTGAAACCTCAATCTTCAGCCCTCAGTCCTCAACAATCAGTTGTCAATCCTCAATGCTCAATAGAATATCCTCAGTTCAGAGTTTCCATACGCAATACTCAATCTGCAATCTTCAAATCTCTATCCACAAACATCAATTCTCATCACTCAACCCTCAACACTCAGTCCCCAATCCGCAATCATCAATCCTCAATCCTCAATCCTCAATCCCCAATCCTCAATCTTCAATCCTTAATACTCAATCTTCAATGCTCAATCTTCAATCCTCAATCCTCAATCTTCAATCCTCAATCCTCAGTCCTCAATCCTCAATCCTCAATCCTCAATCCTCAATCTTCAATCATCAATACTCAATCTTCAATCCTCAATCCTCAATTCTCATTCGTCCATACTCAATCCTCAATCGTCAATCCTCAATCCCCAATCGTCAATCTTCAATCCTCAATCCTCAATCCTCAATCCTCAATCCTCAATCCTCAATCCTCAATCCTCAATCCTCAATCCTCAATCCTCATCCCTCAATCGTCAGTCTTCGAACCTCAATACTCAATCTTCAATCCTCAATCCTCAATCCTCAATCCTCAAGCCTCATCCTTCAATCCTCAATACCCAATCCTCAATCCTCAATCCACAATCCTCAATCCCCAATACTCAATCTTCAATCCTCAATCCTCAAACCTCAATCCGCAATCCTCAATCCTCAGTCACGAATACTCAATCTTCAATACTCAATCCTCAATCCTCAATCCTCAATCCTCAATCCTCAATCCTCAATCCTCAATCCTCAATCCTCACTCCTCAGACCTCAATCCTCAATCCTCAATCCTCGTTTCTCAAACCTCAATCCTCAGCCCTCAGTCCCCATCCTCAATTCTCAATGCTCAATCCTGAATCCTCAACCCTCAATCTTCAATCCTCAATACTCAATCTCCAATCCTAGATACCCAATCCCCAATCCTCAATCCTTAATCCTGAATCTTCAATCCTCAATCCCCAGTCCCCAATCTTCAATCCTCAATGCTCAGTCCTCAATCCTCAATCCTCAGTCCTCAATCCTCAATCCTCAATCCACAAACCTCAATCCTCAACCGTCAGTCCTCGTCCTCAATCCTCAACACTCAATCCTCAATCCTCAATCTTCAATCGTCAATACTAAATCTTCAATCCCCAATCTTCAGTCCTCAATCCTCAATCCTCAATCCTCAATATTCAACACACAACCCTCGACCATCAATCCTCAATACTCAATCATCAATACTCAATTCTCAATACTCAACAGAATATCCTGAATTCTCATGGTTCAATACTCAATCCACAATATTCAATAATCAAATCTCAATCCTCGAACATCAATTCTCAACACTCAATCGTCAACACTCAGTCCTCTCTCTTCAATCCTCCATCCTCAACCATCAATCCTCAAGCGTCAATCCTCAATCCTCAATCCTCAATTCTCAATCCTCAGTCCTCAATCCTCAGACATCAAACATCAATACTCAACCATCAGACCTCGTCCTCAATCCACAACCCTCAATCCTCAATCCTCAATCTTCATTCATCAATATTCAATCTTCAATCCTCAATCCTCAATCCTCAATCCTCAATCCTCAATCCTCAATGTTCAATCCTCAATACCCAATCGTCAATCTTCAATCCTCAATCCTGAATCCTCAATCCTCAATATTCAATCCTCAATCCTCAGTCCTCAAACCTCAATCCTGAATCCTCAATCCTGAATCCTCAATCTTCAGACCTCTGTCCTCAACAATCAGTTGTCAATTCTCAATCCTCAATAGAATATCATCAATTCACAGTTTTCAATACTCAATACTCAATCTGATATCTTTAAATCTCTATCCACAAACACCAATTCTCATCACACAACCCTCAACACTCAGTCCCCAATCCTCAATCCTCAATCCTCAATCCTCAATCTTCAATCCTCAATACTCAATTGTCAATCTCCAATCCTAGATCCTCAATCCCCAATCCTCAATCCTTAATACTCAATCTTCAATCCTCAATCCTCAATTATCAATCCTCAACACTCAATCCTCAATCCTCAATCCTCAATCCCCAATCCTCAATCTTCAATCCTCAATCCTCAATCCTCAAGCCTCAGTCCTCAATCCTCAATCTTCAATCCTGAATACTCAATCTTCAATCCTCAATACTCAATCTTCAATCCTCAACCCTCAATCCTCAATCCACAATCCTCAATCCTCAATCATCAACCTTCTATCCTCAATACTCTATCTTCAATCCTGAATCCTCAATCCTGAATCGTCAATCCTCATTCTTCAATCCTCAATACCCAATCCTCAATCCTCAATCCACAATCCTCAATCCCCAATACTCAATCTTCAATCCTCAATCCTCAACCCTCAATCCGCAATCCTCAATCCTCAGTCACGAATACTCAATCTTCAATACTCAATCCTCAATCCTCAATCCTCAATCCTCAATCCTCAATCCTCAATCCTCACTCCTCAGACCTCAATCCTCAACCCTCACTCCTTATCCTCAATTCTCAATTCTCAATCCTCAATCCTCAATTCTCAATCTTCAATCCTCAATAATCAATCTCCAATCCTAGATCCTCAATCCCCAATCCTCAATCGTTAATCCTCAATCTTCAATCCTCAATCCCTAGTCCTCAATCCTCAATACTCAATCTTCAATCCTCAATCCTCAATTCTCAATACTCAATACTCAATCCTCAATAGTCAATCCTCAATCGTCAATCCTCAATCCCCAATCCTGAATCTTCAATCCTCAATCCTCAACCCTCAATCCTCAATCCTCAATCTTCAATCCTTAATACTCAATCTTCAATCCTCAATTCTCAATCCTCAATCCTCAATCCTCAATCCTCAATCCTCAATCTTCAATCCTCTACCGTCAGTCCTCGTCCTCAATCCTCAACCCTCAATCCTCAATCCTCAATCTTCAATCATCAATACTCAATCTTCAATCCTCAATTCTCAATCCTCAATACTGAATTCTCAGCCTTCAATCCTCAATAATCAATCTTCAATCCTCAATCCTCAATCCTCAATCCTCAATCCTCAATCATCAGACATCAATCCTCAACCTTCAATACTCAATCCTCAATCCTCAATCCTCAATCCTCAATCCTCAATCCTCATTCCTCAAACCTCAATCCTCAAACCTCAGTCCTCATCGTCAATTCTCAATTCTCAATCCTCAATCCTCAATGCTCTACCCTCAATCTTCAATCCTAAATAATCAATCCCAAATACTAGACCCTCAATGCCCAATCCTCAATCCTCAATACCAAATCCTCAATCTTCAATCCTCAATCCTCAATCCTCAATCCTCTGTCCTCAAACCTCAACCCTCAACCCTCAGTCCTCGTCCTCAATCCTCAACCCTCAATAATCAATCCGCAATGTTCAATCATCAATACTCAATCTTCAACCCTCAATCCTCAATACTCAATCCTCAATCCTCAATACTCAATCCTCAGTCCTCAGTCCTCAGTCTTCAATACTCAATCCTCCAGTCCTCAATGTTCAACACACAACCTTCAACCATCAATCCAAAATTCTCAATACTCAATAGAATATCCTGAATTCTCAGTTTTCAATACTCAATCCTCAATCTTCGATATTCAAATCTCCATCCACAAACATCAATTCTCATCTCTCAACCCTCAACGCTCAGTCCTCAATCTTCAATCCTCAATCCTCAATCCTCAATCCTCAATCCTCAATCTTCATTCCTCAATACCCAATCCTCAATGTTCAATCCGCAATACCCAATTCTCAATCTTCAATACTCAGTCCTCAATCCTCAATCCTCAATCCTCAATCCTCAATCCTCAGTCCTCAAACCTCAATCCTGAATGCTCAATCCTGAATCCTCAATCTTCAGCACTCAGTCCTCAACAATCAGTAGTCAATCCTCAATCCTCAATAGAATACCCTCAGTTCAGAGTTTTCAATACGCAATACTCAATCTGCAATCTTTAAATCACTATCCACAAACATCAATTCTCATCACTCAACCCTCAACACTCTGTCCCCAATCCTCAATCTTCAATCCTCAATCCTGAATCCTCAATTCTCAATCCTCAATCCTCAGTCCTCAGTCCTCAAACCTCAGTCCTCAACCCTCAGCCCTCATAGTCAATCCTCAATCCTCAATCCTCAATCCTCAATCTTCAATCCTCAATACTGTATCTTCAATACTCAATCCTCGATCCTCAATTCTTAATCCTCAGTACTCAATCCTCAATCGTTAATCCTCAATCCCCAATCCTTAATATTCAATCCTCAATCCTCAATCCTCAATCCTCAATCCACAATCCTCAATCTTCAATTCTCAATACTCAATCTTCAATCCTCAATCGTCAATCCTCAGTCCTCAATCCTCAATACTCAATCCTCAACCCTCAATCTTCAATCCAAAATAATCAATCCCAAATACTAGACCCTCAATGCCCAATCCTCAATCCTCAATACCAAATCCTCAATCTTCAATCCTCAACCCTCAATTATCAATTCTCAATCCTCAATCCTCAATCCTCTGTCCTCAAACCTCAATCCTCAACCCTCAGTCCTCGTCCTCAATCCTCAATACTCAATCCTCAATCCTCAATACTCAATCCTCAGTCGTCAGTCCTCAGTCTTCAATACTCAATACTCAATCTTCAATCCTCAATCCTGAACCCTCAATACTCAATCCTCAATCTTCAATCCTCAATCCTCAATCCTCAATTCTCAGTCCTCAATCCTCAATCCTCAGACATCAAACATCAATACTCAACCCTCAGTCCTGGTCCTCAATCCACAGCCCTCAATCCTCAATCCTCAATCTTCAATGTTCAATATTCAATCTTCTGTCCTCAATACTCAGTCCTCAATCCTCAATCCTCAATCCTCAATGTTCAATCCGCAATACCCAATCCTCAATCCTCAGTCCTCAAACCTCAATCCTGAATCCTCAATCCGGAATCCTCAATCTTCAGACCTACGTCCTCAACAATCAGTTGTCAATTCTCAATCCTCAATAGAATATCATCAATTCACAGTTTTCAGTACTCAATACTCAATCTGCAATCTTTAAATCACTATCCACAAACATCAATTCTCATCACTCAACCCTCAACACTCAGTCCCCAATCCTCAATCTTCAATCCTCAATCCTGAATCCTCAATACTCAATCCTCAATCGTCAATCCTCAATCCCCAACCCTTAAACTTCAATCCTCAATCCTCAATCCTCAATCCTCAATTCTCAATCCTCAATCCTCAATCCTCAATCTTCAATCCTCAATACTCAATCTCCAATCCTCAATCCTCAATCCTCAATCCTCAATACTCATTCTTCAATCCTCAGTACCCAATCCTCAATCTTCAATCCTCAGTCCTCAATCCTCAATTCTCAATCCTCAATCCTCAATCCTCAGACCTCAAACATCAATACTCAACCCCCAGTCCTCGTCCTCAATCCACAGCCCTCAATCCTCAACCCTCAATCTTCAATCATCAATATTCAATCTTCTGTACTCAATCCTCAGTCCTCAATCCTCAATCCTCAATCCTCAATGTTCAATCCGCAATACCCAATCCTCAATCCTCAGTCCTCAAACCACAATCCTGAATCCTCAATCCTGAATCCTCAATCTTCAGACCTAAGTCCTCAACAATCAGTTGCCAATTCTCAATCCTCAATAGAATATCATCAATTCGCAGTTTTCAGTACTCAATACTCAATCTGCAATCTCTAAATCACTATCCACAAACATCAATTCTCATCACTCAACCCTCAACACTAGTCCCCAATCCTCAATCTTCAATCCTCAATCCTCAATCCTCGATCCTCAATCTTCAATCCTCAATACTCAATCATCAATCCTCAATCCTCAATCCTCAATCCTCAATCCTCAATCCTCAATCCTCAATCCTCATCCCTCAATCGTCAGTCTTCGAACCTCAATACTCAATCTTCAATCCTCAATCCTCAATCCTCAATCCTCAAGCCTCATCCTTCAATCCTCAATACCCAATCCTCAATCCTCAATCCACAATCCTCAATCCCCAATACTCAATCTTCAATCCTCAATCCTCAAACCTCAATCCGCAATCCTCAATCCTCAGTCACGAATACTCAATCTTCAATACTCAATCCTCAATCCTCAATCCTCAATCCTCAATCCTCAATCCTCAATCCTCAATCCTCAATCCTCACTCCTCAGACCTCAATCCTCAACCCTCACTCCTTATCCTCAATTCTCAATTCTCAATCCTCAATCCTCATTCCTCAATAATCAATCCGCAATCTTCAATCATCAATACTCAATCTTCAATCCTCAATCCTCAATTCTCAATCCTCAATCCTCAATACTCAATCCCCAGTCCTCAGTCCTCAATCTTCAATACTCAATCCGCCAATCCTCAATATTCAGCACACAACCCTCAACCATCAATCCTCAATCCTCAATCGTCAATCCTCAATTCTCAATACTCAGTAGAATATACTGAATTCTCAGTTTTCAATACTCAATCCTCAATCTTCAATCTTCAAATCTCCATCCACAAACATCAATTCTCATCACTCAACCCTGAACACACAGTCCTCAACCTTCAATCCTCAATCTTCAATCCTCAATCTTCAATCCTCAATACTCAATCTTCAATCCTCAATCCTCAATTCTCAATCTTCAATCCTCAACACTCAATCCTCAATCCTCAACATTCAATCCTCAATAATCAATCTTCAATCCTCAATCCGCAATCATCAATCCTCAATCCTCAATCCTCAGTCATCAATCCTCAATCTTCAATACTCAATCGTCAATCCACAGTCCTCAATCATCAACGCTCAATCCTCGTCCCTCAAACCTCAATCCTCAACACACAGTCCCCATCCTCAATTCTCAATTCTCAACCCTCAATCCTCAACCCTCAATCTTCAATCCTCAATCCCCAGGCCTCAATCTTCAATCCTCAATGCTCAATCCTCAATCCTCAATCCTCAATCCTCAGTCCTCAATCCTCAATCCTCAATCCTCAATCCTCAATCTTCAATCATCAATACTCAATCTTCAATCCTCAATCCTCAATTCTCATTCGTCCATACTCAATCCTCAATCGTCAATCCTCAATCCCCAATCGTCAATCTTCAATCCTCAATCCTCAATCCTCAATCCTCAATCCTCAACCTTCAATCCTGAATACTCAATCTTCAATCCTCAATCCTCAATCCTCAATCCTCAATCCTCAATCCTCAATCCTCAATATTCAACACACAACCGTCAACCATAAATCCTCAACTACTCAACCATCAACCCTCAAGACTCAATACTCATCAGAATACCCTGAATTCTCATCGTTCAATACTCAATCCACAAAAATCAATTATCAAATCTCAACCCACAAAAGTCAATCCTCAACACTCAGTCCTCTCTATTCAATCCTCCATCCTCAATCCTCAATCCTCAATCCTCAATCATCAATCCTCAATTTTCAATCCTCAATTCTCAATCCTCAATCCTCAATCCTCAATCTTCAATCCTCAATACTCAGTCATCAATCCTCAATCCTCAATTCTCAATCCTCAATCCTTAATCCTCAATCTTCAATACTCAATCGTCAATCCACAGTCCTCAATCCTCAACCCTCAATCCTCGTTCCTCAAACCTCGGTCCTCAACCCTCAGTCCCCATCCTCAATTCTCAATTCTCAACCCTCAATCATCAACCCTCAATCTTCAATCCTCAATCCCCATCCTCAATCTTCAATCCTCAATGCTCAATCCTCAATCCTCAATACTGAATCTTCAATCCTCAATCCTCAATCCTCAATTATTAATCCTCAATACTCAATCTTCAATCGTCAATCCTCAATCCCCAATCCTTAATCTTCAATCCTCAATCCTCAATCCTCAATCCACAATCCTCAATCGTCAGTCATCAATCCTCAATCTTCAATACTCAATCGTCAATCCTCTGTACTCAACCCTCAATCCTCAATCCTCGTTCCTCAAACCTCAATCCTCAACCGTCAGTCCCCATCCTCAATTCTCAATTCTCAATTCTGAATCCTCAACCCTCAATCTTCAATCCTCAATAATCAATCTCCAATCCTAGATACCCTATCCCCAATCCTCAATCCTTAATCCTCAATCTTCAATCCTCAATCCTCAATACTCAATCCCCAGTCCTCAGTCCTCAATCTTCAATACTCAATCCGCCAATCCTCAATATTCAGCACACAACCCTCAACCATCAATCCTCAATACTCAACCATCAATCCTCAATTCTCAATACTCAGTGGAATATACTGAGTTCTCAGTTTTCAATACTCAATCCTCAATCTTCAGTCTTCGAATCTCCATCCACAAACATCAATTCTCATCTCTAAACCCTCAACACACAGTCCTCAATCTTCAATCCTCAATCCTCAATCCTCAATCTTCAATCCTCAATACTCAATCTTCAATCCTCAATCCTCAATTCTCAATCTTCAATCCTCAACCCTCAATCCTCAATCATCAGTATTCAATCCTCAATACTCAATCTTCAATCCTCAATCCGCAATCATCAATCCTCAATCCTCAATGCTCAATCCTCAATCCTCAATCCTCAGTCCTCAATTCTCAATCCGCGATCCTCAGTCCTCAATCTTCAATCATCAACACTCAATCATCAATCTTCAATCCTCAATACTCAATCTTCAATCCTCAAAGCTCAATCCTCAACATTCAATCCTCAATACTCAATCTTCCAGCGTCAATCCTCAGTCCTCATCCTCAATCCTCAATCCTCAATCCTCAGTCTTCAATCCTCAATACTCAATATTCAATCCTCAATCCTCAATCCTCAGACATCAAACCTCAATTCTGAAACCTCAATCCTGAATCCTCAATCTTCAGCCCTCAGTCCTCAACAATCAGGTGACAATCCTCAATCCTCAATAGAATATCCTCAATTCGCAGTTTTCAATACTCAATCCCCATTCTTCAATCTTCAAATCTCAATCCACAAACATCAATTCCCATCACTCAACCCTCAACACTCAGTCCTCAATATTCAATCCACAATCGTCAATCCTCAATCTTCAATCCTCAATCCTCAATCCTCAATCGTCATTACTCAATCCTCAATCGTCAATCCTCAATCCCCAATCCTCAATCTTCAATCCTCAATCCTCAATCCTCAACCTTCAATCATCAATATTCAATCTTCAATCCTCAATCCTCAATCCTCAATCCTCAATCCTCAATCCTCAATGTTCAATCCTCAATCCTCAATCCTCAATCTTCAATCCTCAACCCTCAGTCCTCAATCCTCAATCCTCAAACCTCAATCCTCAGTCCTCAAACCACAATCCTGAATCCTCAATCCTCAAACCTCAATCTTCAGCCCTCAGTCCTCAACAATCAGTTGTCAATCCTCAATGCTCAATAGAATATCCTCAGTTCAGAGTTTTCCATACGCAATACTCAATCTGCAATCTTCAAATCTCTATCCACAAACATCAATTCTCATCACTGAACCCTCAACACTCAGTCCCCAATCTTCAATCATCAATCCTCAATCCTCAATCCTCAATCCCCAATCCTCAATCTTGAATCCTTAATACTCAAACTTCAATGCTCAATCTTCAATCCTCAATCCTCAATCTTCAATCCTCAATCCTCAGTCCTCAATCCTCAATCCTCATTCTTCAATCCTCAATACCCAGTCCTCAATCTTCGATCCTAAATCCTCAATCCTCAATTCTCAATCCTCAATCCTCAGTCTTCAGTCCTCAAACCGCAATCCTCAACCCTCAGCCCTCATAGTCAATCCTCAATCCTCAATTCTCAATACTCAATCTTCAATCCTCAATACTGAATCTTCAATCCTCAATCCTCAATCCTCAATCCGCAATCGTCATTACTCAATCCTCAATCGTCAATCCTCAATCCCCAATCCTCAATCTTCAATCCTCAATCCTCAATCCTCAATCCTCAATAGACAATCTTCAATCCTCAATACTCAATCTTCAGTCCTCAATCATCAATCCTCAGTCCTCAATCCTCAATCGTCAATCCTCAATCCTCAATCCTCAATTCTCAATCCTCAATCCTCAATCCTCAGACCTCAAACATCAATACTCAACCATCAGACCTCGTCCTCAATCCACAACACTCAATCCTCAATCCTCAACCTTCAATCATCAATATTCAATCTTCAATCCTCAATCCTCATTCCTCAATCCTCAATCCTCAATCCTCAATGTTCAATCCTCAATCCTCAATCCTCAATCTTCAATCTTCAATCCTCAACCCTCAATCCTCAATCCTCAATCCTCAAACCTCAATCCTCAGTCCTCAAACCACAATCCTGAATCCTCAATCCTGAAACCTCAATCTTCAGCCCTCAGTCCTCAACAATCAGTTGTCAATCCTCAATGCTCAATAGAATATCCTCAGTTCAGAGTTTCCATACGCAATACTCAATCTGCAATCTTCAAATCTCTATCCACAAACATCAATTCTCATCACTCAACCCTCAACACTCAGTCCCCAATCCGCAATCATCAATCCTCAATCCTCAATCCTCAATCCCCAATCCTCAATCTTCAATCCTTAATACTCAATCTTCAATGCTCAATCTTCAATCCTCAATCCTCAATCTTCAATCCTCAATCCTCAGTCCTCAATCCTCAATCCTCAATCCTCAATCCTCAATCTTCAATCATCAATACTCAATCTTCAATCCTCAATCCTCAATTCTCATTCGTCCATACTCAATCCTCAATCGTCAATCCTCAATCCCCAATCGTCAATCTTCAATCCTCAATCCTCAATCCTCAATCCTCAATCCTCAATCCTCAATCTTCAATCCTGAATACTCAATCTTCAATCCTCAATCCTCAATCCTCAATCCTCAATCCTCAATCCTCAATCCTCAATATTCAACACACAACCGTCAACCATAAATCCTCAACTACTCAACCATCAACCCTCAAGACTCAATACTCATCAGAATACCCTGAATTCTCATCGTTCAATACTCAATCCACAAAAATCAATTATCAAATCTCAACCCACAAAAGTCAATCCTCAACACTCAGTCCTCTCTATTCAATCCTCCATCCTCAATCCTCAATCCTCAATCCTCAATCATCAATCCTCAATTTTCAATCCTCAATTCTCAATCCTCAATCCTCAATCCTCAATCTTCAATCCTCAATACTCAGTCATCAATCCTCAATCCTCAATTCTCAATCCTCAATCCTTAATCCTCAATCTTCAATACTCAATCGTCAATCCACAGTCCTCAATCCTCAACCCTCAATCCTCGTTCCTCAAACCTCGGTCCTCAACCCTCAGTCCCCATCCTCAATTCTCAATTCTCAACCCTCAATCATCAACCCTCAATCTTCAATCCTCAATCCCCATCCTCAATCTTCAATCCTCAATGCTCAATCCTCAATCCTCAATACTGAATCTTCAATCCTCGATCCTCAATCCTCAATTATTAATCCTCAATACTCAATCTTCAATCGTCAATCCTCAATCCCCAATCCTTAATCTTCAATCCTCAATCCTCAATCCTCAATCCACAATCCTCAATCGTCAATCATCAATCCTCAATCTTCAATACTCAATCGTCAATCCTCTGTACTCAACCCTCAATCCTCAATCCTCGTTCCTCAAACCTCAATCCTCAACCGTCAGTCCCCATCCTCAATTCTCAATTCTCAATTCTGAATCCTCAACCCTCAATCTTCAATCCTCAATAATCAATCTCCAATCCTAGATCCCCTATCCCCAATCCTCAATCCTTAATCCTCAATCTTCAATCCTCAATCCTCAATACTCAATCCCCAGTCCTCAGTCCTCAATCTTCAATACTCAATCCGCCAATCCTCAATATTCAGCACACAACCCTCAACCATCAATCCTCAATACTCAACCATCAATCCTCAATTCTCAATACTCAGTGGAATATACTGAGTTCTCAGTTTTGAATACTCAATCCTCAATCTTCAGTCTTCGAATCTCCATCCACAAACATCAATTCTCATCTCTAAACCCTCAACACACAGTCCTCAATCTTCAATCCTCAATCCTCAATCCTCAATCTTCAATCCTCAATACTCAATCTTCAATCCTCAATCCTCAATTCTCAATCTTCAATCCTCAACCCTCAATCCTCAATCATCAATATTCAATCCTCAATACTCAATCTTCAATCCTCAATCCGCAATCATCAATCCTCAATCCTCAATGCTCAATCCTCAATCCTCAATCCTCAGTCCTCAATTCTCAATCCGCGATCCTCAGTCCTCAATCTTCAATCATCAACACTCAATCATCAATCTTCAATCCTCAATACTCAATCTTCAATCCTCAAAGCTCAATCCTCAACATTCAATCCTCAATACTCAATCTTCCAGCGTCAATCCTCAGTCCTCATCCTCAATCCTCAATCCTCAATCCTCAGTCTTCAATCCTCAATACTCAATATTCAATCCTCAATCCTCAATCCTCAGACATCAAACCTCAATTCTGAAACCTCAATCCTGAATCCTCAATCTTCAGCCCTCAGTCCTCAACAATCAGGTGACAATCCTCAATCCTCAATAGAATATCCTCAATTCGCAGTTTTCAATACTCAATCCCCATTCTTCAATCTTCAAACCTCAATCCACAAACATCAATTCCCATCACTCAACCCTCAACACTCAGTCCTCAATATTCAATCCACAATCGTCAATCCTCAATCTTCAATCCTCAATCCTCAATCCTCAATCGTCATTACTCAATCCTCAATCGTCAATCCTCAATCCCCAATCATCAATCTTCAATCCTCAATCCTCAATCCTCAACCTTCAATCATCAATATTCAATCTTCAATCCTCAATCCTCAATCCTCAATCCTCAATCCTCAATCCTCAATGTTCAATCCTCAATCCTCAATCCTCAATCTTCAATCCTCAACCCTCAGTCCTCAATCCTCAATCCTCAAACCTCAATCCTCAGTCCTCAAACCACAATCCTGAATCCTCAATCCTCAAACCTCAATCTTCAGCCCTCAGTCCTCAACAATCAGTTGTCAATCCTCAATGCTCAATAGAATATCCTCAGTTCAGAGTTTTCCATACGCAATACTCAATCTGCAATCTTGAAATCTCTATCCACAAACATCAATTCTCATCACTCAACCCTCAACACTCAGTCCCCAATCTTCAATCATCAATCCTCAATCCTCAATCCTCAATCCCCAATCCTCAATCTTGAATCCTTAATACTCAAACTTCAATGCTCAATCTTCAATCCTCAATCCTCAATCTTCAATCCTCAATCCTCAGTCCTCAATCCTCAATCCTCATTCTTCAATCCTCAATACCCAGTCCTCAATCTTCGATCCTAAATCCTCAATCCTCAATTCTCAATCCTCAATCCTCAGTCTTCAGTCCTCAAACCGCAATCCTCAACCCTCAGCCCTCATAGTCAATCCTCAATCCTCAATTCTCAATACTCAATCTTCAATCCTCAATACTGAATCTTCAATCCTCAATCCTCAATCCTCAATCCGCAATCGTCATTACTCAATCCTCAATCGTCAATCCTCAATCCCCAATCCTCAATCTTCAATCCTCAATCCTCAATCCTCAATCCTCAATAGACAATCTTCAATCCTCAATACTCAATCTTCAGTCCTCAATCATCAATCCTCAGTCCTCAATCCTCAATCGTCAATCCTCAATCCTCAATCCTCAATCTTCAATCCTCAATACTCAATCTTCAACCCTCAATCCTCAATCCTCAATCCTCAATTCTCAATCCACAAACCTCAATCCTCAACCGTCAGTCCTCGTCCTCAATCCTCAACACTCAATCCTCAATCCTCAATCTTCAATCCTCAATCCTCAATCCTCAATCCTCAATCCTCAATATTCAATCCTCAATAATCAATCCTCAATCCTCAGTCTTCAATCCTCAATACTGTACCTTCAATCCTCAATCCTCAATCCTCAATTCTTTATCCTCAATACTCAATCCTCAATCGTCAATCCTCAATCCCCAACTCTTAACCTTCAATCCTCAATCCTCAATCCTCAATGCACAATCCTCAATCTTCAATCCTCAATACTCAATCTTCAATCCTCAATTCTCAATCCTCAATCCTCAATCCTCATTCCTCAATCCTCAACCCTCAATCTTCAATACTCAATACTCAATCTTCAATCCTCAATCCTCAATCCTCAATCCTCAATTCTCATTCTTCAATCCTCAGTACCCAATCCTCAATCTTCAATCCTCAATCCTCAATCCTCAATTCTCAGTCCTCAATCCTCAATCCTCAGACATCAAACATCAATACTCAACCCTCAGTCCTGGTCCTCAATCCACAGCCCTCAATCCTCAATCCTCAATCTTCAATGATCAATATTCAATCTTCTGTCCTCAATCCTCAGTCCGCAATCCTCAATCCTCAATCCTCAATGTTCAATCCGCAATACCCAATCCTCAATCCTCAGTCCTCAAACCTCAATCCTGAATCCTCAATCCGCAATCCTCAATCTTCAGACCTACGTCCTCAACAATCAGTTGTCAATTCTCAATCCTCAATAGAATATCATCAATTCACAGTTTTCAGTACTCAATACTCAATCTGCAATCTTTAAATCACTATCCACAAACATCAATTCTCATCACTCAACCCTCAACACTCAGTCCCCAATCCTCAATATTCAATCCTCAATCCTGAATCCACAATACTCAATCCTCAATCGTCAATCCTCAATCCCCAACCCTTAAACTTCAATCCTCAATCCTCAATCCTCAATCCTCAATCCTCAATCCTCAATCCTCAATCTTCAATCCTCAATACTCAATCTCCAATCCTCAATACTCAATCCTCAATCCTCAATCCTCAATTCTCAATCCTCAATCCTCAATCCTCAGACCTCAAACATCAATACTCAGCCCCCAGTCCTCGTCCTCAATCCACAGCCCTCAATCCTCAACCCTCAATCTTCAATCATCAATATTCAATCTTCTGTCCTCAATCCTCAGTCCTCAATCCTCAATCCTCAATCCTCAATGTTCAATCCGCAATACCCAATCCTCAATCCTCAGTCCTCAAACCACAATCCTGAATCCTCAATCCTGAATCCTCAATCTTCAGACCTAAGTCCTCAACAATCAGTTGCCAATTCTCAATCCTCAATAGAATATCATCAATTCGCAGTTTTCAGTCCCCAATCCTCAATCTTCAATCCTCAATCCTCAATCCTCGATCCTCAATCTTCAATCCTCAATGCTCAGTCCTCAATCCTCAATCCTCAGTCCTCAATCCTCAATCCTCAATCCACAAACCTCAATCCTCAACCGTCAGTCCTCGTCCTCAATCCTCAACACTCAATCCTCAATCCTCAATCTTCAATCGTCAATACTAAATCTTCAATCCCCAATCTTCAGTCCTCAATCCTCAATCCTCAATCCTCAATATTCAACACACAACCCTCGACCATCAATCCTCAATACTCAATCATCAATACTCAATTCTCAATACTCAACAGAATATCCTGAATTCTCATGGTTCAATACTCAATCCACAATATTCAATAATCAAATCTCAATCCTCAAACATCAATTCTCAACTCTCAATCGTCAACACTCAGTCCTCTCTCTTCAATCCACCATCCTCAACCATCAATCCTCAAGCGTCAATCCTCAATCCTCAATCCTCAATTCTCAATCCTCAATCCTCAATCCTCAGACATCAAACATCAATACTCAACCATCAGACCTCGTCCTTAATCCACAACCCTCAATCCTCAATCCTCAATCTGCAATCATCAATATTCAATCTTCAATCCTCAATCCTCAATCCTCAATCCTCAATCCTCAATCCTCAATCCTCAATGTTCAATCCTCAATACCCAATCGTTAATCTTCAATCCTCAGTCACGAATACTCAATCTTCAATACTCAATCCTCAATCCTCAATCCTCAATCCTCAATCCTCAATCCTCAATCCTCAATCCTCATTCCTCAAACCTCAATCCTCAACCCTCACTCCTTATCCTCAATTCTCAATTCTCAATCCTCAATCCTCAATTCTCAATCTTCAATCCTCAATAATCAATCTCCAATCCTAGATCCTCAATCCCCAATCCTCAACCGTGAATCATCAATCTTCAATCCTCAATCCCCAGTCCTCAATCCTCAATACTCAATCTTCAATCCTCAATCCTCAATTCTCAATCCTCAATACTCAATCCTCAATAGTCAATCCTCAATCGTCAATCCTCAATCCCCAATCCTGAATCTTCAATCCTCAATCCTCAACCCTCAATCCTCAATCCTCAACCTTCAATCCTTAATACTCAATCTTCAATCCCCAATTCTCAATCCTCAATCCTCAATCCTCAATCCTCAATCCTCAATCTTCAATCCTCTACCGTCAGTCCTCGTCCCCAATCCTCAACCCTCAATCCTCAATCCTCAATCTTCAATCATCAATACTCAATCTTCAATCCTCAATTCTCAATCCTCAATACTGAATTCTCAGCCTTCAATCCTCAATAATCAATCTTCAATCCTCAATCCTCAATCCTCAATCCTCAATCCTCAATCCTCAGACATCAATCCTCAACCTTCAATACTCAATCCTCAATCCTCAACCCTCAATCCTCAATCCTCAATCCTCATTCCTCAAACCTCAATCCTCAAACCTCAGTCCTCATCCACAATTCTCAATTCTCAATCCTCAATCCTCAACCCTCAATCTTCAAACCTAAATAATCAATCCCAAATACTAGACCCTCAATGCCCAATCCTCAATCCTCAATACCAAATCCTCAATCTTCAATCATCAATCCTCAATCCTCAATCCTCTGTCCTCAAACCTCAATCCTCAAGCCTCAGTCCTCGTCCTCAATCCTCAACACTCAATAATCAATCCGCCATGTTCAATCATCAATACTCAACCTTCAACCCTCAATCCTCAATACTCAATCCTCATTCCGCAATACTCAATCCTCAGTCCTCAGTCCTCAGTCTTCAATACTCAATCCTCCAGTCCTCAATGTTCAACACACAACCCTCAACCATCAATCCAAAATTCTCAATACTCAATAGAATATCCTGAATTCTCAGTTTTCAATACTCAAACCTCAATCTTCGATATTCAAATCTCCATCCACAAACATCAATTCTCATCACTCAACCCTCAACGCTCAGTCCTCAATCTTCAATCCTCAATCCTCAATCCTCAATCCTCAATCCTCAATCCTCAATCTACATTCCTCAATACCCAATCCTCAATGTTCAATCCGCAATACCCAATCCTCAATCTTCAATACTCAGTCCTCAATCCTCAATCCTCAATCCTCAATCCTCAATCCTCAGTGCTCAAACCTCAATCCTGAATGCTCAATCCTGAATCCTCAATCTTCAGCACTCAGTCCTCAACAATCAGTAGTCAATCCTCAATCCTCAATAGAATATCCTCAGTTCAGAGTTTTGAATACGCAATACTCAATCTGCAAACTTTAAATCACTATCCACAAACATCAAGCCTCATCACTCAACCCTCAACACTCAGTCCCCAATCCTCAATCTTCAATCCTCAATCCTGAATCCTCAATTCTCAATCCTCAATCCTCAGTCCTCAGTCCTCAAACCTCAATCCTCAACCCTCAGCCCTCATAGTCAATCCTCAATCCTCAATCCTCAATCCTCAATCTTCAATCCTCAATACTGTATCTTCAATACTCAATCCTCGATCCTCAATTCTTAATCCTCAATACTCAATCCTCAATCGTCAATCCTCAATCCCCAATCCTTAATATTCAATCCTCAATCCTCAATCCTCAATCCTCAATCCACAATCCTCAATCTTTAATCCTCAATACTCAATCTTCAATCCTCAATCGTCAATCCTCAATCCTCAATCCTCAATCCTCAATCCTCAACCCTCAATCTTCAATCCTAAATAATCAATCCCAAATACTAGACCCTCAATGCCCAATCCTCAATCCTCAATACCAAATCCTCAATCTTCAATCCTCAACCCTCAATTATCAATTCTCAATCCTCAATCCTCAATCCTCTGTCCTCAAACCTCAATCCTCAACCCTCAGTCCTCGTCCTCAATCCTCAACCCTCAATAGTCAATCCGCAATCTTCAATCATCAATACTCAATCTTCAACCCTCAATCCTCAATACTCAATCCTCAATCCTCAATACTCAATCCTCAGTCCTCAAACCTCAATCCTCAGTCCTCAATCCTGAATCCTCAATCTTCAGCACTCAGTCCTCAACAATCTGTAGTCAATCCTCAATCCTCAATAGAATATCCTCAGTTCAGAGTTTTGAATACGCAATACTCAATCTGCAAACTTTAAATCACTATCCACAAACATCAAGCCTCATCACTCAACCCTCAACACTCAGTCCCCAATCCTCAATCTTCAATCCTCAATCCTGAATCCTCAATTCTCAATCCTCAATCCTCAGTCCTCAGTCCTCAAACCTCAATCCTCAACCCTCAGCCCTCATAGTCAATCCTCAATCCTCAATCCTCAATCCTCAATCTTCAATCCTCAATACTGTATCTTCAATACTCAATCCTCGATCCTCAATTCTTAATCCTCAATACTCAATCCTCAATCGTCAATCCTCAATCCCCAATCCTTAATATTCAATCCTCAATCCTCAATCCTCAATCCTCAATCCACAATCCTCAATCTTCAATCCTCAATACTCAATCTTCAATCCTCAATCGTCAATCCTCAATCCTCAATCCTCAATCCTCAATCCTCAACCCTCAATCTTCAATCCTAAATAATCAATCCCAAATACTAGACCCTCAATGCCCAATCCTCAATCCTCAATACCAAATCCTCAATCTTCAATCCTCAACCCTCAATTATCAATTCTCAATCCTCAATCCTCAATCCTCTGTCCTCAAACCTCAATCCTCAACCCTCAGTCCTCGTCCTCAATCCTCAACCCTCAATAATCAATCCGCAATCTTCAATCATCAATACTCAATCTTCAACCCTCAATCCTCAATACTCAATCCTCAATCCTCAATACTCAATCCTCAGTCCTCAGTCCTCATTCTTCAATACTCAATCCACCAATCCTCAATATTCAACACACAACCCTCAACCACCAATCCAAAATTCTCAATACTCAATAGAATATCCTGAATTCTCAGTTTTCAATACTCAATCCTCAATCTTCGATCTTCAAATCTCCATCCACAAACATCAATTCTCATCACTCAACCCTCAACGCTCAGTCCTCAATCCTCAATCTTCAATCCTCAATACTCAATCTTCAATCCTCAATCCTCAATCCTCAATCCTCAATCCTCAATCTTCATTCCACAATACCCAATCCTCAATGTTCAATCCGCAATTCCCAATCCTCAATCTTCAATACTCAGTCCTCAATCCTCAATCCTCAATCCTCAATCCTCAATCCTCAGTCCTCAAACCTCAATCCTGAGTCCTCAATCCTGAATCCTCAATCTTCAGCACTCAGTCCTCAACAATCAGTTGTCAATCCTCAATCCTCAATAGAATATCCACAGTTCAGAGTTTTGAATACGCAATACTCAATCTGCAATCTTTAAATCACTATCCACAAACATCAATTCTCATCACTCAACCCTCAACACTCAGTCCCCAATCCTGAATCTTCAATCCTCAATCCTCAACCCTCAATCCTCAATCCTCAATCTTCAATCCTTAATACTCAATCTTCAATCCTCAATTCTCAATCCTCAATCCTCAATCCTCAATCCTCAATCCTCAATCTTCAATCCTCTACCGTCAGTCCTCGTCCTCAATCCTCAACCCTCAATCCTCAATCCTCAATCTTCAATCATCAATACTCAATCTTCAATCCTCAATTCTCAATCCTCAATACTGAATTCTCAGCCTTCAATCCTCAATAATCAATCTTCAATCCTCAATCCTCAATCCTCAATCCTCAATCCTCAATCCTCAGACATCAATCCTCAACCTTCAATACTCAATCCTCAATCCTCAATCCTCAATCCTCAATCCTCAATCCTCATTCCTCAAACCTCAATCCTCAAACCTCAGTCCTCATCCTCAATTCTCAATTCTCAATCCTCAATCCTCAATCCTCAACACTCAATCTTCAATCCTAAATAATCAATCCCAAATACTAGACCCTCAATGCCCAATCCTCAATCCTCAATACCAAATCCTCTATCTTCAATCCTCAATCCTCAATCCTCAATCCTCTGTCCTCAAACCTCAATCCTCAAGCCTCAGTCCTCGTCCTCAATCCTCAACCCTCAATAATCAATCCGCAATGTTCAATCATCAATACACAATCTTCAACCCTCAATCCTCAATACACAATCCTCAATCCTCAATACTCAATCCTCAGTCCTCAGTCCTCAGTCTTCAATACTCAATCCTCCAGTCCTCAATGTTCAACACACAACCCTCAACCATCAATCCAAAATTCTCAATACTCAATAGAATATCCTGAATTCTCAGTTTCCAATACTCAATCCTCAATCTTCGATATTCAAATCTCCATCCACAAACATCAATTCTCATCACTCAACCCTCAACACTCAGTCCTCAATCTTCAATCCTCAATCCTCAATCCTCAATCCTCAATCCTCAATCCTCAATCTTCATTCCTCAATACCCAATCCTCAATGTTCAATCCGCAATACCCAATCCTCAATCTTCAATACTCAGTCCTCAATCCTCAATCCTCAATCCTCAATCCTCAATCCTCAGTCCTCAAACCTCAATCCTGAATGCTCAATCCTGAATCCTCAATCTTCAGCTCTCAGTCCTCAACAATCAGTAGTCAATCCTCAATCCTCAATAGAATATCCTCAGTTCAGAGTTTTGAATACGCAATACTCAATCTGCAATCTTTAAATCACTATCCACAAACATCAATTCTCATCACTCAACCCTCAACACTCAGTCCCCAATTCTCAATCCTCTATCATCAACCTTCTATCCTCAATACTCTATCTTCAATCCTGAATCCTCAATCCTGAATCGTCAATCCTCATTCTTCAATCCTCAATACCCAATCCTCAATCCTCAATCCTCAATTATCAATCCTCAATACTCAATCCTCAATCCTCAATCCTCAATCCCCAATCCTCAATCTTCAATCCTCAATCCTCAATCCTCAAGCCTCAGTCATCAATCCTCAATCTTCAATCCTGAATACTCAATCTTCAATCCTCAATACTCAATCTCCAATCCTCAACCCTCAATCCTCAATCCACAATCCTCAATCCTCAATCATCAACCTTCTATCCACAATACTCTATCTTCAATCCTGAATCCTCAATCCTGAATCGTCAATCCTCATTCTTCAATCCTCAATACCCAATCCTCAATCCTCAATCCTCAATCCTCAATCCCCAATACTCAATCTTCAATCCTCAATCCTCAACCCTCAATCCGCAATCCTCAATCCTCAATCTTCATTCCTCAATACCCAATCCTCAATGTTCAATCCGCAATACCCAATCCTGAATCTTCAATACTCAGTCCTCAATCCTCAATCCTCAATCCTCAATCTTCAATCCTTAATACTCAATCTTCAATCCTCAATTCTCAATCCTCATTCCTCAATCCTCAATCCTCAATCCTCAATATTCAATCCTCTAACGTCAGTCCTCGTCCTCAATCCTCAACCCTCAATCCTCAATCCTCAATCTTCAATCATCAATACTCAATCTTCAGTCCTCAATTCTCAATCCTCAATACTGAATTCTCAGCCTTCAATCCTCAATAATCAATCTTCAATCCTCAATCCACAATCCTCAATCCTCAATCCTCAATACTCAATCCTCAATACTCAATCATCAATCCTCAATCCGCAATCATCAATCCTCAATTCTCAATCGTCAGTCATCAATCCTCAATCTTCAATACTCAATCGTCAATCCTCTGTCCTCTGTCCTCAATCCTCTGTCCTCTGTCCTCAATCCTCAATCCTCAATCCTCGTTTCTCAAACCTCAATCCTCAGCCCTCAGTCCCCATCCTCAATTCTCAATGCTCAATCCTGAATCCTCAACCCTCAATCTTCAATCCTCAATACTCAATCTCCAATCCTAGATACCCAATCCCCAATCCTCAATCCTTAATCCTGAATCTTCAATCCTCAATCCCCAGTCCTCAATCTTCAATCCTCAATGCTCAGTCCTCAATCCTCAATCCTCAGTCCTCAATCCTCAATCCTCAATCCACAAACCTCAATCCTCAACCGTCAGTCCTCGTCCTCAATCCTCAACACTCAATCCTCAATCCTCAATCTTCAATCGTCAATACTAAATCTTCAATCCCGAATCTTCAGTCCTCAATCCTCAATCCTCAATCCTCAATATTCAACACACAACCCTCGACCATCAATCCTCAATTCTCAATCATCAATACTCAATTCTCAATACTCAACAGAATATCCTGAATTCTCATGGTTCAATACTCATTCCACAATATTCAATAATCAAATCTCAATCCTCAAACATCAATACTCAACACTCAGTCGTCAACACTCAGTCCTCTCTCTTCAATCCTCCATCCTCAACCATCAATCCTCAAGCGTCAATCCTCATTCCTCAATCCTCAATTCTCAATACTCAATCCTCAATCCTCAGACATCAAACATCAATACTCAACCATCAGACCTCGTCCTCAATCCACAACCCTCAATCCTCAATCCTCAATCTTCAATCATCAATATTCAATCTTCAATCCTCAATCCTCAATCCTCAACCCTCAATCCTCAATCCTCAATGTTCAATCCTCAATACCCAGTCGTCAATCTTCAATCCTCAATCCTCAATCCTCAATCCCCAATATTCAATCCTCAATCCTCAGTCCTCAAACCTCAATCCTGAATCCTCAATCCTGAATCCTCAATCTTCAGACCTCAGTCCTCAACAATCAGTTGTCAATTCTCAATCCTCAATAGAATATCATCAATTCACAGTTTTCAATACTCAATACTCAATCTGATATCTTTAAATCTATATCCAAAAACACCAATTCTCATCACACAACCCTCAACACTCAGTCCCCAATCCTCAATCTTCAATCCTCAATCCTCAATCTTCAATCCTCAATACACAATAGTCAATCTCCAAGCCTAGATCCTCAATCCCCAATCCTCAATCCTTAATCCTCAATCTTCAATCCTCAATCCTCAATTCTCAATCCTCAATACTCAAACCTCAATCCTCAATCCTCAATCCCCAATCCTCAATCTTCAATCCTCAATCCTCAATCCTCAAGCCTCAGTCCTCAATCCTCAATCTTCAATCCTGAATACTCAATCTTCAATCCTCAATACTCAATCTTCATTCCACAACCCTCAATCCTCAATCCACAATCCTCAATCCTCAATCATCAACCTTCTATCCTCAATACTCTATCTTCAATCCTGAATCCTCAATCCTGAATCGTCAATCCTCATTCTTCAATCCTCAATACCCAATCCTCAATCCTCAATCCTCAATCCTCAATCCCCAATACTCAATCTTCAATCCTCAATCCTCAATCCTCAATCCGCAATCCTCAATCCTCAGTCACGAATACTCAATCTTCAATACTCAATTCTCAATCCTCAATCCTCAATCCTCAATCCTCAATCCTCAATCCTCATTCCTCAAACCTCAATCCTCAACCCTCACTCCTTATCCTGAATTCTCAATTCTCAATCCTCAATCCTCAATTCTCAATCTTCAATCCTCAATAATCAATCTCCAATCCTAGATCCTCAATACCCAATCCTCAATCGTTAATCCTCAATCTTCAATCCTCAATCCCCAGTCCTCAATCCTCAATACTCAATCTTCAATCCTCAATCCTCAATTCTCAATCCTCAATACTCAATCCTCAATAGTCAATCCTCAATCGTCAATCCTCAATCCCCAATCCTGAATCTTCAATCCTCAATCCTCAACCCTCAATCTTCAATCCTCAATCTTCAATCCTTAATACTCAATCTTCAATCCTCAATTCTCAATCCTCATTCCTCAATCCTCAATCCTCAATCCTCAATCTTCAATCCTCAATCCTCATTCCTCAAACATCAATACTCAACCCTCAGTCCTGGTCCTCAATCCACAGCCCTCAATCCTCAATCCTCAATCTTCAATCATCAATATTCAATCTTCTGTCCTCAATCCTCAGTCCTCAATCCTCAATCCTCAATCCTCAATGTTCAATCCGCAATACCCAATCCTCAATCCTCAGTCCTCAAACCTCAATCCTGAATCCTCAATCCGGAATCCTCAATCTTCAGACCTACGTTCTCAACAATCAGTTGTCAATTCTCAATCCTCAATAGAATATCATCAATTCACAGTTTTCAGTACTCAATACTCAATCTGCAATCTTTAAATCACTATCCACAAACATCAATTCTCATCACTCAACCCTCAACACTCAGTCCCCAATCCTCAATCTTCAATCCTCAATCCTGAATCCTCAATACTCAATCCTCAATCGTCAATCCTCAATCCCCAACCCTTAAACTTCAATCCTCAATCCTCAATCCTCAATCCTCAATCCTCAATCTTCATCCCTCAATACCCAATCCCCAATGTTCAATCCGCAATACCCAATCCTCAATCTTCAATACTCAGTCCTCAATCCTCAATCCTCAATCCTCAATCCTCAATCCTCAGTCCTCAAACCTCAATCCTGAATGCTCAATCCTGAATCCTCAATCTTCAGCACTCAGTCCACAACAATCAGTAGTCAATCCTCAATCCTCAATAGAATATCCTCAGTTCAGAGTTTTGAATACGCAATACTCAATCTGCAATCTTTAAATCACTATCCACAAACATCAATTCTCATCACTCAACCCTCAACACTCAGTCCCCAATTCTCAATCCTCAATCATCAACCTTCTATCCTCAATACTCTATCTTCAATCCTGAATCCTCAATCCTGAATCGTCAATCCTCATTCTTCAATCCTCAATACCCAATCCTCAATCCTCAATCCTCAATTATCAATCCTCAATACTCAATCCTCAATCCTCAATCCTCAATCCCCAATCCTCAATCTTCAATCCTCAATCCTCAATCCTCAAGCCTCTGTCCTCAATCCTCAATCTTCAATCCTGAATACTCAATCTTCAATCCTCAATACTCAATCTTCAATCCTCAACCCTCAATCCTCAATCCACAATCCTCAATCCTCAATCATCAACCTTCTATCCTCAATACTCTATCTTCAATCCTGAATCCTCAATCCTGAATCGTCAATCCTCATTCTTCAATCCTCAATACCCAATCCTCAATCCTCAATCCTCAATCCTCAATCCCCAATACTCAATCTTCAATCCTCAATCCTCAACCCTCAATCCGCAAACCTCAACCCTCAGTCACGAATACTCAATCTTCAATACTCAATCCTCAATCCTCAATCCTCAATCCTCAATCCTCAATCCTCAATCCTCAATCCTCATTCCTCAAACCTCAATCCTCAACCCTCACTCCTTATCCTCAATTCTCAATTCTCAATCCTCAATCCTCAATTCTCAATCTTCAATCCTCAATAATCAATCTCCAATCCTAGATCCTCAATCCCCAATCCTCAATCGTGAATCCTCAATCTTCAATCCTCAATCCCCAGTCCTCAATCCTCAATACTCAATCTTCAATCCTCAATCCTCAATTCTCAATCCTCAATACTCAATCCTCAATAGTCAATCCTCAATCGTCAATCCTCAATCCCCAATCCTGAATCTTCAATCCTCAATCCTCAACCCTCAATCCTCAATCCTCAATCTTCAATCCTTAATACTCAATCTTCAATCCCCAATTCTCAATCCTCAATCCTCAATCCTCAATCCTCAATCCTCAATCTTCAATCCTCTACCGTCAGTCCTCGTCCTCAATCCTCAACCCTCAATCCTCAATCCTCAATCTTCAATCATCAATACTCAATCTTCAATCCTCAATTCTCAATCCTCAATACTGAATTCTCAGCCTTCAATCCTCAATAATCAATCTTCAATCCTCAATCCTCAATCCTCAATCCTCAATCCTCAATCCTCAGACATCAATCCTCAACCTTCAATACTCAATCCTCAATCCTCAACCCTCAATCCTCAATCCTCAATCCTCATTCCTCAAACCTCAACCCTCAAACCTCAGTCCTCATCCTCAATTCTCAATTCTCAATCCTCAATCCTCAATCCTCAACCCTCAATCTTCAAACCTAAATAATCAATCCCAAATACTAGACCCTCAATGCCCAATCCTCAATCCTCAATACCAAATCCTCAATCTTCAATCATCAATCCTCTGTCCTCAAACCTCAATCCTCAAGCCTCAGTCCTCGTCCTCAATCCTCAACACTCAATAATCAATCCGCCATGTTCAATCATCAATACTCAATCTTCAACCCTCAATCCTCAATACTCAATCCTCAATCCTCAATACTCAATCCTCAGTCCTCAGTCCTCAGTCTTCAATACTCAATCCTCCAGTCCTCAATGTTCAACACACAACCCTCAACCATCAATCCAAAATTCTCAATACTCAATAGAATATCCTGAATTCTCAGCTTTCAATACTCAAACCTCAATCTTCGATATTCAAATCTCCATCCACAAACATCAATTCGCATCACTCAACCCTCAACGCTCAGTCCTCAATCTTCAATCCTCAATCCTCAATCCTCAATCCTCAATCCTCAATCCTCAATCTACATTCCTCAATACCCAATCCTCAATGTTCAATCCGCAATACCCAATCCTCAATCTTCAATCCTCAATCCTGAATCCTCAATTCTCAATCCTCAATCCTCAGTCCTCAGTCCTCAAACCTCAATCCTCAACCCTCAGCCCTCATAGTCAATCCTCAATTCTCAATCCTCAATCCTCAATCTTCAATCCTCAATACTGTATCTTCAATACTCAATCCTCGATCCTCAATTCTTAATCCTCAATACTCAATCCTCAATCGTCAATCCTCAATCCCCAATCCTTAATATTCAATCCTCAATCCTCAATCCTCAATCCTCAATCCACAATCCTCAATCTTCAATCCTCAAT
Source organism: Calliopsis andreniformis (assembly GCF_051401765.1). Lineage (NCBI taxonomy): Eukaryota > Metazoa > Arthropoda > Insecta > Hymenoptera > Andrenidae > Calliopsis > Calliopsis andreniformis. The sequence goes on along the minus strand of NW_027480515.1, from coordinate 497,452 downwards.
ACTCAATCTTCAATCCTCAATCGTCAATCCTCAATCCTCAATCCTCAATCCTCAATCCTCAACCCTCAATCTTCAATCCTAAATAATCAATCCCAAATACTAGACCCTCAATGCCCAATCCTCAATCCTCAATACCAAATCCTCAATCTTCAATCCTCAACCCTCAATTATCAATTCTCAATCCTCAATCCTCAATCCTCTGTCCTCAAACCTCAATCCTCAACCCTCAGTCCTCGTCCTCAATCCTCTACCCTCAATAATCAATCCGCAATCTTCAATCATCAATACTCAATCTTCAACCCTCAATCCTCAATACTCAATCCTCAATCCTCAATACTCAATCCTCAGTCCTCAGTCCTCAGTCTTCAATACTCAATCCACCAATCCTCAATATTCAACACACAACCCTCAACCACCAATCCAAAATTCTCAATACTCAATAGAATATCCTGAATTCTCAGTTTTCAATACTCAATCCTCAATCTTCGATCTTCAAATCTCCATCCACAAACATCAATTCTCATCACTCAACCCTCAACGCTCAGTCCCCAATCCTGAATCTTCAATCCTCAATCCTCAACCCTCAATCCTCAATCCTCAATCTTCAATCCTTAATACTCAATCTTCAATCCTCAATTCTCAATCCTCAATCCTCAATCCTCAATCCTCAATCCTCAATCTTCAATCCTCTACCGTCAGTCCTCGTCCTCAATCCTCAACCCTCAATCCTCAATCCTCAATCTTCAATCATCAATACTCAATCTTCAATCCTCAATTCTCAATCCTCAATACTGAATTCTCAGCCTTCAATCCTCAATAATCAATCTTCAATCCTCAATCCTCAATCCTCAATCCTCAATCCTCAATCCTCAGACATCAATCCTCAACCTTCAATACTCAATCCTCAATCCTCAATCCTCAATCCTCAATCCTCAATCCTCATTCCTCAAACCTCAATCCTCAAACCTCAGTCCTCATCCTCAATTCTCAATTCTCAATCCTCAATCCTCAATCCTCAACACTCAATCTTCAATCCTAAATAATCAATCCCAAATACTAGACCCTCAATGCCCAATCCTCAATCCTCAATACCAAATCCTCAATCTTCAATCCTCAATCCTCAATCCTCAATCCTCTGTCCTCAAACCTCAATCCTCAAGCCTCAGTCCTCGTCCTCAATCCTCAACCCTCAATAATCAATCCGCAATGTTCAATCATCAATACACAATCTTCAACCCTCAATCCTCAATACACAATCCTCAATCCTCAATACTCAATCCTCAGTCCTCAGTCCTCAGTCTTCAATACTCAATCCTCCAGTCCTCAATGTTCAACACACAACCCTCAACCATCAATCCAAAATTCTCAATACTCAATAGAATATCCTGAATTCTCAGTTTCCAATACTCAATCCTCAATCTTCGATATTCAAATCTCCATCCACAAACATCAATTCTCATCACTCAACCCTCAACGCTCAGTCCTCAATCTTCAATCCTCAATCCTCAATCCTCAATCCTCAATCCTCAATCCTCAATCTTCATTCCTCAATACCCAATCCTCAATGTTCAATCCGCAATACCCAATCCTCAATCTTCAATACTCAGTCCTCAATCCTCAATCCTCAATCCTCAATCCTCAATCCTCAGTCCTCAAACCTCAATCCTGAATGCTCAATCCTGAATCCTCAATCTTCAGCTCTCAGTCCTCAACAATCAGTAGTCAATCTTCAATCCTCAATAGAATATCCTAAGTTCAGAGTTTTGAATACGCAATACTCAATCTGCAATCTTTAAATCACTATCCACAAACATCAATTCTCATCACTCAACCCTCAACACTCAGTCCCCAATTCTCAATCCTCAATCATCAACCTTCTATCCTCAATACTCTATCTTCAATCCTGAATCCTCAATCCTGAATCGTCAATCCTCATTCTTCAATCCTCAATACCCAATCCTCAATCCTCAGTCCTCAATTATCAATCCTCAATACTCAATCCTCAATCCTCAATCCTCAATCCCCAATCCTCAATCTTCAATCCTCAATCCTCAATCCTCAAGCCTCAGCCCTCAATCCTCAATCTTCAATCCTGAATACTCAATCTTCAATCCTCAATACTCAATCTTCAATCCTCAACCCTCAATCCTCAATCCACAATCCTCAATCCTCAATCATCAACCTTCTATCCTCAATACTCTATCTTCAATCCTGAATCCTCAATCCTGAATCGTCAATCCTCATTCTTCAATCCTCAATACCCAATCCTCAATCCTCAATCCTCAATCCTCAATCCCCAATACTCAATCTTCAATCCTCAATCCTCAACCCTCAATCCGCAATCCTCAATCCTCAATCTTCATTCCTCAATACCCAATCCTCAATGTTCAATCCGCAATACCCAATCCTCAATCTTCAATACTCAGTCCTCAATCCTCAATCCTCAATCCTCAATCTTCAATCCTTAATACTCAATCTTCAATCCTCAATTCTCAATCCTCATTCCTCAATCCCCAATCCTCAATCCTCAATCTTCAATCCTCTAACGTCAGTCCTCGTCCTCAATCCTCAACCCTCAATGCTCAATCCTCAATCTTCAATCATCAATACTCAATCTTCAGTCCTCAATTCTCAATCCTCAATACTGAATTCTCAGCCTTCAATCCTCAATAATCAATCTTCAATCCTCAATCCACAATCCTCAATCCTCAATCCTCAATACTCAATCCTCAATACTCAATCATCAATCCTCAATCCGCAATCATCAATCCTCAATTCTCAATCGTCAGTCATCAATCCTCAATCTTCAATAATCAATCGCCAATCCTCTGTCCTCTGTCCTCAATCCTCTGTCCTCTGTCCTCAATCCTCAATCCTCAATCCTCGTTTCTCAAACCTCAATCCTCAGCCCTCGGTCCCCATCCTCAATTCTCAATGCTCAATCCTGAATCCTCAACCCTCAATCTTCAATCCTCAATACTCAATCTCCAATCCTAGATACCCAATCCCCAATCCTCAATCCTTAATCCTGAATCTTCAATCCTCAATCGCCAGTCCTCAATCTTCAATCCTCAATGCTCGGTCCTCAATCCTCAATCCTCAGTCCTCAATCCTCAATCCTCAATCCACAAACCTCAATCCTCAACCGTCAGTCCTCGTCCTCAATCCTCAACACTCAAACCTCAATCCTCAATCGTCAATCGTCAATCGTCAATACTAAATCTTCAATCCCGAATCTTCAGTCCTCAGTCCTCAATCCTCAATCCTCAATATTCAACACACAACCCTCGACCATCAATCCTCAATACTCAATCATCAATACTCAATTCACAATACTCAACAGAATATCCTGAATTCTCATGGTTCAATACTCAATCCACAATATTCAATAATCAAATCTCAATCCTCAAACATCAATTCTCAACACTCAATCGTCAACACTCAGTCCTCTCTCTTCATTCCTCCATCCTCAACCATCAATCCTCAAGCGTCAATCCTCATTCCTCAATCCTCAATTCTCAATCCTCAATCCTCAATCCTCAGACATCAAACATCAATACTCAACCATCAGAACTCGTCCTCAATCCACAACCCTCAATCCTCAATCCTCAATCTTCAATCATCAATATTCAATCTTCAATCCTCAATCCTCAATCCTCAATCCTCAATCCTCAATCCTCAATGTTCCATCCTCAATACCCAGTCGTCAATCTTCAATCCTCAATCATCAATCCTCAATCCTCAATATTCAATCCTCAATCCTCAGTCCTCAAACCTCAATCCTGAATCCTCAATCCTGAATCCTCAATCTTCAGACCTCAGTCCTCAACAATCAGTTGTCAATTCTCAATCCTCAATAGAATATCATCAATTCACAGTTTTCAATACTCAATACTCAATCTGATATCTTTAAATCTCTATCCAAAAACACCAATTCTTATCACACAACCCTCAACACTCAGTCCCCAATCCTCAATCTTCAATCCTCAATCCTCAATCTTCAATCCTCAATACTCAATAGTCAATCTCCAAGCCTAGATCCTCAATCCCCAATCCTCAATCCTTAATCCTCAATCTTCAATCCTCAATCCTCAATCTTCAATCCTCAATCCTCAATCCTCAAGCCTCAGTCCTCAATTCTCAATCGTCAGTCATCAATCCTCAATCTTCAATACTCAATCCTCAATCCTCAATCTTCAACCATCAATACTCAATCTTCAGTCCTCAATCCTCAATCCTCAATCCTCAATCCTCAATCCTCAATCTTCAATCCTCTACCGTCAGTCCTCGTCCTCAATCCTCAACCCTCAATCCTCAATCCTCAATCTTCAACCATCAATACTCAATCTTCAGTCCTCAATCCTCAATCCTCAATCCTCAATCCCCAATCCTCAATCTTCAATCCTCAATCCTCAATCCTCAAGCCTCAGTCCTCAATTCTCAATCGTCAGTCATCAATCCTCAATCTTCAATACTCAATCGTCAATCATCTGTCCTCTGTCCTCAATCCTCAATCCTCAATCCTCGTTTCTCAAACCTCAATCCTCAGCCCTCAGTCCCCATCCTCAATTCTCAATGCTCAATCCTGAATCCTCAACCCTCAATCTTCAATCCTCAATACTCAATCTCCAATCCTAGATACCCAATCCCCAATCCTCAATCCTTAATCCTGAATCTTCAATCCTCAATCGCCAGTCCTCAATCTTCAATCCTCAATGCTCAGTCCTCAATCCTCAATCCTCAGTCCTCAATCCTCAATCCACAAACCTCAATCCTCAACCGTCAGTCCTCGTCCTCAATCCTCAACACTCAAACCTCAATCCTCAATCGTCAATCGTCAATACTAAATCTTCAATCCCGAATCTTCAGTCCTCAGTCCTCAATCCTCAATCCTCAATATTCAACACACAACCCTCGACCATCAATCCTCAATACTCAATCATCAATACTCAATTCACAATACTCAACAGAATATCCTGAATTCTCATGGTTCAATACTCAATCCACAATATTCAATAATCAAATCTCAATCCTCAAACATCAATTCTCAACACTCAATCGTCAACACTCAGTCCTCTCTCTTCATTCCTCCATCCTCAACCATCAATCCTCAAGCGTCAATCCTCATTCCTCAATCCTCAATTCTCAATCCTCAATCCTCAATCCTCAGACATCAAACATCAATACTCAACCATCAGAACTCGTCCTCAATCCACAACGCTCAATCCTCAATCCTCAATCTTCAATCATCAATATTCAATCTTCAATCCTCAATCCTCAATCCTCAATCCTCAATCCTCAATCCTCAATGTTCCATCCTCAATACCCAGTCGTCAATCTTCAATCCTCAATCATCAATCCTCAATCCTCAATATTCAATCCTCAATCCTCAGTCCTCAAACCTCAATCCTGAATCCTCAATCCTGAATCCTCAATCTTCAGACCTCAGTGCTCAACAATCAGTTGTCAATTCTCAATCCTCAATAGAATATCATCAATTCACAGTTTTCAATACTCAATACTCAATCTGATATCTTTAAATCTCTATCCAAAAACACCAATTCTCATCACACAACACTCAAACACTCAGTCCCCAATCCTCAATCTTCAATCCTCAATCCTCAATCTTCAATCCTCAATACTCAATAGTCAATCTCCAAGCCTAGATCCTCAATCCCCAATCCTCAATCCTTAATCCTCAATCTTCAATCCTCAATCCTCAATTCTCAATCCTCAATACTCAATCCTCAATCCTCAATCCTCAATCCCCAATCCTCAATCTTCAATCCTCAATCCTCAATCCTCAAGCCTCAGTCCTCAATCCTCAATCTTCAATCCTGAATACTCAATCTTCAATCCTCAATACTCAATCTTCAATCCTCAACCCTCAATCCTCAATCCACAATCCTCAATCCTCAATCATCAATCTTCTATCCTCAATACTCTATCTTCAATCCTGAATCCTCAATCCTGAATCGTCAATCCTCATTCTTCAATCCTCAATACCCAATCCTCAATCCTCAATCCTCAATCCTCAATCCCCAATACTCAATCTTCAATCCTCAATCCTCAATCCTCAATCCGCAATCCTCAATCCTCAGTCACGAATACTCAATCTTCAATACTCAATCCTCAATCCTCAATCCTCAATCCTCAATCCTCAATCCTCAATCCTCATTCCTCAAACCTCAATCCTCAACCCTCACTCCTTATCCTGAATTCTCAATTCTCAATCCTCAATCCTCAATTCTCAATCTTCAATCCTCAATAATCAATCTCGAATCCTAGATCCTCAATCCGCAATCCTCAATCGTTAATCCTCAATCTTCAATCCTCAATCCCCAGTCCTCAATCCTCAATACTCAATCTTCAATCCTCAATCCTCAATTCTCAATCCTCAATACTCAATCCTCAATAGTCAATCCTCAATCGTCAATCCTCAATCCCCAATCCTGAATCTTCAATCCTCAATCCTCAACCCTCAATCCTCAATCCTCAATCTTCAATCCTTAATACTCAATCTTCAATCCTCAATTCTCAATCCTCATTCCTCAATCCTCAATCCTCAATCCTCAATCTTCAATCCTCTACCGTCAGTCCTCGTCCTCAATCCTCAACCCTCAATCCTCAATCCTCAATCTTCAATCATCAATACTCAATCTTCAGTCCTCAATTCTCAATCCTCAATACTGAATTCTCAGCCTTCAATCCTCAATAATCAATCTTCAATCCTCAATCCTCAATCCTCAATCCTCAATCCTCAATACTCATTCCTCAATGCTCAATCCTCAATCCTCAATCCTCAAGCGTCAGTCCTCAATTCTCAATCGTCAGTCATCAATCCTCAATCTTCAATACTCAATCGTCAATCCTCTGTCCTCTGTCCTCAACCCTCAATCCTCAATCCTCGTTTCTCAAACCTCAGTCCTCAGCCCTCAGTCCCCATCCTCAATTCTCAATGCTCAATGCTGAATCCTCAACCCTCAATCTTCAATCCTCAATACTCAATCTCCAATCCTAGATACCCAGTCCCCAATCCTCAATCCTTAATCCTGAATCTTCAATCCTCAATCGCCAGTCCTCAATCTTCAATCCTCAATGCTCAGTCCTCAATCCTCAATCCTCAGTCCTCAATCCTCAATCCTCAATCCACAAACCTCAATCCTCAACCGTCAGTCCTCGTCCTCAATCCTCAACACTCAAACCTCAATCCTCAATCGTCAATCGTCAATACTAAATCTTCAATCCCGAATCTTCAGTCCTCAATCCTCAATCCTCAATCCTCAATATTCAACACACAACCCTCGACCATCAATCCTCAATACTCAATCATCAATACTCAATTCACAATACTCAACAGAATATCCTGAATTCTCATGGTTCAATACTCAATCCACAACATTCAATAATCAAATCTCAATCCTCAAACATCAATTCTCAACACTCAATCGTCAACACTCAGTCCTCTCTCTTCAATCCTCCATCCTCAACCATCAATCCTCAAGCGTCAATCCTCATTCCTCAATCCTGAATCTTCAATCCTCAATCCTCAACCCTCAATCCTCAATCCTCAATCCTCAGTCTTCAATCCTTAATACTCAATCTTCAATCCTCAATTCTCAATCCTCATTCCTCAATCCTCAATCCTCAATCCTCAATCTTCAATCCTCTACCGTCAGTCCTCGTCCTCAATCCTCAACCCTCAATCCTCAATCCTCAATCTTCAACCATCAATACTCAATCTTCAGTCCTCAATCCTCAATCCTCAATCCTCAATCCCCAATCCTCAATCTTCAATCCTCAATCCTCAATCCTCAAGCCTCAGTCCTCAATTCTCAATCGTCAGTCATCAATCCTCAATCTTCAATACTCAATCGTCAATCATCTGTCCTCTGTCCTCAATCCTCAACCCTCAATCCTCGTTTCTCAAACCTCAATCCTCAGCCCTCAGTCCCCATCCTCAATTCTCAATGCTCAATCCTGAATCCTCAACCCTCAATCTTCAATCCTCAATACTCAATCTCCAATCCTAGATACCCAATCCCCAATCCTCAATCCTTAATCCTGAATCTTCAATCCTCAATCGCCAGTCCTCAATCTTCAATCCTCAATGCTCAGTCCTCAATCCTCAATCCTCAGTCCTCAATCCTCAATCCTCAATCCACAAACATCAATCCTCAACCGTCAGTCCTCGTCCTCAATCCTCAACACTCAAACCTCAATCCTCAATCGTCAATCGTCAATACTAAATCTTCAATCCCGAATCTTCAGTCCTCAATCCTCAATCCTCAATCCTCAATATTCAACACACAACCCTCGACCATCAATCCTCAATACTCAATCATCAATACTCAATTCACAATACTCAACAGAATATCCTGAATTCTCATGGTTCAATACTCAATCCACAATATTCAATAATCAAATCTCAATCCTCAAACATCAATTCTCAACACTCAATCGTCAACACTCAGTCCTCTCTCTTCATTCCTCCATCCTCAACCATCAATCCTCAAGCGTCAATCCTCATTCCTCAATCCTCAATTCTCAATCCTCAATCCTCAATCCTCAGACATCAAACATCAATACTCAACCATCAGAACTCGTCCTCAATCCACAACCCTCAATCCTCAATCCTCAATCTTCAATCATCAATATTCAATCTTCAATCCTCAATCCTCAATCCTCAATCCTCAATCCTCAATCCTCAATGTTCCATCCTCAATACCCAGTCGTCAATCTTCAATCCTCAATCATCAATCCTCAATCCTCAATATTCAATCCTCAATCCTCAGTCCTCAAACCTCAATCCTGAATCCTCAATCCTGAATCCTCAATCTTCAGACCTCAGTCCTCAACAATCAGTTGTCAATTCTCAATCCTCAATAGAATATCATCAATTCACAGTTTTCAATACTCAATACTCAATCTGATATCTTTAAATCTCTATCCAAAAACACCAATTCTCATCACACAACCCTCAAGACTCAGTCCCCAATCCTCAATCTTCAATCCTCAATCCTCAATCTTCAATCCTCAATACTCAATAGTCAATCTCCAAGCCTAGATCCTCAATCCCCAATCCTCAATCCTTAATCCTCAATCTTCAATCCTCAATCCTCAATTCTCAATCCTCAATACTCAATCCTCAATCCTCAATCCTCAATCCCCAATCCTCAATCTTCAATCCTCAATCCTCAATCCTCAAGCCTCAGTCCTCAATCCTCAATCTTCAATCCTGAATACTCAATCTTCAATCCTCAATACTCAATCTTCAATCCTCAACCCTCAATCCTCAATCCACAATCCTCAATCCTCAATCATCAATCTTCTATCCTCAATACTCTATCTTCAATCCTGAATCCTCAATCCTGAATCGTCAATCCTCATTCTTCAATCCTCAATACCCAATCCTCAATCCTCAATCCTCAATCCTCAATCCCCAATACTCAATCTTCAATCCTCAATCCTCAATCCTCAATCCGCAATCCTCAATCCTCAGTCACGAATACTCAATCTTCAATACTCAATCCTCAATCCTCAATCCTCAATCCTCAATCCTCAATCCTCAATCCTCATTCCTCAAACCTCAATCCTCAACCCTCACTCCTTATCCTGAATTCTCAATTCTCAATCCTCAATCCTCAATTCTCAATCTTCAATCCTCAATAATCAATCTCCAATCCTAGATCCTCAATCCGCAATCCTCAATCGTTAATCCTCAATCTTCAATCCTCAATCCCCAGTCCTCAATCCTCAATACTCAATCTTCAATCCTCAATCCTCAATTCTCAATCCTCAATACTCAATCCTCAATAGTCAATCCTCAATCGTCAATCCTCAATCCCCAATCCTGAATCTTCAATCCTCAATCCTCAACCCTCAATCCTCAATCCTCAATCTTCAATCCTTAATACTCAATCTTCAATCCTCAATTCTCAATCCTCATTCCTCAATCCTCAATCCTCAATCCTCAATCTTCAATCCTCTACCGTCAGTCCTCGTCCTCAATCCTCAACCCTCAATCCTCAATCCTCAATCTTCAATCATCAATACTCAATCTTCAGTCCTCAATTCTCAATCCTCAATACTGAATTCTCAGCCTTCAATCCTCAATAATCAATCTTCAATCCTCAATCCTCAATCCTCAATCCTCAATCCTCAATACTCATTCCTCAATGCTCAATCCTCAATCCTCAATCCTCAAGCGTCAGTCCTCAATTCTCAATCGTCAGTCATCAATCCTCAATCTTCAATACTCAATCGTCAATCCTCTGTCCTCTGTCCTCAACACTCAATCCTCAATCCTCGTTTCTCAAACCTCAGTCCTCAGCCCTCAGTCCCCATCCTCAATTCTCAATGCTCAATGCTGAATCCTCAACCCTCAATCTTCAATCCTCAATACTCAATCTCCAATCCTAGATACCCAATCCCCAATCCTCAATCCTTAATCCTGAATCTTCAATCCTCAATCGCCAGTCCTCAATCTTCAATCCTCAATGCTCAGTCCTCAATCCTCAATCCTCAGTCCTCAATCCTCAATCCTCAATCCACAAACCTCAATCCTCAACCGTCAGTCCTCGTCCTCAATCCTCAACACTCAAACCTCAATCCTCAATCGTCAATCGTCAATACTAAATCTTCAATCCCGAATCTTCAGTCCTCAATCCTCAATCCTCAATCCTCAATATTCAACACACAACCCTCGACCATCAATCCTCAATACTCAATCATCAATACTCAATTCACAATACTCAACAGAATATCCTGAATTCTCATGGTTCAATACTCAATCCACAATATTCAATAATCAAATCTCAATCCACAAACATCAGTTCCCATCGCTCAAACCTCAACACTAAGTCCTCAATCTTCAATCCTCAATCCTCAATCCTCAACCTTCAATCCTCAATACTCAATCTTCAATCCTCAATCCTCAATTCTGATTCCTCAATCCTCAGTCCTCAATCGGCAATCCTCAATCCCCAATCCCCTATCTTCAATCCTCAATCCTCAATCCTCAATCCTCAATCCTCAATCTTCAATCCTCAATACTCAATCTTCAATCCTCAATCATCAGACCTCAATCCTCAATCCCCAATAGAACATCCTGAATTCTCAGGATTCAATACTCAAACCTCAAACCTCAAACCTCAAACCTCAGCCATCATCCTCAATCCTCAATCCTCAATCCTCAACCTTCAATCTTCAACACTCAACCTTCAATCCTCAATCCTCAATCCTCAATCTTCAAACCTCAATCCTCAATCCTCAATCCTCAATCCTCATTCCCCAAACCTCAATCCTCAAACCTCAGTCCTCATCCTCAATTCTCAATCCTCAACCCTCAATCCTCAAACCACAATCCTCAGCTGTCAGTCCTCGTCCTCAATCCTCAACCCACAATCCTCAATCCTCAATCTTCAATCATCAATACTCAATCTTCAATCCTCAATCCTCAATCCTCAATCCTCAATCCTCATTCTCAAACCTCAATCCTCAACCCTCAGTCCTTATCCTCAATTCTCAATTCTCAATCCTCAATCCTCAATCCTCAATCTTCAATCCTCAATAATCAATTTTCAATCCTAGATCCTCGAATCCCCAATCTTCAATCCTTAATCCTCAATCTTCAATCCTCAATACTCAATATTCAATCCTCAATCCTCAGTCCTCAAACCTCAATTCTGAATCCTCAATCCTGAATCCTCAATCCTGAATCCTCAATCTTCAGACCTAAGTCCTCAACAATCAGTTGTCAATTCACAATCCTCAATAGAATATCATCAGTTCACAGTTTTCAATACTCAATACTCAAACTGCAATCTTTAAACCTCTATCCACAAACATCAATTCTCATAACTCAACCCTCAACACTCAGTCCCCAATCCTCAATCTTCAATCCTCAATACTCAATCCTCAATCCTCAATCCTCAATCCTCAATCTTCAATCCTCAATACTCAATCATCAATCCTCAATACTCAAACCTCAACCCTCATTCTTCAATCCTCAATACCCAATCCTCAATCTTCAATTCTCAATCCTCAATCCTCAATTCTCAATCCTCAATCCTCAGTCCTCAGTCCTTAAACCTCAATCCTCAACCCTCAGCCCTCATCCTCAATCCTCAATCCTCAATCCTCAATCCTCAACCTTCAATCCTCAATCCTCAATCCTCAATCTTCAATCCTCAGTCCTCAGTCCTCAAACCTCAATCCTGAATCCTCAATCCTGAATCCTCAATCTTCAGCCCTCAGTCAGCAACAATCAGTTGTCAACACTGAATCCTCAATAGAATATCCTCAATTCACAGTTTTCAATACCCAATACTCAATCTGCAATCTTCAAACCTCTATCCACAAACATCAATTCTCATCACTCAACACTCAACACTCAGTCCTCAATGCTCAATCCTCAATCCTCAATCCACAATCCTCAATCGCCAATTTTCAATCCTCAATCTCCAGTCCTCAATCTTCAATCCTCAGTGCTCAATCCTCAATCCTCAATCCTCAGTCATCAATCCTCAATCCTCAATCCTCAAACCTCAAACCTCAACCGACAGTCCTCGTCCTCAATCCTCAACACTCAATCCTCAATCCTCAATCTTCAATCATCAATACTCAATATTCAATCCTCAATCTTCAGTCCTCAATCCTCAATCCTCAATCCTCAATCCTCAATATTTAACACACAACCCTCAACCACCAATCCTCAATACTCAACCATCAATCCTCAATTCTCAATACTCAATAGAGTATCCTGAATTCTCATGGTTCAATTCTCAATCCACAATATTCAATAATCAAATCTCAATCCTCAAACATCAATTCTCAACACTCACTCCTCAACACTCAGTCCTCTCTCTTCAATCGTCCATTCTCAACCCTCAGTCCTCAAGCGTCAATCCTCAATCCTCAATCCTCAACCCTCAATGCTCAGTCCTCAAATCTCAATCCTCAATCCTCAATCCTCAATCCTCAATCTTCAATCCTCAATACTCAATCTTTAATCCTCAATCCTCAACCCTCAATCTTCAATCCTCAGCCCTCAATACTCAATCCTCAATCCTCAATCCGCAATCCGCAATTCTCAATCCTCAATCCTCAATAATCAGTCTTCAATCCTCAATCCTCAGTCCTCAAACCTCAATTCTGAATCCTCAATCCTGAATCCTCAATCTTCAGCCCTCAGTCCGAAACAGTCAGTTGACAATCCTCAATCCTCAATAGAATATGCACAGTTCACAGTTTTCAATACTCAATACTCAATCTGCAATCTTCAAACCTCTATCCACAAACATCAATTCTCTTCACTCAACCCTCAACACACAGTCCTCAATGTTCAATCCTCAATCCTCAATCCACAATATTCAACACACAACCCTCAACCACCAATCCTCAATACTCAACCATCAATCCTCAATTGACAATACTCAATAGAGTATCCTGAATTCTCATGGTTCAATTCTCAATCCACAATATTCAATAATCATATCTCAATCCTCAAACATCAATTCGCAACACTCAATCCTCAACACTCAGTCCTCTGTCTTCAATCCTCCATCCTCAACCCACAATCCTCAAGCGTCAATCCTCAATCCTCAATCCTCAACACTCAATGCTCAGTCCTCAAACCTCAATCCCGAATCCTCAATCCTGAATCCTCAATCTTTAGCCCTCAGTCCTCAACAATCAATTGTCAATCCTCAATCCTCATTAGAATATCCTCAATTCACAGTTTTCAAAACTCAATCCCCATTCTTCAATCTTCAAATCTCAATCCACAAACATCAATTCCCATCGCTCAAACCTCAACACTAAGTCCTCAATCTTCAATCCTCAACCCTCAATCCTCAACCTTCAATCCTCAACACTCAATCTTCAATCCTCAATCCTCAATTCTGATTCCTCAATCCTCAGTCCTCAATCGGCAATCCTCAATCCCCAATCCTCAATCTTCAATCCTCAATCCTCAATCCTCAATCCTCAATCCTCAGTCTTCAATCCTCAATACTCAATCTTCAATCCTCAATCATCAATCCTCAATCCTCAATCCCCAATAGAACATCCTGAATTCTCAGGATTCAATACTCAAACCTCAAACCTCAAACCTCAAACCTCAGCCATCATGCTCAATCCTCAATCCTCAATCCTCAACCTTCAATCCTCAACACTCAACCTTCAATCCTCAATCCTCAATCCTCAATCTTCAAACCTCAATCCTCAATCCTCAATCCTCAATCCTCATTCCCCAAACCTCAATCCTCAAAAGTCAGTCCTCATCCTCAATTCTCAATCCTCAACCCTCAATCCTCAAACCACAATCCTCAGCTGTCAGTCCTCGTCCTCAATCCTCAACCCACAATCCTCAATCCTCAATCTTCAATCATCAATACTCAATCTTCAATCCTCAATCCTCAATCCTCAATCCTCATTCTCAAACCTCAATCCTCAACCCTCAGTCCTTATCCTCAATTCTCAATTCTCAATCCTCAATCCTCAATCCTCAATCTTCAATCCTCAATAATCAATTTTCAATCCTAGACCCTCAATCCCCAATCGTCAATCCTTAATCCTCAATCTTCAATCCTCAATACTCAATCTTCAATCCTCAGTCCTCCGTCCTCAATCATCAATTCTGAATTCTCAATCCTGAATCCTCAATCTTCAGCCCTCAGTCCTCAACAATCAGTTGTCAATTCTCAATCCTCAATAGAATATCATTAATTCACAACTTTCAATACTCAATGCTCAATCTGCAATCTTCAAATATCTATCCACAAACATCAATTCTCATCACACAACCCTCAACACTCAGTCCCCAATCCTCAATCTTCAGTCCACAATCCTCAATCCTCAATCCTCATCCTCAATCCTCAATCTTCAATTCTCAATGCTCTATCATCAATCCTCAACACTCAGCCCTCATCCTCAATCCTCAATCCTCAACGTCAATCCTCAATCTTCAATCCTCAATACTCAATATTCAATTCTCTATCCTCAGTCCTCAAACCTAAATTCTGAATCCTCAATCCTGAATCCTCAATCCTGAATCCTCAATCTTCAGACCTAAGTCCTCAACAATCAGTTGTCAATTCACAATCCTCAATAGAATATCATCAATTCACAGTTTTCAATACTCAATACTCAATCTGCAATCTTTAAACCTCTATCCACAAACATCAATTCTCATAACTCAACCCTCAACACTCAGTCCCCAATCCTCAATCTTCAATCCTCAATCCTCAATCCTCAATCCTCAATCCTGAATCCTCAATCTTCAATCCTCAATACTCAATCATCAATCCTCAATCCTCAATCCACAATCCTCAATCCTCAACCCTCAATCGTCAGTCTTCAAACCTCAAAACTCAACCTTCAATCCTCAATCCTCAATCCTCAATCCTCAAGCCTCATCCTTCAATCCTCAATACCCAATCCTCAATCTTCAATACTCAATCCTCAATCCTCAATTCTCAACCCTCAATCCTCAATCCTCAGTCCTCAATCCTAAATCCTCAACGCACAGCTCTCATCCTCAATCCTCAATCCTCAATCCTCAATCCTCAATCCTCAATCTTCAATCCTCAATAATCAATCTTCAATCCTCAATCCTCAGTCCTCAAACCTCAATTTTGAATCCTCAATCCTGAATCCTCAATCTTCAGCCCTCAGTCCTCAACAATCAGCTGACAATCCTCAATCCTCAATAGAATATGCTCAATTCACAGTTTTCAATACTCAATACTCAATCTGCAATCTTCAAACCTCTATCCACAAACATCAGTTCTCATCACTCAACCCTCAACACTCAGTCCTCAATGTTCAATCCTCAATCTTCTATCCACAATCCTCAATCGTCAATCTTCAATCCTCAATACTCAATCTTCAATCCTCAATCCTCAATCCTCATTCTTCAATCCTCAATACCAAATCCTCAATCTTCAATCCCCAATCCTCAATCCTCAATTCTCAATCCTCAATCCTCAGTCCTCAGTCCTTAAACCTCAATCCTCAACCCTCAGCCCTCATCCTCAATCCTCAATCCTCAATCCTCAATCTTCAATCCTCAATACTCAGCCTTCAATCCTCAATCCTCATTCCTCAGTCCTCAAACCTCAATTCTCAATCCCCAATCCTGAATCCTCAATCTTCAGCCCTCAGTCCTCAACAGTCAGGTGACAATCCTCAATCCTCAATAGAATATCCTCAATTCACAGTTTTCAATACACAATACTCAATCTGGAATCTTCAAATCTCTATCCACAAACATCAATTCTCATCACTCAACCCTCAACGCTCAGTCCTCAACCTTCAATCCTCAATCCTCAATCCTCAATCTTCAATCCACAATACTCAACATTCAATCCTCAAACCTCAATTCTCAATCCTCAATCCTCAATACTCAATCGTCAATCCCCAATCCCCAATCCACAACCTTCGATCCTCAATCCTCAATCCTCAATCCTCAATCCTCAATCTTCGATCCTCAATACTTAATCATCAATCCTCAATCCTCAATTCTCAATCCTCAATCCTTAATCCTCAATCTTCAATCCTCAATCCCCAGTCCTCAATCTTCAATCCTCAATGCCCAATCCTCAATCCTCAGTCCTCAGTCCTCAATCCTCAACCCTCAGACCTCGTCCTCAATCCTCAACCCTCAATAATCAGTCCGCAATATTCAATCATCAATACTCAATCTTCAATCCCCAATCCTCAATTCTCAATCCTCAATCCTCAATACTCAATCCACAGTCCTCAGTCCTCAATCTTCAATACTCGATCCGCCAGTCCTCAATATACAGCACACAACCCTCAACCATCAATCCTCAATACTCAATCATCAATCCTCAATTCTCAATACTCAGTAGAATATCCTGAATTCTCGGTTTTCAATACTCAGTCCTCAATCACCAATCTTCAAATCTCCATCCACAAACATCAATTCTCATCTCTGAACCCTCAACGCACAGTCCTCAATCTTCAATCCTCAATATTCAATCCTCAATCTTCAATACTCAATACTCAACCTTCAATCCTCAATCCACAATTCTCGATCCTCAATCCTCAATACTCAATCGTCATCCCCAATCCCCAATTCTCAACCTTCAATCCTCAATCCTCAATCCTCAATCCTCAATCCTCAATTCTCAATCTTCAATCCCCTATACTCAATATTCAACCCTCAATCCTCAATCCTCAATCCTCAATCCTCATTCTTCAATCCTCAATACCCAATCCTCAATCTTCAATCCTCAATGCTCAATCCTCAATTCTCAATCAGCAATCCCCAATCCTCAGACCTCGAACATCAATACTCAACCCTCAGTCCTCGTCCTCAGTCCACAACCCTCAATCCTCAATCCTCAATCTTCAATCCTCAATACTCAATCTTCAATCCTCAATCCTCAATCCTCAATCCTCAATCCTGAATCTTCATTCCTCAATACCCAATCCTCAATGTTCAATCCACAATACCCAATCCTCAATCTTCAATACTCAGACGTCAATCCTCAATCCTCAATACTCAATCCTCAACCCTCAGTCCTCAAACCTCAATCCTGAATCCTGAATCCTGAATCCTCAATCTTCAGCACTCAGTCCTCAACAATCAGTTGTCAATCCTCAATCCTCAATAGAATATCCTCAGTTCAGAGTTTTCAATACGCAATACTCAATCTGCAATCTTTAAATCACTATCCACAAACATCAATTCTCATCACTCAACCCTCAACACTCAGTCCCGAATCCTCAATCTTCAATCCTCAATCCTGAATCCTCAATCCTGAATCCTTAACCTTCAGCCCTTAGTCCTCAACAATCAGTTGACAATCCTCAATCCTCAATAGAATATCCTCAATTCACAGCTTTCAATACTCAATACTCAATCTGCAATCTTCAAACCTCTATCCACAAACATCAATTCTCATCACACAACCCTCGACACTCAGTCCTCAATGTTCAATCCTCAATCTTCAATGCACAATCCTCAATCGTCAATCTTCAATCCTCAATACTCAATCTTCAATCCTCAATCCTCAATCCTCAATCCTCAATCCTCCTTCGTCAATCCTAAATACCCAATGCTCAATCTTCAATCCTCAATCCTCAATCCTCAATTCTCAATCCTCAATCCTCAGTCCTCAGTGCTTAAACCTCAATCCTCAACCCTCAGCCCTCATCCTCAATCCTCAATCCTCAATCCTCAATCCTCAATCCTCAATCTTCAATCCTCAATACTCAATCTTTAATCCTCAATCCTCAACCCTCAATCTTCAATCCTCAGCCCTCGATACTCAATCCTCAATCCTCAATCCGCAATCCTCAATTCTCAATCCTCAATCCTCAATAATCAACCTTCAATCCTCAATCCTCAGTCCTCAAACCTCAATTCTGAATCCTCAATCCTGAATCCTCAATCTTCAGCCCTCAGTCCTCAACAGTCAGTTGACAATCCTCAATCCTCAATAGAATATCCTCAGTTCACAGTTTTCAATACTCAATATTCAATCCTCAATCTTCAATACTCAATCCTCAATCCTCAATCCTCAATCCTCAATATTCAACACACAACCCTCAACCACCAATCCTCAATACTCAACCATCAATCCTCAATTCCCAATACTCAATAGAGTATCCTGAATTCTCATGGTTCAATTCTCAATCCACAATATTCGATAATCAAATCTCAATCCTCAAACATCAATTCTCAACACTCAATCCTCAACACTCAGTCCTCTGTCTTCAATCCTCCATCCTCAACCCACAATCCTCAAGCGTCAATCCTCAATCCTCAATCCTCAACACTCAATGCTCAGTCCTCAAACCTCAATCCCGAATCCTCAATCCTGAATCCTCAATCTTTAGCCCTCAGTCCTCAACAATCAATTGTCAATCCTCAATCCTCATTAGAATATCCTCAATTCACAGTTTTCAAAACTCAATCCCCATTCTTCAATCTTCAAATCTCAATCCACAAACATCAATTCCCATCACTCAAACCTCAACACTAAGTCCTCAATCTTCAATCCTCAACCCTCAATCCTCAACCTTCAATCCTCAATACTCAATCTTCAATCCTCAATCCTCAATTCCGATTCCTAAATACTCAGTCCTCAATCGTCAATCCTCAATCCCCAATCCTCAACCTTCAATCCTCAATCCTCAATCCTCAATCCTCAATCCTCAATCTTCAATCCTCAATACTCAATCTTCAATCCTCAATCATCAATCCTCAATCCTCAATCCTCAATAGAACATCCTGAATCCTCAGGATTCAATACTCAGACCTCAAACCTCAAACCTCAGCCATCATCCGCAATTCTCAATCCTCAATCCTCAATCCTCAACGTTCAATTCGCAATACCCAATCATCAATCTTCAATCCTCAATCCTGAATCCTCAATCCTCAATCCTCAATCCTTAATCCTCAATCCTCAATCCTTAGTCCTCAATCCTCAATCCTGAATCCTCAATCCTGAATCCTCAATCTTCAGACCTAAGTCCTCAACAATCAGTTGTCAATTCACAATCCTCAATAGAATATCATCAATTCACAGTTTTCAATACTCAATACTCAATCTGCAATCTTTAAACCTCTATCCACAAACATCAATTCTCATAACTCAACCCTCAACACTCAGTCCCCAATCCTCAATCTTCAATCCTCAATTCTCAATCCTCAATCCTCAATCCTCAATCCTCAATCCTCAATCCTCAATCCTCAACGTTCAATTCGCAATACCCAATCCTCAATCTTCAATCCTCAATCCTCAATCCGCAATCCTCAATCCACAATCCTTAATCCTCAATCCTCAGTCCTCAATCCTCAATCCTCAATCCTCAATCCTCAATCATCAATCCTCAATCTTCAATCCTCAATCCTCAATCCTCAGTCATCAATCCTCAAACTTCAATACTCAACCCTCAATCCTCAATCCTCAATCCTCAATCCTCAATCCTCAATCCTCATTCCTCAAACCTCAATCCTCAAACCTCAGTCCACATCCTCAATTCTCAGTACTCAACCCTTAATCCTCAAACCACAATCCTCAACTGTCAGTCCTCGTCCTCAATCCTCAACCCTCAATACTCAATCCTCAATCTTCAATCATCAATGCTCAATCTTCAATCCTCAATGCTCAATCCTCAATCCTCATTCCTCAAACCTCAATCCTCAACCCTCAGTCCTTATCCTCAATTCTCAATTCTCAATCCTCAGTCCTCAATCCTCAATCTTCAATCCTCAATAATCAATTTCCAATCCTAGATCCTCAATCCCCAATCCTCAATCCTTAATCCTCAATTTTTCAATCCTCAATACTCAATCTTCAATCCTCAATACTCAATCTTCAATCCTGAATCCTCAGTCCTCAAACCTCAATTCTGAGTCCTCAATCCTGAATCCTCAATCCTCAATCCTCATTCTTCAATCCCCAATACCCAATCCTCAATCTTCAATCCTCAATCCTCAATCCTCAATTCTCAATCCTCAATCCTCAGTCCTCAGACCTCAAACCTCAATCCTCAACCCTCAGCCCTCATCGTCAATTATCAAACCTCAATCCTCAATCCTCAATCGCCAATCCTCACTCCTCAATCTTCAATCCTCAATACTCAATCTTCAAACCTCAATCCTCAATCCACAATCCTCAATATTCAATCCTGAATACTCAATTTTCAATACTCAATGCGCAATCATCAATAATCAATCCTCAATCCTCAGTCATCAATCCTCAATCTTCAATACTCAATCGTCAATCCTCAGTCCTCAATCCTCAATCCTCAATCCTCGATCCTCGTACCTCAAACCTCAATCCTCAACCCTCAGTCCTCATCCTCAATTCTCAATTCTCAATCCTCAACCCTCATCCCTCAATCTTCAATCCTCAATAATCAATCTCCAATCCTAGATCCCCTATCCCCAATCCTCAATCCTTAATCCTCAATCTTCAATCCTCAATCCCCAGTCCCCAATCTTCAACCCTCAATGCTCAATCCTCAATCCTCAATCCTCAGGCCTCAATCCTCAATCCTCAATAGAACATCCCGAATTCTCAGGATTCAATACTCAAACATCAAACCTCAAACTTCAGCCATTATCCTCAATCCTCAATCCCCAATCCTCAATCTTCAATCCTCAATCCCCAATCCTCAATCCTCAAACCTCAATCTTCAATCAACAGTACTCAATCTTCAATCCTTAATCATCAATCCTCAATCCTCAATCCTCAATAGAACATCCCGAATTCTCAGGATTCAATACTCAAACATCAAACCTCAAACCTCAGCCATCATCCTCAATCCTCAGTCCTTAATCCTCAATCCTCAACACTCAATCCTCAATCTTCAATCCTCAATACTCAATCTTCAATCCTCAATCCTCAATTCTCGATCGTCAATACTCAATCCTCAATCGTCAATCCTCAATCCCCAATCCTCAATATTCAATCCTCAATCCTCAATCCACAACCCTCAATCCTCAACCTTCAATCCTCAATACTCAATCTTCATTCCTCAATCCTCAATCCTCAATCCTCAATCCTCAATCCTCAATCCTCAATATTCAACACAAAACCCTCAACCATCAATCCTCAATACTCAACAATCAATCCTCAATTCTCAATACTCAATAGAATACCCTGAATTCTCATCGTTCAATACTCAATCCACAAAAATCAATAATCAAACATCAACCCTCAAACATCAATTCTCAACACTCAATCCTCAACACTCAGTCCTCTCTCCTCAATCCTCCATCCTCAATCCTCAATCCTCAACCTTCAATCCTCAATACTCAATCTTCAATGGTGAATCCTCAGTCCTCAAACCTCAATTCTGAATCCTCAATCCTGAATCCTCAATCTTCAGCCCTCAGTCCTCGACAATCAATTGTCAATCCTCAATCCTCAATAGAATATCCTCAATTCACAGTTTTGAATACTCGATACTCAACCTGCAATCTTCAAATCTCTATCCACAAACATTAATTCTCATCACTCAACCCTCAACACTCAGTCCCCAATCCTCAATCTTCAATCCTCAATCCTCAATCCTCAATCCTCAATCCTCAACCCTCAATCCTCAATCTTCAATCCTCAATACTCAATCTTCAATCCTCAATACTCATTCCTCAATCCTCAATATTCAATCCTCAATACTCAATCTTCAATCCTCAATCCGCAATCATCAATCCTCAATCCTCAATCCTCAGTCATCAATCCTCAAACCTCAGTCCTCATCCTCAATTCTCAATCCTCAACCCTCAATCCGCAAACCACAATCCTCTACTGTCGGTCCTCGTCCTCAATCCTCAACCCTCAATCCTCAATCCTCAAACTTCAATCATCAATACTCAATCTTCAATCCTCAATCCTCAATCCTCAATCCTCATTCCTCAAACCTCAATCCTCAACCCTCAGTCCTTATCCTCAATTCTCAATTCTCAATCTTCAATCCTCAATAATCAATTTTCAATCCTAGATCCTCACTCCCCAATCCTCAATCCTTAATCCCCAGTCTTCCATCCTCAATACTCAATCTTCAATCCTCAGTCCTCAGTCCTCAATCCTCAATTCTGAATTCTCAATCCTGAATCCTCAATCTTCAGCCATCAGTCCTCAACAATCAGTTGTCAATTCTCAATCCTCAATAGAATATCATCAATTCACAGTTTTCAATACTCAATGCTCAATCTGCAATCTTCAAATATCTATCCACAAACATCAATTCTCATCACTCAACCCTCAACACTCAGTCCTCAATGTTCAATCCTCAATCCTCAGTCATCAATCCTCAATCTTCAATACTCAATCGTCAATCCTCTGTCCTCAATTCTCAATCCTCAATCCTCGTACCTCAAACCTCAATCCTCAACCCTCAGTCCTCATCTTCAATCCTCAATACTCAATCTTCAATCCTCAATCCTCAATCATCAATCCTCAATATTCAATCCTCAATACTCAATTTTCAATACTCAATCCGCCATCATCAATCATCAATCCTCAATCCTCAGTCATCAATCCTCAATCTTCAATACTCAATCGTCAATCCTCTGTCCTCAATTCTCAATCCTCAATCCTCGTACCTCAAACCTCAATCCTCAACCCTCAGTCCTCATCTTCAATCCTCAATACTCAATCTTCAATCCTCAATCCTCAATCATCAATCCTCAATATTCAATCCTCAATACTCAATTTTCAATACTCAATCCGCCATCATCAATCATCAATCCTCAATCCTCAGTCATCAATCCTCAATCCCCAATCCTCAATCTTCAATCCTCAATCCCCAATCCTCAATCCTCAATCCTCAGTCATCAATCCTCAATCTTCAATACTCAATCGTCAATCCTCAGTCCTCAATCCTCAATCCTCAATCCTCAATCCTCGTACCTCAAACCTCAATCCTCAACCCTCAGTCCTCATCCTCAATTCTCAATTCTCAATCCTCAATCCTCATCCCTCAATCTTCAATCCTCAATAATCAATCTCCAATCCTAGATCCCCTATCCCCAATCCTCAATCCTCAATCATCAATCCTCAATCCTCAATACTCAATCCTCAATCGTCAATCCTCAATCCCCAATCCTCAATCTTCAATCCTCAATCCCCAATCCTCAATCCTCAAACCTCAATCTTCAATCCACAGTACTCAATCTTCAATACTTAATCATCAATCCTCAATCCGCAATCCTCAATACTCCATCGTCAATCCCCAATCCCCAATCCTCAACCTTCGAACCTCAATCCTCAATCCTCAATCCTCAATCCTCAATCCTCAATCTTCAATCCTCAATACTCAATTCTCAATCTTCAATCCCCAATACTCAATCTTCAACCCTCAATCCTCAATCCTCAATCCTCAATCCTCAATCCTCATTCTTCTATCCTCAATACCCAATACTCAATCTTCAATCCTCAATGCTCAATCCTCAATTCTCAATCAGCAATCCCCAATCCTCAGACCTCAAACATCAGTACTCAACCCTGAGTCCTCGTCGTCAGTCCACAACCCTCAATCCTCAATCCTCAATCTTCAATCCTCAATACTCAATTTTCAATCCTCAATCCTCAATCCTCAATCCTCAATCCTCAATCTTCATTCCTCAATACCCAATCCCCAATGTTCAATCCGCAATACCCAATCTTCAATACTCAGTCGTCAATCCTCAATCCTCAATCCTCAATCCTCAACCCTCAGTCCTCAAACCTCAATCCTGAATCCTCAATCCTGAATCCTCAATCTTCAGCACTCAGTCCTCAACAATCAGTTGTCAATTCTCAATCCTCAATAGAATATCATCAATTCACAGTTTTCAGTACTCAATACTCAATCTGCAATCTTTAAATCACTATCCACAAACATCAATTCTCATCACTCAACCCTCAACACTCAGTCCGCAATCCTCAATCTTCAATCCTCAATCCTCAATCCTCAATCCTCAATCTTCAATCCTCAATACACAATCATCAATCCTCAATCCTCAATCCTCAATCCTCAATCCTCAATCCTCAATCCTCAATCCTCAATACTCAATCATCATTCGTCAACCCTAAATACCCAATCCTCAATCTTCAATCATCAATACTCAACCTTCAACCCTCAATCCTCAATACTCAAACCTCAATCCTCAATCCTCAATCCTCAATACTCAATCTTCAATCCTCAATCCTTAATTCTCGATCGTCAATACTCAATCCTCAATCGTCAATCCTCAATCCCCAATCCTCAATCTTCAATCCTCAATCCCCAATACCCAATCCTCAATCTTCAATCCTCAGTCCTCAATCCTCAATTCTCAATACTCAATCCTTAATAATCAATCTTCAATCCTCAATCCTCAGTCCTCAAACCTCAATTGTGAATCCTCAATCCTGAATCCTCAATCTTCAGCCCTCAGTCATCAACAATCATTTGACAATCCTCAATCCTCAATAGAATATCCTCAATTCACAGTTTTCAATACTCAATACTCAATCTGCAGTCTTCAAACCTCTATCCACAAACATCAATTCTCATCACTGAACCCTCAACACTCAGTCCTCAATGTTCAATGCTCAATCTTCAATCCACCTTCCTCAATCGTCAATCTTCAATCCTCAATACTCAATCTTCAATCCTCAATCCTCAATCCACAATCCTCAATCCTCATTCTTCAATCCTCAATACCAAATCCTCAATCTTCAATCCTCAATCCCCAATCCCCAATTCTCAATCCTCAATCCTCAATCCTCAGACTTCAAACATCAATACTCAACCCTCAGTCCTCGTCCACAATCCTGAATCCTCAATCCTGAATCCTCAATCTTCAGCCCTCAGTCCTCAACAATCAGTTGTCAACCGTGAATCCTCAATATAATATCCTCAAATCACAGTTTTCAATACTCAATACTCAATCTGCAATCTTGAACCCTCTATTCACAAACATCAATTCTCATCACTCAACCCTCTACACTCAGTCCCCAATCCTCAATCTTCAATCCTCAATCCTCAATCCTCAATCCTCAATCCTCAATCCTCAATCCTCAATCTTCAATCCTCAATACTCAATATTCAATCCTCAATCCTCAATCCTCAGACCTCAATCCTCATTGTTCAATCCTCAATACCCAATTCTCAATCTTCAATCCTCAATCCTCAATCCTCAATTCTCAATCCTCAATCGTCGGTCCTCACTCCTCAAACCTCAATCCTCAACCCTCAGCCCTCATCATCAATCCTCAACCCTTATTCCTCAGTCCTCCACCTTCAATCCTCAATACTCAATTTTCAATCCTCAATCTTCAATCCTCAATACTCAATCCTAAATCCTCAATCATCAATCCTCAATCTTCAATACTTAATCCTCAATCCTCAATCCTGAATCCTCAATACTAAACCATCAATCCTCAATTCTCAATACTCAATAGAACATCCTGAATTCTCAGGATTCAATACTCAAACCTCAAACCTCAAACCTCAGCCATCATCCTCAATGCTCAATCCTCAATCGTCAATCCTCAACCTTCAATCCTCAACCTTCAACCCTCAATCCTCAATCCTCAACCGTTAATCCGCAATCCTCAATCCTCAGTCATCAATACTCGACCTTCAATACTCAATCCTCAATCCTCAATCCTCAATCCTCAATCCTCAATCCTCATTCCTCAAACATCAATCCTCAAACCTCAGTCCTCATCCTCAATGCTCAACCCTCAATCCTCAATCCTCAAACCACAATCCTCAACCGTCAGTCCTCGTCCTCAATCCTCAACACTCAATCCTCAATCCTCAATCTTCAATCATCAATACTCAATCTTCAATCCTCAATCCTCAATACTCAATCCTCATTCCTCAAACCTCAATCCTAAACCCTCAGCCCTTATCCTCAATTCTCAATTCTCAATCCTCAATCCTCAATCCTCAATCTTCAATCCTCAGTAATCAGTAATCAATCCTATATCCTCAATCCCCAATCCTCAATCCTTAATCCTCAATCTTCAATCCTCAATACCCAGTCCTCAATCTTCAATCCTCAATGCTCCATCCTCAATACTCTATCCTCAGTCCTCAGTCCTCAAACCTCAATCCTCAAACCTCAATCCTCAACCGTCAGTCCTCGTCCTCAACCCTCAAGCCTCAATACTCAATCCTCAATCTTCAGTCATCAATACTCAAGCTTCAATCCCCAATACTCAATCTTCAATCCCCAATCATCAATCCTCAATCCTCCATCCTCATTCTTCAATCCTCAATACCCAATCCTCTATCTTCAATCCTTAATCCTCAATCCTCAATTCTCAATCCTCAGTCCTCAGTCCTCAGTCCTAAAACCTCAACCCTCAACCTTCAGCCCTCATCCTCAATCCTCAATCCTCAATCCTCAATCCTCAATCATCAATCCTCAATCTTCAATCCTCAATAATCAATTTCCAATCCTAGATCCTCAATCCCCAATCCTCAATCCTTAATCCTCAATTTTTCAATCCTCAATACTCAATCTTCAATCCTCAATACTCAATCTTCAATCCTGAATCCTCAGTCCTCAAACCTCAATTCTGAGTCCTCAATCCTGAATCCTCAATCCTCAATCCTCATTCTTCAATCCCCAATACCCAATCCTCAATCTTCAATCCTCAATCCTCAATCCTCAATTCTCAATCCTCAATCCTCAGTCCTCAGACCTCAAACCTCAATCCTCAACCCTCAGCCCTCATCGTCAATTATCAAACCTCAATCCTCAATCCTCAATCGCCAATCCTCAGTCCTCAATCTTCAATCCTCAATACTCAATCTTCAAACCTCAATCCTCAATCCACAATCCTCAATATTCAATCCTGAATACTCAATTTTCAATACTCAATGCGCAATCATCAATAATCAATCCTCAATCCTCAGTCATCAATCCTCAATCTTCAATACTCAATCGTCAATCCTCAGTCCTCAATCCTCAATCCTCAATCCTCGATCCTCGTACCTCAAACCTCAATCCTCAACCCTCAGTCCTCATCCTCAATTCTCAATTCTCAATCCTCAACCCTCATCCCTCAATCTTCAATCCTCAATAATCAATCTCCAATCCTAGATCCCCTATCCCCAATCCTCAATCCTTAATCCTCAATCTTCAATCCTCAATCCCCAGTCCCCAATCTTCAATCCTCAATGCTCAATCCTCAATCCTCAATCCTCAGGCCTCAATCCTCAATCCTCAATAGAACATCCCGAATTCTCAGGATTCAATACTCAAACATCAAACCTCAAACTTCAGCCATCATCCTCAATCCTCAATCCCCAATCCTCAATCTTCAATCCTCAATCCCCAATCCTCAATCCTCAAACCTCAATCTTCAATCAACAGTACTCAATCTTCAATCCTTAATCATCAATCCTCAATCCTCAATCCTCAATAGAACATCCCGAATTCTCAGGATTCAATACTCAAACATCAAACCTCAAACCTCAGCCATCATCCTCAATCCTCAGTCCTTAATCCTCAATCCTCAACACTCAATCCTCAATCTTCAATCCTCAATACTCAATCTTCAATCCTCAATCCTCAATTCTCGATCGTCAATACTCAATCCTCAATCGTCAATCCTCAATCCCCAATCCTCAATCTTCAATCCTCAATCCTCAATCCACAACCCTCAATCCTCAACCTTCAATCCTCAATACTCAATCTTCATTCCTCAATCCTCAATCCTCAATCCTCAATCCTCAATCCTCAATCCTCAATATTCAACACAAAACCCTCAACCATCAATCCTCAATACTCAACAATCAATCCTCAATTCTCAATACTCAATAGAATACCCTGAATTCTCATCGTTCAATACTCTATCCACAAAAATCAATAATCAAACATCAACCCTCAAACATCAATTCTCAACACTCAATCCTCAACACTCAGTCCTCTCTCCTCAATCCTCCATCCTCAATCCTCAATCCTCAACCTTCAATCCTCAATACTCAATCTTCAATGGTGAATCCTCAGTCCACAAAACTCAATTCTGAATCCTCAATCCTGAATCCTCAATCTTCAGCCCTCAGTCCTCGACAATCAATTGTCAATCCTCAATCCTCAATAGAATATGCTCAATTCACAGTTTTCAATACTCGATACTCAACCTGCAATCTTCAAATCTCTATCCACAAACATTAATTCTCATCACTCAACCCTCAACACTCAGTCCCCAATCCTCAATCTTCAATCCTCAATCCTCAATCCTCAATCCTCAATCCTCAACCCTCAATCCTCAATCTTCAATCCTCAATACTCAATCTTCAATCCTCAATACTCATTCCTCAATCCTCAATATTCAATCCTCAATACTCAATCTTCAATCCTCAATCCGCAATCATCAATCCTCAATCCTCAATCCTCAGTCATCAATCCTCAAACCTCAGTCCTCATCCTCAATTCTCAATCCTCAACCCTCAATCCGCAAACCACAATCCTCTACTGTCGGTCCTCGTCCTCAATCCTCAACCCTCAATCCTCAATCCTCAAACTTCAATCATCAATACTCAATCTTCAATCCTCAATCCTCAATCCTCAATCCTCATTCCTCAAACCTCAATCCTCAACCCTCAGTCCTTATCCTCAATTCTCAATTCTCAATCTTCAATCCTCAATAATCAATTTTCAATCCTAGATCCTCAATC
This sequence comes from Calliopsis andreniformis, assembly GCF_051401765.1. Lineage (NCBI taxonomy): Eukaryota > Metazoa > Arthropoda > Insecta > Hymenoptera > Andrenidae > Calliopsis > Calliopsis andreniformis. The sequence continues at coordinate 468,301 of NW_027480515.1, read as the reverse complement.
CCCAATCCTCAATCCTTAATCCCCAGTCTTCCATCCTCAATACTCAATCTTCAATCCTCAGTCCTCAGTCCTCAATCCTCAATTCTGAATTCTCAATCCTGAATCCTCAATCTTCAGCCATTAGTCCTCAACAATCAGTTGTCAATTCTCAATCCTCAATAGAATATCATCAATTCACAGTTTTCAATACTCAATGCTCAATCTGCAATCTTCAAATATCTATCCACAAACATCAATTCTCATCACTCAACCCTCAACACTCAGTCCTCAATGTTCAATCCTCAATCCTCAGTCATCAATCCTCAATCTTCAATACTCAATCGTCAATCCTCTGTCCTCAATTCTCAATCCTCAATCCTCGTACCTCAAACCTCAATCCTCAACCCTCAGTCCTCATCCTCAATTCTCAATTCTCAATCCTCAATCCTCAACACTCAATCTTCAATCCTCAATACTCAATATTCAATCCTCAATACTCAATTTTCAATACTCAATCCGCCATCATCAATCATCAATCCTCAATCCTCAGTCATCAATCCTCAATCTTCAATACTCAATCGTCAATCCTCAGTCCTCAATTCTCAATCCTCAATCCTCAGACCTCAAACCTCAATCCTCAACCCTCAGCCCTCATCGTCAATCCTCAAACCTCAATCCTCAAGCCTCAATCGTCAATCCTCAACATTCAATCCTCAATACTCAATCTTCAATCCTCAATCCTCAATCCTGAATCTTCAATCCTCAGTCCCCAATCCTCAATCCTCAATCCTCAATCCTCATTCTTCAATCCCCAATAACCAATCCTCAATCTTCAATCCTCAATCCTCAATACTCAATTCTCAATCCTCAATCCTCAGTCCTCAGACCTCAAACCTCAATCCTCAACCCTCAGCCCTCATCGTCAATCCTCAAACCTCTATCCTCAATCCTCAATCGTCAATTCTCAATCCTCAATCTTCAATCCTCAATACTCAATCTTCAGTACTCAATCCTCAATCCTCAATTATGAATCCTCAATACTCAACCATCAACCCTCAATTCTCAATACTCAATAGAATATCCTGAATTCTCAGGGTTCAATACACAAACCTCAAACCTCAAACCTCAGACCTCATCCTCAACACTCAATCTTCAATCCTCAATAATCAATCCTCAATCCTCAATCCTCAATTCTCAGTCCTCAGTCAGCAATCCTCAACCTTCAATACTCAATCCTCAATCCTCAATCCTCAAACCTCAATCCTCAATCCTCAATCTTCAATCCTCAATACTCAACTTTCAATCCTCAATCCTCAATCCTCAATCCTCAATCCTCATTCTTCAATCCTCAATACCCAATCCTCAATCTTCAATCCTCAATCCTCAATCATCAATCCTCAATCCTCAATCCTCAATCTTCAATCCTCAATACTCAACTTTCAATCCTCAATCCTCAATCCTCAATCCTCAATCCTCAATCCTCATTCTTCAGTCCTCAATACGCAATCCTCAATCTTCAATCCTCAATCCTCAATCCTCAATCCTCAATCCTCAATCCTCAATCCTCAAGCCTCATCCTTCAATCCTCAATACCCAATCCTCAATCTTGAGTACTCAATCCTCAATCCTCAATTCTCAATCCTCAATCCTCAGTCCTCAGTCCTCAAACCTCAATCCTCGACGGACAGCTCTCATCCTCAATCCTCAATCCTCAATCCTCAATCCTCAATCCTCAATCTTCAATTCTCAATAATCAATCTTCAATCCTCAAACCTCAGTCCTCAAACCTCAATTCTGAATCCTCAATCCTAAATCCTCAATCATCAATCCTCAATCCTCAATACTCAATCTTCAATACTCAATCCTCAATCCTCAATCCTGTATCCTCAATACTAAATCATCAACCCTCAATTCTCAGTACTTAATAGAACATCCTGAATTCTGAGGATTCAATACTCAAACATCAAACCTCAAACCTCAGCCATCATCCTCAATCCTCAGTCGTTAATCCTCAATCCTCAACCCTCAATCCTCAATCTTCAATCCTCAATACTCAATCTTCAATCCTCAATCCTCAATTCTCGATCGTCAATACTCAATCCTCAATCGTCAATCCTCAATCCCCAATCCTCAATCTTCAATCCTCAATCCTCAATCCACAACCCTCAATCCTCAACCTTCAATCCTCAATACTCAATCTTCATTCCTCAATCCTCAATCCTCAATCCTCAATGCTCAATCCTCAATCCTCAATATTCAACACAAAACCCTCAACCATCAATCCTCAATACTCAACTATCAATCCTCAATTCTCAATACTCAATAGAATGCCCTGAATTCTCATCGTTCAATACTCAATCCACAAAAATCAATAATCAAACATCAACCCTCAATCATCAATTCTCAACACTCAATCCTCAACACTCAGTCCTCTCTCCTCAATCCTCCATCCTCAATCCTCAAGCCTCATCCTTCAATCCTCAATACCCAATCCTCAATCTTGAGTACTCAATCCTCAATCCTCAATTCTCAATCCTCAATCCTCAGTCCTCAGTCCTCAAACCTCAATCCTCGACGGACAGCTCTCATCCTCAATCCTCAATCCTCAATCCTCAATCCTCAATCCTCAATCTTCAATTCTCAATAATCAATCTTCAATCGTCAAACCTCAGTCCTCAAACCTCAATTCTGAATCCTCAATCCTAAATCCTCAATCATCAATCCTCAATCCTCAATACTCAATCTTCAATACTCAATCCTCAATCCTCAATCCTGTATCCTCAATACTAAATCATCAATCCTCAATTCTCAGTACTCAATAGAACATCCTGAATTCTCAGGATTCAATACTCAAACATCAAACCTCAAACCTCAGCCATCATCCTCAATCCTCAGTCGTTAATCCTCAATCCTCAACCCTCAATCCTCAATCTTCAATCCTCAATACTCAATCTTCAATCCTCAATCCTCAATTCTCGATCGTCAATACTCAATCCTCAATCGTCAATCCTCAATCCCCAATCCTCAATCTTCAATCCTCAATCCTCAATCCACAACCCTCAATCCTCAACCTTCAATCCTCAATACTCAATCTTCATTCCTCAATCCTCAATCCTCAATCCTCAATCCTCAATCCTCAATCCTCAATATTCAACACAAAACCCTCAACCATCAATCCTCAATACTCAACAATCAATCCTCAATTCTCAATACTCAATAGAATGCCCTGAATTCTCATCGTTCAATACTCAATCCACAAAAATCAATAATCAAACATCAACCCTCAAACATCAATTCTCAACACTCAATCCTCAACACTCAGTCCTCTCTCCTCAATCCTCCATCCTCAATCCTCAATCCTCAACCTTCAATCCTCAATACTCAATCTTCAATCGTGAATCCTCAGTCCTCAAAACTCAATTCTGAATCCTCAATCCTGAGTCCTCAATCTTCAGCCCTCAGTCCTCAACAATCAGCTGTCAATCCTCAATCCTCAGTATAATATTCCCAATTCACAGTTTTCAATACTCAATACTCAATCTGCAATCTTCAAATCTCTACCCACAATCATCAATACCCATCACTCAACCCTCAACACTCAGTCCTCAATGTTCAATCCTCAATCCTCAATTCTCAATCTTCAATCCTCAATACTAAATCTTCAATCCTCAATCCTCAATCCTCAATCCTCAATCCTGAGTCTTCAATCCTCAGTCCCCAATCCTCAATCCTCAATCCTCATTCCTCATTCTTCAATCCTCAATACCCAATCCTCAATCTTCAATCCTCAATCCTCAATCCTCAATTCTCAATCCTCAATCCTCAGTCCTCAGACCTCAAACCTCAATCCTCAACCCTCAGCCCTCATCGTCAATCCTCCAACCTCAATCCTCAATCCTCAATCGTCAATCCTCAATATTCAATCCTCAATACTCAATTTTCAATACTCAATCCGCCATCATCAATCATCAATCCTCAATCCTCAGTCATCAATCCTCAATCTTCAATACTCAATCGTCAATCCTCAGTCCTCAATTCTCAATCCTCAATCCTCGTACCCCAAACCTCAATCCTCAACCCTCAGTCCTCATCCTCAATTCTCAATTCTCAATCCTCAATCCTCAACACTCAATCTTCAATCCTCAATACTCAATCTTCAATCCTCAATCCTCAATCATCAATCCTCAATATTCAATCCTCAATACTCAATTTTCAATACTTAATCCGCCATCATCAATCATCAATCCTCAATCCTCAGTCATCAATCCTCAATCTTCAATACTCAATCGTCAATCCTCAGTCCTCAATTCTCAATCCTCAATCCTCAGACCTCAAACCTCAATCCTCAACCCTCAGCCCTCATCGTCAATCCTCAAACCTCAATCCTCAAGCCTCAATCGTCAATCCTCAACATTCAATCCTCAATACTCAATCTTCAATCCTCAATCCTCAATCCTGAATCTTCAATCCTCAGTCCCCAATCCTCAATCCTCAATCCTCAATCCTCATTCTTCGATCCTCAATAACCAATCCTCAATCTTCAATCCTCAATCCTCAATACTCAATTCTCAATCCTCAATCCTCAGTCCTCAGACCTCAAACCTCAATCCTCAACCCTCAGCCCTCATCGTCAATCCTCAAACCTCTATCCTCAATCCTCAATCGTCAATTCTCAATCCTCAATCTTCAATCCTCAATACTCAATCTTCAGTACTCAATCCTCAATCCTCAATTATGAATCCTCAATACTCAACCATCAACCCTCAATTCTCAATACTCAATAGAATATCCTGAATTCTTAGGATTCAATACTCAAACATCAAACCTCAAACCTCAGCCATCATCCTCAATCCTCAGTCCTTAATCCTCAATCCTCAACCTTCAACCCTCAATTCTCAATCATCAATCCTCAATCCTCAAACCTCATCCTCAATCCTCAATCCTCAATCCTCAATCCTCATTCTTCAATACTCAATCCTCAATCCGCAATCCTGAATCCTCAATAATAAAGCATCAATACTCAATTCTCAATACTCAAAAGAACATCCTGAATTCTCAGGATTCAATACTCAAACCACAAACCTCAAACATCAGCCATCATCCTCAATCCTCAATCCTCAATCGTCAATCCTCAACCTTCAATCCTCAACACTCAACCTTCAACCCTCAATCCTCAATCCTCAATCGTCAATCCGCAATCCTCAATCCTCAGTCATCAATCCTCAACCTTCAATACTCAATCCTCAATCCTCAATCCTCAATCCCCAATCCTCAATCCTCATTCCTCAAACCTCAATCCTCAAACCTCAGTCCTCATCCTCAATTCTCAATCCTCAATCCTCAATCCTCAAGCCACAATCCTCAACCGTCAGTCCTCGTCCTCAATCCTCAACCCTCAATCCTCAATCCTCAATCTTCAATCATCAATACTCAACCTTCAATCCTCAATCCTCAATCCTCAATCCTCATTCCTCGGACCTCAAACCTCAATCCTCAATCATTAATCCTCAATCGTCAATCCTCAATCACCAGTCCTCAATCTTCAATCCTCAATGCTCAATCCTCAATCCTCAGTCCTCAATCCTCTATCCTCAATCCTCAATCCTCAATCTTCAATCCTCAATACTCAACCTTCAACCCTCAATCCTCAATTCTCAATCGTCAATACTCAATCCTCAATCGTCAGTCCTCAATCCCCAATCCTCAATCTTCAATCCTCAATGCTCAATCCTCAATCCTCAATCCTCAGTCCTCAATCCTCAATCCTCAATCCCCAATCCTCAATATTCAATCCTCAATCCTCAGTCCTCAATACTCAATCCTCAATCTTCAATCCTCAATCCTCAATCCTCAATCCTCAATCCTCAACCCTCAATCCTCAATCTTCAATCCTCAATACTCAATCTTCAATCCTCAATACTCATTCCTCAATCCTCAATATTCAATCCTCAATACTCAATCTTCAATCCTCAATCCGCAATCATCAATCCTCAATCCTCAATCCTCAGTCATCAATCCTCAAACCTCAGTCCTCATCCTCAATTCTCAATCCTCAACCCTCAATCCGCAAACCACAATCCTCTACTGTCGGTCCTCGTCCTCAATCATCAACCCTCAATCCTCAATCCTCAATCTTCAATCATCAATACTCAATCTTCAATCCTCAATCCTCAATCCTCATTCCTCAAACCTCAATCCTCAACCCTCAGTCCTTATCCTCAATTCTCAATTCTCAATCCTCAATCCTCAATCCTCAATCTTCAATCCTCAATAATCAATTTTCAATCCTAGATCCTCAATCCCCAATCCTCAATCCTTAATCCCCAGTCTTCCATCCTCAATACTCAATCTTCAATCCTCAGTCCCCAATCCTCAATCCTCAATCCTCATTCCTCATTCTTCAATCCTCAATACCCAATCCTCAATCTTCAATCCTCAATCCTCAATCCTCAATTCTCAATCCTCAATCCTTGTACCTCAAACCTCAATCCTCAACCCTCAGTCCTCATCCTCAATTCTCAATTCTCAATCCTCAATCCTCAACACTCAATCTTCAATCCTCAATACTCAATCTTCAATCCTCAATCCTCAATCATCAATCCTCAATATTCAATCCTCAATACTCAATTTTCAATACTCAATCCGCCATCATCAATCATCAATCCTCAATCCTCAGTCATCAATCCTCAATCTTCAATACTCAATCGTCAATCCTCAGTCCTCAATTCTCAATCCTCAATCCTCAGACCTCAAACCTCAATCCTCAACCCGCAGCCCTCATCGTCAATCCTCAAACCTCAATCCTCAAGCCTCAATCGTCAATCCTCAACATTCAATCCTCAATACTCAATCTTCAATCCTCAATCCTCAATCCTGAATCTTCAATCCTCAGTCCCCAATCCTCAATCCTCAATCCTCAATCCTCATTCTTCGATCCTCAATAACCAATCCTCAATCTTCAATCCTCAATCCTCAATACTCAATTCTCAATCCTCAATCCTCAGTCCTCAGACCTCAAACCTCAATCCTCAACCCTCAGCCCTCATCGTCAATCCTCAAACCTCTATCCTCAATCCTCAATCGTCAATTCTCAATCCTCAATCTTCAATCCTCAATACTCAATCTTCAGTACTCAATCCTCAATCCTCAATTATGAATCCTAAATACTCAACCATCAACCCTCAATTCTCAATACTCAATAGAATATCCTGAATTCTCAGGGTTCAATACACAAACCTCAAACCTCAAACCTCAGACCTCATCCTCAATCCTCAATACTCAATTCTCAATCCTCAACCCTCAATCCTCAACACTCAATCTTCAATCCTCAATAATCAATCCTCAATCCTCAATCCTCAATTCTCAGTCCTCAGTCAGCAATCCTCAACCTTCAATACTCAATCCTCAATCCTCAATCCTCAAACCTCAATCCTCAATCCTCAATCTTCAATCCTCAATACTCAACTTTCAATCCTCAATCCTCAATCCTCAATCCTCAATCCTCATTCTTCAATCCTCAATACCCAATCCTCAATCTTCAATCCTCAATCCTCAATCCTCAATCCTCAATCCTCAATCCTCAATCTTCAATCCTCAGTACTCAACTTTCAATCCTCAATCCTCAATCCTCAATCCTCAATCCTCATTCTTCAGTCCTCAATACCCAATCCTCAATCTTCAATCCCCAATCCCCAATCCTCAATCCTCAATCCTCAATCCTCAATCCTCAAGCCTCATCCTTCAATCCTCAATACCCAATCCTCAATCTTGAGTACTCAATCCTCAATCCTCAATTCTCAATCCTCAATCCTCAGTCCTCAGTCCTCAAACCTCAATCCTCGACGGACAGCTCTCATCCTCAATCCTCAATCCTCAATCCTCAATCCTCAATCCTCAATCCTCAATCCTCAATCTTCAAGTCTCAATAATCAATCTTCAATCCTCAAACCTTAGTCCTCAAACCTCAATTCTGAATCCTCAATCCTAAATCCTCAATCATCAATCCTCAATCCTCAATACTCAATCTCCAATACTCAATCCTCAATCCTCAATCCTGTATCCTCAATACTAAATCATCAATCCTCAATTCTCAGTACTCAATAGAACATCCTGAATTCTCAGGATTCAATACTCAAACATCAAACCTCAAACCTCAGCCATCATCCTCAATCCTCAGTCCTTAATCCTCAATCCTCAACCCTCAATCCTCAGTCTTCAATCCTCAATACTCAATCTTCAATCCTCAATCCTCAATTCTCGATCGTCAATACTCAATCCTCAATCGTCAATCCTCATTCCCCAATCCTCAATCTTCAATCCTCAATCCTCAATCCACAACCCTCAATCCTCAACCTTCAATCCTCAATACTCAATCTTCATTCCTCAATCCTCAATCCTCAATCCTCAATATTCAACACAAAACCCTCAACCATCAATCCTCAATACTCAACAATCAATCCTCAATTCTCAATACTCAATAGAATACCCTGAATTCTCATCGTTCAATACTCAATCCACAAAAATCAATAATCAAACATCAACCCTCAAACATCAATTCTCAACACTCAATCCTCAACACTCAGTCCTCTCTCCTCAATCCTCCATCCTCAATCCTCAATCCTCAACCTTCAATCCTCAATACTCAATCTTCAATCGTGAATCCTCAGTCCTCAAAACTCAATTCTGAATCCTCAATCCTGAGTTCTCAATCTTCAGCCCTCAGTCCTCAACAATCAGCTGTCAATCCTCAATCTTCAGTATAATATTCCCAATTCACAGTTTTCAATACTCAATACTCAATCTGCAATCTTCAAATCTCTACCCACAATCATCAATACCCATCACTCAACCCTCAACACTCAGTCCTCAATGTTCAATCCTCAATCCTCAATTCTGAATCCTCGATCCTCAATACTGAATCTTCAATCCTCAATCCTCAATCCTCTATCCTCAATCCTCAATCCTGAATATTCAATCCTCAGTCCCCAATCCTCAATCCTCAATCCTCAATCCTCAATCCTCAATCCTCAATTCTCAATCCTCAATCCTCAGTCCTCAGACCTCAAACCTCAATCCTCAACCCTCAGCCCTCATCGTCAATCCTCAAACCTCAATCCTCAATCCTCAATCGTCAATCCTCAATCCTCAATCTTCAATCCACAATACTCATACTTCAAACCTCAATCCTCAATCCTCAATACTCAATATTCAATCCTCAATACTCATCTTTCAATACTCAATCCGCAATCATCAATCCTCAATCCTGAATCCTCACACATCAAGCCTCAGTCTTCAATACTCAATCGTCAATCCTCAATCCTCATTCCTCAAACCACAATCCTCAACCGTCAGTCCTCGTCCTCAATCCTCAACCCTCAATCCTCAGTCCTCAATCTTCAATCATCAATACTCAATCTTCAATCCTCAATCCTCAATCCTCAATCCTCATTCCTCAAACCTCAATCCTCAACCCTCAGTCCTTATCCTCAATTCTCAATTCTCAATCCTCAACCCTCCATCCTCAATCTTCAGTCCTCAGTAATCAATATTCAATCCTAGACCCTCATTCCCCAACCCTCAATCCTTAATCCTCAACCTTCAATCCTCAATCCCCAGTCCTCAATCTTCAATCCTCCATGCTCCATCCTCAATCTTCTATCATCAGTCCTCAGTCCTCAACCCTCAATCCTCAAACCTCAATCCTCAACCGTCAGTCCTCGTCCTCAACCCTCAACCCTCAATACTCAATCCTCAATCTTCAATCATCAATACTCAATCTTCAACCCTCAATACTCAATCTTCAATCCCCAATCATCAATCCTCAATCCTCAATACTCATTCTTCAATCCTCAATACCCAATCCTCTATCTTCAATCCTTAATCCTCAATCCTCAATCCTCAATCCTCAATCCTCAGACTTCAAACATCAATACTCAACCCTCAGTCCTCGTCCACAATCCTGAATCCTCAATCCTGAATCCTCAATCTTCAGACCTCAGACCTCAAGAATCAGTTGTCAATACTCAATCCTCAATAGAATATCATCGATTCACAGTTTTCAATACCCAATACTCAATCTGCAATTTTTAAATCTCTATCCACAAACACCAATTCTCATCACTCAACCCTCAACACTCAGTCCCCAATCCTCAATCTTCAATCCTCAATCCTCAATCCTCAATCCTCAATCCTCAATCTTCAATCCTCAATACTCCATCATCAATCCTAAATCCTCAATCCTCAATCCTGAATCCTCAACCCTCAATCGTCAGTCTTCAAACCTCAATACTCAATCTTCAATCCTCAATCCTCAATCCTCAATCCTCAATCCTCATTCTTCAATCCTCAATACCAAATCCTCAATCTTCAACACTCTATCCTCAATCCTCAATTCTCAGTCCTCAATCCTCAGTCCTCAGTCCTCAAACCTCAATACTCAACCCTCAGCCCTCATCCTCAATCCTCAATCCTCAGTCCTCAATCCTCAATCTTCAATCCTCGATACTCAATCTTCAATCCTCAATCCTCAGTCCTCAAACCTCAATTCTGAATCCTCAATCCTGATTCCTCAATCTTCAGCCCTCAGTCCTCAACAATCAGTTGTCAACCGTGAATCCTCAATATAATATCCTCAAATCACAGTTTTCAATACTCAATACTCAATCTGCAATCTTGAACCCTCTATTCACAAACATCAATTCTCATCACTCAACCCTCTACACTCAGTCCCCAATCCTCAATCTTCAATCCTCAATCCTCAATCCTCAATCCTCAATCCTCAATCCTCAATCCTCAATCTTCAATCCTCAATACTCAATATTCAATCCTCAATCCTCAATCCTCAGACCTCAATCCTCATTGTTCAATCCTCAATACCCAATTCTCAATCTTCAATCCTCAATCCTCAATCCTCAATTCTCAATCCTCAATCGTCGGTCCTCACTCCTCAAACCTCAATCCTCAACCCTCAGCCCTCATCATCAATCCTCAACCCTTATTCCTCAGTCCTCCACCTTCAATCCTCAATACTCAATTTTCAATCCTCAATCTTCAATCCTCAATACTCAATCCTAAATCCTCAATCATCAATCCTCAATCTTCAATACTTAATCCTCAATCCTCAATCCTGAATCCTCAATACTAAACCATCAATCCTCAATTCTCAATACTCAATAGAACATCCTGAATTCTCAGGATTCAATACTCAAACCTCAAACCTCAAACCTCAGCCATCATCCTCAATGCTCAATCCTCAATCGTCAATCCTCAACCTTCAATCCTCAACCTTCAACCCTCAATCCTCAATCCTCAACGGTTAATCCGCAATCCTCAATCCTCAGTCATCAATACTCGACCTTCAATACTCAATCCTCAATCCTCAATCCTCAATCCTCAATCCTCAATCCTCATTCCTCAAACATCAATCCTCAAACCTCAGTCCTCATCCTCAATGCTCAACCCTCAATCCTCAATCCTCAAACCACAATCCTCAACCGTCAGTCCTCGTCCTCAATCCTCAACACTCAATCCTCAATCCTCAATCTTCAATCATCAATACTCAATCTTCAATCCTCAATCCTCAATACTCAATCCTCATTCCTCAAACCTCAATCCTAAACCCTCAGCCCTTATCCTCAATTCTCAATTCTCAATCCTCAATCCTCAATCCTCAATCTTCAATCCTCAGTAATCAGTAATCAATCCTATATCCTCAATCCCCAATCCTCAATCCTTAATCCTCAATCTTCAATCCTCAATACCCAGTCCTCAATCTTCAATCCTCAATGCTCCATCCTCAATCCTCTATCCTCAGTCCTCAGTCCTCAAACCTCAATCCTCAAACCTCAATCCTCAACCGTCAGTCCTCGTCCTCAACCCTCAAGCCTCAATACTCAATCCTCAATCTTCAGTCATCAATACTCAAGCTTCAATCCCCAATACTCAATCTTCAATCCCCAATCATCAATCCTCAATCCTCCATCCTCATTCTTCAATCCTCAATACCCAATCCTCTATCTTCAATCCTTAATCCTCAATCCTCAATTCTCAATCCTCAGTCCTCAGTCCTCAGTCCTAAAACCTCAACCCTCAACCTTCAGCCCTCATCCTCAATCCTCAATCCTCAATCCTCAATCCTCAATCCTCAATCATCAATCCTCAATCTTCAATCCTCAATCCTCAATCCTCAGTCATCAATCCTCAACCTTCAATACTCAACCCTCAAGCCTCAATCCTCAATCCTCAATCCTCAATCCTCAATCCTCATTCCTCAAACCTCAATCCTCAAACCTCAGTCCACATCCTCAATTCTCAGTACTCAACCCTCAATCCTCAAACCACAATCCTCAACTGTCAGTCCTCGTCCTCAATCCTCAACCCTCAATACTCAATCCTCAATCTTCAATCATCAATACTCAATCTTCAATCCTCAATCCTCAATCCTCAATCCTCATTCCTCAAACCTCAATCCTCAACCCTCAGTCCTTATCCTCAATTCTCAATTCTCAATCCTCAGTCCTCAATCCTCAATCTTCAATCCTCAATAATCAATTTCCAATCCTAGATCCTCAATCCCCAATCCTCAATCCTTAATCCTCAATTTTTCAATCCTCAATACTCAATCTTCAATCCTCAATACTCAATCTTCAATCCTGAATCCTCAGTCCTCAAACCTCAATTCTGAGTCCTCAATCCTGAATCCTCAATCCTCAATCCTCATTCTTCAATCCCCAATACCCAATCCTCAATCTTCAATTCTCAATCCTCAATCCTCAGTCCTCAGACCTCAAACCTCAATCCTCAACCCTCAGCCCTCATCGTCAATTATCAAATCTCAATCCTCAATCCTCAATCGCCAATCCTCAGTCCTCAATCTTCAATCCTCAATACTCAATCTTCAAACCTCAATCCTCAATCCACAATCCTCAATATTCAATCCTGAATACTCAATTTTCAATACTCAATGCGCAATCATCAATAATCAATCCTCAATCCTCAGTCATCAATCCTCAATCTTCAATACTCAATCGTCAATCCTCAGTCCTCAATCCTCAATCCTCAATCCTCGATCCTCGTACCTCAAACCTCAATCCTCAACCCTCAGTCCTCATCCTCAATTCTCAATTCTCAATCCTCAACCCTCATCCCTCAATCTTCAATCCTCAATAATCAATCTCCAATCCTAGATCCCCTATCCCCAATCCTCAATCCTTAATCCTCAATCTTCAATCCTCAATCCCCAGTCCCCAATCTTCAATCCTCAATGCTCAATCCTCAATCCTCAATCCTCAGGCCTCAATCCTCAATCCTCAATAGAACATCCCGAATTCTCAGGATTCAATACTCAAACATCAAACCTCAAACTTCAGCCATCATCCTCAATCCTCAATCCCCAATCCTCAATCTTCAATCCTCAATCCCCAATCCTCAATCCTCAAACCTCAATCTTCAATCAACAGTACTCAATCTTCAATCCTTAATCATCAATCCTCAATCCTCAATCCTCAATAGAACATCCCGAATTCTCAGGATTCAATACTCAAACATCAAACCTCAAACCTCAGCCATCATCCTCAATCCTCAGTCCTTAATCCTCAATCCTCAACACTCAATCCTCAATCTTCAATCCTCAATACTCAATCTTCAATCCTCAATCCTCAATTCTCGATCGTCAATACTCAATCCTCAATCGTCAATCCTGAATCCCCAATCCTCAATCTTCAATCCTCAATCCTCAATCCACAACCCTCAATCCTCAACCTTCAATCCTCAATACTCAATCTTCATTCCTCAATCATCAATCCTCAATCCTCAATCCTCAATCCTCAATCCTCAATATTCAACACAAAACCCTCAACCATCAATCCTCAATACTCAACAATCAATCCTCAATTCTCAATACTCAATAGAATACCCTGAATTCTCATCGTTCAATACTCAATCCACAAAAATCAATAATCAAACATCAACCCTCAAACATCAATTCTCAACACTCAATCCTCAACACTCAGTCCTCTCTCCTCAATCCTCCATCCTCAATCCTCAATCCTCAACCTTCAATCCTCAATACTCAATCTTCAATGGTGAATCCTCAGTCCACAAAACTCAATTCTGAATCCTCAATCCTGAATCCTCAATCTTCAGCCCTCAGTCCTCGACAATCAATTGTCAATCCTCAATCCTCAATAGAATATGCTCAATTCACAGTTTTCAATACTCGATACTCAACCTGCAATCTTCAAATCTCTATCCACAAACATTAATTCTCATCACTCAACCCTCAACACTCAGTCCCCAATCCTCAATCTTCAATCCTCAATCCTCAATCCTCAATCCTCAATCCTCAACCCTCAATCCTCAATCTTCAATCCTCAATACTCAATCTTCAATCCTCAATACTCATTCCTCAATCCTCAATATTCAATCCTCAATACTCAATCTTCAATCCTCAATACTCAATCTTCAATGGTGAATCCTCAGTCCACAAAACTCAATTCTGAATCCTCAATCCTGAATCCTCAATCTTCAGCCCTCAGTCCTCGACAATCAATTGTCAATCCTCAATCCTCAATAGAATATCATCAATTCACAGTTTTCAATACTCAATGCTCAATCTGCAATCTTCAAATATCTATCCACAAACATCAATTCTCATCACTCAACCCTCAACACTCAGTCCTCAATGTTCAATCCTCAATCCTCAGTCATCAATCCTCAATCTTCAATACTCAATCGTCAATCCTCTGTCCTCAATTCTCAATCCTCAATCCTCGTACCTCAAACCTCAATCCTCAACCCTCAGCCCTCATCCTCAATTCTCAATTCTCAATCCTCAATCCTCAACACTCAATCTTCAATCCTCAATACTCAATATTCAATCCTCAATACTCAATTTTCAATACTCAATCCGCCATCATCAATCATCAATCCTCAATCCTCAGTCATCAATCCTCAATCTTCAATACTCAATCGTCAATCCTCAGTCCTCAATTCTCAATCCTCAATCCTCAGACCTCAAACCTCAATCCTCAACCCTCAGCCCTCATCGTCAATCCTCAAACCTCAATCCTCAAGCCTCAATCGTCAATCCTCAACATTCAATCCTCAATACTCAATCTTCAATCCTCAATCCTCAATCCTGAATCTTCAATCCTCAGTCCCCAATCCTCAATCCTCAATCCTCAATCCTCATTCTTCAATCCCCAATAACCAATCCTCAATCTTCAATCCTCAATCCTCAATACTCAATTCTCAATCCTCAATCCTCAGTCCTCAGACCTCAAACCTCAATCCTCAACCCTCAGCCCTCATCGTCAATCCTCAAACCTCTATCCTCAATCCTCAATCGTCAATTCTCAATCCTCAATCTTCAATCCTCAATACTCAATCTTCAGTACTCAATCCTCAATCCTCAATTATGAATCCTCAATACTCAACCATCAACCCTCAATTCTCAATACTCAATAGAATATCCTGAATTCTCAGGGTTCAATACACAAACCTCAAACCTCAAACCTCAGACCTCATCCTCAACACTCAATCTTCAATCCTCAATAATCAATCCTCAATCCTCAATCCTCAATTCTCAGTCCTCAGTCAGCAATCCTCAACCTTCAATACTCAATCCTCAATCCTCAATCCTCAAACCTCAATCCTCAATCCTCAATCTTCAATCCTCAATACTCAACTTTCAATCCTCAATCCTCAATCCTCAATCCTCAATCCTCATTCTTCAATCCTCAATACCCAATCCTCAATCTTCAATCCTCAATCCTCAATCCTCAATCCTCAATCCTCAATCCTCAATCTTCAATCCTCAATACTCAACTTTCAATCCTCAATCCTCAATCCTCAATCCTCAATCCTCATTCTTCAGTCCTCAATACGCAATCCTCAATCTTCAATCCTCAATCCTCAATCCTCAATCCTCAATCCTCAATCCTCAATCCTCAAGCCTCATCCTTCAATCCTCAATACCCAATCCTCAATCTTGAGTACTCAATCCTCAATCCTCAATTCTCAATCCTCAATCCTCAGTCCTCAGTCCTCAAACCTCAATCCTCGACGGACAGCTCTCATCCTCAATCCTCAATCCTCAATCCTCAATCCTCAATCCTCAATCTTCAATTCTCAATAATCAATCTTCAATCCTCAAACCTCAGTCCTCAAACCTCAATTCTGAATCCTCAATCCTAAATCCTCAATCATCAATCCTCAATCCTCAATACTCAATCTTCAATACTCAATCCTCAATCCTCAATCCTGTATCCTCAATACTAAATCATCAACCCTCAATTCTCAGTACTCAATAGAACATCCTGAATTCTCAGGATTCAATACTCAAACATCAAACCTCAAACCTCAGCCATCATCCTCAATCCTCAGTCGTTAATCCTCAATCCTCAACCCTCAATCCTCAATCTTCAATCCTCAATACTCAATCTTCAATCCTCAATCCTCAATTCTCGATCGTCAATACTCAATCCTCAATCGTCAATCCTCAATCCCCAATCCTCAATCTTCAATCCTCAATCCTCAATCCACAACCCTCAATCCTCAACCTTCAATCCTCAATACTCAATCTTCATTCCTCAATCCTCAATCCTCAATCCTCAATGCTCAATCCTCAATCCTCAATATTCAACACAAAACCCTCAACCATCAATCCTCAATACTCAACTATCAATCCTCAATTCTCAATACTCAATAGAATGCCCTGAATTCTCATCGTTCAATACTCAATCCACAAAAATCAATAATCAAACATCAACCCTCAATCATCAATTCTCAACACTCAATCCTCAACACTCAGTCCTCTCTCCTCAATCCTCCATCCTCAATCCTCAAGCCTCATCCTTCAATCCTCAATACCCAATCCTCAATCTTGAGTACTCAATCCTCAATCCTCAATTCTCAATCCTCAATCCTCAGTCCTCAGTCCTCAAACCTCAATCCTCGACGGACAGCTCTCATCCTCAATCCTCAATCCTCAATCCTCAATCCTCAATCCTCAATCTTCAATTCTCAATAATCAATCTTCAATCCTCAAACCTCAGTCCTCAAACCTCAATTCTGAATCCTCAATCCTAAATCCTCAATCATCAATCCTCAATCCTCAATACTCAATCTTCAATACTCAATCCTCAATCCTCAATCCTGTATCCTCAATACTAAATCATCAATCCTCAATTCTCAGTACTCAATAGAACATCCTGAATTCTCAGGATTCAATACTCAAACATCAAACCTCAAACCTCAGCCATCATCCTCAATCCTCAGTCGTTAATCCTCAATCCTCAACCCTCAATCCTCAATCTTCAATCCTCAATACTCAATCTTCAATCCTCAATCCTCAATTCTCGATCGTCAATACTCAATCCTCAATCGTCAATCCTCAATCCCCAATCCTCAATCTTCAATCCTCAATCCTCATTCTTCGATCCTGAATAACCAATCCTCAATCTTCAATCCTCAATCCTCAATACTCAATTCTCAATCCTCAATCCTCAGTCCTCAGACCTCAAACCTCAATCCTCAACCCTCAGCCCTCATCGTCAATCCTCAAACCTCTACCCTCAATCCTCAATCGTCAATTCTCAATCCTCAATCTTCAATCCTCAATACTCAATCTTCAGTACTCAATCCTCAATCCTCAATTATGAATCCTAAATACTCAACCATCAACCCTCAATTCTCAATACTCAATAGAATATCCTGAATTCTCAGGGTTCAATACACAAACCTCAAACCTCAAACCTCAGACCACATCCTCAATCCTCAATACTCAATCCTCAATCCTCAACCCTCAATCCTCAACACTCAATCTTCAATCCTCAATAATCAATCCTCAATCCTCAATCCTCAATTCTCAGTCCTCAGTCAGCAATCCTCAACCTTCAATACTCAATCCTCAATCCTCAATCCTCAAACCTCAATCCTCAATCCTCAATCTTCAATCCTCAATACTCAACTTTCAATCCTCAATCCTCCATCCTCAATCCTCAATCCTCATTCTTCAATCCTCAATACCCAATCCTCAATCTTCAATCCTCAATCCTCAATCCTCAATCCTCAATCCTCAATCCTCAATCTTCAATCCTCAGTACTCAACTTTCAATCCTCAATCCTCAATCCTCAATCCTCAATCCTCATTCTTCAGTCCTCAATACCCAATCCTCAATCTTCAATCCCCAATCCTCAATCCTCAATCCTCAATCCTCAATCCTCAATCCTCAAGCCTCATCCTTCAATCCTCAATACCCAATCCTCAATCTTGAGTACTCAATCCTCAATCCTCAATTCTCAATCCTCAATCCTCAGTCCTCAGTCCTCAAACCTCAATCCTCGACGGACAGCTCTCATCCTCAATCCTCAATCCTCAATCCTCAATCCTCAATCCTCAATCCTCAATCCTCAATCTTCAAGTCTCAATAATCAATCTTCAATCCTCAAACCTTAGTCCTCAAACCTCAATTCTGAATCCTCAATCCTAAATCCTCAATCATCAATCCTCAATCCTCAATACTCAATCTCCAATACTCAATCCTCAATCCTCAATCCTGTATCCTCAATACTAAATCATCAATCCTCAATTCTCAGTACTCAATAGAACATCCTGAATTCTCAGGATTCAATACTCAAACATCAAACCTCAAACCTCAGCCATCATCCTCAATCCTCAGTCCTTAATCCTCAATCCTCAACCCTCAATCCTCAGTCTTCAATCCTCAATACTCAATCTTCAATCCTCAATCCTCAATTCTCGATCGTCAATACTCAATCCTCAATCGTCAATCCTCAATCCCCAATCCTCAATCTTCAATCCTCAATCCTCAATCCACAACCCTCAATCCTCAACCTTCAATCCTCAATACTCAATCTTCATTCCTCAATCCTCAATCCTCAATCCTCAATATTCAACACAAAACCCTCAACCATCAATCCTCAATACTCAACAATCAATCCTCAATTCTCAATACTCAATAGAATACCCTGAATTCTCATCGTTCAATACTCAATCCACAAAAATCAATAATCAAACATCAACCCTCAAACATCAATTCTCAACACTCAATCCTCAACACTCAGTCCTCTCTCCTCAATCCTCCATCCTCAATCCTCAATCCTCAACCTTCAATCCTCAATACTCAATCTTCAATCGTGAATCCTCAGTCCTCAAAACTCAATTCTGAATCCTCAATCCTGAGTTCTCAATCTTCAGCCCTCAGTCCTCAACAATCAGCTGTCAATCCTCAATCCTCAGTATAATATTCCCAATTCACAGTTTTCAATACTCAATACTCAATCTGCAATCTTCAAATCTCTACCCACAATCATCAATACCCATCACTCAACCCTCAACACTCAGTCCTCAATGTTCAATCCTCAATCCTCAATTCTGAATCCTCGATCCTCAATACTGAATCTTCAATCCTCAATCCTCAATCCTCTATCCTCAATCCTCAATCCTGAATATTCAATCCTCAGTCCCCAATCCTCAATCCTCAATCCTCAATCCTCAATCCTCAATCCTCAATTCTCAATCCTCAATCCTCAGTCCTCAGTCCTCAAACCTCAATCCTCAACCCTCAGCCCTCATCGTCAATCCTCAAACCTCAATCCTCAATCCTCAATCGTCAATCCTCAATCCTCAATCTTCAATCCACAATACTCAACCTTCAAACCTCAATCCTCAATCCTCAATACTCAATATTCAATCCTCAATACTCATCTTTCAATACTCAATCCGCAATCATCAATCCTCAATCCTGAATCCTCACACATCAAGCCTCAGTCTTCAATACTCAATCGTCAATCCTCAATCCTCATTCCTCAAACCACAATCCTCAACCGTCAGTCCTCGTCCTCAATCCTCAACCCTCAATCCTCAGTCCTCAATCTTCAATCATCAATACTCAATCTTCAATCCTCAATCCTCAATCCTCAATCCTCATTCCTCAAACCTCAATCCTCAACCCTCAGTCCTTATCCTCAATTCTCAATTCTCAATCCTCAACCCTCCATCCTCAATCTTCAGTCCTCAGTAATCAATATTCAATCCTAGACCCTCATTCCCCAACCCTCAATCCTTAATCCTCAACCTTCAATCCTCAATCCCCAGTCCTCAATCTTCAATCCTCAATGCTCCATCCTCAATCTTCTATCATCAGTCCTCAGTCCTCAACCCTCAATCCTCAAACCTCAATCCTCAACCGTCAGTCCTCGTCCTCAACCCTCAACCCTCAATACTCAATCCTCAATCTTCAATCATCAATACTCAATCTTCAACCCTCAATACTCAATCTTCAATCCCCAATCATCAATCCTCAATCCTCAATACTCATTCTTCAATCCTCAATACCCAATCCTCTATCTTCAATCCTTAATCCTCAATCCTCAATCCTCTGTCCTCAGTCCTCAGTCCTAAAACCTCAACCCTCCACCATCAGCCCTCATCCTCAATCCTCAATCCTCATTCCTCAATCCTCAACCTTCAATCCTCGATTCTCAATCATCAATCCTCAATCCTCAAACCTCATCCTCAATCCTCAATCCTCAATCATCAATCCTCATTCTTCAATACTCAATCCTCAATCCTCAATCCTCAATCCTCAATACTCAACCATCAATCCTCAATTCTCAATACTCAATAGAATATCCTGAATTCTCAGGATTCAATTCTCAAACCTCAAACCTCAAACCTCAGCCCTCATCCTCAATCCTCAATACTCAATCCTCAATCCTCAACTCTCAATCCTCAACACTCAATCTTCAATCCTCAATCCTCAATCCTCAATCCTCAATCCTCAATCCTGAATCTTCAATCCTCAGTCCCCAATCCTTAATCCTCAATCCTCAATCCTCATTCTTCAATCGTCAGTCCCCGTCCTCAATCCTCAACCCTCAATCCTCAATCCTCAATCTTCAATCATCAATACTCAACCTTCAATCCTCAATCCTCAATCCTCAATCCTCATTCCTCGGACCTCAAACCTCAATCCTCAATCATTAATCCTCAATCGTCAATCCTCAATCCCCAGGCCTCAATCTTCAATCCTCAATGCTCAATCCTCAATCCTCAATCCTCAGTCCTCAATCCTCTATCCTCAATCCTCAATCCTCAATCTTCAATCCTCAATACTCAACCTTCAACCCTCAATCCTCAATTCTCAATCGTCAATACTCAATCCTCAATCGTCAGTCCTCAATCCCCAATCCTCAATCTTCAATCCTCAATGCTCAATCCTCAATCCTCAATCCTCAGTCCTCAATCCTCAATCCTCAATCCCCAATCCTCAATATTCAATCCTCAATCCTCAATCCTCAATACTCAGTCCTCAATATTCAATCCTCAATCCTCAATCCTCAATCCTCAATCCTCAACCCTCAATCCTCAATCTTCAATCCTCAATACTCAATCTTCAGTCCTCAATACTCATTCCTCAATCCTCAATATTCAATCCTCAATACTCAATCTTCAATCCTCAATCCGCAATCATCAATCCTCAATCCTCAATCCTCAGTCATGAATCCTCAAACCTCAGTCCTCATCCTCAATTCTCAATCCTCAACCCTCAATCCGCAAACCACAATCCTCTACTGTCGGTCCTCGTCCTCAATCATCAACCCTCAATCCTCAATCCTCAATCTTCAATCATCAATACTCAATCTTCAATCCTCAATCCTCAACCCTCATTCCTCAAACCTCAATCCTCAACCCTCAGTCCTTATCCTCAATTCTCAATTCTCAATCCTCAATCCTCAATCCTCAATCTTCAATCCTCAATAATCAATTTTCAATCCTAGATCCTCAATCCCCAATCCTCAATCCTTAATCCCCAGTCTTCCATCCTCAATACTCAATCTTCAATCCTCAGTCCTCAGTCCTCAATCCTCAATTCTGAATTCTCAATCCTGAATCCTCAATCTTCAGCCATCAGTCCTCAACAATCAGTTGTCAATTCTCAATCCTCAATAGAATATCATCAATTCACAGTATTCAATACTCAATGCTCAATCTGCAATCTTCAAATATCTATCCACAAACATCAATTCTCATCACTCAACCCTCAACACTCAGTCCTCAATGTTCAATCCTCAATCCTCAATTCTCAATCTTCAATCCTCAATACAAAATCTTCAATCCTCAATCCTCAATCCTCAATCCTCAATCCTGAATCTTCAATCCTCAGTCCCCAATCCTCAATCCTCAATCCTCATTCCTCATTCTTCAATCCTCAATACCCAATCCTCAATCTTCAATCCTCAATCCTCAATCCTCAATTCTCAATCCTCAATCCTCAGTCCTCAGACCTCAAACCTCAATCCTCAACCCTCAGCCCTCATCGTCAATCCTCAAACCTCAATCCTCAATCCTCAATCGTCAATCCTCAATATTCAATCCTCAATACTCAATTTTCAATACTCAATCCGCCATCATCAATCATCAATCCTCAATCTTCAATACTCAATCGTCAATCCTCAGTCCTCAATTCTCAATCCTCAATCCTCAGACCTCAAACCTCAATCCTCAACCCTCAGCCCTCATCGTCAATCCTCAAACCTCAATCCTCAAGCCTCAATCGTCAATCCTCAACATTCAATCCTCAATACTCAATCTTCAATCCTCAATCCTCAATCCTGAATCTTCAATCCTCAGTCCCCAATCCGCAATCCTCAATCCTCAATCCTCATTCTTCGATCCTCAATAACCAATCCTCAATCTTCAATCCTCAATCCTCAATACTCAATTCTCAATCCTCAATCCTCAGTCCTCAGACCTCAAACCTCAATCCTCAACCCTCAGCCCTCATCGTCAATCCTCAAACCTCTATCCTCAATCCTCAATCGTCAATTCTCAATCCTCAATCTTCAATCCTCAATACTCAATCTTCAGTACTCAACCCTCAATCCTCAATTATGAATCCTCAATACTCAACCATCAACCCTCAATTCTCAATACTCAATAGAATATCCTGAATTCTCAGGGTTCAATACACAAACCTCAAACCTCAAACCTCAGACCTCATCCTCAATCCTCAATACTCAATCCTCAATCCTCAACCCTCAATCCTCAACACTCAATCTTTAATCCTCAATAATCAATCCTCAATCCTCAATCCTCAATTCTCAGTCCTCAGTCAGCAATCCTCAACCTTCAATACTCAATCCTCAATCCTCAAGCCTCATCCTTCAATCCTCAATACCCAATCCTCAATCTTGAGTACTCAATCCTCAATCCTCAATTCTCAATCCTCAATCCTCAGTCCTCAGTCCTCAAACCTCAATCCTCGACGGACAGCTCTCATCCTCAATCCTCAATCCTCAATCCTCAATCCTCAATCCTCAATCTTCAATTCTCAATAATCAACCTTCAATCCTCAAACCTCAGTCCTCAAACCTCAATTCTGAATCCTCAATCGTAAATCCTCAATCATCAATCCTCAATCCTCAATACTCAATCTTCAATACTCAATCCTCAATCCTCAATCCTGTATCCTCAATACTAAATCATCAATCCTCAATTCTCAGTACTCAATAGAACATCCTGAATTCTCAGGATTCAATACTCAAACATCAAACCTCAAACCTCAGCCATCATCCTCAATCCTCAGTCGTTAATCCTCAATCCTCAACCCTCAATCCTCAATCTTCAATCCTCAATACTCAATCTTCAATCCTCAATCCTCAATTCTCGATCGTCAATACTCAATCCTCAATCGTCAATCCTCAATCCCCAATCCTCAATCTTCAATCCTCAATCCTCAATCCACAACCCTCAATCCTCAACCTTCAATCCTCAATACTCAATCTTCATTCCTCAATCCTCAATCCTCAATCCTCAATCCTCAATCCTCAATCCTCAATATTCAACACAAAACCCTCAACCATCAATCCTCAATACTCAACAATCAATCCTCAATTCTCAATACTCAATAGAATGCCCTGAATTCTCATCGTTCAATACTCAATCCACAAAAATCAATAATCAAACATCAACCCTCAAACATCAATTCTCAACACTCAATCCTCAACACTCAGTCCTCTCTCCTCAATCCTCCATCCTCAATCCTCAATCCTCAACCTTCAATCCTCAATACTCAATCTTCAATCGTGAATCCTCAGTCCTCAAAACTCAATTCTGAATCCTCAATCCTGAGTCCTCAATCTTCAGCCCTCAGTCCTCAACAATCAGCTGTCAATCCTCAATCCTCAGTATAATATTCCCAATTCACAGTTTTCAATACTCAATACTCAATCTGCAATCTTCAAATCTCTACCCACAATCATCAATACCCATCACTCAACCCTCAACACTCAGTCCTCAATGTTCAATCCTCAATCCTCAATTCTCAATCTTCAATCCTCAATACTAAATCTTCAATCCTCAATCCTCAATCCTCAATCCTCAATCCTGAGTCTTCAATCCTCAGTCCCCAATCCTCAATCCTCAATCCTCATTCCTCATTCTTCAATCCTCAATACCCAATCCTCAATCTTCAATCCTCAATCCTCAATCCTCAATTCTCAATCCTCAATCCTCAGTCCTCAGACCTCAAACCTCAATCCTCAACCCTCAGCCCTCATCGTCAATCCTCCAACCTCAATCCTCAATCCTCAATCGTCAATCCTCAATATTCAATCCTCAATACTCAATTTTCAATACTCAACCCGCCATCATCAATCATCAATCCTCAATCCTCAGTCATCAATCCTCAATCTTCAATACTCAATCGTCAATCCTCAGTCCTCAATTCTCAATCCTCAATCCTCGTACCCCAAACCTCAATCCTCAACCCTCAGTCCTCATCCTCAATTCTCAATTCTCAATCCTCAATCCTCAACACTCAATCTTCAATCCTCAATACTCAATCTTCAATCCTCAATCCTCAATCATCAATCCTCAATATTCAATCCTCAGTACTCAATTTTCAATACTTAATCCGCCATCATCAATCATCAATCCTCAATCCTCAGTCATCAATCCTCAATCTTCAATACTCAATCGTCAATCCTCAGTCCTCAATTCTCAATCCTCAATCCTCAGACCTCAAACCTCAATCCTCAACCCTCAGCCCTCATCGTCAATCCTCAAACCTCATTCCTCAAGCCTCAATCGTCAATCCTCAACATTCAATCCTCAATACTCAATCTTCAATCCTCAATCCTCAATCCTGAATCTTCAATCCTCAGTCCCCAATCCTCAATCCTCAATCCTCAATCCTCATTCTTCGATCCTCAATAACCAATCCTCAATCTTCAATCCTCAATCCTCAATACTCAATTCTCAATCCTCAATCCTCAGTCCTCAGACCTCAAACCTCAATCCTCAACCCTCAGCCCTCATCGTCAATCCTCAAACCTCTATCCTCAATCCTCAATCGTCAATTCTCAATCCTCAATCTTCAATCCTCAATACTCAATCTTCAGTACTCAATCCTCAATCCTCAATTATGAACCCTCAATACTCAACCATCAACCCTCAATTCTCAATACTCAATAGAATATCCTGAATTCTTAGGATTCAATACTCAAACATCAAACCTCAAACCTCAGCCATCATCCTCAATCCTCAGTCCTTAATCCTCAATCCTCAACCTTCAACCCTCAATTCTCAATCATCAATCCTCAATCCTCAAACCTCATCCTCAATCCTCAATCCTCAATCCTCAATCCTCATTCTTCAATACTCAATCCTCAATCCTCAATCCTGAATCCTCAATAATAAAGCATCAATACTCAATTCTCAATACTCAAAAGAACATCCTGAATTCTCAGGATTCAATACTCAAACCACAAACCTCAAACATCAGCCATCATCCTCAATCCTCAATCCTCAATCGTCAATCCTCAACCTTCAATCCTCAACACTCAACCTTCAACCCTCAATCCTCAATCCTCAATCGTCAATCCGCAATCCTCAATCCTCAGTCATCAATCCTCAACCTTCAATACTCAATCCTCAATCCTCAATCCTCAATCCCCAATCCTCAATCCTCATTCCTCAAACCTCAATCCTCAAACCTCAGTCCTCATCCTCAATTCTCAATCCTCAATCCTCAATCCTCAAGCCACAATCCTCAACCGTCAGTCCTCGTCCTCAATCCTCAACCCTCAATCCTCAATCCTCAATCTTCAATCATCAATACTCAACCTTCAATCCTCAATCCTCAATCCTCAATCCTCATTCCTCGGACCTCAAACCTCAATCCTCAATCATTAATCCTCAATCGTCAATCCTCAATCACCAGTCCTCAATCTTCAATCCTCAATGCTCAATCCTCAATCCTCAATCCTCAGTCCTCAATCCTCTATCCTCAATCCTCAATCCTCAATCTTCAATCCTCAATACTCAACCTTCAACCCTCAATCCTCAATTCTCAATCGTCAATACTCAATCCTCAATCGTCAGTCCTCAATCCCCAATCCTCAATCTTCAATCCTCAATGCTCAATCCTCAATCCTCAATCCTCAGTCCTCAATCCTCAATCCTCAATCCCCAATCCTCAATATTCAATCCTCAATCCTCAATCCTCAATACTCAATCCTCAATCTTCAATCCTCAATCCTCAATCCTCAATCCTCAATCCTCAACCCTCAATCCTCAATCTTCAATCCTCAATACTCAATCTTCAATCCTCAATACTCATTCCTCAATCCTCAATATTCAATGCTCAATACTCAATCTTCAATCCTCAATCCGCAATCATCAATCCTCAATCCTCAATCCTCAGTCATCAATCCTCAAACCTCAGTCCTCATCCTCAATTCTCAATCCTCAACCCTCAATCCGCAAACCACAATCCTCTACTGTCGGTCCTCGTCCTCAATCATCAACCCTCAATCCTCAATCCTCAATCTTCAATCATCAATACTCAATCTTCAATCCTCAATCCTCAATCCTCATTCCTCAAACCTCAATCCTCAACCCTCAGTCCTTATCCTCAATTCTCAATTCTCAATCCTCAATCCTCAATCCTCAATCTTCAATCCTCAATAATCAATTTTCAATCCTAGATCCTCAATCCCCAATCCTCAATCCTTAATCCCCAGTCTTCCATCCTCAATACTCAATCTTCAATCCTCAGTCCTCAGTCCTCAATCCTCAATTCTGAATTCTCAATCCTGAATCCTCAATCTTCAGCCATCAGTCCTCAACAATCAGTTGTCAATTCTCAATCCTCAATAGAATATCATCAATTCACAGTTTTCAATACTCAATGCTCAATCTGCAATCTTCAAATATCTATCCACAAACATCAATTCTCATCTCTCAACCCTCAACACTCAGTCCTCAATGTTCAATCCTCAATCCTCAATTCTCAATCTTCAATACTCAATACTAAATCTTCAATCCTCAATCCTCAATCCTCAATCCTCAATCCTGAATCTTCAATCCTCAGTCCCCAATCCTCAATCCTCAATCCTCATTCCTCATTCTTCAATCCTCAATACCCAATCCTCAATCTTCAATCCTCAATCCTCAATCCTCAATTCTCAATCCTCAATCCTTGTACCTCAAACCTCAATCCTCAACCCTCAGTCCTCATCCTCAATTCTCAATTCTCAATCCTCAATCCTCAACACTCAATCTTCAATCCTCAATGCTCAATCTTCAATCCTCAATCCTCAATCATCAATCCTCAATATTCAATCCTCAATACTCAATTTTCAATACTCAATCCGCCATCATCAATCATCAATCCTCAATCCTCAGTCATCAATCCTCAATCTTCAATACTCAATCGTCAATCCTCAGTCCTCAATTCTCAATCCTCAATCCTCAGACCTCAAACCTCAATCCTCAACCCGCAGCCCTCATCGTCAATCCTCAAACCTCAATCCTCAAGCCTCAATCGTCAATCCTCAACATTCAATCCTCAATACTCAATCTTCAATCCTCAATCCTCAATCCTGAATCTTCAATCCTCAGTCCCCAATCCTCAATCCTCAATCCTCAATCCTCATTCTTCGATCCTCAATAACCAATCCTCAATCTTCAATCCTCAATCCTCAATACTCAATTCTCAATCCTCAATCCTCAGTCCTCAGACCTCAAACCTCAATCCTCAACCCTCAGCCCTCATCGTCAATCCTCAAACCTCTATCCTCAATCCTCAATCGTCAATTCTCAATCCTCAATCTTCAATCCTCAATACTCAATCTTCAGTACTCAATCCTCAATCCTCAATTATGAATCCTAAATACTCAACCATCAACCCTCAATTCTCAATACTCAATAGAATATCCTGAATTCTCAGGGTTCAATACACAAACCTCAAACCTCAAACCTCAGACCTCATCCTCAATCCTCAATACTCAATCCTCAATCCTCAACCCTCAATCCTCAACACTCAATCTTCAATCCTCAATAATCAATCCTCAATCCTCAATCCTCAATTCTCAGTCCTCAGTCAGCAATCCTCAACCTTCAATACTCAATCCTCAATCCTCAATCCTCAAACCTCAATCCTCAATCCTCAATCTTCAATCCTCAATACTCAACTTTCAATCCTCAATGCTCAATCCTCAATCCTCAATCCTCATTCTTCAATCCTCAATACCCAATCCTCAATCTTCAATCCTCAATCCTCAATCCTCAATCCTCAATCCTCAATCCTCAATCTTCAATCCTCAGTACTCAACTTTCAATCCTCAATCCTCAATCCTCAATCCTCAATCCTCATTCTTCAGTCCTCAATACCCAATCCTCAATCTTCAATCCCCAATCCTCAATCCTCAATCCTCAATCCTCAATCCTCAATCCTCAAGCCTCATCCTTCAATCCTCAATACCCAATCCTCAATCTTGAGTACTCAATCCTCAATCCTCAGTCCTCAGTCCTCAAACCTCAATCCTCGACGGACAGCTCTCATCCTCAATCCTCAATCCTCAATCCTCAATCCTCAATCCTCAATCTTCAAGTCTCAATAATCAATCTTCAATCCTCAAACCTTAGTCCTCAAACCTCAATTCTGAATCCTCAATCCTAAATCCTCAATCATCAATCCTCAATCCTCAATACTCAATCTCCAATACTCAATCCTCAATCCTCAATCCTGTATCCTCAATACTAAATCATCAATCCTCAATTCTCAGTACTCAATAGAACATCCTGAATTCTCAGGATTCAATACTCAAACATCAAACCTCAAACCTCAGCCATCATCCTCAATCCTCAGTCCTTAATCCTCAATCCTCAACCCTCAATCCTCAGTCTTCAATCCTCAATACTCAATCTTCAATCCTCAATCCTCAATTCTCGATCGTCAATACTCAATCCTCAATCGTCAATCCTCAATCCCCAATCCTCAATCTTCAATCCTCAATCCTCAATCCACAACCCTCAATCCTCAACCTTCAATCCTCAATACTCAATCTTCATTCCTCAATCCTCAATCCTCAATCCTCAATATTCAACACAAAACCCTCAACCATCAATCCTCAATACTCAACAATCAATCCTCAATTCTCAATACTCAATAGAATACCCTGAATTCTCATCGTTCAATACTCAATCCACAAAAATCAATAATCAAACATCAACCCTCAAACATCAATTCTCAACACTCAATCCTCAACACTCAGTCCTCTCTCCTCAATCCTCCATCCTCAATCCTCAATCCTCAACCTTCAATCCTCAATACTCAATCTTCAATCGTGAATCCTCAGTCCTCAAAACTCAATTCTGAATCCTCAATCCTGAGTTCTCAATCTTCAGCCCTCAGTCCTCAACAATCAGCTGTCAATCCTCAATCCTCAGTATAATATTCCCAATTCACAGTTTTCAATACTCAATACTCAATCTGCAATCTTCAAATCTCTACCCACAATCATCAATACCCATCACTCAACCCTCAACACTCAGTCCTCAATGTTCAATCCTCAATCCTCAATTCTGAATCCTCGATCCTCAATACTGAATCTTCAATCCTCAATCCTCAATCCTCTATCCTCAATCCTCAATCCTGAATATTCAATCCTCAGTCCCCAATCCTCAATCCTCAATCCTCAATCCTCAATCCCCAATCCTCAATTCTCAATCCTCAATCCTCAGTCCTCAGACCTCAAACCTCAATCCTCAACCCTCAGCCCTCATCGTCAATCCTCAAACCTCAATCCTCAATCCTCAATCGTCAATCCTCAATCCTCAATCTTCAATCCACAATACTCAACCTTCAAACCTCAATCCTCAATCCTCAATACTCAATATTCAATCCTCAATACTCATCTTTCAATACTCAATCCGCAATCATCAATCCTCAATCCTGAATCCTCACACATCAAGCCTCAGTCTTCAATACTCAATCGTCAATCCTCAATCCTCATTCCTCAAACCACAATCCTCAACCGTCAGTCCTCGTCCTCAATCCTCAACCCTCAATCCTCAGTCCTCAATCTTCAATCATCAATACTCAATCCTCAATCCTCAGTCCTCAGTCCTCAAACCTCAATCCTCGACGGACAGCTCTCATCCTCAATCCTCAATCCTCAATCCTCAATCCTCAATCCTCAATCTTCAAGTCTCAATAATCAATCTTCAATCCTCAAACCTTAGTCCTCAAACCTCAATTCTGAATCCTCAATCCTAAATCCTCAATCATCAATCCTCAATCCTCAATACTCAATCTCCAATACTCAATCCTCAATCCTCAATCCTGTATCCTCAATACTAAATCATCAATCCTCAATTCTCAGTACTCAATAGAACATCCTGAATTCTCAGGATTCAATACTCAAACATCAAACCTCAAACCTCAGCCATCATCCTCAATCCTCAGTCCTTAATCCTCAATCCTCAACCCTCAATCCTCAGTCTTCAATCCTCAATACTCAATCTTCAATCCTCAATCCTCAATTCTCGATCGTCAATACTCAATCCTCAATCGTCAATCCTCAATCCCCAATCCTCAATCTTCAATCCTCAATCCTCAATCCACAACCCTCAATCCTCAACCTTCAATCCTCAATACTCAATCTTCATTCCTCAATCCTCAATCCTCAATCCTCAATATTCAACACAAAACCCTCAACCATCAATCCTCAATACTCAACAATCAATCCTCAATTCTCAATACTCAATAGAATACCCTGAATTCTCATCGTTCAATACTCAATCCACAAAAATCAATAATCAAACATCAACCCTCAAACATCAATTCTCAACACTCAATCCTCAACACTCAGTCCTCTCTCCTCAATCCTCCATCCTCAATCCTCAATCCTCAACCTTCAATCCTCAATACTCAATCTTCAATCGTGAATCCTCAGTCCTCAAAACTCAATTCTGAATCCTCAATCCTGAGTTCTCAATCTTCAGCCCTCAGTCCTCAACAATCAGCTGTCAATCCTCAATCCTCAGTATAATATTCCCAATTCACAGTTTTCAATACTCAATACTCAATCTGCAATCTTCAAATCTCTACCCACAATCATCAATACCCATCACTCAACCCTCAACACTCAGTCCTCAATGTTCAATCCTCAATCCTCAATTCTGAATCCTCGATCCTCAATACTGAATCTTCAATCCTCAATCCTCAATCCTCTATCCTCAATCCTCAATCCTGAATATTCAATCCTCAGTCCCCAATCCTCAATCCTCAATCCTCAATCCTCAATCCCCAATCCTCAATTCTCAATCCTCAATCCTCAGTCCTCAGACCTCAAACCTCAATCCTCAACCCTCAGCCCTCATCGTCAATCCTCAAACCTCAATCCTCAATCCTCAATCGTCAATCCTCAATCCTCAATCTTCAATCCACAATACTCAACCTTCAAACCTCAATCCTCAATCCTCAATACTCAATATTCAATCCTCAATACTCATCTTTCAATACTCAATCCGCAATCATCAATCCTCAATCCTGAATCCTCACACATCAAGCCTCAGTCTTCAATACTCAATCGTCAATCCTCAATCCTCATTCCTCAAACCACAATCCTCAACCGTCAGTCCTCGTCCTCAATCCTCAACCCTCAATCCTCAGTCCTCAATCTTCAATCATCAATACTCAATCTTCAATCCTCAATCCTCAATCCTCAATCGTCATTCCTCAAACCTCAATCCTCAACCCTCAGTCCTTATCCTCAATTCTCAATTCTCAATCCTCAATCCTCCATCCTCAATCTTCAGTCCTCAGTAATCAATATTCAATCCTAGACCCTCATTCCCCAACCCTCAATCCTTAATCCTCAACCTTCAATCCTCAATCCCCAGTCCTCAATCTTCAATCCTCAATGCTCCATCCTCAATCTTCTATCATCAGTCCTCAGTCCTCAACCCTCAATCCTCAAACCTCAATCCTCAACCGTCAGTCCTCGTCCTCAACCCTCAACCCTCAATACTCAATCCTCAATCTTCAATCATCAATACTCAATCTTCAACCCTCAATACTCAATCTTCATTCCCCAATCATCAATCCTCAATCCTCAATACTCATTCTTCAATCCTCAATACCCAATCCTCTATCTTCAATCCTTAATCCTCAATCCTCAATCCTCAGTCCTCAGTCCTCAGTCCTAAAACCTCAACCCTCCACCATCAGCCCTCATCCTCAATCCTCAATCCTCATTCCTCAATCCTCAACCTTCAATCCTCAATTCTCAATCATCAATCCTCAATCCTCAAACCTCATCCTCAATCCTCAATCCTCAATCATCAATCCTCATTCTTCAATACTCAATCCTCAATCCTCAATCCTCAATCCTCAATACTCAACCATCAATCCTCAATTCTCAATACTCAATAGAATATCCTGAATTCTCAGGATTCAATTCTCAAACCTCAAACCTCAAACCTCAGCCCTCATCCTCAATCCTCAATACTCAATCCTCAATCCTCAACTCTCAATCCTCAACACTCAATCTTCAATCCTCAATCCTCAATCCTCAATCCTCAATCCTCAATCCTGAATCTTCAATCCTCAGTCCCCAATCCTTAATCCTCAATCCTCAATCCTCATTCTTCAATCGTCAATCCTCAATCCTCAATCTTCAATCCTCAATACTCAATCTTCAGTCCTCAATCCTCAATCCTCAATTCTCAGTCCTCAATCCTCAGTCCTCAGTCCTCAAACCTCAATCCTCAACCCTCAGCCCTCATCCTCAATCCTCAATCCTTATTCCTCAGTCCTCAACCATCAATCCTCAATACTCAATTTTCAATCCTCTATCCTCAATCCTCAATCCTCAATCCTAAATCCTCAATCATCAATCCTCAATCTTCAATACTCAATCCTCAATCCTCAATCCTGAATCCTCAATAATAAAACATCAATACTCAATTCTCAATACTCAAAAGAACATCCTGAATTCTCAGGATTCAATACTCAAACCACAAACCTCAAACATCAGCCATCATCCTCAATCCTCAATCCTCAATCGTCAATCCTCAACCTTCAATCCTCAACACTCAACCTTCAACCCTCAATCCTCAATCCTCAATCGTCAATCCGCAATCCTCAATCCTCAGTCATCAATCCTCAACCTTCAATACTCAATCCTCAATCCTCAATCCTCAATCCCCAATCCTCAACCCTCATTCCTCAAACCTCAATCCTCAAACCTCAGTCCTCATCCTCAATTCTCAATCCTCAATCCTCAATCCTCAAGCCACAATCCTCAACCGTCAGTCCTCGTCCTCAATCCTCAACCCTCAATCCTCAATCCTCAATCTTCAATCATCAATACTCAACCTTCAATCCTCAATCCTCAATCCTCAATCCTCATTCCTCGGACCTCAAACCTCAATCCTCAATCATTAATCCTCAATCGTCAATCCTCAATCCCCAGGCCTCAATCTTCAATCCTCAATGCTCAATCCTCAATCCTCAATCCTCAGTCCTCAATCCTCTATCCTCAATCCTCAATCCTCAATCTTCAATCCTCAATACTCAACCTTCAACCCTCAATCCTCAATTCTCAATCGTCAATACTCAATCCTCAATCGTCAGTCCTCAATCCCCAATCCTCAATCTTCAATCCTCAATGCTCAATCCTCAATCCTCAATCCTCAGTCCTCAATCCTCAATCCTCAATCCCCAATCCTCAATATTCAATCCTCAATCCTCAATCCTCAATACTCAGTCCTCAATATTCAATCCTCAATCCTCAATCCTCAATCCTCAATCCTCAACCCTCAATCCTCAATCTTCAATCCTCAATACTCAATCTTCAATCCTCAATACTCATTCCTCAATCCTCAATATTCAATCCTCAATACTCAATCTTCAATCCTCAATCCGCAATCATCAATCCTCAATCCTCAATCCTCAGTCATCAATCCTCAAACCTCAGTCCTCATCCTCAATTCTCAATCCTCAACCCTCAATCCGCAAACCACAATCCTCTACTGTCGGTCCTCGTCCTCAATCATCAACCCTCAATCCTCAATCCTCAATCTTCAATCATCAATACTCAATCTTCAATCCTCAATCCTCAACCCTCATTCCTTAAACCTCAATCCTCAACCCTCAGTCCTTATCCTCAATTCTCAATTCTCAATCCTCAATCCTCAATCCTCAATCTTCAATCCTCAATAATCAATTTTCAATCCTAGATCCTCAATCCCCAATCCTCAATCCTTAATCCCCAGTCTTCCATCCTCAATACTCAATCTTCAATCCTCAGTCCTCAGTCCTCAATCCTCAATTCTGAATTCTCAATCCTGAATCCTCAATCTTCAGCCATCAGTCCTCAACAATCAGTTGTCAATTCTCAATCCTCAATAGAATATCATCAATTCACAGTATTCAATACTCAATGCTCAATCTGCAATCTTCAAATATCTATCCACAAACATCAATTCTCATCACTCAACCCTCAACACTCAGTCCTCAATGTTCAATCCTCAATCCTCAATTCTCAATCTTCAATCCTCAATACAAAATCTTCAATCCTCAATCCTCAATCCTCAATCCTCAATCCTGAATCTTCAATCCTCAGTCCCCAATCCTCAATCCTCAATCCTCATTCCTCATTCTTCAATCCTCAATACCCAATCCCCAATCTTCAATCCTCAATCCTCAATCCTCAATTCTCAATCCTCAATCCTCAGTCCTCAGACCTCAAACCTCAATCCTCAACCCTCAGCCCTCATCGTCAATCCTCAAACCTCAATCCTCAATCCTCAATCGTCAATCCTCAATATTCAATCCTCAATACTCAATTTTCAATACTCAATCCGCCATCATCAATCATCAATCCTCAATCCTCAGTCATCAATCCTCAATCTTCAATACTCAATCGTCAATCCTCAGTCCTCAATTCTCAATCCTCAATCCTCAGACCTCAAACCTCAATCCTCAACCCTCAGCCCTCATCGTCAATCCTCAAACCTCAATCCTCAAGCCTCAATCGTCAATCCTCAACATTCAATCCTCAATACTCAATCTTCAATCCTCAATCCTCAATCCTGAATCTTCAATCCTCAGTCCCCAATCCGCAATCCTCAATCCTCAATCCTCATTCTTCGATCCTCAATAACCAATCCTCAATCTTCAATCCTCAATCCTCAATACTCAATTCTCAATCCTCAATCCTCAGTCCTCAGACCTCAAACCTCAATCCTCAACCCTCAGCCCTCATCGTCAATCCTCAAACCTCTATCCTCAATCCTCAATCGTCAATTCTCAATCCTCAATCTTCAATCCTCAATACTCAATCTTCAGTACTCAACCCTCAATCCTCAATTATGAATCCTCAATACTCAACCATCAACCCTCAATTCTCAATACTCAATAGAATATCCTGAATTCCCAGGGTTCAATACACAAACCTCAAACCTCAAACCTCAGACCTCATCCTCAATCCTCAATACTCAATCCTCAATCCTCAACCCTCAATCCTCAACACTCAATCTTTAATCCTCAATAATCAATCCTCAATCCTCAATCCTCAATTCTCAGTCCTCAGTCAGCAATCCTCAACCTTCAATACTCAATCCTCAATCCCCAATCCTCAAACCTCAATCCTCAATCCTCAATCTTCAATCCTCAATACTCAACTTTCAATCCTCAATCCTCAATCCTCAATCCTCAATCCTCATTCTTCAATCCTCAATACCCAATCCTCAATCTTCAATCCTCAATCCTCAATCCTCAATCCTCAATCCTCAATACTCAATCTTCAATCCTCAATACTCAACTTTCAATCCTCAATCCTCAATCCTCAATCCCCAATCCTCAATCCTCATTCCTCAAACCTCAATCCTCAAACCTCAGTCCTCATCCTCAATTCTCAATCCTCAATCCTCAATCCTCAAGCCACAATCCTCAACCGTCAGTCCTCGTCCTCAATCCTCAACCCTCAATCCTCAATCCTCAATCTTCAATCATCAATACTCAACCTTCAATCCTCAATCCTCAATCCTCAATCCTCATTCCTCGGACCTCAAACCTCAATCCTCAATCATTAATCCTCAATCGTCAATCCTCAATCACCAGTCCTCAATCTTCAATCCTCAATGCTCAATCCTCAATCCTCAATCCTCAGTCCTCTATCCTCAATCCTCAATCCTCAATCTTCAATCCTCAATACTCAACCTTCAACCCTCAATCCTCAATTCTCAATCGTCAATACTCAATCCTCAATCGTCAGTCCTCAATCCCCAATCCTCAATCTTCAATCCTCAATGCTCAATCCTCAATCCTCAATCCTCAGTCCTCAATCCTCAATCCTCAATCCCCAATCCTCAATATTCAATCCTCAATCCTCAATCCTCAATACTCAATCCTCAATCTTCAATCCTCAATCCTCAATCCTCAATCCTCAATCCTCAACCCTCAATCCTCAATCTTCAATCCTCAATACTCAATCTTCAATCCTCAATACTCATTCCTCAATCCTCAATATTCAATGCTCAATACTCAATCTTCAATCCTCAATCCGCAATCATCAATCCTCAATCCTCAATCCTCAGTCATCAATCCTCAAACCTCAGTCCTCATCCTCAATTCTCAATCCTCAACCCTCAATCCGCAAACCACAATCCTCTACTGTCGGTCCTCGTCCTCAATCATCAACCCTCAATCCTCAATCCTCAATCTTCAATCATCAATACTCAATCTTCAATCCTCAATCCTCAATCCTCATTCCTCAAACCTCAATCCTCAACCCTCAGTCCTTATCCTCAATTCTCAATTCTCAATCCTCAATCCTCAATCCTCAATCTTCAATCCTCAATAATCAATTTTCAATCCTAGATCCTCAATCCCCAATCCTCAATCCTTAATCCCCAGTCTTCCATCCTCAATACTCAATCTTCAATCCTCAGTCCTCAGTCCTCAATCCTCAATTCTGAATTCTCAATCCTGAATCCTCAATCTTCAGCCATCAGTCCTCAACAATCAGTTGTCAATTCTCAATCCTCAATAGAATATCATCAATTCACAGTTTTCAATACTCAATGCTCAATCTGCAATCTTCAAATATCTATCCACAAACATCAATTCTCATCTCTCAACCCTCAACACTCAGTCCTCAATGTTCAATCCTCAATCCTCAATTCTCAATCTTCAATACTCAATACTAAATCTTCATCCTCAATCCTCAATCCTCAATCCTCAATCCTGAATCTTCAATCCTCAGTCCCCAATCCTCAATCCTCAATCCTCATTCCTCATTCTTCAATCCTCAATACCCAATCCTCAATCTTCAATCCTCAATCCTCAATCCTCAATTCTCAATCCTCAATCCTTGTACCTCAAACCTCAATCCTCAACCCTCAGTCCTCATCCTCAATTCTCAATTCTCAATCCTCAATCCTCAACACTCAATCTTCAATCCTCAATACTCAATCTTCAATCCTCAATCCTCAATCATCAATCCTCAATATTCAATCCTCAATACTCAATTTTCAATACTCAATCCGCCATCATCAATCATCAATCCTCAATCCTCAGTCATCAATCCTCAATCTTCAATACTCAATCGTCAATCCTCAGTCCTCAATTCTCAATCCTCAATCCTCAGACCTCAAACCTCAATCCTCAACCCGCAGCCCTCATCGTCAATCCTCAAACCTCAATCCTCAAGCCTCAATCGTCAATCCTCAACATTCAATCCTCAATACTCAATCTTCAATCCTCAATCCTCAATCCTGAATCTTCAATCCTCAGTCCCCAATCCTCAATCCTCAATCCTCAATCCTCATTCTTCGATCCTCAATAACCAATCCTCAATCTTCAATCCTCAATCCTCAATACTCAATTCTCAACCCTCAATCCTCAATCCTCAATCTTCAATCATCAATACTCAATCTTCAATCCTCAATCCTCAACCCTCACTCCTTAAACCTCAATCCTCAACCCTCAGTCCTTATCCTCAATTCTCAATTCTCAATCCTCAATCCTCAATCCTCAATCTTCAATCCTCAATAATCAATTTTCAATCCTAGATCCTCAATCCCCAATCCTCAATCCTTAATCCCCAGTCTTCCATCCTCAATACTCAATCTTCAATCCTCAGTCCTCAGTCCTCAATCCTCAATTCTGAATTCTCAATCCTGAATCCTCAATCTTCAGCCATCAGTCCTCAACAATCAGTTGTCAATTCTCAATCCTCAATAGAATATCATCAATTCACAGTATTCAATACTCAATGCTCAATCTGCAATCTTCAAATATCTATCCACAAACATCAATTCTCATCACTCAACCCTCAACACTCAGTCCTCAATGTTCAATCCTCAATCCTCAATTCTCAATCTTCAATCCTCAATACAAAATCTTCAATCCTCAATCCTCAATCCTCAATCCTCAATCCTGAATCTTCAATCCTCAGTCCCCAATCCTCAATCCTCAATCCTCATTCCTCATTCTTCAATCCTCAATACCCAATCCCCAATCTTCAATCCTCAATCCTCAATCCTCAATTCTCAATCCTCAATCCTCAGTCCTCAGACCTCAAACCTCAATCCTCAACCCTCAGCCCTCATCGTCAATCCTCAAACCTCAATCCTCAATCCTCAATCGTCAATCCTCAATATTCAATCCTCAATACTCAATTTTCAATACTCAATCCGCCATCATCAATCATCAATCCTCAATCCTCAGTCATCAATCCTCAATCTTCAATACTCAATCGTCAATCCTCAGTCCTCAATTCTCAATCCTCAATCCTCAGACCTCAAACCTCAATCCTCAACCCTCAGCCCTCATCGTCAATCCTCAAACCTCAATCCTCAAGCCTCAATCGTCAATCCTCAACATTCAATCCTCAATACTCAATCTTCAATCCTCAATCCTCAATCCTGAATCTTCAATCCTCAGTCCCCAATCCGCAATCCTCAATCCTCAATCCTCATTCTTCGATCCTCAATAACCAATCCTCAATCTTCAATCCTCAATCCTCAATACTCAATTCTCAATCCTCAATCCTCAGTCCTCAGACCTCAAACCTCAATCCTCAACCCTCAGCCCTCATCGTCAATCCTCAAACCTCTATCCTCAATCCTCAATCGTCAATTCTCAATCCTCAATCTTCAATCCTCAATACTCAATCTTCAGTACTCAACCCTCAATCCTCAATTATGAATCCTCAATACTCAACCATCAACCCTCAATTCTCAATACTCAATAGAATATCCTGAATTCCCAGGGTTCAATACACAAACCTCAAACCTCAAACCTCAGACCTCATCCTCAATCCTCAATACTCAATCCTCAATCCTCAACCCTCAATCCTCAACACTCAATCTTTAATCCTCAATAATCAATCCTCAATCCTCAATCCTCAATTCTCAGTCCTCAGTCAGCAATCCTCAACCTTCAATACTCAATCCTCAATCCTCAATCCTCAAACCTCAATCCTCAATCCTCAATATTCAATCCTCAATACTCAACTTTCAATCCTCAATCCTCAATCCTCAATCCTCAATCCTCATTCTTCAATCCTCAATACCCAATCCTCAATCTTCAATCCTCAATCCTCAATCCTCAATCCTCAATCCTCAATACTCAATCTTCAATCCTCAATACTCAACTTTCAATCCTCAATCCTCAATCCTCAATCCTCAATCCTCATTCTTCAGTCCTCAATACCCAATCCTCAATCTTCAATCCTCAATCCTCAATCCTCAATCCTCAATCCTCAATCCTCAATCCTCAAGCCTCATCCTTCAATCCTCAATACCCAATCCTCAATCTTGAGTACTCAATCCTCAATCCTCAATTCTCAATCCTCAATCCTCAGTCCTCAGTCCTCAAACCTCAATCCTCGACGGACAGCTCTCATCCTCAATCCTCAATCCTCAATCCTCAATCCTCAATCCTCAATCTTCAATTCTCAATAATCAATCTTCAATCCTCAAACCTTAGTCCTCAAACCTCAATTCTGAATCCTCAATCCTAAATCCTCAATCATCAATCCTCAATCCTCAATACTCAATCTTCAATACTCAATCCTCAATCCTCAATCCTGTATCCTCAATACTAAATCATCAATCCTCAATTCTCAGTACTCAATAGAACATCCTGAATTCTCAGGATTCAATACTCAAACATCAAACCTCAAACCTCAGCCATCATCCTCAATCCTCAGTCCTTAATCCTCAATCCTCAACCCTCAATCCTCAGTCTTCAATCCTCAATACTCAATCTTCAATCCTCAATCCTCAATTCTCGATCGTCAATACTCAATCCTCAATCGTCAATCCTCAATCCCCAATCCTCAATCTTCAATC
Organism: Calliopsis andreniformis; assembly: GCF_051401765.1. NCBI lineage: Eukaryota > Metazoa > Arthropoda > Insecta > Hymenoptera > Andrenidae > Calliopsis > Calliopsis andreniformis. Next base: position 427,641 of record NW_027480515.1, on the reverse strand, counting down.
CTCAATCCTCAATCCACAACCCTCAATCCTCAACCTTCAATCCTCAATACTCAATCTTCATTCCTCAATCCTCAATCCTCAATCCTCAATCCTCAATCCTCAATCCTGAATCTTCAATCCTCAGTCCCCAATCCTCAATCCTCAATCCTCATTCCTCATTCTTCAATCCTCAATACCCAATCCTCAATCTTCAATCCTCAATCCTCAATCCTCGATTCTCAATCCTCAATCCTCAGTCCTCAGACCTCAAACCTCAATCCTCAACCCTCAGCCCTCATCGTCAATCCTCAAACCTCAATCCTCAATCCTCAATCGTCAATCCTCAATATTCAATCCTCAATACTCAATTTTCAATACTCAATCCGCCATCATCAATCATCAATCCTGAATCCTCAGTCATCAATCCTCAATCTTCAATACTCAATCCTCAATCCTCAGTCCTCAATTCTCAATCCTCAATCCTCGTACCTCAAACCTCAATCCTCAACCCTCAGTCCTCATCCTCAATTCTCAATTCTCAATCCTCAATCCTCAACACTCAATCTTCAATCCTCAATACTCAATCTTCAATCCTCAATCCTCAATCATCAATCCTCAATATTCAATCCTCAATACTCAATTTTCAATACTCAATCCGCCATCATCAATCATCAATCCTCAATCCTCAGTCATCAATCCTCAATCTTCAATACTCAATCGTCAATCCTCAGTCCTCAATTCTCAATCCTCAATCCTCAGACCTCAAACCTCAATCCTCAACCCTCAGCCCTCATCGTCAATCCTCAAACCTCAATCCTCAAGCCTCAATCGTCAATCCGCAACATTCAATCCTCAATACTCAATCTTCAATCCTCAATCCTCAATCCTGAATCTTCAATCCTCAGTCCCAAATCCTCAATCCTCAATCCTCAATCCTCATTCTTCGATCCTCAATAACCAATCCTCAATCTTCAATCCTCAATCCTCAATACTCAATTCTCAATCCTCAATCCTCAGTCCTCAGACCTCATACCTCAATCCTCAACCCTCAGCCCTCATCGTCAATCCTCAAACCTCTATCCTCAATCCTCAATCGTCAATTCTCAATCCTCAATCTTCAATCCTCAATACTCAATCTTCAGTACTCAATCCTCAATCCTCAATTATGAATCCTCAATACTCAACCATCAACCCTCAATTCTCAATACTCAATAGAATATCCTGAATTCTCAGGGTTCAATACACAAACCTCAAACCGCAAACCTCAGACCTCATCCTCAATCCTCAATACTCAATCCTCAATACCCAATCCTCAATCTTCAATCCTCAATCCTCAATCCTTAATTCTCAATCCTCAATCCTCAGTACTCAATCCTCAGTCCTCAATCCTCAATCCTCAATCCTCAATACTCAATCTTCAATCCTCAATACTCAATCTTCAATCCTCAATCCACAACCCTCAATCCTCAACCCTCAATCCTCAACACTCAATCTTCAATCCTCAATAATCAATCCTCAATCCTCAATCCTCAATTCTCAGTCCTCAGTCAGCAATCCTCAACCTTCAATACTCAATCCTCAATCCTCAATCCTCAAACCTCAATCCTCAATCCTCAATCTTCAATCCTCAATACTCAACCTTCAATCCTCAACACTCAACCTTCAACCCTCAATCCTCAATCCTCAATCGTCAATCCGCAATCCTCAATCCTCAGTCATCAATCCTCAACCTTCAATACTCAATCCTCAATCCTCAATCCTCAATCCCCAATCCTCAATCCTCATTCCTCAAACCTCAATCCTCAAACCTCAGTCCTCAGCCTCAATTCTCAATCCTCAATCCTCAATCCTCAAGCCAGAATCCTCAACCGTCAGTCCTCGTCCTCAATCCTCAACCCTCAATCCTCAATCCTCAATCTTCAATCATCAATACTCAACCTTCAATCCTCAATCCTCAATCCTCAATCCTCATTCCTCGGACCTCAAACCTCAATCCTCAATCATTAATCCTCAATCGTCAATCCTCAATCCCCAGTCCTCAATCTTCAATCCTCAATGCTCAATCCTCAATCCTCAATCCTCAGTCCTCAATCCTCTATCCTCAATCCTCAATCCTCAATCTTCAAACCTCAATACTCAACCTTCAACCCTCAATCCTCAATTCTCAATCGTCAATACTCAATCCTCAATCGTCAGTCCTCAATCCCCAATCCTCAATCTTCAATCCTCAATGCTCAATACTCAATCCTCAATCCTCAGTCCTCAATCCTCAATCCTCAATCCCCAATCCTCAATATTCAATCCTCAATCCTCAATCCTCAATACTCAATCCTCAATCTTCAATCCTCAATCCTCAATCCTCAATCCTCAATCCTCAACCCTCAATCCTCAATCTTCAATCCTCAATGCTCAATCTTCAATCCTCAATACTCATTCCTCAATCCTCAATATTCAATCCTCAATACTCAATCTTCAATCATCAATCCGCAATCATCAATCCTCAATCCTCAATCCTCAGTCATCAATCCTCAAACCTCAGTCCTCATCCTCAATTCTCAATCCTCAACCCTCAATCCGCAAACCACAATCCTCTACTGTCGGACCTCGTCCTCAATCATCAACGCTCAATCCTCAATCCTCAATCTTCAATCATCAATACTCAATCTTCAATCCTCAATCCTCAATCCTCATTCCTCAAACCTCAATCCTCAACCCTCAGTCCTTATCCTCAATTCTCAATTCTCAATCCTCAATCCTCAATCCTCAATCTTCAATCCTCAATAATCAATTTTCAATCCTAGATCCTCAATCCCCAATCCTCAATCCTTAATCCCCAGTCTTCCATCCTCAATACTCAATCTTCAATCCTCAGTCCTCAGTCCTCAATCCTCAATTCTGAATTCTCAATCCTGAATCCTCAACCTTCAGCCATCAGTCCTCAACAATCAGTTGTCAATTCTCAATCCTCAATAGAATATCATCAATTCACAGTTTTCAATACTCAATGCTCAATCTGCAATCTTCAAATATCTATCCACAAACATCAATTCTCATCACTCAACCCTCAACATTCAGTCCTCATAGTTCAATCCTCAATCCTCAATTCTCAATCTTCAATCCTCAATACTAAATCTTCAATCCTCAATCCTCAATCCTCAATCCTCAATCCTGAATCTTCAATCCTCAGTCCTCAATCCTGAATCTTCAATCCTCAGTCCCCAATCCTCAATCCTCAATCCTCAATCCTCATTCTTCGAACCTCAATAACCAATCCTCAATCTTCAATCCTCAATCCTCAATACTCAATTCTCAATCCTCAATCCTCAGTCCTCAGACCTCAAACCTCAATCCTCAACCCTCAGCCCTCATCGTCAATCCTCAAACCTCTATCCTCAATCCTCAATCGTCAATTCTCAATCCTCAATCTTCAATCCTCAATACTCAATCTTCAGTACTCAATCCTCAATCCTCAATTATGAATCCTCAATACTCAACCATCAACCCTCAATTCTCAATACTCAATAGAATATCCTGAATTCTCAGGGTTCAATACACAAACCTCAAACCTCAAACCTCAGACCTCATCCTCAATCCTCAATACTCAATCCTCAATCCTCAACCCTCAATCCTCAACACTCAATCTTCAATCCTCAATAATCAATCCTCAATCCTCAATCCTCAATTCTCAGTCCTCAGTCAGCAATCCTCAACCTTCAATACTCAATCCTCAATCCTCAATCCTCAAACCTCAATCCTCAATCCTCAATATTCAATCCTCAATACTCAACTTTCAATCCTCAATCCTCAATCCTCAATCCTCAATCCTCATTCTTCAATCCTCAATACCCAATCCTCAATCTTCAATCCTCAATCCTCAATCCTCAATCCTCAATCCTCAATCCTCAATCTTCAATCCTCAATACTCAACTTTCAATCCTCAATCCTCAATCCTCAATCCTCAATCCTCATTCTTCAGTCCTCAATACCCAATCCTCAATACTCAATCGTCAATCCTCAGTCCTCAATTCTCAATCCTCAATCCTCGTACCTCAAACCTCAATCCTCAACCCTCAGTCCTCATCCTCAATTCTCAATTCTCAATCCTCAATCCTCAACACTCAATCTTCAATCCTCAATACTCAATCTTCAATCCTCAATCCTCAATCATCAATCCTCAATATTCAATCCTCAATACTCAATTTTCAATACTCAATCCGCCATCATCAATCATCAATCCTCAATCCTCAGTCATCAATCCTCAATCTTCAATACTCAATCGTCAATCCTCAGTCCTCAATTCTCAATCCTCAATCCTCAGACCTCAAACCTCAATCCTCAACCCTCAGCCCTCATCGTCAATCCTCAAACCTCAATCCTCAAGCCTCAATCGTCAATCCTCAACATTCAATCCTCAATACTCAATCTTCAATCCTCAATCCTCAATCCTGAATCTTCAATCCTCAGTCCCCAATCCTCAATCCACAATCCTCAATCCTCATTCTTCGATCCTCAATAACCAATCCTCAATCTTCAATCCTCAATCCTCAATACTCAATTCTCAATCCTCAATCCTCAGTTCTCAGACCTCAAACCTCAATCCTCAACCCTCAGCCCTCATCGTCAATCCTCAAACCTCTATCCTCAATCCTCAATCGTCAATTCTCAATCCTCAATCTTCAATCCTCAATACTCAATCTTCAGTACTCAACCCTCAATCCTCAATTATGAATCCTCAATACTCAACCATCAACCCTCAATTCTCAATACTCAATAGAATATCCTGAATTCTCAGGGTTCAATACACAAACCTCAAACCTCAAACCTCAGACCTCATCCTCAATCCTCAATACTCAATCCTCAATCCTCAACCCTCAATCCTCAACACTCAATCTTCAATCCTCAATAATCAATCCTCAATCCTCAATCCTCAATTCTCAGTCCTCAGTCAGCAATCCTCAACCTTCAATACTCAATCCTCAATCCTCAATCCTCAAACCTCAATCCTCAATCCTCAATCTTCAATCCTCAATACTCAACTTTCAATCCTCAATCCTCAATCCTCAATCCTCAATCCTCATTCTTCAATCCTCAATACCCAATCCTCAATCTTCAATCCTCAATCCTCAATCCTCAATCCTCAATCCTCAATCTTCAATCCTCAATACTCAACTTTCAATCCTCAATCCTCAATCCTCAATCCTCAATCCTCATTCTTCAGTCCTCAATACCCAATCCTCAATCTTCAATCCTCAATCCTCAATCCTCAATCCTCAATCCTCAATCCTCAATCCTCAAGCCTCATCCTTCAATCCTCAATACCCAATCCTCAATCTTGAGTACTCAATCCTCAATCCTCAATTCTCAATCCTCAATCCTCAGTCCTCAGTCCTCAAACCTCAATCCTCGACGGACAGCTCTCATCCTCAATCCTCAATTCTCAATCCTCAATCCTCAATCCTCAATCTTCAATTCTCAATAATCAATCTTCAATCCTCAAACCTTAGTCCTCAAACCTCAATTCTGAATCCTCAATCCTAAATCCTCAATCATCAATCCTCAATCCTCAATACTCAATCTTCAATACTCAATCCTCAATCCTCAATCCTGTATCCTCAATACTAAATTATCAATCCTCAATTCTCAGTACTCAATAGAACATCCTGAATTCTCAGGATTCAATACTCAAACATCAAACCTCAAACCTCAGCCATCATCCTCAATCCTCAGTCCTTAATCCTCAATCCTCAACCCTCAATCCTCAGTCTTCAATCCTCAATACTCAATCTTCAATCCTCAATCCTCAATTCTCGATCGTCAATACTCAATCCTCAATCGTCAATCCTCAATCCCCAATCCTCAACCTTCAATCCTCAATCCTCAATCCACAACCCTCAATCCTCAACCTTCAATCCTCAATACTCAATCTTCATTCCTCAATCCTCAATCCTCAATCCTCAATCCTCAATCCTCAATCCTGAATCTTCAATCCTCAGTCCCCAATCCTCAATCCTCAATCCTCATTCCTCATTCTTCAATCCTCAATACCCAATCCTCAATCTTCAATCCTCAATCCTCAATCCTCAATTCTCAATCCTCAATCCTCAGTCCTCAGACCTCAAACCTCAATCCTCAACCCTCAGCCCTCATCGTCAATCCTCAAACCTCAATCCTCAATCCTCAATCGTCAATCCTCAATATTCAATCCTCAATACTCAATTTTCAATACTCAATCCGCCATCATCAATCATCAATCCTCAATCCTCAGTCATCAATCCTCAATCTTCAATACTCAATCGTCAATCCTCAGTCCTCAATTCTCAATCCTCAATCCTCGTACCTCAAACCTCAATCCTCAACCCTCAGTCCTCATCCTCAATTCTCAATTCTCAATCCTCAATCCTCAACACTCAATCTTCAATCCTCAATACTCAATCTTCAATCCTCAATCCTCAATCATCAATCCTCAATATTCAATCCTCAATACTCAATTTTCAATACACAATCCGCCATCATCAATCATCAATCCTCAATCCTCAGTCATCAATCCTCAATCTTCAATACTCAATCGTCAATCCTCAGTCCTCAATTCTCAATCCTCAATCCTCAGACCTCAAACCTCAATCCTCAACCCTCAGCCCTCATCGTCAATCCTCAAACCTCAATCCTCAAGCCTCAATCGTCAATCCTCAACATTCAATCCTCAATACTCAATCTTCAATCCATCAATCCTCAATCCTGAATCTTCAATCCTCAGTCCCCAATCCTCAATCCTCAATCCTCAATCCTCATTCTTCGATCCTCAATAACCAATCCTCAATCTTCAATCCTCAATCCTCAATACTCAATTCTCAATCCTCAATCCTCAGTCCTCAGACCTCAAACCTCAATCCTCAACCCTCAGCCCTCATCGTCAATCCTCAAACCTCTATCGTCAATCCTCAATCGTCAATTCTCAATCCTCAATCTTCAATCCTCAATACTCAATCTTCAGTACTCAATCCTCAATCCTCAATTATGACTCCTCAATACTCAACCATCAACCCTCAATTCTCAATACTCAATAGAATATCCTGAATTCTCAGGGTTCAATACACAAACCTCAAACCTCAAACCTCAGACCTCATCCTCAATCCTCAATACTCAATCCTCAATCCTCAACCCTCAATCCTCAACACTCAATCTTCAATCCTCAATAATCAATCCTCAATCCTCAATCCTCAGTTCTCAGTCCTCAGTCAGCAATCCTCAACCTTCAATACTCAATCCTCAATCCTCAATCCTCAATCCTCAAACCTCAATCCTCAATCCTCAATCTTCAATCCTCAATACTCAAATTTCAATCCTCAATCCTCAATCCTCAATCCTCAATCCTCATTCTTCAATCCTCAATACCCAATCCTCAATCTTCAATCCTCAATCCTCAATCCTCAATCCTCAATCCTCAATCTTCAATCCTCAATACTCAACTTTCAATCCTCAATCCTCAATCCTCAATCCTCAATCCTCATTCTTCAGTCCTCAATACCCAATCCTCAATCTTCAATCCTCAATCCTCAATCCTCAATCCTCAATCCTCAATCCTCAATCCTCAAGCCTCATCCTTCAATCCTCAATACCCAATCCTCAATCTTGAGTACTCAATCCTCAATCCTCAATTCTCAATCCTCAATCCTCAGTCCTCAGTCCTCAAACCTCAATCCTCGACGGACAGCTCTCATCCTCAATCCTCAATTCTCAATCCTCAATCCTCAATCCTCAATCTTCAATTCTCAATAATCAATCTTCAATCCTCAAACCTTAGTCCTCAAACCTCAATTCTGAATCCTCAATCCTAAATCCTCAATCATCAATCCTCAATCCTCAATACTCAATCTTCAATACTCAATCCCCAATCCTCAATCCTGTATCCTCAATACTAAATCATCAATCCTCAATTCTCAGTACTCAATAGAACACCCTGAATTCTCAGGATTCAATACTCAAACATCAAACCTCAAACCTCAGCTATCATCCTCAATCCTCAGTCCTTAATCCTCAATCCTCAACCCTCAATCCTCAGTCTTCAATCCTCAATACTCAATCTTCAATCCTCAATCCTCAATTCTCGATCGTCAATACTCAATCCTCAATCGTCAATCCTCAATCCCCAATCCTCAATCTTCAATCCTCAATCCTCAATCCACAACCCTCAATCCTCAACCTTCAATCCTCAATACTCAATCCTCAATCCTCAATCCTCAATCTTCAATCCTCAATACTCAACTTTCAATCCTCAATCCTCAATCCTCAATCCTCAATCCTCATTCTTCAGTCCTCAATACCCAATCCTCAATCTTCAATCCTCAATCCTCAATCCTCAATCCTCAATCCTCAATCCTCAATCCTCAAGCCTCATCCTTCAATCCTCAATACCCAATCCTCAATCTTGAGTACTCAATCCTCAATCCTCAATTCTCAATCCTCAATCCTCAGTCCTCAGTCCTCAAACCTCAATCCTCGACGGACAGCTCTCATCCTCAATCCTCAATCCTCAATACTCAATCTTCAATACTCAATCCTCAATCCTCAATCCTGTATCCTCAATACTAAATCATCAATCCTCAATTCTCAGTACTCAATAGAACATCCTGAATTCTCAGGATTCAATACTCAAACATCAAACCTCAAACCTCAGCCATCATCCTCAATCCTCAGTCCTTAATCCTCAATCCTCAACCCTCAATCCTCAGTCTTCAATCCTCAATACTCAATCTTCAATCCTCAATCCTCAATTCTCGATCGTCAATACTCAATCCTCAATCGTCAATCCTCAATCCCCAATCCTCAATCTTCAATCCTCAATCCTCAATCCACAACCCTCAATCCTCAACCTTCAATCCTCAATACTCAATCTTCATTCCTCAATCCTCAATCCTCAATCCTCAATCCTCAATCCTCAATCCTCAATATTCAACACAAAACCCTCAACCATCAATCCTCAATTCTCAACAATCAATCCTCAATTCTCAATACTCAATAGAATACCCTGAATTCTCATCGTTCAATACTCAATCCACAAAAATCAATAATCAAACATCAACCCTCAAACATCAATTCTCAACACTCAATCCTCAACACTCAGTCCTCTCTCTTCAATCCTCCATCCTCAATCCTCAATCCTCAACCTTCAATCCTCAATACTCAATCTTCAATCGTGAATCCTCAGTCCTCAAAACTCAATTCTGAATCCTCAATCCTGAGTTCTCAATCTTCAGCCCTCAGTCCTCAACAATCAGCTGTCAATCCTCAATCCTCAGTATAATATTCCCAATTCACAGTTTTCAATACTCAATACTCAATCTGCAATCTTCAAATCTCTACCCACAATCATCAATACCCATCACTCAACCCTCAACACTCAGTCCTCAATGTTCAATCCTCAATCCTCAATTCTGAATCCTCGATCCTCAATACTGAATCTTCAATCCTCAATCCTCAATCCTCTATCCTCAATCCTCAATCCTGAATATTCAATCCTCAGTCCCCAATCCTCAATCCTCAATCCTCAATCCTCAATCCTCAATCCTCAATTCTCAATCCTCAATCCTCAGTCCTCAGACCTCAAACCTCAATCCTCAACCCTCAGCCCTCATCGTCAATCCTCAAACCTCAATCCTCAATCCTCAATCGTCAATCCTCAATCCTCAATCTTCAATCCACAATACTCAACCTTCAAACCTCAATCCTCAATCCTCAATACTCAATATTCAATCCTCAATACTCATCTTTCAATACTCAATCCGCAATCATCAATCCTCAATCCTGAATCCTCACACATCAAGCCTCAGTCTTCAATACTCAATCGTCAATCCTCAGTCCTCAATCCTCAAACTTCAATCCTCGTACCTCAAACCTCAATCCTCGACCCTCAGCCCTCATCCTCAATCCTCAATCCTTATTCCTCAGTCCTCCACATTCAATCCTCAATACTCAATTATCAATCCTCAATCCTCAATCCTCATTCTTCAATCCTAAAACCTCAATCATCAATCCTCAATCTTCAATACTCAATCCTCAATCCTCAATCCTGAATCCTCAATACTAAACCATCAATCCTCAATTCTCAATACTCAATAGAACATCCTAAATTCTCAGGATTCAATACTCAAACCTCAAACCTCAAACCTCAGCCATCATCCTCAATCCTCAATCCTCAATTGTCAATCCTCAACCTTCAATCCTCAACCTTCAACCCTCAATCCTCAATCCTCAATCGTCAATCCGCAATCCTCAATCCTCAGTCATCAATCCTCAACCTTCAATACTCAACCCTCAATCATCAATCATCAATCCTCAATCCTCAATCCTCATTCCTCAAACCACAATCCTCAACCGTCAGTCCTCGTCCTCAATCCTCAACCCTCAATCCTCAGTCCTCAATCTTCAATCATCAATACTCAATCTTCAATCCTCAATCCGCAATCCTCAATCCTCATTCCTCAAACCTCAATCCTCAATCCTCAGTCCTTATCCTCAATTCTCAATTCTCAATCCTCAATCCTCCATCCTCAATCTTCAGTCCTCAGTAATCAATATTCAATCCTAGATCCTCATTCCCCAACCCTCAATCCTTAATCCTCAATCTTCAATCCTCAATCCCCAGTCCTCAATCTTCAATCCTCGATGCTCCATCCTCAATCTTCTATCATCAGTCCTCAGTCCTCAACACTCAATCCTCAAACCTCAATCCTCAACCGTCAGTCCTCGTCCTCAACCCTCAACCCCCAATACTCAATCCTCAATCTTCATTCATCAATACTCAATCTTCAACCCTCAATACTCAATCTTCAATCCCCAATCATCAATCCTCAATCCTCAATACTCATTCTTCAATCCTCAATACCCAATCCTCTATCTTCAATCCTTAATCCTCAATCCTCAATTCTCAATCCTCAGTCCTCAGTCCTCAGTCCTAAAACCTCAACCCTCCACCATCAGCCCTCATCCTCAATCCTCAATCCTCATTCCTCAATCCTCAACCTTCAATCCTCAATTCTCAATCATCAATCCTCAATCCTCAAACCTCATCCTCAATCCTCAATCCTCAATCATCAATCCTCATTCTTCAATACTCAATCCTCAATCCTCAATCCTCAATCCTCAATACTCAACCATCAATCCTCAATTCTCAATACTCAATAGAATATCCTGAATTCTCAGGATTCAATTCTCAAACCTCAAACCTCAAACCTCAGCCCTCATCCTCAATCCTCAATACTCAATCCTCAATCCTCAACTCTCAATCCTCAACACTCAATCTTCAATCCTCAATCCTCAATCCTCAATCCTCAATCCTCAATCCTGAATCTTCAATCCTCAGTCCCCAAGCCTTAATCCTCAATCCTCAATCCTCATTCTTCAATCGTCAATCCTCAATCCTCAATCTTCAATCCTCAATACTCAATCTTCAGTCCTCAATCCTCAATCCTCAATTCCCAGTCCTCAATCCTCAGTCCTCAGTCCTCAAACCTCAATCCTCAACCCTCAGCCCTCATCCTCAATCCTCATTCCTTATTCCTGAGTCCTCAACCATCAATCCTCAATACTCAATTTTCAATCCTCTATCCTCAATCCTCAATCCTCAATCCTAAATCCTCAATCATCAATCCTCAATCTTCAATACTCAATCCTCAATCCTCAATCCTGAATCCTCAATAATAAAGCATCAATACTCAATTCTCAATACTCAAAAGAACATCCTGAATTCTCAGGATTCAATACTCAAACCACAAACCTCAAACATCAGCCATCATCCTCAATCCTCAATCCTCAATCGTCAATCCTCAACCTTCAATCCTCAACACTCAACCTTCAACCCTCAATCCTCAATCCTCAATCGTCAATCCGCAATCCTCAATCCTCAGTCATCAATCCTCAACCTTCTATACTCAATCCTCAATCCTCAATCCTCAATCCCCAATCCTCAATCCTCATTCCTCAAACCTCAATCCTCAAACCTCAGTCCTCATCCTCAATTCTCAATCCTCAATCCTCAATCCTCAAGCCACAATCCTCAACCGTCAGTCCTCGTCCTCAATCCTCAACCCTCAATCCTCAATCCTCAATCTTCAATCATCAATACTCAACCTTCAATCCTCAATCCTCAATCCTCAATCCTCATTCCTCGGACCTCAAACCTCAATCCTCAATCATTAATCCTCAATCGTCAATCCTCAATCCCCAGTCCTCAATCTTCAATCCTCAATGCTCAATCCTCAATCCTCAATCCTCAGTCCTCAATCCTCTATCCTCAATCCTCAATCCTCAATCCTCAATCCTCAATACTCAACCTTCAACCCTCAATCCTCAATTCTCAATCGTCAATACTCAATCCTCAATCGTCAGTCCTCAATCCCCAATCCTCAATCTTCAATCCTCAATGCTCAATCCTCAATCCTCAATCCTCAGTCCTCAATCCTCAATCCTCAATCCCCAATCCTCAATATTCAATCCTCAATCCTCAATCCTCAATACTCAATCCTCAATCTTCAATCCTCAATCCTCAATCCTCAATCCTCAATCCTCAACCCTCAATCCTCAATCTTCAATCCTCAATGCTCAATCTTCAATTCTCAATACTCATTCCTCAATCCTCAATATTCAATCCTCAATACTCAATCTTCAATCCTCAATCCGCAATCATCAATCCTCAATCCTCAATCCTCAGTCATCAATCCTCAAACCTCAGTCCTCATCCTCAATTCTCAATCCTCAACCCTCAATCCGCAAACCACAATCCTCTACTGTCGGTCCTCGTCCTCAATCATCAACCCTCAATCCTCAATCCTCAATCTTCAATCATCAATACTCAATCTTCAGTCCTCAATCCTCAATCCTCATTCCTCAAACCTCAATCCTCAACCCTCAGTCCTTATCCTCAATTCTCAATTCTCAATCCTCAATCCTCAATCCTCAATCTTCAATCCTCAATAATCAATTTTCAATCCTAGATCCTCAATCCCCAATCCTCAATCCTTAATCCCCAGTCTTCCATCCTCAATACTCAATCTTCAATCCTCAGTCCTCAGTCCTCAATCCTCAATTCTGAATTCTCAATCCTGAATCCTCAATCTTCAGCCATCAGTCCTCAACAATCAGTTGTCAATTCTCAATCCTCAATAGAATATCATCAATTCACAGTTTTCAATACTCAATGCTCAATCTGCAATCTTCAAATATCTATCCACAAACATCAATTCTCATCACTCAACCCTCAACACTCAGTCCTCATAGTTCAATCCTCAATCCTCAATTCTCAATCTTCAATCCTCAATACTAAATCTTCAATCCTCAATCCTCAATCCTCAATCCTCAATCCTGAATCTTCAATCCTCAGTCCTCAATCCTGAATCTTCAATCCTCAGTCCCCAATCCTCAATCCTCAAACCTCAATCCTCATTCTTCGATCCTCAATAACCAATACTCAATCTTCAATCCTCAATCCTCAATACTCAATTCTCAATCCTCAATCCTCAGTCCTCAGACCTCAAACCTCAATCCTCAACCCTCAGCCCTCATCGTCAATCCTCAAACCTCTATCCTCAATCCTCAATCGTCAATTCTCAATCCTCAATCTTCAATCCTCAATACTCAATCTTCAGTACTCAATCCTCAATCCTCAATTATGAATCCTCAATACTCAACCATCAACCCTCAATTCTCAATACTCAATAGAATATCCTGAATTCTCAGGGTTCAATACACAAACCTCAAACCTCAAACCTCAGACCTCATCCTCAATCCTCAATACTCAATCCTCAATCCTCAACCCTCAATCCTCAACACTCAATCTTCAATCCTCAATAATCAATCCTCAATCCTCAATCCTCAATTCTCAGTCCTCTGTCAGCAATCCTCAACCTTCAATACTCAATCCTCAATCCTCAATCCTCAATCCTCATTCTTCAGTCCTCAATACCCAATCCTCAACCTTCAATCCTCAATCCTCAATCCTCAATCCTCAATCCTCGATCCTCAAGCCTCATCCTTCAATCCTCAATACCCAATCCTCAATCTTGAGTAATCAATCCTCAATCCTCAATTCTCAATCCTCAATCCTCAGTCCTCAGTCCTCAAACCTCAATCCTCGACGGACAGCTCTCATCCTCAATCCTCAATCCTCAATCCTCAATCCTCAATCCTCAATCCTCAATCTTCAATTCTCGATAATCAATCTTCAATCCTCAAACCTTAGTCCTCAAACCTCAATTCTGAATACTCAATCCTAAATCCTCAATCATCAATCCTCAATCCTCAATACTCAATCTTCAATACTCAATCCTCAATCCTCAATCCTGTATCCTCAATACTAAATCATCAATCCTCAATTCTCAGTACTCAATAGAACATCCTGAATTCTCAGGGTTCAATACTCAAACATCAAACCTCAAACCTCAGCCATCATCCTCAATCCTCAGTCCTTAATCCTCAATCCTCAACCCTCAATCCTCAGTCTTCAATCCTCAATACTCAATCTTCAATCCTCAATCCTCAATTCTCGATCGTCAATACTCAATCCTCAATCGTCAATCCTCAATCCCCAATCCTCAATCTTCAATCCTCAATCCTCAATCCACAACCCTCAATCCTCAACCTTCAATCCTCAATACTCAATCTTCATTCCTCAATCCTCAATCCTCAATCCTCAATCCTCAATCCTCAATCCTCAATCCTCAATATTCAACACAAAACCCTCAACCATCAATCCTCAATACTCAACAATCAATCCTCAATTCTCAATACTCAATAGAATACCCTGAATTCTCATCGTTCAATACTCAATCCACAAAAATCAATAATCAAACATCAACCCTCAAACATCAATTCTCAACACTCAATCCTCAACACTCAGTCCTCTCTCCTCAATCCTCCATCCTCAATCCTCAATCCTCAACCTTCAATCCTCAATACTCAATCTTCAATCGTGAATCCTCAGTCCTCAAAACTCAATTCTGAATCCTCAATCCTGAGTTCTCAATCTTCAGCCCTCAGTCCTCAACAATCAGCTGTCAATCCTCAATCCTCAGTATAATATTCCCAATTCACAGTTTTCAATACTCAATACTCAATCTGCAATCTTCAAATCTCTACCCACAATCATCAATACCCATCACTCAACCCTCAACACTCAGTCCTCAATGTTCAATCCTCAATCCTCAATCCTCAACTCTCAATCCTCAACACTCAATCTTCAATCCTCAATCCTCAATCCTCAATCCTCAATCCTCAATCCTCAATCCTGAATCTTCAATCCTCAGTCCCCAATCCTTAATCCTCAATCCTCAATCCTCATTCTTCAATCGTCAATCCTCAATCCTCAATCTTCAATCCTCAATACTCAATCTTCAGTCCTCAATCCTCAATCCTCAATTCTCAGTCCTCAATCCTCAGTCCTCAGTCCTCAAACCTCAATCCTCAACCCTCAGCCCTCATCCTCAATCCTCAATCCTTATTCCTCAGTCCTCAACCATCAATCCTCAATACTCAATTTTCAATCCTCTATCCTCAATCCTCAATCCTCAATCCTAAATCCTCAATCATCAATCCTCAATCTTCAATACTCAATCCTCAATCCTCAATCCTGAATCCTCAATAATAAAGCATCAATACTCAATTCTCAATACTCAAAAGAACATCCTGAATTCTCAGGATTCAGTACTCAAACCACAAACCTCAAACATCAGCCATCATCCTCAATCCTCAATCCTCAATCGTCAATCCTCAACCTTCAATCCTCAACACTCAACCTTCAACCCTCAATCCTCAATCCTCAATCGTCAATCCGCAATCCTCAATCCTCAGTCATCAATCCTCAACCTTCAATACTCAATCCTCAATCCTCAATCCTCAATCCCCAATCCTCAATCCTCATTCCTCAAACCTCAATCCTCAAACCTCAGTCCTCATCCTCAATTCTCAATCCTCAATCCTCAATCCTCAAGCCACAATCCTCAACCGTCAGTCCTCGTCCTCAATCCTCAACCCTCAATCCTCAATCCTCAATCTTCAATCATCAATACTCAACCTTCAATCCTCAATCCTCAATCCTCAATCCTCATTCCTCGGACCTCAAACCTCAATCCTCAATCATTAATCCTCAATCGTCAATCCTCAATCCCCAGTCCTCAATCTTCAATCCTCAATGCTCAATCCTCAATCCTCAATCCTCAGTCCTCAATCCTCTATCCTCAATCCTCAATCCTCAATCTTCAATCCTCAATACTCAACCTTCAACCCTCAATCCTCAATTCTCAATCGACAATACTCAATCCTCAATCGTCAGTCCTCAATCCCCAATCCTCAATCTTCAATCCTCAATGCTCAATCCTCAATCCTCAATCCTCAGTCCTCAATCCTCAATCCTCAATCCCCAATCCTCAATATTCAATCCTCAATCCTCAATCCTCAATACTCAATCCTCAATCTTCAATCCTCAATCCTCAATCCTCAATCCTCAATCCTCAACCCTCAATCCTCAATCTTCAATCCTCAATGCTCAATCTTCAATCCTCAATACTCATTCCTCAATCCTCAATATTCAATCCTCAATATTCAATCTTCAATCCTCAATCCGCAATCATCAACCCTCAATCCTCAATCCTCAGTCATCAATCCTCAAACCTCAGTCCTCATCCTCAATTCTCAATCCTCAACCCTCAATCCGCAAACCACAATCCTCTACTGTCGGTCCTCGTCCTCAATCATCAACCCTCAATCCTCAATCCTCAATCTTCAATCATCAATACTCAATCTTCAATCCTCAATCCTCAATCCTCATTCCTCAAACCTCAATCCTCAACCCTCAGTCCTTATCCTCAATTCTCAATTCTCAATCCTCAATCCTCAATCCTCAATCTTCAATCCTCAATAATCAATTTTCAATCCTAGATCCTCAATCCCCAATCCTCAATCCTTAATCCCCAGTCTTCCATCCTCAATACTCAATCTTCAATCCTCAGTCCTCAGTCCTCAATCCTCAATTCTGAATTCTCAATCCTGAATCCTCAACCTTCAGCCATCAGTCCTCAACAATCAGTTGTCAATTCTCAATCCTCAATAGAATATCATCAATTCACAGTTTTCAATACTCAATGCTCAATCTGCAATCTTCAAATATCTATCCACAAACATCAATTCTCATCACTCAACCCTCAACACTCAGTCCTCATAGTTCAATCCTCAATCCTCAATTCTCAATCCTCAGTCCTCAATCCTCTATCCTCAATCCTCAATCCTCAATCTTCAATCCTCAATACTCAACCTTCAACCCTCAATCCTCAATTCTCAATCGTCAATACTCAATCCTCAATCGTCAGTCCTCAATCCCCAATCCTCAATCTTCAATCCTCAATGCTCAATCCTCAATCCTCAATCCTCAGTCCTCAATCCTCAATCCTCAATCCCCAATCCTCAATATTCAATCCTCAATCCTCAATCCTCAATACTCAATCCTCAATCTTCAATCCTCAATCCTCAATCCTCAATCCTCAATCCTCAACCCTCAATCCTCAATCTTCAATCCTCAATGCTCAATCTTCAATCCTCAATACTCATTCCTCAATCCTCAATATTCAATCCTCAATACTCAATCTTCAATCCTCAATCCGCAATCATCAATCCTCAATCCTCAATCCTCAGTCATCAATCCTCAAACCTCAGTCCTCATCCTCAATTCTCAATCCTCAACCCTCAATCCGCAAACCACAATCCTCTACTGTCGGTCCTCGTCCTCAATCATCAACCCTCAATCCTCAATCCTCAATCTTCAATCATCAATACTCAATCTTCAATCCTCAATCCTCAATCCTCATTCCTCAAACCTCAATCCTCAACCCTCAGTCCTTATCCTCAATTCTCAATTCTCAATCCTCAATCCTCAATCCTCAATCTTCAATCCTCAATAATCAATTTTCAATCCTAGATCCTCAATCCCCAATCCTCAATCCTTAATCCCCAGTCTTCCATCCTCAATACTCAATCTTCAATCCTCAGTCCTCAGTCCTCAATCCTCAATTCTGAATTCTCAATCCTGAATCCTCAACCTTCAGCCATCAGTCCTCAACAATCAGTTGTCAATTCTCGATCCTCAATAGAATATCATCAAGTCACAGTTTTCAATACTCAATGCTCAATCTGCAATCTTCAAATATCTATCCACAAACATCAATTCTCATCACTCAACCCTCAACACTCAGTCCTCATAGTTCAATCCTCAATCCTCAATCCTCAATCTTCAATCCTCAATACTAAATCTTCAATCCTCAATCCCCAGTCCTCAATCTTCAATCCTCAATGCTCCATCCTCAATCTTCTATCATCAGTCCTCAGTCCTCAACACTCAATCCTCAAACCTCAATCCTCAACCGTCAGTCCTCGTCCTCAACCCTCAACCCTCAATACTCAATCCTCAATCTTCATTCATCAATACTCAATCTTCAACCCTCAATACTCAATCTTCAATCCCCAATCATCAATCCTCAATCCTCAATACTCATTCTTCAATCCTCAATACCCAATCCTCTATCTTCAATCCTTAATCCTCAATCCTCAATTCTCAATCCTCAGTCCTCAGTCCTCAGTCCTAAAACCTCAACCCTCCACCATCAGCCCTCATCCTCAATCCTCAATCCTCATTCCTCAATCCTCAACCTTCAATCCTCAATTCTCAATCATCAATCCTCAATCCTCAAACCTCATCCTCAATCGTCAATCCTCAATCATCAATCCTCATTCTTCAATACTCAATCCTCAATCCTCAATCCTCAATCCTCAATACTCAACCATCAATCCTCAATTCTCAATACTCAATAGAATATCCTGAATTCTCAGGATTCAATTCTCAAACCTCAAACCTCAAACCTCAGCCCTCATCCTCAATCCTCAATACTCAATCCTCAATCCTCAACTCTCAATCCTCAACACTCAATCTTCAATCCTCAATCCTCAATCCTCAATCCTCAATCCTCAATCCTGAATCTTCAATCCTCAGTCCCCAAGCCTTAATCCTCAATCCTCAATCCTCATTCTTCAATCGTCAATCCTCAATCCTCAATCTTCAATCCTCAATACTCAATCTTCAGTCCTCAATCCTCAATCCTCAATTCCCAGTCCTCAATCCTCAGTCCTCAGTCCTCAAACCTCAATCCTCAACCCTCAGCCCTCATCCTCAATCCTCATTCCTTATTCCTGAGTCCTCAACCATCAATCCTCAATACTCAATTTTCAATCCTCTATCCTCAATCCTCAATCCTCAATCCTAAATCCTCAATCATCAATCCTCAATCTTCAATACTCAATCCTCAATCCTCAATCCTGAATCCTCAATAATAAAGCATCAATACTCAATTCTCAATACTCAAAAGAACATCCTGAATTCTCAGGATTCAATACTCAAACCACAAACCTCAAACATCAGCCATCATCCTCAATCCTCAATCCTCAATCGTCAATCCTCAACCTTCAATCCTCAACACTCAACCTTCAACCCTCAATCCTCAATCCTCAATCGTCAATCCGCAATCCTCAATCCTCAGTCATCAATGCTCAACCTTCTATACTCAATCCTCAATCCTCAATCCTCAATCCCCAATCCTCAATCCTCATTCCTCAAACCTCAATCCTCAAACCTCAGTCCTCATCCTCAATTCTCAATCCTCAATCCTCAATCCTCAAGCCACAATCCTCAACCGTCAGTCCTCGTCCTCAATCCTCAACCCTCAATCCTCAATCCTCAATCTTCAATCATCAATACTCAACCTTCAATCCTCAATCCTCAATCCTCAATCCTCAATCCTCATTCCTCGGACCTCAAACCTCAATCCTCAATCATTAATCCTCAATCGTCAATCCTCAATCCCCAGTCCTCAATCTTCAATCCTCAATGCTCAATCCTCAATCCTCAATCCTCAGTCCTCAATCCTCTATCCTCAATCCTCAATCCTCAATCTTCAATCCTCAATACTCAACCTTCAACCCTCAATCCTCAATTCTCAATCGTCAATACTCAATCCTCAATCGTCAGTCCTCAATCCCCAATCCTCAATCTTCAATCCTCAATGCTCAATCCTCAATCCTCAATCCTCAGTCCTCAATCCTCAATCCTCAATCCCCAATCCTCAATATTCAATCCTCAATCCTCAATCCTCAATACTCAGTCCTCAATCTTCAATCCTCAATCCTCAATCCTCAATCCTCAATCCTCAACCCTCAATCCTCAATCTTCAATCCTCAATGCTCAATCTTCAATTCTCAATACTCATTCCTCAATCCTCAATATTCAATCCTCAATACTCAATCTTCAATCCTCAATCCGCAATCATCAATCCTCAATCCTCAATCCTCAGTCATCAATCCTCAAACCTCAGTCCTCATCCTCAATTCTCAATCCTCAACCCTCAATCCGCAAACCACAATCCTCTACTGTTGGTCCTCGTCCTCAATCATCAACCCTCAATCCTCAATCCTCAATCTTCAATCATCAATACTCAATCTTCAGTCCTCAATCCTCAATCCTCATTCCTCAAACCTCAATCCTCAACCCTCAGTCCTTATCCTCAATTCTCAATTCTCAATCCTCAATCCTCAATCCTCAATCTTCAATCCTCAATAATCAATTTTCAATCCTAGATCCTCAATCCCCAATCCTCAATCCTTAATCCCCAGTCTTCCATCCTCAATACTCAATCTTCAATCCTCAGTCCTCAGTCCTCAATCCTCAATTCTGAATTCTCAATCCTGAATCCTCAATCTTCAGCCATCAGTCCTCAACAATCAGTTGTCAATTCTCAATCCTCAATAGAATATCATCAATTCACAGTTTTCAATACTCAATGCTCAATCTGCAATCTTCAAATATCTATCCACAAACATCAATTCTCATCACTCAACCCTCAACACTCAGTCCTCATAGTTCAATCCTCAATCCTCAATTCTCAATCTTCAATCCTCAATACTAAATCTTCAATCCTCAATCCTCAATCCTCAATCCTCAATCCTGAATCTTCAATCCTCAGTCCTCAATCCTGAATCTTCAATCCTCAGTCCCCAATCCTCAATCCTCAAACCTCAATCCTCATTCTTCGATCCTCAATAACCAATCCTCAATCTTCAATCCTCAATCCTCAATACTCAATTCTCAATCCTCAATCCTCAGTCCTCAGACCTCAAACCTCAATCCTCAACCCTCAGCCCTCATCGTCAATCCTCAAACCTCTATCCTCAATCCTCAATCGTCAATTCTCAATCCTCAATCTTCAATCCTCAATACTCAATCTTCAGTACTCAATCCTCAATCCTCAATTATGAATCCTCAATACTCAACCATCAACCCTCAATTCTCAATACTCAATAGAATATCCTGAATTCTCAGGGTTCAATACACAAACCTCAAACCTCAAACCTCAGACCTCATCCTCAATCCTCAATACTCAATCCTCAATCCTCAACCCTCAATCCTCAACACTCAATCTTCAATCCTCAATAATCAATCCTCAATCCTCAATCCTCAATTCTCAGTCCTCAGTCAGCAATCCTCAACCTTCAATACTCAATCCTCAATCCTCAATCCTCAAACCTCAATCCTCAATCCTCAATATTCAATCCTCAATACTCAACTTTCAATCCTCAATCCTCAATCCTCAATCCTCAATCCTCATTCTTCAATCCTCAATACCCAATCCTCAATCTTCAATCCTCAATCCTCAATCCTCAATCCTCAATCCTCAATCCTCAATCTTCAATCCTCAATACTCAACTTTCAATCCTCAATCCTCAATCCTCAATCCTCAATCCTCATTCTTCAGTCCTCAATACCCAATCCTCAACCTTCAATCCTCAATCCTCAATCCTCAATCCTCAATCCTCAATCCTCAAGCCTCATCCTTCAATCCTCAATACCCAATCCTCAATCTTGAGTAATCAATCCTCAATCCTCAATTCTCAATCCTCAATCCTCAGTCCTCAGTCCTCAAACCTCAATCCTCGACGGACAGCTCTCATCCTCAATCCTCAATCCTCAATCCTCAATCCTCAATCCTCAATCCTCAATCTTCAATTCTCGATAATCAATCTTCAATCCTCAAACCTTAGTCCTCAAACCTCAATTCTGAATCCTCTATCCTAAATCCTCAATCATCAATCCTCAATCCTCAATACTCAATCTTCAATACTCAATCCTCAATCCTCAATCCTGTATCCTCAATACTAAATCATCAATCCTCAATTCTCAGTACTCAATAGAACATCCTGAATTCTCAGGGTTCAATACTCAAACATCAAACCTCAAACCTCAGCCATCATCCTCAATCCTCAGTCCTTAATCCTCAATCCTCAACCCTCAATCCTCAGTCTTCAATCCTCAATACTCAATCTTCAATCCTCAATCCTCAATTCTCGATCGTCAATACTCAATCCTCAATCGTCAATCCTCAATCCCCAATCCTCAATCTTCAATCCTCAATCCTCAATCCACAACCCTCAATCCTCAACCTTCAATCCTCAATACTCAATCTTCATTCCTCAATCCTCAATCCTCAATCCTCAATCCTCAATCCTCAATCCTCAATCCTCAATATTCAACACAAAACCCTCAACCATCAATCCTCAATACTCAACAATCAATCCTCAATTCTCAATACTCAATAGAATACCCTGAATTCTCATCGTTCAATACTCAATCCACAAAAATCAATAATCAAACATCAACCCTCAAACATCAATTCTCAACACTCAATCCTCAACACTCAGTCCTCTCTCCTCAATCCTCCATCCTCAATCCTCAATCCTCAACCTTCAATCCTCAATACTCAATCTTCAATCGTGAATCCTCAGTCCTCAAAACTCAATTCTGAATCCTCAATCCTGAGTTCTCAATCTTCAGCCCTCAGTCCTCAACAATCAGCTGTCAATCCTCAATCCTCAGTATAATATTCCCAATTCACAGTTTTCAATACTCAATACTCAATCTGCAATCTTCAAATCTCTACCCACAATCATCAATACCCATCACTCAACCCTCAACACTCAGTCCTCAATGTTCAATCCTCAATCCTCAATCCTCAACTCTCAATCCTCAACACTCAATCTTCAATCCTCAATCCTCAATCCTCAATCCTCAATCCTCAATCCTGAATCTTCAATCCTCAGTCCCCAATCCTTAATCCTCAATCCTCAATCCTCATTCTTCAATCGTCAATCCTCAATCCTCAATCTTCAATCCTCAATACTCAATCTTCAGTCCTCAATCCTCAATCCTCAATTCTCAGTCCTCAATCCTCAGTCCTCAGTCCTCAAACCTCAATCCTCAACCCTCAGCCCTCATCCTCAATCCTCAATCCTTATTCCTCAGTCCTCAACCATCAATCCTCAATACTCAATTTTCAATCCTCTATCCTCAATCCTCAATCCTCAATCCTAAATCCTCAATCATCAATCCTCAATCTTCAATACTCAATCCTCAATCCTCAATCCTGAATCCTCAATAATAAAGCATCAATACTCAATTCTCAATACTCAAAAGAACATCCTGAATTCTCAGGATTCAGTACTCAAACCACAAACCTCAAACATCAGCCATCATCCTCAGTCCTCAATCCTCAATCGTCAATCCTCAACCTTCAATCCTCAACACTCAACCTTCAACCCTCAATCCTCAATCCTCAATCGTCAATCCGCAATCCTCAATCCTCAGTCATCAATCCTCAACCTTCAATACTCAATCCTCAATCCTCAATCCTCAATCCCCAATCCTCAATCCTCATTCCTCAAACCTCAATCCTCAAACCTCAGTCCTCATCCTCAATTCTCAATCCTCAATCCTCAATCCTCAAGCCACAATCCTCAACCGTCAGTCCTCGTCCTCAATCCTCAACCCTCAATCCTCAATCCTCAATCTTCAATCATCAATACTCAACCTTCAATCCTCAATCCTCAATCCTCAATCCTCATTCCTCGGACCTCAAACCTCAATCCTCAATCATTAATCCTCAATCGTCAATCCTCAATCCCCAGTCCTCAATCTTCAATCCTCAATGCTCAATCCTCAATCCTCAATCCTCAGTCCTCAATCCTCTATCCTCAATCCTCAATCCTCAATCTTCAATCCTCAATACTCAACCTTCAACCCTCAATCCTCAATTCTCAATCGTCAATACTCAATCCTCAATCGTCAGTCCTCAATCCCCAATTCTCAATCTTCAATCCTCAATGCTCAATCCTCAATCCTCAATCCTCAGTCCTCAATCCTCAATCCTCAATCCCCAATCCTCAATATTCAATCCTCAATCCTCAATCCTCAATACTCAATCCTCAATCTTCAATCCTCAATCCTCAATCCTCAATCCTCAATCCTCAACCCTCAATCCTCAACCTTCAATCCTCAATACTCAATCCTCAATCCTCAATCCTCAATCTTCAATCCTCAATACTCAACTTTCAATCCTCAATCCTCAATCCCCAATCCTCAATCTTCAATCCTCAATCCTCAATCCACAACCCTCAATCCTCAACCTTCAATCCTCAATACTCAATCTTCATTCCTCAATCCTCAATCCTCAATCCTCAATCCTCAATCCTCAATCCTCAATATTCAACACAAAACCCTCAACCATCAATCCTCAATTCTCAACAATCAATCCTCAATTCTCAATACTCAATAGAATACCCTGAATTCTCATCGTTCAATACTCAATCCACAAAAATCAATAATCAAACATCAACCCTCAAACATCAATTCTCAACACTCAATCCTCAACACTCAGTCCTCTCTCTTCAATCCTCCATCCTCAATCCTCAATCCTCAACCTTCAATCCTCAATACTCAATCTTCAATCGTGAATCCTCAGTCCTCAAAACTCAATTCTGAATCCTCAATCCTGAGTTCTCAATCTTCAGCCCTCAGTCCTCAACAATCAGCTGTCAATCCTCAATCCTCAGTATAATATTCCCAATTCACAGTTTTCAATACTCAATACTCAATCTGCAATCTTCAAATCTCTACCCACAATCATCAATACCCATCACTCAACCCTCAACACTCAGTCCTCAATGTTCAATCCTCAATCCTCAATTCTGAATCCTCGATCCTCAATACTGAATCTTCAATCCTCAATCCTCAATCCTCTATCCTCAATCCTCAATCCTGAATATTCAATCCTCAGTCCCCAATCCTCAATCCTCAATCCTCAATCCTCAATCCTCAATCCTCAATTCTCAATCCTCAATCCTCAGTCCTC
Organism: Calliopsis andreniformis; assembly: GCF_051401765.1. NCBI lineage: Eukaryota > Metazoa > Arthropoda > Insecta > Hymenoptera > Andrenidae > Calliopsis > Calliopsis andreniformis. The sequence continues at coordinate 402,394 of NW_027480515.1, read as the reverse complement.
AGACCTCAAACCTCAATCCTCAACCCTCAGCCCTCATCGTCAATCCTCAAACCTCAAGCCTCAATCCTCAATCGTCAATCCTCAATCCTCAATCTTCAATCCACAATACTCAACCTTCAAACCTCAATCCTCAATCCTCAATACTCAATATTCAATCCTCAATACTCATCTTTCAATACTCAATCCGCAATCATCAATCCTCAATCCTGAATCCTCACACATCAAGCCTCAGTCTTCAATACTCAATCGTCAATCCTCAGTCCTCAATCCTCAAACTTCAATCCTCGTACCTCAAACCTCAATCCTCGACCCTCAGCCCTCATCCTCAATCCTCAATCCTTATTCCTCAGTCCTCCACATTCAATCCTCAATACTCAATTATCAATCCTCAATCCTCAATCCTCATTCTTCAATGCTAAATCCTCAATCATCAATCCTCAATCTTCAATACTCAATCCTCAATCCTCAATCCTGAATCCTCAATACTAAACCATCAATCCTCAATTCTCAATACTCAATAGAACATCCTAAATTCTCAGGATTCAATACTCAAACCTCAAACCTCAAACCTCAGCCATCATCCTCAATCCTCAATCCTCAATTGTCAATCCTCAACCTTCAATCCTCAACCTTCAACCCTCAATCCTCAATCCTCAATCGTCAATCCGCAATCCTCAATCCTCAGTCATCAATCCTCAACCTTCAATACTCAACCCTCAATCATCAATCATCAATCCTCAATCCTCAATCCTCATTCCTCAAACCACAATCCTCAACCGTCAGTCCTCGTCCTCAATCCTCAACCCTCAATCCTCAGTCCTCAATCTTCAATCATCAATACTCAATCTTCAATCCTCAATCCGCAATCCTCAATCCTCATTCCTCAAACCTCAATCCTCAACCCTCAGTCCTTATCCTCAATTCTCAATTCTCAATCCTCAATCCTCCATCCTCAATCTTCAGTCCTCAGTAATCAATATTCAATCCTAGATCCTCATTCCCCAACCCTCAATCCTTAATCCTCAATCTTCAATCCTCAATCCCCAGTCCTCAATCTTCAATCCTCAATGCTCCATCCTCAATCTTCTATCATCAGTCCTCAGTCCTCAACACTCAATCCTCAAACCTCAATCCTCAACCGTCAGTCCTCGTCCTCAACCCTCAACCCTCAATACTCAATCCTCAATCTTCATTCATCAATACTCAATCTTCAACCCTCAATACTCAATCTTCAATCCCCAATCATCAATCCTCAATCCTCAATACTCATTCTTCAATCCTCAATACCCAATCCTCTATCTTCAATCCTTAATCCTCAATCCTCAATTCTCAATCCTCAGTCCTCAGTCCTCAGTCCTAAAACCTCAACCCTCCACCATCAGCCCTCATCCTCAATCCTCAATCCTCATTCCTCAATCCTCAACCTTCAATCCTCAATTCTCAATCATCAATCCTCAATCCTCAAACCTCATCCTCAATCGTCAATCCTCAATCATCAATCCTCATTCTTCAATACTCAATCCTCAATCCTCAATCCTCAATCCTCAATACTCAACCATCAATCCTCAATTCTCAATACTCAATAGAATATCCTGAATTCTCAGGATTCAATTCTCAAACCTCAAACCTCAAACCTCAGCCCTCATCCTCAATCCTCAATACTCAATCCTCAATCCTCAACTCTCAATCCTCAACACTCAATCTTCAATCCTCAATCCTCAATCCTCAATCCTCAATCCTCAATCCTGAATCTTCAATCCTCAGTCCCCAAGCCTTAATCCTCAATCCTCAATCCTCATTCTTCAATCGTCAATCCTCAATCCTCAATCTTCAATCCTCAATACTCAATCTTCAGTCCTCAATCCTCAATCCTCAATTCCCAGTCCTCAATCCTCAGTCCTCAGTCCTCAAACCTCAATCCTCAACCCTCAGCCCTCATCCTCAATCCTAATTCCTTATTCCTGAGTCCTCAACCATCAATCCTCAATACTCAATTTTCAATCCTCTATCCTCAATCCTCAATCCTCAATCCTAAATCCTCAATCATCAATCCTCAATCTTCAATACTCAATCCTCAATCCTCAATCCTGAATCCTCAATAATAAAGCATCAATACTCAATTCTCAATACTCAAAAGAACATCCTGAATTCTCAGGATTCAATACTCAAACCACAAACCTCAAACATCAGCCATCATCCTCAATCCTCAATCCTCAATCGTCAATCCTCAACCTTCAATCCTCAACACTCAACCTTCAACCCTCAATCCTCAATCCTCAATCGTCAATCCGCAATCCTCAATCCTCAGTCATCAATGCTCAACCTTCTATACTCAATCCTCAATCCTCAATCCTCAATCCCCAATCCTCAATCCTCATTCCTCAAACCTCAATCCTCAAACCTCAGTCCTCATCCTCAATTCTCAATCCTCAATCCTCAATCCTCAAGCCACAATCCTCAACCGTCAGTCCTCGTCCTCAATCCTCAACCCTCAATCCTCAATCCTCAATCTTCAATCATCAATACTCAACCTTCAATCCTCAATCCTCAATCCTCAATCCTCAATCCTCATTCCTCGGACCTCAAACCTCAATCCTCAATCATTAATCCTCAATCGTCAATCCTCAATCCCCAGTCCTCAATCTTCAATCCTCAATGCTCAATCCTCAATCCTCAATCCTCAGTCCTCAATCCTCTATCCTCAATCCTCAATCCTCAATCTTCAATCCTCAATACTCAACCTTCAACCCTCAATCCTCAATTCTCAATCGTCAATACTCAATCCTCAATCGTCAGTCCTCAATCCCCAATCCTCAATCTTCAATCCTCAATGCTCAATCCTCAATCCTCAATCCTCAGTCCTCAATCCTCAATCCTCAATCCCCAATCCTCAATATTCAATCCTCAATCCTCAATCCTCAATACTCAATCCTCAATCTTCAATCCTCAATCCTCAATCCTCAATCCTCAATCCTCAACCCTCAATCCTCAATCTTCAATCCTCAATGCTCAATCTTCAATTCTCAATACTCATTCCTCAATCCTCAATATTCAATCCTCAATACTCAATCTTCAATCCTCAATCCGCAATCATCAATCCTCAATCCTCAATCCTCAGTCATCAATCCTCAAACCTCAGTCCTCATCCTCAATTCTCAATCCTCAACCCTCAATCCGCAAACCACAATCCTCTACTGTTGGTCCTCGTCCTCAATCATCAACCCTCAATCCTCAATCCTCAATCTTCAATCATCAATACTCAATCTTCAGTCCTCAATCCTCAATCCTCATTCCTCAAACCTCAATCCTCAACCCTCAGTCCTTATCCTCAATTCTCAATTCTCAATCCTCAATCCTCAATCCTCAATCTTCAATCCTCAATAATCAATTTTCAATCCTAGATCCTCAATCCCCAATCCTCAATCCTTAATCCCCAGTCTTCCATCCTCAATACTCAATCTTCAATCCTCAGTCCTCAGTCCTCAATCCTCAATTCTGAATTCTCAATCCTGAATCCTCAATCTTCAGCCATCAGTCCTCAACAATCAGTTGTCAATTCTCAATCCTCAATAGAATATCATCAATTCACAGTTTTCAATACTCAATGCTCAATCTGCAATCTTCAAATATCTATCCACAAACATCAATTCTCATCACTCAACCCTCAACACTCAGTCCTCATAGTTCAATCCTCAATCCTCAATTCTCAATCTTCAATCCTCAATACTAAATCTTCAATCCTCAATCCTCAATCCTCAATCCTCAATCCTGAATCTTCAATCCTCAGTCCTCAATCCTGAATCTTCAATCCTCAGTCCCCAATCCTCAATCCTCAAACCTCAATCCTCATTCTTCGATCCTCAATAACCAATCCTCAATCTTCAATCCTCAATCCTCAATACTCAATTCTCAATCCTCAATCCTCAGTCCTCAGACCTCAAACCTCAATCCTCAACCCTCAGCCCTCATCGTCAATCCTCAAACCTCTATCCTCAATCCTCAATCGTCAATTCTCAATCCTCAATCTTCAATCCTCAATACTCAATCTTCAGTACTCAATCCTCAATCCTCAATTATGAATCCTCAATACTCAACCATCAACCCTCAATTCTCAATACTCAATAGAATATCCTGAATTCTCAGGGTTCAATACACAAACCTCAAACCTCAAACCTCAGACCTCATCCTCAACCCTCAGCCCTCATCGTCAATCCTCAAACCTCTATCCTCAATCCTCAATCGTCAATTCTCAATCCTCAATATTCAATCCTCAATACTCAATCTTCAGTACTCAATCCTCAATCCTCAATTATGAATCCTCAATACTCAACCATCAACCCTCAATTCTCAATACTCAATAGAATATCCTGAATTCTCAGGGTTCAATACACAAACCTCAAACCTCAAACCTCAGACCTCATCCTCAATCCTCAATACTCAATCCTCAATCCTCAACCCTCAATCCTCAACACTCAATCTTCAATCCTCAATCCTCAATCCTCAATCCTCAATCCTCAATTCTCAGTCCTCAGTCAGCAATCCTCAACCTTCAATACTCAATCCTCAATCCTCAATCCTCAAACCTCAATCCTCAATCCTCAATATTCAATCCTCAATACTCAACTTTCAATCCTCAATCCTCAATCCTCAATCCTCAATCCTCATTCTTCAATCCTCAATACCCAATCCTCAATCTTCAATCCTCAATCCTCAATCCTCAATCCTCAATCCTCAATCCTCAATCTTCAATCCTCAATACTCAACTTTCAATCCTCAATCCGCAATCCTCAATCCTCAATCCTCATTCTTCAGTCCTCAATACCCAATCCTCAATACTCAATCGTCAATCCTCAGTCCTCAATTCTCAATCCTCAATCCTCGTACCTCAAACCTCAATCCTCAACCCTCAGTCCTCATCCTCAATTCTCAATTCTCAATCCTCAATCCTCAACACTCAATCTTCAATCCTCAATACTCAATCTTCAATCCTCAATCCTCAATCATCAATCCTCAATATTCAATCCTCAATACTCAATTTTCAATACTCAATCCGCCATCATCAATCATCAATCCTCAATCCTCAGTCATCAATCCTCAATCTTCAATACTCAATCGTCAATCCTCAGTCCTCAATTCTCAATCCTCAATCCTCAGACCTCAAACCTCAATCCTCAACCCTCAGCCCTCATCGTCAATCCTCAAGCCTCAATCGTCAATCCTCAACATTCAATCCTCAATACTCAATCTTCAATCCTCAATCCTCAATCCTGAATCTTCAATCCTCAGTCCCCAATCCTCAATCCTCAATCCTCAATCCTCATTCTTCGATCCTCAATAACCAATCCTCAATCTTCAATCCTCAATCCTCAATACTCAATTCTCAATCCTCAATCCTCAGTCCTCAGACCTCAAACCTCAATCCTCAACCCTCAGCCCTCATCGTCAATCCTCAAACCTCTATCCTCAATCCTCAATCGTCAATTCTCAATCCTCAATCTTCAATCCTCAATACTCAATCTTCAGTACTCAACCCTCAATCCTCAATTATGAATCCTCAATACTCAACCATCAACCCTCAATTCTCAATACTCAATAGAATATCCTGAATTCTCAGGGTTCAATACACAAACCTCAAACCTCAAACCTCAGACCTCATCCTCAATCCTCAATACTCAATCCTCAATCCGCAACCCTCAATCCTCAACACTCAATCTTCAATCCTCAATAATCAATCCTCAATCCTCAATCCTCAGTTCTCAGTCCTCAGTCAGCAATCCTCAACCTTCAATACTCAATCCTCAATCCTCAATCCTCAAACCTCAATCCTCAATCCTCAATCTTCAATCCTCAATACTCAACTTTCAATCCTCAATCCTCAATCCTCAATCCTCAATCCTCATTCTTCAATCCTCAATACCCAATCCTCAATCTTCAATCCTCAATCCTCAATCCTCAATACTCAATCCTCAATCCTCAATCTTCAATCCTCAATACTCAACTTTCAATCCTCAATCCTCAATCCTCAATCCTCAATCGTCATTCTTCAGTCCTCAATACCCAATCCTCAATCTTCAATCCTCAATCCTCAATCCTCAATCCTCAATCCTCAATCCTCAATCCTCAAGCCTCGTCCTTCAATCCTCAATACCCAATCCTCAATCTTGAGTACTCAATCCTCAATCCTCAATTCTCAATCCTCAATCCTCAGTCCTCAGTCCTCAAACCTCAATCCTCGACGGACAGCTCTCATCCTCAATCCTCAATCCTCAATCCTCAATCCTCAATCCTCAATCTTCAATTCTCAATAATCAATCTTCAATCCTCAAACCTTAGTCCTCAAACCTCAATTCTGAATCCTCAATCCTAAATCCTCAATCATCAATCCTCAATCCTCAATACTCAATCTTCAATACTCAATCCCCAATCCTCAATCCTGTATCCTCAATACTAAATCATCAATCCTCAATTCTCAGTACTCAATAGAACATCCTGAATTCTCAGGATTCAATACTCAAACATCAAACCTCAAACCTCAGCTATCATCCTCAATCCTCAGTCCTTAATCCTCAATCCTCAACCCTCAATCCTCAGTCTTCAATCCTCAATACTCAATCTTCAATCCTCAATCCTCAATTCTCGATCGTCAATACTCAATCCTCAATCGTCAATCCTCAATCCCCAATCCTCAATCTTCAATCCTCAATCCTCAATCCACAACCCTCAATCCTAAACCTTCAATCCTCAATACTCAATCCTCAATCCTCAATCCTCAATCTTCAATCCTCAATACTCAACTTTCAATCCTCAATCCTCAATCCCCAATCCTCAATCTTCAATCCTCAATCCTCAATCCACAACCCTCAATCCTCAACCTTCAATCCTCAATACTCAATCTTCATTCCTCAATCCTCAATCCTCAATCCTCAATCCTCAATCCTCAATCCTCAATATTCAACACAAAACCCTCAACCATCAATCCTCAATTCTCAACAATCAATCCTCAATTCTCAATACTCAATAGAATACCCTGAATTCTCATCGTTCAATACTCAATCCACAAAAATCAATAATCAAACATCAACCCTCAAACATCAATTCTCAACACTCAATCCTCAACACTCAGTCCTCTCTCTTCAATCCTCCATCCTCAATCCTCAATCCTCAACCTTCAATCCTCAATACTCAATCTTCAATCGTGAATCCTCAGTCCTCAAAACTCAATTCTGAATCCTCAATCCTGAGTTCTCAATCTTCAGCCCTCAGTCCTCAACAATCAGCTGTCAATCCTCAATCCTCAGTATAATATTCCCAATTCACAGTTTTCAATACTCAATACTCAATCTGCAATCTTCAAATCTCTACCCACAATCATCAATACCCATCACTCAACCCTCAACACTCAGTCCTCAATGTTCAATCCTCAATCCTCAATTCTGAATCCTCGATCCTCAATACTGAATCTTCAATCCTCAATCCTCAATCCTCTATCCTCAATCCTCAATCCTGAATATTCAATCCTCAGTCCCCAATCCTCAATCCTCAATCCTCAATCCTCAATCCTCAATCCTCAATTCTCAATCCTCAATCCTCAGTCCTCAGACCTCAAACCTCAATCCTCAACCCTCAGCCCTCATCGTCAATCCTCAAACCTCAAGCCTCAATCCTCAATCGTCAATCCTCAATCCTCAATCTTCAATCCACAATACTCAACCTTCAAACCTCAATCCTCAATCCTCAATACTCAATATTCAATCCTCAATACTCATCTTTCAATACTCAATCCGCAATCATCAATCCTCAATCCTGAATCCTCACACATCAAGCCTCAGTCTTCAATACTCAATCGTCAATCCTCAGTCCTCAATCCTCAAACTTCAATCCTCGTACCTCAAACCTCAATCCTCGACCCTCAGCCCTCATCCTCAATCCTCAATCCTTATTCCTCAGTCCTCCACATTCAATCCTCAATACTCAATTATCAATCCTCAATCCTCAATCCTCATTCTTCAATGCTAAATCCTCAATCATCAATCCTCAATCTTCAATACTCAATCCTCAATCCTCAATCCTGAATCCTCAATACTAAACCATCAATCCTCAATTCTCAATACTCAATAGAACATCCTAAATTCTCAGGATTCAATACTCAAACCTCAAACCTCAAACCTCAGCCATCATCCTCAATCCTCAATCCTCAATTGTCAATCCTCAACCTTCAATCCTCAACCTTCAACCCTCAATCCTCAATCCTCAATCGTCAATCCGCAATCCTCAATCCTCAGTCATCAATCCTCAACCTTCAATACTCAACCCTCAATCATCAATCATCAATCCTCAATCCTCAATCCTCATTCCTCAAACCACAATCCTCAACCGTCAGTCCTCGTCCTCAATCCTCAACCCTCAATCCTCAGTCCTCAATCTTCAATCATCAATACTCAATCTTCAATCCTCAATCCGCAATCCTCAATCCTCATTCCTCAAACCTCAATCCTCAACCCTCAGTCCTTATCCTCAATTCTCAATTCTCAATCCTCAATCCTCCATCCTCAATCTTCAGTCCTCAGTAATCAATATTCAATCCTAGATCCTCATTCCCCAACCCTCAATCCTTAATCCTCAATCTTCAATCCTCAATCCCCAGTCCTCAATCTTCAATCCTCAATGCTCCATCCTCAATCTTCTATCATCAGTCCTCAGTCCTCAACACTCAATCCTCAAACCTCAATCCTCAACCGTCAGTCCTCGTCCTCAACCCTCAACCCTCAATACTCAATCCTCAATCTTCATTCATCAATACTCAATCTTCAACCCTCAATACTCAATCTTCAATCCCCAATCATCAATCCTCAATCCTCAATACTCATTCTTCAATCCTCAATACCCAATCCTCTATCTTCAATCCTTAATCCTCAATCCTCAATTCTCAATCCTCAGTCCTCAGTCCTCAGTCCTAAAACCTCAACCCTCCACCATCAGCCCTCATCCTCAATCCTCAATCCTCATTCCTCAATCCTCAACCTTCAATCCTCAATTCTCAATCATCAATCCTCAATCCTCAAACCTCATCCTCAATCGTCAATCCTCAATCATCAATCCTCATTCTTCAATACTCAATCCTCAATCCTCAATCCTCAATCCTCAATACTCAACCATCAATCCTCAATTCTCAATACTCAATAGAATATCCTGAATTCTCAGGATTCAATTCTCAAACCTCAAACCTCAAACCTCAGCCCTCATCCTCAATCCTCAATACTCAATCCTCAATCCTCAACTCTCAATCCTCAACACTCAATCTTCAATCCTCAATCCTCAATCCTCAATCCTCAATCCTCAATCCTGAATCTTCAATCCTCAGTCCCCAAGCCTTAATCCTCAATCCTCAATCCTCATTCTTCAATCGTCAATCCTCAATCCTCAATCTTCAATCCTCAATACTCAATCTTCAGTCCTCAATCCTCAATCCTCAATTCCCAGTCCTCAATCCTCAGTCCTCAGTCCTCAAACCTCAATCCTCAACCCTCAGCCCTCATCCTCAATCCTCATTCCTTATTCCTGAGTCCTCAACCATCAATCCTCAATACTCAATTTTCAATCCTCTATCCTCAATCCTCAATCCTCAATCCTAAATCCTCAATCATCAATCCTCAATCTTCAATACTCAATCCTCAATCCTCAATCCTGAATCCTCAATAATAAAGCATCAATACTCAATTCTCAATACTCAAAAGAACATCCTGAATTCTCAGGATTCAATACTCAAACCACAAACCTCAAACATCAGCCATCATCCTCAATCCTCAATCCTCAATCGTCAATCCTCAACCTTCAATCCTCAACACTCAACCTTCAACCCTCAATCCTCAATCCTCAATCGTCAATCCGCAATCCTCAATCCTCAGTCATCAATGCTCAACCTTCTATACTCAATCCTCAATCCTCAATCCTCAATCCCCAATCCTCAATCCTCATTCCTCAAACCTCAATCCTCAAACCTCAGTCCTCATCCTCAATTCTCAATCCTCAATCCTCAATCCTCAAGCCACAATCCTCAACCGTCAGTCCTCGTCCTCAATCCTCAACCCTCAATCCTCAATCCTCAATCTTCAATCATCAATACTCAACCTTCAATCCTCAATCCTCAATCCTCAATCCTCAATCCTCATTCCTCGGACCTCAAACCTCAATCCTCAATCATTAATCCTCAATCGTCAATCCTCAATCCCCAGTCCTCAATCTTCAATCCTCAATGCTCAATCCTCAATCCTCAATCCTCAGTCCTCAATCCTCTATCCTCAATCCTCAATCCTCAATCTTCAATCCTCAATACTCAACCTTCAACCCTCAATCCTCAATTCTCAATCGTCAATACTCAATCCTCAATCGTCAGTCCTCAATCCCCAATCCTCAATCTTCAATCCTCAATGCTCAATCCTCAATCCTCAATCCTCAGTCCTCAATCCTCAATCCTCAATCCCCAATCCTCAATATTCAATCCTCAATCCTCAATCCTCAATACTCAGTCCTCAATCTTCAATCCTCAATCCTCAATCCTCAATCCTCAATCCTCAACCCTCAATCCTCAATCTTCAATCCTCAATGCTCAATCTTCAATCCTCAATACTCAATCTTCAGTACTCAATCCTCAATCCTCAATTATGAATCCTCAATACTCAACCATCAACCCTCAATTCTCAATACTCAATAGAATATCCTGAATTCTCAGGGTTCAATACACAAACCTCAAACCTCAAACCTCAGACCTCATCCTCAACCCTCAGCCCTCATCGTCAATCCTCAAACCTCTATCCTCAATCCTCAATCGTCAATTCTCAATCCTCAATATTCAATCCTCAATACTCAGTCTTCAGTACTCAATCCTCAATCCTCAATTATGAATCCTCAATACTCAACCATCAACCCTCAATTCTCAATACTCAATAGAATATCCTGAATTCTCAGGGTTCAATACACAAACCTCAAACCTCAAACCTCAGACCTCATCCTCAATCCTCAATACTCAATCCTCAATCCTCAACCCTCAATCCTCAACACTCAATCTTCAATCCTCAATCCTCAATCCTCAATCCTCAATCCTCAATTCTCAGTCCTCAGTCAGCAATCCTCAACCTTCAATACTCAATCCTCAATCCTCAATCCTCAAACCTCAATCCTCAATCCTCAATATTCAATCCTCAATACTCAACTTTCAATCCTCAATCCTCAATCCTCAATCCTCAATCCTCATTCTTCAATCCTCAATACCCAATCCTCAATCTTCAATCCTCAATCCTCAATCCTCAATCCTCAATCCTCAATCCTCAATCTTCAATCCTCAATACTCAACTTTCAATCCTCAATCCGCAATCCTCAATCCTCAATCCTCATTCTTCAGTCCTCAATACCCAATCCTCAATACTCAATCGTCAATCCTCAGTCCTCAATTCTCAATCCTCAATCCTCGTACCTCAAACCTCAATCCTCAACCCTCAGTCCTCATCCTCAATTCTCAATTCTCAATCCTCAATCCTCAACACTCAATCTTCAATCCTCAATACTCAATCTTCAATCCTCAATCCTCAATCATCAATCCTCAATATTCAATCCTCAATACTCAATTTTCAATACTCAATCCGCCATCATCAATCATCAATCCTCAATCCTCAGTCATCAATCCTCAATCTTCAATACTCAATCGTCAATCCTCAGTCCTCAATTCTCAATCCTCAATCCTCAGACCTCAAACCTCAATCCTCAACCCTCAGCCCTCATCGTCAATCCTCAAGCCTCAATCGTCAATCCTCAACATTCAATCCTCAATACTCAATCTTCAATCCTCAATCCTCAATCCTGAATCTTCAATCCTCAGTCCCCAATCCTCAATCCTCAATCCTCAATCCTCATTCTTCGATCCTCAATAACCAATCCTCAATCTTCAATCCTCAATCCTCAATACTCAATTCTCAATCCTCAATCCTCAGTCCTCAGACCTCAAACCTCAATCCTCAACCCTCAGCCCTCATCGACAATCCTCAAACCTCTATCCTCAATCCTCAATCGTCAATTCTCAATCCTCAATCTTCAATCCTCAATACTCAATCTTCAGTACTCAACCCTCAATCCTCAATTATGAATCCTCAATACTCAACCATCAACCCTCAATTCTCAATACTCAATAGAATATCCTGAATTCTCAGGGTTCAATACACAAACCTCAAACCTCAAACCTCAGACCTCATCCTCAATCCTCAATACTCAATCCTCAATCCGCAACCCTCAATCCTCAACACTCAATCTTCAATCCTCAATAATCAATCCTCAATCCTCAATCCTCAGTTCTCAGTCCTCAGTCAGCAATCCTCAACCTTCAATACTCAATCCTCAATCCTCAATCCTCAAACCTCAATCCTCAATCCTCAATCTTCAATCCTCAATACTCAACTTTCAATCCTCAATCCTCAATCCTCAATCCTCAATCCTCATTCTTCAATCCTCAATACCCAATCCTCAATCTTCAATCCTCAATCCTCAATCCTCAATACTCAATCCTCAATCCTCAATCTTCAATCCTCAATACTCAACTTTCAATCCTCAATCCTCAATCCTCAATCCTCAATCGTCATTCTTCAGTCCTCAATACCCAATCCTCAATCTTCAATCCTCAATCCTCAATCCTCAATCCTCAATCCTCAATCCTCAATCCTCAAGCCTCGTCCTTCAATCCTCAATACCCAATCCTCAATCTTGAGTACTCAATCCTCAATCCTCAATTCTCAATCCTCAATCCTCAGTCCTCAGTCCTCAAACCTCAATCCTCGACGGACAGCTCTCATCCTCAATCCTCAATCCTCAATCCTCAATCCTCAATCCTCAATCTTCAATTCTCAATAATCAATCTTCAATCCTCAAACCTTAGTCCTCAAACCTCAATTCTGAATCCTCAATCCTAAATCCTCAATCATCAATCCTCAATCCTCAATACTCAATCTTCAATACTCAATCCCCAATCCTCAATCCTGTATCCTCAATACTAAATCATCAATCCTCAATTCTCAGTACTCAATAGAACATCCTGAATTCTCAGGATTCAATACTCAAACATCAAACCTCAAACCTCAGCTATCATCCTCAATCCTCAGTCCTTAATCCTCAATCCTCAACCCTCAATCCTCAGTCTTCAATCCTCAATACTCAATCTTCAATCCTCAATCCTCAATTCTCGATCGTCAATACTCAATCCTCAATCGTCAATCCTCAATCCCCAATCCTCAATCTTCAATCCTCAATCCTCAATCCACAACCCTCAATCCTAAACCTTCAATCCTCAATACTCAATCCTCAATCCTCAATCCTCAATCTTCAATCCTCAATACTCAACTTTCAATCCTCAATCCTCAATCCCCAATCCTCAATCTTCAATCCTCAATCCTCAATCCACAACCCTCAATCCTCAACCTTCAATCCTCAATACTCAATCTTCATTCCTCAATCCTCAATCCTCAATCCTCAATCCTCAATCCTCAATCCTCAATATTCAACACAAAACCCTCAACCATCAATCCTCAATTCTCAACAATCAATCCTCAATTCTCAATACTCAATAGAATACCCTGAATTCTCATCGTTCAATACTCAATCCACAAAAATCAATAATCAAACATCAACCCTCAAACATCAATTCTCAACACTCAATCCTCAACACTCAGTCCTCTCTCTTCAATCCTCCATCCTCAATCCTCAATCCTCAACCTTCAATCCTCAATACTCAATCTTCAATCGTGAATCCTCAGTCCTCAAAACTCAATTCTGAATCCTCAATCCTGAGTTCTCAATCTTCAGCCCTCAGTCCTCAACAATCAGCTGTCAATCCTCAATCCTCAGTATAATATTCCCAATTCACAGTTTTCAATACTCAATACTCAATCTGCAATCTTCAAATCTCTACCCACAATCATCAATACCCATCACTCAACCCTCAACACTCAGTCCTCAATGTTCAATCCTCAATCCTCAATTCTGAATCCTCGATCCTCAATACTGAATCTTCAATCCTCAATCCTCAATCCTCTATCCTCAATCCTCAATCCTGAATATTCAATCCTCAGTCCCCAATCCTCAATCCTCAATCCTCAATCCTCAATCCTCAATCCTCAATTCTCAATCCTCAATCCTCAGTCCTCAGACCTCAAACCTCAATCCTCAACCCTCAGCCCTCATCGTCAATCCTCAAACCTCAAGCCTCAATCCTCAATCGTCAATCCTCAATCCTCAATCTTCAATCCACAATACTCAACCTTCAAACCTCAATCCTCAATCCTCAATACTCAATATTCAATCCTCAATACTCATCTTTCAATACTCAATCCGCAATCATCAATCCTCAATCCTGAATCCTCACACATCAAGCCTCAGTCTTCAATACTCAATCGTCAATCCTCAGTCCTCAATCCTCAAACTTCAATCCTCGTACCTCAAACCTCAATCCTCGACCCTCAGCCCTCATCCTCAATCCTCAATCCTTATTCCTCAGTCCTCCACATTCAATCCTCAATACTCAATTATCAATCCTCAATCCTCAATCCTCATTCTTCAATGCTAAATCCTCAATCATCAATCCTCAATCTTCAATACTCAATCCTCAATCCTCAATCCTGAATCCTCAATACTAAACCATCAATCCTCAATTCTCAATACTCAATAGAACATCCTAAATTCTCAGGATTCAATACTCAAACCTCAAACCTCAAACCTCAGCCATCATCCTCAATCCTCAATCCTCAATTGTCAATCCTCAACCTTCAATCCTCAACCTTCAACCCTCAATCCTCAATCCTCAATCGTCAATCCGCAATCCTCAATCCTCAGTCATCAATCCTCAACCTTCAATACTCAACCCTCAATCATCAATCATCAATCCTCAATCCTCAATCCTCATTCCTCAAACCACAATCCTCAACCGTCAGTCCTCGTCCTCAATCCTCAACCCTCAATCCTCAGTCCTCAATCTTCAATCATCAATACTCAATCTTCAATCCTCAATCCGCAATCCTCAATCCTCATTCCTCAAACCTCAATCCTCAACCCTCAGTCCTTATCCTCAATTCTCAATTCTCAATCCTCAATCCTCCATCCTCAATCTTCAGTCCTCAGTAATCAATATTCAATCCTAGATCCTCATTCCCCAACCCTCAATCCTTAATCCTCAATCTTCAATCCTCAATCCCCAGTCCTCAATCTTCAATCCTCAATGCTCCATCCTCAATCTTCTATCATCAGTCCTCAGTCCTCAACACTCAATCCTCAAACCTCAATCCTCAACCGTCAGTCCTCGTCCTCAACCCTCAACCCTCAATACTCAATCCTCAATCTTCATTCATCAATACTCAATCTTCAACCCTCAATACTCAATCTTCAATCCCCAATCATCAATCCTCAATCCTCAATACTCATTCTTCAATCCTCAATACCCAATCCTCTATCTTCAATCCTTAATCCTCAATCCTCAATTCTCAATCCTCAGTCCTCAGTCCTCAGTCCTAAAACCTCAACCCTCCACCATCAGCCCTCATCCTCAATCCTCAATCCTCATTCCTCAATCCTCAACCTTCAATCCTCAATTCTCAATCATCAATCCTCAATCCTCAAACCTCATCCTCAATCGTCAATCCTCAATCATCAATCCTCATTCTTCAATACTCAATCCTCAATCCTCAATCCTCAATCCTCAATACTCAACCATCAATCCTCAATTCTCAATACTCAATAGAATATCCTGAATTCTCAGGATTCAATTCTCAAACCTCAAACCTCAAACCTCAGCCCTCATCCTCAATCCTCAATACTCAATCCTCAATCCTCAACTCTCAATCCTCAACACTCAATCTTCAATCCTCAATCCTCAATCCTCAATCCTCAATCCTCAATCCTGAATCTTCAATCCTCAGTCCCCAAGCCTTAATCCTCAATCCTCAATCCTCATTCTTCAATCGTCAATCCTCAATCCTCAATCTTCAATCCTCAATACTCAATCTTCAGTCCTCAATCCTCAATCCTCAATTCCCAGTCCTCAATCCTCAGTCCTCAGTCCTCAAACCTCAATCCTCAACCCTCAGCCCTCATCCTCAATCCTCATTCCTTATTCCTGAGTCCTCAACCATCAATCCTCAATACTCAATTTTCAATCCTCTATCCTCAATCCTCAATCCTCAATCCTAAATCCTCAATCATCAATCCTCAATCTTCAATACTCAATCCTCAATCCTCAATCCTGAATCCTCAATAATAAAGCATCAATACTCAATTCTCAATACTCAAAAGAACATCCTGAATTCTCAGGATTCAATACTCAAACCACAAACCTCAAACATCAGCCATCATCCTCAATCCTCAATCCTCAATCGTCAATCCTCAACCTTCAATCCTCAACACTCAACCTTCAACCCTCAATCCTCAATCCTCAATCGTCAATCCGCAATCCTCAATCCTCAGTCATCAATGCTCAACCTTCTATACTCAATCCTCAATCCTCAATCCTCAATCCCCAATCCTCAATCCTCATTCCTCAAACCTCAATCCTCAAACCTCAGTCCTCATCCTCAATTCTCAATCCTCAATCCTCAATCCTCAAGCCACAATCCTCAACCGTCAGTCCTCGTCCTCAATCCTCAACCCTCAATCCTCAATCCTCAATCTTCAATCATCAATACTCAACCTTCAATCCTCAATCCTCAATCCTCAATCCTCAATCCTCATTCCTCGGACCTCAAACCTCAATCCTCAATCATTAATCCTCAATCGTCAATCCTCAATCCCCAGTCCTCAATCTTCAATCCTCAATGCTCAATCCTCAATCCTCAATCCTCAGTCCTCAATCCTCTATCCTCAATCCTCAATCCTCAATCTTCAATCCTCAATACTCAACCTTCAACCCTCAATCCTCAATTCTCAATCGTCAATACTCAATCCTCAATCGTCAGTCCTCAATCCCCAATCCTCAATCTTCAATCCTCAATGCTCAATCCTCAATCCTCAATCCTCAGTCCTCAATCCTCAATCCTCAATCCCCAATCCTCAATATTCAATCCTCAATCCTCAATCCTCAATACTCAGTCCTCAATCTTCAATCCTCAATCCTCAATCCTCAATCCTCAATCCTCAACCCTCAATCCTCAATCTTCAATCCTCAATGCTCAATCTTCAATTCTCAATACTCATTCCTCAATCCTCAATATTCAATCCTCAATACTCAATCTTCAATCCTCAATCCGCAATCATCAATCCTCAATCCTCAATCCTCAGTCATCAATCCTCAAACCTCAGTCCTCATCCTCAATTCTCAATCCTCAACCCTCAATCCGCAAACCACAATCCTCTACTGTTGGTCCTCGTCCTCAATCATCAACCCTCAATCCTCAATCCTCAATCTTCAATCATCAATACTCAATCTTCAGTCCTCAATCCTCAATCCTCATTCCTCAAACCTCAATCCTCAACCCTCAGTCCTTATCCTCAATTCTCAATTCTCAATCCTCAATCCTCAATCCTCAATCTTCAATCCTCAATAATCAATTTTCAATCCTAGATCCTCAATCCCCAATCCTCAATCCTTAATCCCCAGTCTTCCATCCTCAATACTCAATCTTCAATCCTCAGTCCTCAGTCCTCAATCCTCAATTCTGAATTCTCAATCCTGAATCCTCAATCTTCAGCCATCAGTCCTCAACAATCAGTTGTCAATTCTCAATCCTCAATAGAATATCATCAATTCACAGTTTTCAATACTCAATGCTCAATCTGCAATCTTCAAATATCTATCCACAAACATCAATTCTCATCACTCAACCCTCAACACTCAGTCCTCATAGTTCAATCCTCAATCCTCAATTCTCAATCTTCAATCCTCAATACTAAATCTTCAATCCTCAATCCTCAATCCTCAATCCTCAATCCTGAATCTTCAATCCTCAGTCCTCAATCCTGAATCTTCAATCCTCAGTCCCCAATCCTCAATCCTCAAACCTCAATCCTCATTCTTCGATCCTCAATAACCAATCCTCAATCTTCAATCCTCAATCCTCAATACTCAATTCTCAATCCTCAATCCTCAGTCCTCAGACCTCAAACCTCAATCCTCAACCCTCAGCCCTCATCGTCAATCCTCAAACCTCTATCCTCAATCCTCAATCGTCAATTCTCAATCCTCAATCTTCAATCCTCAATACTCAATCTTCAGTACTCAATCCTCAATCCTCAATTATGAATCCTCAATACTCAACCATCAACCCTCAATTCTCAATACTCAATAGAATATCCTGAATTCTCAGGGTTCAATACACAAACCTCAAACCTCAAACCTCAGACCTCATCCTCAATCCTCAATACTCAATCCTCAATCCTCAACCCTCAATCCTCAACACTCAATCTTCAATCCTCAATAATCAATCCTCAATCCTCAATCCTCAATTCTCAGTCCTCAGTCAGCAATCCTCAACCTTCAATACTCAATCCTCAATCCTCAATCCTCAAACCTCAATCCTCAATCCTCAATATTCAATCCTCAATACTCAACTTTCAATCCTCAATCCTCAATCCTCAATCCTCAATCCTCATTCTTCAATCCTCAATACCCAATCCTCAATCTTCAATCCTCAATCCTCAATCCTCAATCCTCAATCCTCAATCCTCAATCTTCAATCCTCAATACTCAACTTTCAATCCTCAATCCTCAATCCTCAATCCTCAATCCTCATTCTTCAGTCCTCAATACCCAATCCTCAACCTTCAATCCTCAATCCTCAATCCTCAATCCTCAATCCTCAATCCTCAAGCCTCATCCTTCAATCCTCAATACCCAATCCTCAATCTTGAGTAATCAATCCTCAATCCTCAATTCGCAATCCTCAATCCTCAGTCCTCAGTCCTCAAACCTCAATCCTCGACGGACAGCTCTCATCCTCAATCCTCAATCCTCAATCCTCAATCCTCAATCCTCAATCCTCAATCTTCAATTCTCGATAATCAATCTTCAATCCTCAAACCTTAGTCCTCAAACCTCAATTCTGAATCCTCTATCCTAAATCCTCAATCATCAATCCTCAATCCTCAATACTCAATCTTCAATACTCAATCCTCAATCCTCAATCCTGTATCCTCAATACTAAATCATCAATCCTCAATTCTCAGTACTCAATAGAACATCCTGAATTCTCAGGGTTCAATACTCAAACATCAAACCTCAAACCTCAGCCATCATCCTCAATCCTCAGTCCTTAATCCTCAATCCTCAACCCTCAATCCTCAGTCTTCAATCCTCAATACTCAATCTTCAATCCTCAATCCTCAATTCTCGATCGTCAATACTCAATCCTCAATCGTCAATCCTCAATCCCCAATCCTCAATCTTCAATCCTCAATCCTCAATCCACAACCCTCAATCCTCAACCTTCAATCCTCAATACTCAATCTTCATTCCTCAATCCTCAATCCTCAATCCTCAATCCTCAATCCTCAATCCTCAATCCTCAATATTCAACACAAAACCCTCAACCATCAATCCTCAATACTCAACAATCAATCCTCAATTCTCAATACTCAATAGAATACCCTGAATTCTCATCGTTCAATACTCAATCCACAAAAATCAATAATCAAACATCAACCCTCAAACATCAATTCTCAACACTCAATCCTCAACACTCAGTCCTCTCTCCTCAATCCTCCATCCTCAATCCTCAATCCTCAACCTTCAATCCTCAATACTCAATCTTCAATCGTGAATCCTCAGTCCTCAAAACTCAATTCTGAATCCTCAATCCTGAGTTCTCAATCTTCAGCCCTCAGTCCTCAACAATCAGCTGTCAATCCTCAATCCTCAGTATAATATTCCCAATTCACAGTTTTCAATACTCAATACTCAATCTGCAATCTTCAAATCTCTACCCACAATCATCAATACCCATCACTCAACCCTCAACACTCAGTCCTCAATGTTCAATCCTCAATCCTCAATCCTCAACTCTCAATCCTCAACACTCAATCTTCAATCCTCAATCCTCAATCCTCAATCCTCAATCCTCAATCCTGAATCTTCAATCCTCAGTCCCCAATCCTTAATCCTCAATCCTCAATCCTCATTCTTCAATCGTCAATCCTCAATCCTCAATCTTCAATCCTCAATACTCAATCTTCAGTCCTCAATCCTCAATCCTCAATTCTCAGTCCTCAATCCTCAGTCCTCAGTCCTCATACCTCAATCCTCAACCCTCAGCCCTCATCCTCAATCCTCAATCCTTATTCCTCAGTCCTCAACCATCAATCCTCAATACTCAATTTTCAATCCTCTATCCTCAATCCTCAATCCTCAATCCTAAATCCTCAATCATCAATCCTCAATCTTCAATACTCAATCCTCAATCCTCAATCCTGAATCCTCAATAATAAAGCATCAATACTCAATTCTCAATACTCAAAAGAACATCCTGAATTCTCAGGATTCAGTACTCAAACCACAAACCTCAAACATCAGCCATCATCCTCAATCCTCAATCCTCAATCGTCAATCCTCAACCTTCAATCCTCAACACTCAACCTTCAACCCTCAATCCTCAATCCTCAATCGTCAATCCGCAATCCTCAATCCTCAGTCATCAATCCTCAACCTTCAATACTCAATCCTCAATCCTCAATCCTCAATCCCCAATCCTCAATCCTCATTCCTCAAACCTCAATCCTCAAACCTCAGTCCTCATCCTCAATTCTCAATCCTCAATCCTCAATCCTCAAGCCACAATCCTCAACCGTCAGTCCTCGTCCTCAATCCTCAACCCTCAATCCTCAATCCTCAATCTTCAATCATCAATACTCAACCTTCAATCCTCAATCCTCAATCCTCAATCCTCATTCCTCGGACCTCAAACCTCAATCCTCAATCATTAATCCTCAATCGTCAATCCTCAATCCCCAGTCCTCAATCTTCAATCCTCAATGCTCAATCCTCAATCCTCAATCCTCAGTCCTCAATCCTCTATCCTCAATCCTCAATCCTCAATCTTCAATCCTCAATACTCAACCTTCAACCCTCAATCCTCAATTCTCAATCGTCAATACTCAATCCTCAATCGTCAGTCCTCAATCCCCAATTCTCAATCTTCAATCCTCAATGCTCAATCCTCAATCCTCAATCCTCAGTCCTCAATCCTCAATCCTCAATCCCCAATCCTCAATATTCAATCCTCAATCCTCAATCCTCAATACTCAATCCTCAATCTTCAATCCTCAATCCTCAATCCTCAATCCTCAATCCTCAACCCTCAATCCTCAACCTTCAATCCTCAATACTCAATCCTCAATCCTCAATCCTCAATCTTCAATCCTCAATACTCAACTTTCAATCCTCAATCCTCAATCCCCAATCCTCAATCTTCAATCCTCAATCCTCAATCCACAACCCTCAATCCTCAACCTTCAATCCTCAATACTCAATCTTCATTCCTCAATCCTCAATCCTCAATCCTCAATCCTCAATCCTCAATCCTCAATATTCAACACAAAACCCTCAACCATCAATCCTCAATTCTCAACAATCAATCCTCAATTCTCAATACTCAATAGAATACCCTGAATTCTCATCGTTCAATACTCAATCCACAAAAATCAATAATCAAACATCAACCCTCAAACATCAATTCTCAACACTCAATCCTCAACACTCAGTCCTCTCTCTTCAATCCTCCATCCTCAATCCTCAATCCTCAACCTTCAATCCTCAATACTCAATCTTCAATCGTGAATCCTCAGTCCTCAAAACTCAATTCTGAATCCTCAATCCTGAGTTCTCAATCTTCAGCCCTCAGTCCTCAACAATCAGCTGTCAATCCTCAATCCTCAGTATAATATTCCCAATTCACAGTTTTCAATACTCAATACTCAATCTGCAATCTTCAAATCTCTACCCACAATCATCAATACCCATCACTCAACCCTCAACACTCAGTCCTCAATGTTCAATCCTCAATCCTCAATTCTGAATCCTCGATCCTCAATACTGAATCTTCAATCCTCAATCCTCAATCCTCTATCCTCAATCCTCAATCCTGAATATTCAATCCTCAGTCCCCAATCCTCAATCCTCAATCCTCAATCCTCAATCCTCAATCCTCAATTCTCAATCCTCAATCCTCAGTCCTCAGACCTCAAACCTCAATCCTCAACCCTCAGCCCTCATCGTCAATCCTCAAACCTCAAGCCTCAATCCTCAATCGTCAATCCTCAATCCTCAATCTTCAATCCACAATACTCAACCTTCAAACCTCAATCCTCAATCCTCAATACTCAATATTCAATCCTCAATACTCATCTTTCAATACTCAATCCGCAATCATCAATCCTCAATCCTGAATCCTCACACATCAAGCCTCAGTCTTCAATACTCAATCGTCAATCCTCAGTCCTCAATCCTCAAACTTCAATCCTCGTACCTCAAACCTCAATCCTCGACCCTCAGCCCTCATTCTCAATCCTCAATCCTTATTCCTCAGTCCTCCACATTCAATCCTCAATACTCAATTATCAATCCTCAATCCTCAATCCTCATTCTTCAATGCTAAATCCTCAGTCATCAATCCTCAATCTTCAATACTCAATCCTCAATCCTCAATCCTGAATCCTCAATACTAAACCATCAATCCTCAATTCTCAATACTCAATAGAACATCCTAAATTCTCAGGATTCAATACTCAAACCTCAAACCTCAAACCTCAGCCATCATCCTCAATCCTCAATCCTCAATTGTCAATCCTCAACCTTCAATCCTCAACCTTCAACCCTCAATCCTCAATCCTCAATCGTCAATCCGCAATCCTCAATCCTCAGTCATCAATCCTCAACCTTCAATACTCAACCCTCAATCATCAATCATCAATCCTCAATCCTCAATCCTCATTCCTCAAACCACAATCCTCAACCGTCAGTCCTCGTCCTCAATCCTCAACCCTCAATCCTCAGTCCTCAATCTTCAATCATCAATACTCAATCTTCAATCCTCAATCCGCAATCCTCAATCCTCATTCCTCAAACCTCAATCCTCAACCCTCAGTCCTTATCCTCAATTCTCAATTCTCAATCCTCAATCCTCCATCCTCAATCTTCAGTCCTCAGTAATCAATATTCAATCCTAGATCCTCATTCCCCAACCCTCAATCCTTAATCCTCAATCTTCAATCCTCAATCCCCAGTCCTCAATCTTCAATCCTCAATGCTCCATCCTCAATCTTCTATCATCAGTCCTCAGTCCTCAACACTCAATCCTCAAACCTCAATCCTCAACCGTCAGTCCTCGTCCTCAACCCTCAACCCTCAATACTCAATCCTCAATCTTCATTCATCAATACTCAATCTTCAACCCTCAATACTCAATCTTCAATCCCCAATCATCAATCCTCAATCCTCAATACTCATTCTTCAATCCTCAATACCCAATCCTCTATCTTCAATCCTTAATCCTCAATCCTCAATTCTCAATCCTCAGTCCTCAGTCCTCAGTCCTAAAACCTCAACCCTCCACCATCAGCCCTCATCCTCAATCGTCAATCCTCATTCCTCAATCCTCAACCTTCAATCCTCAATTCTCAATCATCAATCCTCAATCCTCAAACCTCATCCTCAATCGTCAATCCTCAATCGTCAATCCTCATTCTTCAATACTCAATCCTCAATCCTCAATCCTCAATCCTCAATACTCAACCATCAATCCTCAATTCTCAATACTCAATAGAATATCCTGAATTCTCAGGATTCAATTCTCAAACCTCAAACCTCAAACCTCAGCCCTCATCCTCAATCCTCAATACTCAATCCTCAATCCTCAACTCTCAATCCTCAACACTCAATCTTCAATCCTCAATCCTCAATCCTCAATCCTCAATCCTCAATCCTGAATCTTCAATCCTCAGTCCCCAAGCCTTAATCCTCAATCCTCAATCCTCATTCTTCAATCGTCAATCCTCAATCCTCAATCTTCAATCCTCAATACTCAATCTTCAGTCCTCAATCCTCAATCCTCAATTCCCAGTCCTCAATCCTCAGTCCTCAGTCCTCAAACCTCAATCCTCAACCCTCAGCCCTCATCCTCAATCCTCATTCCTTATTCCTGAGTCCTCAACCATCAATCCTCAATACTCAATTTTCAATCCTCTATCCTCAATCCTCAATCCTCAATCCTAAATCCTCAATCATCAATCCTCAATCTTCAATACTCAATCCTCAATCCTCAATCCTGAATCCTCAATAATAAAGCATCAATACTCAATTCTCAATACTCAAAAGAACATCCTGAATTCTCAGGATTCAATACTCAAACCACAAACCTCAAACATCAGCCATCATCCTCAATCCTCAATCCTCAATCGTCAATCCTCAACCTTCAATCCTCAACACTCAACCTTCAACCCTCAATCCTCAATCCTCAATCGTCAATCCGCAATCCTCAATCCTCAGTCATCAATGCTCAACCTTCTATACTCAATCCTCAATCCTCAATCCTCAATCCCCAATCCTCAATCCTCATTCCTCAAACCTCAATCCTCAAACCTCAGTCCTCATCCTCAATTCTCAATCCTCAATCCTCAATCCTCAAGCCACAATCCTCAACCGTCAGTCCTCGTCCTCAATCCTCAACCCTCAATCCTCAATCCTCAATCTTCAATCATCAATACTCAACCTTCAATCCTCAATCCTCAATCCTCAATCCTCAATCCTCATTCCTCGGACCTCAAACCTCAATCCTCAATCATTAATCCTCAATCGTCAATCCTCAATCCCCAGTCCTCAATCTTCAATCCTCAATGCTCAATCCTCAATCCTCAATCCTCAGTCCTCAATCCTCTATCCTCAATCCTCAATCCTCAATCTTCAATCCTCAATACTCAACCTTCAACCCTCAATCCTCAATTCTCAATCGTCAATACTCAATCCTCAATCGTCAGTCCTCAATCCCCAATCCTCAATCTTCAATCCTCAATGCTCAATCCTCAATCCTCAATCCTCAGTCCTCAATCCTCAATCCTCAATCCCCAATCCTCAATATTCAATCCTCAATCCTCAATCCTCAATACTCAATCCTCAATCTTCAATCCTCAATCCTCAATCCTCAATCCTCAATCCTCAACCCTCAATCCTCAATCTTCAATCCTCAATGCTCAATCTTCAATTCTCAATACTCATTCCTCAATCCTCAATATTCAATCCTCAATACTCAATCTTCAATCCTCAATCCGCAATCATCAATCCTCAATCCTCAATCCTCAGTCATCAATCCTCAAACCTCAGTCCTCATCCTCAATTCTCAATCCTCAACCCTCAATCCGCAAACCACAATCCTCTACTGTTGGTCCTCGTCCTCAATCATCAACCCTCAATCCTCAATCCTCAATCTTCAATCATCAATACTCAATCTTCAGTCCTCAATCCTCAATCCTCATTCCTCAAACCTCAATCCTCAACCCTCAGTCCTTATCCTCAATTCTCAATTCTCAATCCTCAATCCTCAATCCTCAATCTTCAATCCTCAATAATCAATTTTCAATCCTAGACGCTCAATCCCCAATCCTCAATCCTTAATCCCCAGTCTTCCATCCACAATACTCAATCTTCAATCCTCAGTCCTCAGTCCTCAATCCTCAATTCTGAATTCTCAATCCTGAATCCTCAATCTTCAGCCATCAGTCCTCAACAATCAGTTGTCAATTCTCAATCCTCAATAGAATATCATCAATTCACAGTTTTCAATACTCAATGCTCAATCTGCAATCTTCAAATATCTATCCACAAACATCAATTCTCATCACTCAACCCTCAACACTCAGTCCTCATAGTTCAATCCTCAATCCTCAATTCTCAATCTTCAATCCTCAATACTAAATCTTCAATCCTCAATCCTCAATCCTCAATCCTCAATCCTGAATCTTCAATCCTCAGTCCTCAATCCTGAATCTTCAATCCTCAGTCCCCAATCCTCAATCCTCAAACCTCAATCCTCATTCTTCGATCCTCAATAACCAATCCTCAATCTTCAATCCTCAATCCTCAATACTCAATTCTCAATCCTCAATCCTCAGTCCTCAGACCTCAAACCTCAATCCTCAACCCTCAGCCCTCATCGTCAATCCTCAAACCTCTATCCTCAATCCTCAATCGTCAATTCTCAATCCTCAATCTTCAATCCTCAATACTCAATTTTCAGTACTCAATCCTCAATCCTCAATTATGAATCCTCAATACTCAACCATCAACCCTCAATTCTCAATACTCAATAGAATATCCTGAATTCTCAGGGTTCAATACACAAACCTCAAACCTCAAACCTCAGACCTCATCCTCAATCCTCAATACTCAATCCTCAATCCTCAACCCTCAATCCTCAACACTCAATCTTCAATCCTCAATAATCAATCCTCAATCCTCAATCCTCAATTCTCAGTCCTCAGTCAGCAATCCTCAACCTTCAATACTCAATCCTCAATCCTCAATCCTCAAACCTCAATCCTCAATCCTCAATATTCAATCCTCAATACTCAACTTTCAATCCTCAATCCTCAATCCTCAATCCTCAATCCTCATTCTTCAATCCTCAATACCCAATCCTCAATCTTCAATCCTCAATCCTCAATCCTCAATCCTCAATCCTCAATCCTCAATCTTCAATCCTCAATACTCAACTTTCAATCCTCAATCCTCAATCCTCAATCCTCAATCCTCATTCTTCAGTCCTCAATACCCAATCCTCAACTTTCAATCCTCAATCCTCAATCCTCAATCCTCAATCCTCAATCCTCAAGCCTCATCCTTCAATCCTCAATACCCAATCCTCAATCTTGAGTAATCAATCCTCAATCCTCAATTCTCAATCCTCAATCCTCAGTCCTCAGTCCTCAAACCTCAATCCTCGACGGACAGCTCTCATCCTCAATCCTCAATCCTCAATCCTCAATCCTCAATCCTCAATCCTCAATCATCAATTCTCGATAATCAATCTTCAATCCTCAAACCTTAGTCCTCAAACCTCAATTCTGAATCCTCTATCCTAAATCCTCAATCATCAATCCTCAATCCTCAATACTCAATCTTCAATACTCAATCCTCAATCCTCAATCCTGTATCCTCAATACTAAATCATCAATCCTCAATTCTCAGTACTCAATAGAACATCCTGAATTCTCAGGGTTCAATACTCAAACATCAAACCTCAAACCTCAGCCATCATCCTCAATCCTCAGTCCTTAATCCTCAATCCTCAACCCTCAATCCTCAGTCTTCAATCCTCAATACTCAATCTTCAATCCTCAATCCTCAATTCTCGATCGTCAATACTCAATCCTCAATCGTCAATCCTCAATCCCCAATCCTCAATCTTCAATCCTCAATCCTCAATCCACAACCCTCAATCCTCAACCTTCAATCCTCAATACTCAATCTTCATTCCTCAATCCTCAATCCTCAATCCTCAATCCTCAATCCTCAATCCTCAATCCTCAATATTCAACACAAAACCCTCAACCATCAATCCTCAATACTCAACAATCAATCCTCAATTCTCAATACTCAATAGAATACCCTGAATTCTCATCGTTCAATACTCAATCCACAAAAATCAATAATCAAACATCAACCCTCAAACATCAATTCTCAACACTCAATCCTCAACACTCAGTCCTCTCTCCTCAATCCTCCATCCTCAATCCTCAATCCTCAACCTTCAATCCTCAATACTCAATCTTCAATCGTGAATCCTCAGTCCTCAAAACTCAATTCTGAATCCTCAATCCTGAGTTCTCAATCTTCAGCCCTCAGTCCTCAACAATCAGCTGTCAATCCTCAATCCTCAGTATAATATTCCCAATTCACAGTTTTCAATACTCAATACTCAATCTGCAATCTTCAAATCTCTACCCACAATCATCAATACCCATCACTCAACCCTCAACACTCAGTCCTCAATGTTCAATCCTCAATCCTCAATCCTCAACTCTCAATCCTCAACACTCAATCTTCAATCCTCAATCCTCAATCCTCAATCCTCAATCCTCAATCCTGAATCTTCAATCCTCAGTCCCCAATCCTTAATCCTCCATCCTCAATCCTCATTCTTCAATCGTCAATCCTCAATCCTCAATCTTCAATCCTCAATACTCAATCTTCAGTCCTCAATCCTCAATCCTCAATTCTCAGTCCTCAATCCTCAGTCCTCAGTCCTCAAACCTCAATCCTCAACCCTCAGCCCTCATCCTCAATCCTCAATCCTTATTCCTCAGTCCTCAACCATCAATCCTCAATACTCAATTTTCAATCCTCTATCCTCAATCCTCAATCCTCAATCCTAAATCCTCAATCATCAATCCTCAATCTTCAATACTCAATCCTCAATCCTCAATCCTGAATCCTCAATAATAAAGCATCAATACTCAATTCTCAATACTCAAAAGAACATCCTGAATTCTCAGGATTCAGTACTCAAACCACAAACCTCAAACATCAGCCATCATCCTCAATCCTCAATCCTCAATCGTCAATCCTCAACCTTCAATCCTCAACACTCAACCTTCAACCCTCAATCCTCAATCCTCAATCGTCAATCCGCAATCCTCAATCCTCAGTCATCAATCCTCAACCTTCAATACTCAATCCTCAATCCTCAATCCTCAATCCCCAAACCTCAATCCTCATTCCTCAAACCTCAATCCTCAAACCTCAGTCCTCATCCTCAATTCTCAATCCTCAATCCTCAATCCTCAAGCCACAATCCTCAACCGTCAGTCCTCGTCCTCAATCCTCAACCCTCAATCCTCAATCCTCAATCTTCAATCATCAATACTCAACCTTCAATCCTCAATCCTCAATCCTCAATCCTCATTCCTCGGACCTCAAACCTCAATCCTCAATCATTAATCATCAATCGTCAATCCTCAATCCCCAGTCCTCAATCTTCAATCCTCAATGCTCAATCCTCAATCCTCAATCCTCAGTCCTCAATCCTCAATCCTCAATCCCCAATCCTCAATATTCAATCCTCAATCCTCAATCCTCAATACTCAATCCTCAATCTTCAATCCTCAATCCTCAATCCTCAATCCTCAATCCTCAACCCTCAATCCTCAATCTTCAATCCTCAATGCTCAATCTTCAATCCTCAATACTCATTCCTCAATCCTCAATATTCAATCCTCAATACTCAATCTTCAATCCTCAATCCGCAATCATCAATCCTCAATCCTCAATCCTCAGTCATCAATCCTCAAACCTCAGTCCTCATCCTCAATTCTCAATCCTCAACCCTCAATCCGCAAACCACAATCCTCTACTGTCGGTCCTCGTCCTCAATCATCAACCCTCAATCCTCAATCCTCAATCTTCAATCATCAATACTCAATCTTCAATCCTCAATCCTCAATCCTCATTCCTCAAACCTCAATCCTCAACCCTCAGTCCTTATCCTCAATTCTCAATTCTCAATCCTCAATCCTCAATCCTCAATCTTCAATCCTCAATAATCAATTTTCAATCCTAGATCCTCAATCCCCAATCCTCAATCCTTAATCCCCAGTCTTCCATCCTCAATACTCAATCTTCAATCCTCAGTCCTCAGTCCTCAATCCTCAATTCTGAAATCTCAATCCTGAATCCTCAACCTTCAGCCATCAGTCCTCAACAATCAGTTGTCAATTCTCAATCCTCAATAGAATATCATCAATTCACAGTTTTCAATACTCAATGCTCAATCTGCAATCTTCAAATATCTGTCCACAAACATCAATTCTCATCACTCAACCCTCAACACTCAGTCCTCATAGTTCAATCCTCAATCCTCAATTCTCAATCTTCAATCCTCAATACTAAATCTTCAATCCTCAATCCTCAATCCTCAATCCTCAATCCTGAATCTTCAATCCTCAGTCCTCAATCCTGAATCTTCAATCCTCAGTCCCCAATCCTCAATCCTCAATCCTCAATCCTCATTCTTCGATCCTCAATAACCAATCCTCAATCTTCAATCCTCAATCCTCAATACTCAATTCTCAATCCTCAATCCTCAGTCCTCAGACCTCAAACCTCAATCCTCAACCCTCAGCCCTCATCGTCAATCCTCAAACCTCTATCCTCAATCCTCAATCGTCAATTCTCAATCCTCAATCTTCAATCCTCAATACTCAATCTTCAGTACTCAATCCTCAATCCTCAATTATGAATCCTCAATACTCAACCATCAACCCTCAATTCTCAATACTCAATAGAATATCCTGAATTCTCAGGGTTCAATACACAAACCTCAAACCTCAAACCTCAGACCTCATCCTCAATCCTCAATACTCAATCCTCAATCCTCAACCCTCAATCCTCAACACTCAATCTTCAATCCTCAATCCTCAATCCTCAATCCTCAATCCTCAATTCTCAGTCCTCAGTCAGCAATCCTCAACCTTCAATACTCAATCCTCAATCCTCAATCCTCAAACCTCAATCCTCAATCCTCAATATTCAATCCTCAATACTCAACTTTCAATCCTCAATCCTCAATCCTCAATCCTCAATCCTCATTCTTCAATCCTCAATACCCAATCCTCAATCTTCAATCCTCAATCCTCAATCCTCAATCCTCAACCCTCAATCCTCAATCTTCAATCCTCAATACTCAACTTTCAATCCTCAATCCTCAATCCTCAATCCTCAATCCTCATTATTCAGTCCTCAATACCCAATCCTCAATACTCAATCGTCAATCCTCAGTCCTCAATTCTCAATCCTCAATCCTCGTACCTCAAACCTCAATCCTCAACCCTCAGTCCTCATCCTCAATTCTCAATTCTCAATCCTCAATCCTCAACACTCAATCTTCAATCCTCAATACTCAATCTTCAATCCTCAATCCTCAATCATCAATCCTCAATATTCAATCCTCAATACTCAATTTTCAATACTCAATCCGCCATCATCAATCATCAATCCTCAATCCTCAGTCATCAATCCTCAATCTTCAATACTCAATCGTCAATCCTCAGTCCTCAATTCTCAATCCTCAATCCTCAGACCTCAAACCTCAATCCTCAACCCTCAGCCCTCATCGTCAATCCTCAAACCTCAATCCTCAAGCCTCAATCGTCAATCCTCAACATTCAATCCTCAATACTCAATCTTCAATCCTCAATCCTCAATCCTGAATCTTCAATCCTCAGTCCCCAATCCTCAATCCTCAATCCTCATTCTTCGATCCTCAATAACCAATCCTCAATCTTCAATCCTCAATCCTCAATACTCAATTCTCAATCCTCAATCCTCAGTCCTCAGACCTCAAACCTCAATCCTCAACCCTCAGCCCTCATCGTCAATCCTCAAACCTCTATCCTCAATCCTCAATCGTCAATTCTCAATCCTCAATCTTCAATCCTCAATACTCAATCTTCAGTACTCAACCCTCAATCCTCAATTATGAATCCTCAATACTCAACCATCAACCCTCAATTCTCAATACTCAATAGAATATCCTGAATTCTCAGGGTTCAATACACAAACCTCAAACCTCAAACCTCAGACCTCATCCTCAATCCTCAATACTCAATCCTCAATCCTCAACCCTCAATCCTCAACACTCAATCTTCAATCCTCAATAATCAATCCTCAATCCTCAATCCTCAGTTCTCAGTCCTCAGTCAGCAATCCTCAACCTTCAATACTCAATCCTCAATCCTCAATCCTCAAACCTCAATCCTCAATCCTCAATCTTCAATCCTCAATACTCAACTTTCAATCCTCAATCCTCAATCCTCAATCCTCAATCCTCATTCTTCAATCCTCAATACCCAATCCTCAATCTTCAATCCTCAATCCTCAATCCTCAATCCTCAATCCTCAATCCTCAATCTTCAATCCTCAATACTCAACTTTCAATCCTCAATCCTCAATCCTCAATCCTCAATCGTCATTCTTCAGTCCTCAATACCCAATCCTCAATCTTCAATCCTCAATCCTCAATCCTCAATCCTCAATCCTCAATCCTCAATCCTCAAGCCTCATCCTTCAATCCTCAATACCCAATCCTCAATCTTGAGTACTCAATCCTCAATCCTCAATTCTCAATCCTCAATCCTCAGTCCTCAGTCCTCAAACCTCAATCCTCGACGGACAGCTCTCATCCTCAATCCTCAATCCTCAATCCTCAATCCTCAATCCTCAATCTTCAATTCTCAATAATCAATCTTCAATCCTCAAACCTTAGTCCTCAAACCTCAATTCTGAATCCTCAATCCTAAATCCTCAATCATCAATCCTCAATCCTCAATACTCAATCTTCAATACTCAATCCCCAATCCTCAATCCTGTATCCTCAATACTAAATCATCAATCCTCAATTCTCAGTACTCAATAGAACATCCTGAATTCTCAGGATTCAATACTCAAACATCAAACCTCAAACCTCAGCTATCATCCTCAATCCTCAGTCCTTAATCCTCAATCCTCAACCCTCAATCCTCAGTCTTCAATCCTCAATACTCAATCTTCAATCCTCAATCCTCAATTCTCGATCGTCAATACTCAATCCTCAATCGTCAATCCTCAATCCCCAATCCTCAATCTTCAATCCTCAATCCTCAATCCACAACCCTCAATCCTCAACCTTCAATCCTCAATACTCAATCCTCAATCCTCAATCCTCAATCTTCAATCCTCAATACTCAACTTTCAATCCTCAATCCTCAATCCTCAATCCTCAATCCTCATTCTTCAGTCCTCAATACCCAATCCTCAATCTTCAATCCTCAATCCTCAATCCTCAATCCTCAATCCTCAATCCTCAATCCTCAAGCCTCATCCTTCAATCCTCAATACCCAATCCTCAATCTTGAGTACTCAATCCTCAATCCTCAATTCTCAATCCTCAATCCTCAGTCCTCAGTCCTCAAACCTCAATCCTCGACGGACAGCTCTCATCCTCAATCCTCAATCCTCAATACTCAATCTTCAATACTCAATCCTCAATCCTCAATCCTGTATCCTCAATACTAAATCATCAATCCTCAATTCTCAGTACTCAATAGAACATCCTGAATTCTCAGGATTCAATACTCAAACATCAAACCTCAAACCTCAGCCATCATCCTCAATCCTCAGTCCTTAATCCTCAATCCTCAACCCTCAATCCTCAGTCTTCAATCCTCAATACTCAATCTTCAATCCTCAATCCTCCATTCTCGATCGTCAATACTCAATCCTCAATCGTCAATCCTCAATCCCCAATCCTCAATCTTCAATCCTCAATCCTCAATCCACAACCGTCAATCCTCAACCTTCAATCCTCAATACTCAATCTTCATTCCTCAATCCTCAATCCTCAATCCTCAATCCTCAATCCTCAATCCTCAATATTCAACACAAAACCCTCAACCATCAATCCTCAATTCTCAACAATCAATCCTCAATTCTCAATACTCAATAGAATACCCTGAATTCTCATCGTTCAATACTCAATCCACAAAAATCAATAATCAAACATCAACCCTCAAACATCAATTCTCAACACTCAATCCTCAACACTCAGTCCTCTCTCTTCAATCCTCCATCCTCAATCCTCAATCCTCAACCTTCAATCCTCAATACTCAATCTTCAATCGTGAATCCTCAGTCCTCAAAACTCAATTCTGAATCCTCAATCCTGAGTTCTCAATCTTCAGCCCTCAGTCCTCAACAATCAGCTGTCAATCCTCAATCCTCAGTATAATATTCCCAATTCACAGTTTTCAATACTCAATACTCAATCTGCAATCTTCAAATCTCTACCCACAATCATCAATACCCATCACTCAACCCTCAACACTCAGTCCTCAATGTTCAATCCTCAATCCTCAATTCTGAATCCTCGATCCTCAATACTGAATCTTCAATCCTCAATCCTCAATCCTCTATCCTCAATCCTCAATCCTGAATATTCAATCCTCAGTCCCCAATCCTCAATCCTCAATCCTCAATCCTCAATCCTCAATCCTCAATTCTCAATCCTCAATCCTCAGTCCTCAGACCTCAAACCTCAATCCTCAACCCTCAGCCCTCATCGTCAATCCTCAAACCTCAATCCTCAATCCTCAATCGTCAATCCTCAATCCTCAATCTTCAATCCACAATACTCAACCTTCAAACCTCAATCCTCAATCCTCAATACTCAATATTCAATCCTCAATACTCATCTTTCAATACTCAATCCGCAATCATCAATCCTCAATCCTGAATCCTCACACATCAAGCCTCAGTCTTCAATACTCAATCGTCAATCCTCAGTCCTCAATCCTCAAACTTCAATCCTCGTACCTCAAACCTCAATCCTCGACCCTCAGCCCTCATCCTCAATCCTCAATCCTTATTCCTCAGTCCTCCACATTCAATCCTCAATACTCAATTATCAATCCTCAATCCTCAATCCTCATTCTTCAATCCTAAATCCTCAATCATCAATCCTCAATCTTCAATACTCAATCCTCATTCCTCAATCCTGAATCCTCAATACTAAACCATCAATCCTCAATTCTCAATACTCAATAGAACATCCTAAATTCTCAGGATTCAATACTCAAACCTCAAACCTCAAACCTCAGCCATCATCCTCAATCCTCAATCCTCAATTGTCAATCCTCAACCTTCAATCCTCAACCTTCAACCCTCAATCCTCAATCCTCAATCGTCAATCCGCAATCCTCAATCCTCAGTCATCAATCCTCAACCTTCAATACACAACCCTCAATCATCAATCATCAATCCTCAATCCTCAATCCTCATTCCACAAACCACAATCCTCAACCGTCAGTCCTCGTCCTCAATCCTCAACCCTCAATCCTCAGTCCTCAATCTTCAATCATCATTACTCAATCTTCAATCCTCAATCCTCAATCCTCAATCCTCATTCCTCAAACCTCAATCCTCAACCCTCAGTCCTTATCCTCAATTCTCAATTCTCAATCCTCAATCCTCCATCCTCATTCTTCAGTCCTCAGTAATCAATATTCAATCCTAGATCCTCATTCCCCAACCCTCAATCCTTAATCCTCAATCTTCAATTCTCAATCCCCAGTCCTCAATCTTCAATCCTCAATGCTCCATCCTCAATCTTCTATCATCAGTCCTCAGTCCTCAACACTCAATCCTCAAACCTCAATCCTCAACCGTCAGTCCTCGTCCTCAACCCTCAACCCTCAATACTCAATCCTCAATCTTCATTCATCAATACTCAATCTTCAACCCTCAATACTCAATCTTCAATCCCCAATCATCAATCCTCAATCCTCAATACTCATTCTTCAATCCTCAATACCCAATCCTCTATCTTCAATCCTTAATCCTCAATCCTCAATTCTCAATCCTCAGTCCTCAGTCCTCAGTCCTAAAACCTCAACCCTCCACCATCAGCCCTCATCCTCAATCCTCAATCCTCATTCCTCAATCCTCAACCTTCAATCCTCAATTCTCAATCATCAATCCTCAATCCTCAAACCTCATCCTCAATCCTCAATCCTCAATCATCAATCCTCATTCTTCAATACTCAATCCTCAATCCTCAATCCTCAATCCTCAATACTCAACCATCAATCCTCAATTCTCAATACTCAATGGAATATCCTGAATTCTCAGGATTCAATTCTCAAACCTCAAACCTCAAACCTCAGCCCTCATCCTCAATCCTCAATACTCAATCCTCAATCCTCAACTCTCAATCCTCAACACTCAATCTTCAATCCTCAATCCTCAATCCTCAATTCTCAATCCTCAATCCTGAATCTTCAATCCTCAGTCCCCAATCCTTAATCCTCAATCCTCAATCCTCATTCTACAATCGTCAATCCTCAATCCTCAATCTTCAATCCTCAATACTCAATCTTCAGTCCTCAATCCTCAATCCTCAATTCCCAGTCCTCAATCCTCAGTCCTCAGTCCTCAAACCTCAATCCTCAACCCTCAGCCCTCATCCTCAATCCTCATTCCTTATTCCTGAGTCCTCAACCATCAATCCTCAATACTCAATTTTCAATCCTCTATCCTCAATCCTCAATCCTCAATCCTAAATCCTCAATCATCAATCCTCAATCTTCAATACTCAATCCTCAATCCTCAATCCTGAATCCTCAATAATAAAGCATCAATACTCAATTCTCAATACTCAAAAGAACATCCTGAATTCTCAGGATTCAATACTCAAACCACAAACCTCAAACATCAGCCATCATCCTCAATCCTCAATCCTCAATCGTCAATCCTCAACCTTCAATCCTCAATGCTCAATCCTCAATCCTCAATCCTCAGTCCTCAATCCTCAATCCTCAATCCCCAATCCTCAATATTCAATCCTCAATCCTCAATCCTCAATACTCAATCCTCAATCTTCAATCCTCAATCCTCAATCCTCAATCCTCAATCCTCAACCCTCAATCCTCAATCTTCAATCCTCAATGCTCAATCTTCAATCCTCAATACTCATTCCTCAATCCTCAATATTCAATCCTCAATACTCAATCTTCAATCCTCAATCCGCAATCATCAATCCTCAACCTTCAATCCTCAATACTCAATCTTCAATCGTGAATCCTCAGTCCTCAAAACTCAATTCTGAATCCTCAATCCTGAGTTCTCAATCTTCAGCCCTCAGTCCTCAACAATCAGCTGTCAATCCTCAATCCTCAGTATAATATTCCCAATTCACAGTTTTCAATACTCAATACTCAATCTGCAATCTTCAAATCTCTACCCACAATCATCAATACCCATCACTCAACCCTCAACACTCAGTCCTCAATGTTCAATCCTCAATCCTCAATTCTGAATCCTCGATCCTCAATACTGAATCTTCAATCCTCAATCCTCAATCCTCTATCCTCAATCCTCAATCCTGAATATTCAATCCTCAGTCCCCAATCCTCAATCCTCAATCCTCAATCCTCAATCCTCAATCCTCAATTCTCAATCCTCAATCCTCAGTCCTCAGACCTCAAACCTCATTCCTCAACCCTCAGCCCTCATCGTCAATCCTCAAACCTCAATCCTCAATCCTCAATCGTCAATCCTCAATCCTCAATCTTCAATCCACAATACTCAACCTTCAAACCTCAATCCTCAATCCTCAATACTCAATATTCAATCCTCAATACTCATCTTTCAATACTCAATCCGCAATCATCAATCCTCAATCCTGAATCCTCACACATCAAGCCTCAGTCTTCAATACTCAATCGTCAATCCTCAGTCCTCAATCCTCAAACTTCAATCCTCGTACCTCAAACCTCAATCCTCAACCCTCAGCCCTCATCCTCAATCCTCAATCCTTATTCCTCAGTCCTCCACATTCAATCCTCAATACTCAATTATCAATCCTCAATCCTCAATCCTCATTCTTCAATCCTAAATCCTCAATCATCAATCCTCAATCTTCAATACTCAATCCTCAATCGTCAATCCTGAATCCTCAATACTAAACCATCAATCCTCAATTCTCAATACTCAATAGAACATCCTGAATTCTCAGGATTCAATACTCAAACCTCAAACCTCAAACCTCAGCCATCATCCTCAATCCTCAATCCTCAATTGTCAATCCTCAACCTTCAATCCTCAATCTTCAACCCTCAATCCTCAATCCTCAATCGTCAATCCGCAATCCTCAATCCTCAGTCATCAATCCTCAACCTTCAATACTCAACCCTCAATCATCAATCATCAATCCTCAATCCTCTATCCTCATTCCTCAAACCACAATCCTCAACGGTCAGTCCTCGTCCTCAATCCTCAACCCTCAATCCTCAGTCCTCAATCTTCAATCATCAATACTCAATCTTCAATCCTCTATCTTCAATCCTCAATCCCCAGTCCTCAATCTTCAATCCTCAATGCTCCATCCTCAATACTCTATCATCAGTCCTCAGTCCTCAACCCTCAATCCTCAAACCTCAATCCTCAACCGTCAGTCCTCGTCCTCAACCCTCAACCCTCAATACTCAATCCTCAATCTTCAATCATCAATACTCAATTTTCAACCCTCAATACTCAATCTTCAATCCCCAATCATCAATCCTCAATCCTCAATACTCATTCTTCAATCCTCAATACCCAATCCTCTATCTTCAATCCTTAATCCTCAATCCTCAATTCTCAATCCTCAGTCCTCAGTCCTCAGTCCTAAAACCTCAACCCTCTACCATCAGCCCTCATCCTCAATCCTCAATCCTCATTCCTCAATCCTCAACCTTCAATCCTCAATTCTCAACCATCAATCCTCAATCCTGAAACCTCATCCTCAATCCTCAATCCTCAATCATCAATCCTCATTCTTCAATACTCAATCATCAATCCTCAATCCTCAATCCTCAATACTCAACCATCAATCCTCAATTCTCAATACTCAATAGAATATCCTGAATTCTCAGGATTCAATTATCAAACCTCAAACCGCAAACCTCAGCCCTCATCCTCAATCCTCAATACTCAATCCTCAATCCTCAACTCTCAATCCTCAACACTCAATCTTCAATCCTCAATCCTCAATCCTCAATCCTCAATCCTCAATCCTGAATCTTCAATCCTCAGTCCCCAATCCTTAATCCTCAATCCTCAATCCTCATTCTTCAATCGTCAATCCTCAATCCTCAATCTTCAATCCTCAATACTCAATCTTCAGTCCTCAATCCTCAATCCTCAATTCTCAGTCCTCAATCCTCAGTCCTCAGTCCTCAAACCTCAATCCTCAACCCTCAGCCCTCATCCTCAATCCTCATTCCTTATTCCTGAGTCCTCAACCATCAATCCTAAATACTCAATTTTCAATCCTCTATCCTCAATCCTCAATCCTCAATCCTAAATCCTCAATCATCAATCCTCAATCTTCAATACTCAATCCTCAATCCTCAATCCTGAATCCTCAATAATAAAGCATCAATACTCAATTCTCAATACTCAAAAGAACATCCTGAATTCTCAGGATTCAATAATCAAACCACAAACCTAAAACATCAGCCATCATCCTCAATCCTCAATCGTCAATCCTCAACCTTCAATCCTCAACACTCAACCTTCAACCCTCAATCCTCAATCCTCAATCGTCAATCCGCAATCCTCAATCCTCAGTCATCAATCCTCAACCTTCAATACTCAATCCTCAATCCTCAATCCTCAATCCCCAATCCTCAATCCTCATTCCTCAAACCTCAATCCTCAAACCTCAGTCCTCATCCTCAATTCTCAATCCTCAATCCTCAATCCTCAAGCCACAATCCTCAACCGTCAGTCCTCGTCCTCAATCCTCAACCCTCAATCCTCAATCCTCAATCTTCAATCATCAATACTCAACCTTCAATCCTCAATCCTCAATCCTCAATCCTCATTCCTCGGACCTCAAACCTCAATCCTCAATCATTAATCCTCAATCGTCAATCCTCAATCCCCAGTCCTCAATCTTCAATCCTCAATGCTCAATCCTCAATCCTCAATCCTCAGTCCTCAATCCTCTATCCTCAATCCTCAATCCTCAATCTTCAATCCTCAATACTCAACCTTCAACCCTCAATCCTCAATTCTCAATCGTCAATACTCAATCCTCAATCGTCAGTCCTCAATCCCCAATCCTCAATCTTCAATCCTCAATGCTCAATCCTCAATCCTCAATCCTCAGTCCTCAATCCTCAATCCTCAATCCCCAATCCTCAATATTCAATCCTCAATCCTCAATCCTCAATACTCAATCCTCAATCTTCAATCCTCAATCCTCAATCCTCAATCCTCAATCCTCAACCCTCAATCCTCAATCTTCAATCCTCAGTACTCAATCTTCAATCCTCAATACTCATTCCTCAATCCTCAATATTCAATCCTCAATACTCAATCTTCAATCCTCAATCCGCAATCATCAATCCTCAATCCTCAATCCTCAGTCATCAATCCTCAAACCTCAGTCCTCATCCTCAATTCTCAATCCTCAACCCTCAATCCGCAAACCACAATCCTCTACTGTCGGTCCTCGTCCTCAATCATCAACCCTCAATCCTCAATCCTCAATCTTCAATCATCAATACTCAATCTTCAATCTTCAATCCTCAATCCTCATTCCACAAACCTCAATCCTCAACCCTCAGTCCTTATCCTCAATTCTCAATTCTCAATCCTCAATCCTCAATCCTCAATCTTCAATCCTCAATAATCAATTTTCAATCCTAGATCCTCAATCCCCAATCCTCAATCCTTAATCCCCAGTCTTCCATCCTCAATACTCAATCTTCAATCCTCAGTCCTCAGTCCTCAATCCTCAATTCTGAATTCTCAATCCTGAATCCTCAATCTTCAGCCATCAGTCCTCAACAATCAGTTGTCAATTCTCAATCCTCAATAGAATATCATCAATTCACAGTTTTCAATACTCAATGCTCAATCTGCAATCTTCAAATATCTATCCACAAACATCAATTCTCATCACTCAACCCTCAACACTCAGTCCTCAATGTTCAATCCTCAATCCTCAATTCTCAATCTTCAATCCTCAATACTAAATCTTCAATCCTCAATCCTCAATCCTCAATCCTCAATCCTGAATCTTCAATCCTCAGTCCCCAATCCTCAATCCTCAATCCTCATTCCTCATTCTTCAATCCTCAATACCCAATCCTCAATCTTCAATCCTCAATCCTCAATCCTCAATTCTCAATCCTCAATCCTCAGTCCTCAGACCTCAAACCTCAATCCTCAACCCTCAGCCCTCATCGTCAATCCTCAAACCTCAATCCTCAATCCTCAATCGTCAATCCTCAATATTCAATCCTCAATACTCAATTTTCAATACTCAATCCGCCATCATCAATCATCAATCCTCAATCCTCAGTCATCAATCCTCAATCTTCAATACTCAATCGTCAATCCTCAGTCCTCAATTCTCAATCCTCAATCCTCGTACCTCAAACCTCAATCCTCAACCCTCAGTCCTCATCCTCAATTCTCAATTCTCAATCCTCAATCCTCAACACTCAATCTTCAATCCTCAATACTCAATCTTCAATCCTCAATCCTCAATCATCAATCCTCAATATTCAATCCTCAATACTCAATTTTCAATACTCAATCCGCCATCATCAATCATCAATCCTCAATCCTCAGTCATCAATCCTCAATCTTCAATACTGAATCGTCAATCCTCAGTCCTCAATTCTCAATCCTCAATCCTCAGACCTCAAACCTCAATCCTCAACCCTCAGCCCTCATCGTCAATCCTCAAACCTCAATCCTCAAGCCTCAATCGTCAATCCTCAACATTCAATCCTCAATACTCAATCTTCAATCCTCAATCCTCAATCCTGAATCTTCAATCCTCAGTCCCCACTCCTCAATCCTCAATCCTCAATCCTCAATCCTCATTCTTCGATCCTCAATAACCAATCCTCAATCTTCAATCCTCAATCCTCAATACTCAATTCTCAACCCTCAATCCTCAGTCCTCAGACCTCAAACCTCAATCCTCAACCCTCAGCCCTCATCGTCAATCCTCAAACCTCTATCCTCAATCCTCAATCGTCAATTCTCAATCCTCAATCTTCAATCCTCAATACTCAATCTTCAGTACTCGATCCTCAATCCTCAATTATGAATCCTCAATACTCAACCATCAACCCTCAATTCTCAATACTCAATAGAATACCCTGAATTCTCAGGGTTCAATACACAAACCTCAAACCTCAAACCTCAGACCTCATCCTCAATCCTCAATACTCAATCCTCAATCCTCAACCCTCAATCCTCAACACTCAATCTTCAATCCTCAATAATCAATCCTCAATCCTCAATCCTCAATTCTCTGTCCTCAGTCAGCAATCCTCAACCTTCAATACTCAATCCTCAATCCTCAATCCTCAAACCTCAATCCTCAATCCTCAATCTTCAATCCTCAATACTCAACTTTCAATCCTCAATCCTCAATCCTCAATCCTCAATCCTCATTCTTCAATCCTCAATTCCCAATCCTCAATCTTCAATCCTCAATCCTCAATCCTCAATCCGCAATCCTCAATCCTCAATCTTCAATCCTCAATACTCACCTTTCAATCCTCAATCCTCAATCCTCAATCCTCAATCCTCATTCTTCAATCCTCAATTCCCAATCCTCAATCTTCAATCCTCAATCCTCAATCCTCAATCCTCAATCCTCAATCCTCAATCTTCAATCCTCAATACTCACCTTTCAATCCTCAATCCTCAATCCTCAATCCTAAATCCTCAATCATCAATCCTCAATCCTCAATACTCAATCTTCAATACTCAATCCTCAATCCTCAATCCTGTATCCTCAATACTAAATCATCAATCCTCAATTCTCAGTACTCAATAGAACATCCTGAATTCTCAGGATTCAATACTCAAACATCAAACCTCAAACCTCAGCCATCATCCTCAATCCTCAGTCCTTAATCCTCAATCCTCAACCCTCAATCCTCAATCTTCAATCCTCAATACTCAATCTTCAATCCTCAATCCTCAATTCTCGATCGTCAATACTCAATCCTCAATCGTCAATCCTCAATCCCCAATCCTCAATCTTCAATCCTCAATCCTCAATCCACAACCCTCAATCCTCAACCTTCAATCCTCAATACTCAATCTTCAATCGTGAATCCTCAGTCCTCAAAACTCAATTCTGAATCCTCAATCCTGAGTTCTCAATCTTCAGCCCTCAGTCCTCAACAATCAGCTGTCAATCCTCAATCCTCAGAATAATATTCCCAATTCACAGTTTTCAATACTCAATACTCAATCTGCAATCTTCAAATCTCTGCCCACAATCATCAATACCCATCACTCAACCCTCAACACTCAGTCCTCAATGTTCAATCCTCAATCCTCAATTCTGAATCCTCGATCCTCAATACTGAATCTTCAATCCTCAATCCTCAATCCTCTATCCTCAATCCTCAATCCTGAATATTCAATCCTCAGTCCCCAATCCTCAATCCTCAATCCTCAATCCTCAATCCTCAATCCTCATTTCTCAATCCTCAATCCTCAGTCCTCAGACCTCAAACCTCAATCCTCAACCCTAAGCCCTCATCGTCAATCCTCAAACCTCAATCCTCAATCCTCAATCCTCAATCGTCAATCCCCAATCATCAATCCTCAATCCTCAATACTCATTCTTCAATCCTCAATACCCAATCCTCTATCTTCAATCCTTAATCCTCAATCCTCAATTCTCAATCCTCAGTCCTCAGTCCTCAGTCCTAAAACCTCAACCCTCCACCATCAGCCCTCATCCTCAATCCTCAATCCTCATTCCTCAATCCTCAACCTTCAATCCTCAATTCTCAATCATCAATCCTCAATCCTCAATCCTCATTCTTCAATCCTCAATACCCAATCCGCAATCTTCAATCCTCAATCCTCAATCCCCAATTCTCAATACTCAATCGTCAATCCTCAGACCTCAAACATTAATACTCAAACCTCAGTCCTCGTCCTCAATCCACAACCCTCAATCCTCAATCCTCAATCATCAATCATCAATATTCAGTCTTCAATCCTCAATCCTCAATCCTCAATCCTCAATCCTCATTCCTCAAACCTCAATCCTCAACCCTCAGTCCTTATCCTCAATTCTCAATTCTCAATCCTCAATCCTCAATCCTCAATCTTCAATCCTCAGTAATCAATATTCAATCCTAGATCCTCAATCTCCAATCCTCAATCCTTAATCCTCAATCTTCAATCCTCAATCCCCAGTCCTCAGTCTTCAATCCTCAATGCTCCATCCTCCATCCTCTATCCTCAGTCCTCAGTCCTCAACCCTCAGTCCTCAAACCTCAATCCTCAACCGTCAGTCCTCGTCCTCAACCCTCAACTCTCAATACTTAATCCTCAACCTTCAATCATCAATACTCAATCTTCAATCCTCAATACTCAATCTTCAATCCCCAATCATCAATCCTCAATCCTCG
Source organism: Calliopsis andreniformis (assembly GCF_051401765.1). Taxonomy (NCBI): domain Eukaryota; kingdom Metazoa; phylum Arthropoda; class Insecta; order Hymenoptera; family Andrenidae; genus Calliopsis; species Calliopsis andreniformis. Next base: position 358,411 of record NW_027480515.1, on the reverse strand, counting down.
ATCCTCATTCTTCAATCCTCAATACCCAATCCTCAATCTTCAATCCTTAATCCTCAATCCTCAATTCTCAATCCTCAGTCCTCAGTCCTCAGTCCTAAAACCTCAACCCTCAACCATCAGCCCTCATCCTCAATCCACAATCCTCATTCCTCAATCCTCAACCTTCAATCCTCAATTCTCAATCTTCAATCCCCAATCCTCAATCCTCATCCTCAATCCTCAATCCTCAGTCATCAATTCTCAATCTTCCTTACTCAATCCTCAATCCTCATTCCTCAAACCTCAATCCTCAAACCTCAGTCCTCATCCTCAATTCTCAATCCTCAATCCTCAATCCTCAAGCCACAATCCTCAACCGTCAGTCCTCGTCCTCAATCCTCAACCCTCAATCCTCAATCCTCAATCTTCAATCATCAATACTCAACCTTCAATCCTCAATCCTCAATCCTCAATCCTCATTCCTCGGACCTCAAACCTCAATCCTCAATCATTAATCCTCAATCGTCAATCCTCAATCCCCAGTCCTCAATCTTCAATCCTCAATGCTCAATCCTCAATCCTCAATCCTCAGTCCTCAATCCTCTATCCTCAATCCTCAATCCTCAATCTTCAATCCTCAATACTCAACCTTCAACCCTCAATCCTCAATTCTCAATCGTCAATACTCAATCCTCAATCGTCAGTCCTCAATCCCCAATCCTCAATCTTCAATCCTCAATACTCAGTCGTCAATCCTCAATCCTCAATCCTCAATCCTCAACCCTCAGTCCTCAAACCTCAATCCTGAATCCTCAATCCTGAATCCTCAATCTTCAGCACTCAGTCCTCAACAATCAGTTGTCAATTCTCAATCCTCAATAGAATATCATCAATTCACAGTTTTCAGTACTCAATACTCAATCTGCAATCTTTAAACCTCTATCCACAAACATCAATTCTCATCACACAACCCTCGACACTCAGTCCTCAATGTTCAATCCTCTATCTTCAATGCACAATCCTCAATCGTCAATCTTCAATCCTCAATACTCAATCTTCAATCCTCAATCCTCAATCCTCAATCCTCAATCCTCATTCGTCAATCCTAAATACCCAATGCTCAATCTTCAATCCTCAATCCTCAATCCTCAATTCTCAATCCTCAATCCTCAGTCCTCAGTGCTTAAACCTCAATCCTCAACCCTCAGCCCTCATCCTCAATCCTCAATCCTCAATCCTCAATCCTCAATCCTCAATCTTCAATCCTCAATACTCAATCTTTAATCCTCAATCCTCAACCCTCAATCTTCAATCCTCAGCCCTCAATACTCAATCCTCAATCCTCAATCCGCAATCCTCAATTCTCAATCCTCAATCCTCAATAATCAATCTTCAATCCTCAATCCTCAGTCCTCAAACCTCAATTCTGAATCCTCAATCCTGAAGCCTCAATCTTCAGCCCTCAGTCCTCAACAGTCAGTTGACAATCCTCAATCCTCAATAGAGTATCCTCAGTTCACAGTTTTCAATACTCAATACTCAATCTGCAATCTTCAAACCTCTATCCACAAACATCAATTCTCATCACTCAACCCTCAACACACAGTCCTCAATGTTCAATCCTCAATCCTCAATCCACAATCCTCAATCGTCAATTTTCAATCCTCAATCTCGAGTCCTCAATCTTCAATCGTCAGTGCTCAATCCTCAATCCTCAATCCTCAGTCATCAATCCTCAATCCTCAATCCTCAAACCTCAATCCTCAACCGTCAGTCCTCGTCCTCAATCCACAACACTCAATCCTCAATACTCAATCTTCAATCATCAATACTCAATATTCAATCCTCAATCTTCAATCCTCAATCCTCAATCCTCAATCCTCAATCCTCAATATTGAACACACAACCCTCAACCACCAATCCTCAATACTCAACCATCAATCCTCAATTCTCAATACTCAATAGAGTATCCTGAATTCTCATGGTTCAATTCTCAATCCACAATATTCAATAATCAAATCTCAATCCTCAAACATCAATTCTCAACACTCAATCCTCAACACTCAGTCCTCTGTCTTCAATCCTCCATCCTCAACCCACAATCCTCAAGCGTCAATCCTCAATCCTCAATCCTCAACACTCAATGCTCAGTCCTCAAACCTCAATCCCGAATCCTCAATCCTGAATCCTCAATCTTTAGCCCTCAGTCCTCAACAATCAATTGTCAATCCTCAATCCTCATTAGAATATCCTCAATTCACAGTATTCAAAACTCAATCCCCATTCTTCAATCTTCAAATCTCAATCCACAAACATCAATTCCCATCACTCAAACCTCAACACTAAGTCCTCAATCTTCAATCCTCAACCCTCAATCCTCAACCTTCAATCCTCAATACTCAATCTTCAATCCTCAATCCTCAATTCCGATTCCTAAATACTCAGTCCTCAATCGTCAATCCTCAATCCCCAATCCTCAACCTTCAATCCTCAATCCTCAATCCTCAATCCTCAATCCTCAATCTTCAATCCTCAATTCTCAATACTCAGTAGAATATCCTGAATTCTCGGTTTTCAATACTCAATCCTCAATCATCAATCTTCAAATCTCCATCCACAAACATCAATTCTCATCTCTCAACCCTCAACACACAGTCCTCAATCTTCAATCCTCAATCCTCAATCCTCAATCTTCAATCCTCAATACTCAACCTTCAATCCTCAATCCTCAATTCTCGATCCTCAATCCTCAATACTCAATCGTCAATGCCCAATCCCCAATCCTCAACCTTCAATCCTCAATCTTCAATCCTCAATCCTCAATCCTCAATCTTCAATCCTCAATACTCAACCATCAATCCTCAATCCTCAACCCTCAGCCCTCATCCTCAATCCTCAATCCTTATTCCTCAGTCCTCCACATTCAATCCTCAATACTCAATTATCAATCCTCAATCCTCAATCCTCTTTCTTCAATCCTAAATCCTCAATCATCAATCCTCAATCTTCAATACTCAATCCTCAATCCTCAATCCTGAATCCTCAATACTAAACCATCAATCCTCAATTCTCAATACTCAATAGAACATCCTGAATTCTCAGGATTCAATACTCAAACCTCAAACCTCAAACCTCAGCCATCATCCTCAATCCTCAATCCTCAATTGTCAATCCTCAACCTTCAATCCTCAACCTTCAACCCTCAATCCTCAATCCTCAATCGTCAATCCGCAATCCTCAATCCTCAGTCATCAATCCTCAACCTTCAATACTCAACCCTCAATCATCAATCATCAATCCTCAATCCTCTATCCTCATTCCTCAAACCACAATCCTCAACCGTCAGTCCTCGTCCTCAATCCTCAACCCTCAATCCTCAGTCCTCAATCTTCAATCATCAATACTCAATCTTCAATCCTCAATCTTCAATCCTCAATCCCCAGTCCTCAATCTTCAATCCTCAATACTCATTCTTCAATCCTCAATACCCAATCCTCTATCTTCAATCCTTAATCCTCAATCCTCAATTCTCAATCCTCAGTCCTCAGTCCTCAGTCCTAAAACCTCAACCCTCCACCATCAGCCCTCATCCTCAATCCTCAATCCTCATTCCTCAATCCTCAACCTTCAATCCTCAATTCTCAATCGTTAATCCTCAATCCTCAAACCTCATCCTCAATCCTCAATCCTCAATCATCAATCCTCATTCTTCAATACTCAATCATCAATCCTCAATCCTCAATCCTCAATACTCAACCATCAATCCTCAATTCTCAATACTCAATAGAATATCCTGAATTCTCAGGATTCAATTCTCAAACCTCAAACCTCAAACCTCAGCCCTCATCCTCAATCCTCAATACTCAATCCTCAATCCTCAACTCTCAATCCTCAACACTCAATCTTCAATCCTCAATCCTCCATCCTCAATCCTCAATCCTCAATCCTGAATCTTCAATCCTCAGTCCCCAATCCTTAATCCTCAATCCTCAATCCTCATTCTTCAATCGTCAATCCTCAATCCTCAATCTTCAATCCTCAATACTCAATCTTCAGTCCTCAATCCTCAATCCTCAATTCTCAGTCCTCAATCCTCAGTCCTCAGTCCTCAAACCTCAATCCTCAACCCTCTGCCCTCATCCTCAATCCTCATTCCTTATTCCTGAGTCCTCAACCATCAATCCTAAATACTCAATTTTCAATCCTCTATCCTCAATACTCAATCCTCAATCCTAAATCCTCAATCATCAATCCTCAACCTTCAATACTCAATCCTCAATCCTCAATCCTGAATCCTCAATAATAAAGCATCAATACTCAATTCTCAATACTCAAAAGAACATCCTGAATTCTCAGGATTCAATACGCAAACCACAAACCTCAAACATCAGCCATCATCCTCAATCCTCAATCCTCAATCGTCAATCCTCAACCTTCAATCCTCAACACTCAACCTTCAACCCTCAATCCTCAATCCTCAATCGTCAATCCGCAATCCTCAATCCTCAGTCATCAATCCTCAACCTTCAATACTCAATCCTCAATCCTCAATCCTCAATCCCCAATCCTCAATCCTCATTCCTCAAACCTCAATCCTCAAACCTCAGTCCTCATCCTCAATTCTCAATCCTCAATCCTCAATCCTCAAGCCACAATCCTCAACCGTCAGTCCTCGTCCTCAATCCTCAACCCTCAATCCTCAATCCTCAATCTTCAATCATCAATACTCATCCTTCAATCCTCAATCCTCAATCCTCAATCCTCATTCCTCGGACCTCAAACCTCAATCCTCAATCATTAATCCTCAATCGTCAATCCTCAATCCCCAGTCCTCAATCTTCAATCCTCAATGCTCAATCCTCAATCCTCAATCCTCAGTCCTCAATCCTCTATCCTCAATCCTCAATCCTCAATCTTCAATCCTCAATACTCAACCTTCAACCCTCAATCCTCAATCGTCAATACTCAATCCTCAATCGTCAGTCCTCAATCCCCAATCCTCAATCTTCAATCCTCAATGCTCAATCCTCAATCCTCAATCCTCAGTCCTCAATCCTCAATCCTCAATCCCCAATCCTCAATATTCAATCCTCAATCCTCAATCCTCAATCCTCAATACTCAATCCTCAATCTTCAATCCTCAATCCTCAATCCTCAATCCTCAATCCTCAACCCTCAATCCTCAATCTTCAATCCTCAGTACTCAATCTTCAATCCTCAATACTCATTCCTCAATCCTCAATCTTCAATCCTCAATACTCAATCTTCAATCCTCAATCCGCAATCATCAATCCTCAATCCTCAATCCTCAGTCATCAATCCTCAAACCTCAGACCTCATCCTCAATTCTCAATCCTCAACCCTCAATCCGCAAACCACAATCCTCTACTGTCGGTCCTCGTCCTCAATCATCAACCCTCGATCCTCAATCCTCAATCTTCAATCATCAATACTCAATCTTCAATCCTCAATCCTCAATCCTCATTCCTCAAACCTCAATCCTCAACCCTCAGTCCTTATCCTCAATTCTCAATTCTCAATCCTCAATCCTCAATCCTCAATCTTCAATCCTCAATAATCAATTTTCAATCCTAGATCCTCAATCCCCAATCCTCAATCCTTAATCCCCAGTCTTCCATCCTCAATACTCAATCTTCAATCCTCAGTCCTCTGTCCTCAATCCTCAATTCTGAATTCTCAATCCTGAATCCTCAATCTTCAGCCATCAGTCCTCAACAATCAGTTGTCAATTCTCAATCCTCAATAGAATATCATCAATTCACAGTTTTCAATACTCAATGCTCAATCTGCAATCTTCAAATATCTATCCACAAACATCAATTCTCATCACTCAACCCTCAACACTCAGTCCTCAATGTTCAATCCTCAATCCTCAATTCTCAATCTTCAATCCTCAATACTAAATCTTCAATCCTCAATCCTCAATCCTCAATCCTCAATCCTGAATCTTCAATCCTCAGTCCCCAATCCTCAATCCTCAATCCTCATTCCTCATTCTTCAATCCTCAATACCCAATCCTCAATCTTCAATCCTCAATCCTCAATCCTCAATTCTCAATTCTCAATCCTCAATCCTCAGTCCTCAGACCTCAAACCTCAATCTTCAACCCTCAGCCCTCATCGTCAATCCTCAAACCTCAATCCTCAATCCTCAATCGTCAATCCTCAATATTCAATCCTCAATACTCAATTTTCAATACTCAATCCGCCATCATCAATCATCAATCCTCAATCCTCAGTCATCAATCCTCAATCTTCAATACTCAATCGTCAATCCTCAGTCCTCAATTCTCAATCCTCAATCCTCGTACCTCAAACCTCAATCCTCAACCCTCAGTCCTCATCCTCAATTCTCAATTCTCAATCCTCAATCCTCAACACTCAATCTTCAATCCTCAATACTCAATCTTCAATCCTCAATCCTCAATCATCAATCCTCAATATTCAATCCTCAATACTCAATTTTCAATACTCAATCCGCCATCATCAATCATCAATCCTCAATCCTCAGTCATCAATCCTCAATCTTCAATACTCAATCGTCAATCCTCAGTCCTCAATTCTCAATCCTCAATCCTCAGACCCCAAACCTCAATCCTCAACCCTCAGCCCTCATCGTCAATCCTCAAACCTCAATCCTCAAGCCTCAATCGTCAATCCTCAACATTCAATCCTCAATACTCAATCTTCAATCCTCAATCCTCAATCCTGAATCTTCAATCCTCAGTCCCCAATCCTCAATCCTCAATCCTCAATCCTCATTCTTCGATCCTCAATAACCAATCCTCAATCTTCAATCCTCAATCCTCAATACTCAATTCTCAATCCTCAATCCTCAGTCCTCAGACCTCAAACCTCAATCCTCAGCCCTCAGCCCTCATCGTCAATCCTCAAACCTCTATCCTCAATCCTCAATCGTCAATTCTCAATCCTCAATCTTCAATCCTCAATACTCAATCTTCAGTACTCAATCCTCAATCCTCAATTATGAATCCTCAATACTCAACCATCAACCCTCAATTCTCAATACTCAATAGAATACCCTGAATTCTCAGGGTTCAATACACAAACCTCAAACCTCAAACCTCAGACCTCATCCTCAATCCTCAATACTCAATCCTCAATCCTCAACCCTCAATCCTCAACACTCAATCTTCAATCCTCAATAATCAATACTCACCTTTCAATCCTCAATCCTCAATCCTCAATCCTCAATCCTCATTCTTCAATCCTCAATTCCCAATCCTCAATCTTCAATCCTCAATCCTCAATCCTCAATCCTCAATCCTCAATCCTCAATCTTCAATCCTCAATACTCACCTTTCAATCCTCAATCCTCAATCCTCAATCCTAAATCCTCAATCATCAATCCTCAATCCTCAATACTCAATCTTCAATACTCAATCCTCAATCCTCAATCCTGTATCCTCAATACTAAATCATCAATCCTCAATTCTCAGTACTCAATAGAACATCCTGAATTCTCAGGATTCAATACTCAAACATCAAACCTCAAACCTCAGCCATCATCCTCAATCCTCAGTCCTTAATCCTCAATCCTCAACCCTCAATCCTCAATCTTCAATCCTCAATACTCAATCTTCAATCCTCAATCCTCAATTCTCGATCGTCAATACTCAATCCTCAATCGTCAATCCTCAATCCCCAATCCTCAATCTTCAATCCTCAATCCTCAATCCACAACCCTCAATCCTCAACCTTCAATCCTCAATACTCAATCTTCAATCGTGAATCCTCAGTCCTCAAAACTCAATTCTGAATCCTCAATCCTCAATACTGAATCTTCAATCCTCAATCCTCAATCCTCTATCCTCAATCCTCAATCCTGAATATTCAATCCTCAGTCCCCAATCCTCAATCCTCAATCCTCAATCCTCAATCCTCAATCCTCAATTCTCAATCCTCAATCCTCAGTCCTCAGACCTCAAACCTCAATCCTCAACCCTAAGCCCTCATCGTCAATCCTCAAACCTCAATCCTCAATCCTCAATCCTCAATCGTCAATCCCCAATCATCAATCCTCAATCCTCAATACTCATTCTTCAATCCTCAATACCCAATCCTCTATCTTCAATCCTTAATCCTCAATCCTCAATTCTCAATCCTCAGTCCTCAGTCCTCAGTCCTAAAACCTCAACCCTCCACCATCAGCCCTCATCCTCAATCCTCAATCCTCATTCCTCAATCCTCAACCTTCAATCCTCAATTCTCAATCATCAATCCTCAATCCTCAATCCTCATTCTTCAATCCTCAATACCCAATCCGCAATCTTCAATCCTCAATCCTCAATCCCCAATTCTCAATACTCAATCCTCAATCCTCAGACCTCAAACATCAATACTCAAACCTCAGTCCTCGTCCTCAATCCACAACCCTCAATCCTCAATCCTCAATCATCAATCATCAATATTCAGTCTTCAATCCTCAATCCTCAATCCTCAATCCTCAATCCTCATTCCTCAAACCTCAATCCTCAACCCTCAGTCCTTATCCTCAATTCTCAATTCTCAATCCTCAATCCTCAATCCTCAATCTTCAATCCTCAGTAATCAATATTCAATCCTAGATCCTCAATCTCCAATCCTCAATCCTTAATCCTCAATCTTCAATCCTCAATCCCCAGTCCTCAGTCTTCAATCCTCAATGCTCCATCCTCCATCCTCTATCCTCAGTCCTCAGTCCTCAACCGTCAGTCCTCAAACCTCAATCCTCAACCGTCAGTCCTCGTCCTCAACCCTCAACTCTCAATACTTAATCCTCAATCTTCAATCATCAATACTCAATCTTCAATCCTCAATACTCAATCTTCAATCCCCAATCATCAATCCTCAATCCTCGATCCTCATTCTTCAGTCCTCAATACCCAATCCTCAATCTTCAATCCTTAATCCTCAATCCTCAATTCTCAATCCTCAGTCCTCAGTCCTCAGTCCTAAAACCTCAACCCTCAACCATCAGCCCTCATCCTCAATCCACAATCCTCATTCCTCAATCCTCAACCTTCAATCCTCAATTCTCAATGTTCAATCCCCAATCCTCAATCCTCATCCTCAATCCTCAATCCTCAGTCATCAATCCTCAATCTTCCTTACTCAATCCTCAATCCTCAATCCTCAATCCTCAATACTCAACCATCAACCCTCAATTCTCAATACTCAACAGAATATCCTGAATTCTCAGGATTCAATACTCAAACCTCAAACCTCAAACCTCAGCCCTCATCCTCAATCCTCAATACTCAATCCTCAATCCTCAACCCTCAATCCTCAATACTCAATCCTCAATCCTCATTCTTCAATCCTCAATAACCAATACTCAATCTTCAATCCTCAATGCTCAATCCTGAATTCTCAATCAGCAATCCCCAATCCTCAGACCTCAAACATCAATACTCAACCCTGAGTCCTCGTCGTCAGTCCACAGCCCTCAATCCTCAATCCTCAATCTTCAATCCTCAATACTCAATTTTCAATCCTCAATCCTCAATCCTCAATCCTCAATCCTCAATCTTCATTCCTCAATACCCAATCCTCAATGTTCAATCCGCAATACCCAATCTTCAATACTCAGTCGTCAATCCTCAATCCTCAATCCTCAATCCTCAACCCTCAGTCCTCAAACCTCAATCCTGAATCCTCAATCCTGAATCCTCAATCTTCAGCACTCAGTCCTCAACAATCAGTTGTCAATTCTCAATCCTCAATAGAATATCATCAATTCACAGTTTTCAGTACTCAATACTCAATCTGCAATCTTTAAACCTCTATCCACAAACATCAATTCTCATCACACAACCCTCGACACTCAGTCCTCAATGTTCAATCCTCTATCTTCAATGCACAATCCTCAATCGTCAATCTTCAATCCTCAATACTCAATCTTCAATCCTCAATCCTCAATCCTCAATCCTCAATCCTCATTCGTCAATCCTAAATACCCAATGCTCAATCTTCAATCCTCAATCCTCAATCCTCAATTCTCAATCCTCAATCCTCAGTCCTCAGTGCTTAAACCTCAATCCTCAACCCTCAGCCCTCATCCTCAATCCTCAGTCCTCAATCCTCAATCCTCAATCCTCAATCTTCAATCCTCAATACTCAATCTTTAATCCTCAATCCTCAACCCTCAATCTTCAATCCTCAGCCCTCAATACTCAATCCTCAATCCTCAATCCGCAATCCTCAATTCTCAATCCTCAATCCTCAATAATCAATCTTCAATCCTCAATCCTCAGTCCTCAAACCTCAATTCTGAATCCTCAATCCTGAAGCCTCAATCTTCAGCCCTCAGTCCTCAACAGTCAGTTGACAATCCTCAATCCTCAATAGAGTATCCTCAGTTCACAGTTTTCAATACTCAATACTCAATCTGCAATCTTCAAACCTCTATCCACAAACATCAATTCTCATCACTCAACCCTCAACACACAGTCCTCAATGTTCAATCCTCAATCCTCAATCCACAATCCTCAATCGTCAATTTTCAATCCTCAATCTCCAGTCCTCAATCTTCAATCGTCAGTGCTCAATCCTCAATCCTCAATCCTCAGTCATCAATCCTCAATCCTCAATCCTCAAACCTCAATCCTCAACCGTCAGTCCTCGTCCTCAATCCACAACACTCAATCCTCAATACTCAATCTTCAATCATCAATACTCAATATTCAATCCTCAATCTTCAATCCTCAATCCTCAATCCTCAATCCTCAATCCTCAATATTCAACACACAACCCTCAACCACCAATCCTCAATACTCAACCATCAATCCTCAATTCTCAATACTCAATAGAGTATCCTGAATTCTCATGGTTCAATTCTCAATCCACAATATTCAATAATCAAATCTCAATCCTCAAACATCAATTCTCAACACTCAATCCTCAACACTCAGTCCTCTGTCTTCAATCCTCCATCCTCAACCCACAATCCTCAAGCGTCAATCCTCAATCCTCAATCCTCAACACTCAATGCTCAGTCCTCAAACCTCAATCCCGAATCCTCAATCCTGAATCCTCAATCTTTAGCCCTCAGTCCTCAACAATCAATTGTCAATCCTCAATCCTCATTAGAATATCCTCAATTCACAGTATTCAAAACTCAATCCCCATTCTTCAATCTTCAAATCTCAATCCACAAACATCAATTCCCATCACTCAAACCTCAACACTAAGTCCTCAATCTTCAATCCTCAACCCTCAATCCTCAACCTTCAATCCTCAATACTCAATATTCAATCCTCAATCCTCAATTCCGATTCCTAAATACTCAGTCCTCAATCGTCAATCCTCAATCCCCAATCCTCAACCTTCAATCCTCAATCCTCAATCCTCAATCCTCAATCCTCAATCTTCAATCCTCAATTCTCAATACTCAGTAGAATATCCTGAATTCTCGGTTTTCAATACTCAATCCTCAATTATCAATCTTCAAATCTCCATCCACAAACATCAATTCTCATCTCTCAACCCTCAACACACAGTCCTCAATCTTCAATCCTCAATCCTCAATCCTCAATCTTCAATCCTCAATACTCAACCTTCAATCCTCAATCCTCAATTCTCGATCCTCAATCCTCAATACTCAATCGTCAATCCCCAATCCCCAATCCTCAACCTTCAATCCTCAATCCTCAATCCTCAATCCTCAATCCTCAATTCTCAATCTTCAATCCCCAATACTCAATCTTCAAGCCTCAATCCTCAATCCTCAATCCTCAATCCTCAATCCTCATTCTTCAATCCTCAATACCCAATCCTCAATCTTCAATCCTCAATGCTCAATCCTCAATTCTCAATCAGCAATCCCCAATCCTCAGACCTCAAACATCAGTACTCAACCCTGAGTCCTCGTCGTCAGTCCACAACCCTCAACCCTCAATCCTCAATCTTCAACCCTCAATACTCAATCTTCAATCCTCAATCCTCAATCCTCAATCCTCAATCCTCAATCTTCATTCCTCAATACCCAATCCCCAATGTTCAATCCGCAATACCCAATCTTCAATGCTCAGTCGTCAATCCTCAATCCTCAATCATCAATCCTCAATCTTCAATACTCAATCCTCAATCCTCAATCCTCAATCCTCAATCCTCAATCCTCAATCCTCAATCTTCAATCCTCAATACTCAATCATCAATCCTCAATCCTCAATCCTCAATCCTCAACCCTCAATCGTCAGTCTTCAAACCTCAATACTCAATCTTCAATCCCCAATCCTCAACCCTCAATCCTCAATCCTCGTTCTTCAATCCTCAATACCCAATCCTCAATCTTCAACACTCTATCCTCAATCCTCAATTCTCAATCCTCAATCCTCAGTCCTCAGTACTCAAACCTCAATACTCAACCCTCAGCCCTCATCCTCAATCCTCAATCCTCAATCCTCAATCCTCAATCATCAATCCTCGATACTCAATCTTCAATCCTCAATCCTCAGTCCTCAAACCTCAATTCTGAATCCTCAATCCTGATTCCTCAATCTTCAGCCCTCAGTCCTCAACAATCAGTTGTCAACCCTGAATCCTCAATAGTATATCCTCAGTTCACAGTTTTCAATACTCATTACTCAATCTGCAATCTTCAAACCTGTATACACAAACATCAATTCTCATCACTCAGCCCTCAAGGCTCAGCCCTCAACGTTCAATCCTCAATCCTCAATCCAAAAGCCTCAATCGTCAATCTTCAATCCTCAATCCCCAGTCCTCAATCTTCAATCCTGAATGCTCAATCCTAAATCCTCAATCCCTAGTCCTAAATCCTCAATCCTCAATCCTCGAACCTCAATCCTCAACCGTCAGTCCTCTTCCTCAATCCTCAACACTCAATCCTCGATCCTCAATCTTCAATTATCAATACTCAATATTCAATCCTCAATCTTCAATCCTCAATCGTCAATCCTCAATCCCCAATATTCAACACACAACCCTCAACCACCAATCCTCAATACTCAACCGTCAATCCTCAATTCTCAATACTCAATAGAGTATCCTGAATTCTCATGGTTCAATACTCAATGCACAATATTCAATAATCAAATCTCAATCATCAAACATCAATTCTCAACACTCAATCCTCAACACTCAGTCCACTCTTTTCAATCCTCCATCCTCAACCCCCAATCCTCAAGCGTCAATCCTCGATCCTCAATCCTCAACCCTCAGTCGTCAGTCCTTAAGCCTCAATCCCGAATCCTCAATTCTGAATCCTCAATCTCTAGCCCTCAGTCCTCAACAATCAATTGTCAATCCCCAATCCTCAATAGAATATCCTCAATTCACAGTTTTCAATACTCAATCCCCATTCTTCGATCTTCAAATCTCAATCCACAAACATCAATTCCGATCACTCAACCCTCAACACTAAGTCCTCAATCTTCAATCCTCAACCCTCTATCCTCAACCTTCAATCCTCAACCCTCTATCCTCAACCTTCAATCCTCAATACTCAATCTTCAATCCTCAATCCTCAATCCTGAATCCTCAATACTCAATCCTCAATCGTCAATCCTCAATCCCCAATCCTCAATCTTCAATCCTCAATCCTCAATCCTCAATCCTCAGGCCTCAATCCTCAATCCTCAGCCCTCAATCCTCAATCTTCAATCCTCAATACTCAATCTTCAATCCTCAATCCTTAATTCTCGATCGTCAATACTCAATCCTCAATCGTCAATCCTCAATCCCCAATCCTCAATCTTCAATCCTCAATCCCCAATACCCAATCCTCAATCTTCAATCCTCAGTCCTCAATCCTCAATTCTCAATACTCAATCCTTAATAATCAATCTTCAATCCTCAATCCTCAGTCCTCAAACCTCAATTGTGAATCCTTAATCCTGAATCCTCAATCCTCAAACCTCAGTCCTCATCCTCAATTCTCAGTACTCAACCCTCAATCCTCAAACCACAATCCTCAACTGTCAGTCCTCGTCCTCAATCCTCAACCCTCAATACTCAATCCTCAATCTTCAATCATCAATACTCAATCTTCAATCCTCAATCCTCAATCCTCATTCCTCAAACCTCAATCCTCAACCCTCAGTCCTTATCCGCAATTCTCAATTCTCAATCCTCAGTCCTCAATCCTCAATCTTCAGTCCTCAATAATCAATTTCCAATCCTAGATCCTCAATCCCCAATCCTCAATCCTTAATCCTCAATTTTTCAATTCTCAATACTCAATCTTCAATCCTCAATACTCAATCTTCAATCCTCAATACTCAATCTTCAATCCTCAATTCTCGATCGTCAATACTCAATCCTCAATCGTCAATCCTCAATCCCCAATCCTCAATCTTCAATCCTCAATGCTCAATCCACAACCCTCAATCCTCAACCTTCAATCCTCAATACTCAATCTTCAATCCTCAATCCTCAATCCTCAATCCTCAATCCTCAATCCTCAATACTCAATCCTCAATCGTCAATCCTCAATCCCCAATCCTCAATCTTCAATCCTCAATCCCCAATCCTCAATCCTCAAACCTCAATCTTCAATCCACAGTACTCAATCTTCAATCCTTAATCATCAATCCTCAATCCTCAATCCTCAATAGAACATCCCGAATTCTCAGGATTCAATACTCAAACATCAAACCTCAAACCTCAGCCATCATCCTCAATCCTCAGTCCTTAATCCTCAATCCTCAACCCTCAATCCTCAATCTTCAATCCTCAATACTCAATCTTCAATCCTCAATCCTCAATTCTCGATCGTCAATACTCAATCCTCAATCGTCAATCCTCAATCCCCAATCCTCAATCTTCAATCCTCAATCGTCAATCCACAACCCTCAATCCTGAATCTTCAATCCTCAGTCCCCAATCCTCAATCCTCAATCCTCATTCCTCATTCTTCAATCCTCTATACCCAACCTCAATCTTCAATCCTCAATCCTCAATCCTCAATTCTCAATCCTCAATCCTCAGTCCTCAGACCTTAAACCTCAATCCTCAACCCTCAGCCCTCATCGTCAATCCTCAAACCTCAATCCTCAATCCTCAATCGTCAATCCTCAATATTCAATCCTCAATACTCAATTTTCAATACTCAATCCGCCATCATCAATCATCAATCCTCAATCCTCAGTCATCAATCCTCAATCTTCAATACTCAATCGTCAATCCTCAGTCCTCAATTCTCAATCCTCAATCCTCAGACCTCAAACCTCAATCCTCAACCCTCAGCCCTCATCGTCAATCCTCAAACCTCAATCCTCAAGCCTCAATCGTCAATCCTCAACATTCAATCCTCAATACTCAATCTTCAATCCTCAATACTCAATCTTCAATCCTCAATACTCAATCTTCAATCCTCAATTCTCGATCGTCAATACTCAATCCTCAATCGTCAATCCTCAATCCCCAATCCTCAATCTTCGATCCTCAATCCTCAATCCACAACCCTCAATCCTCAACCTTCAATCCTCAATACTCAATCTTCAATCCTCAATCCTCAATCCTCAATCCTCAATCCTCAATCCTCAATACTCAATCCTCAATCGTCAATCCTCAATCCCCACTCCTCAATCTTCAATCCTCAATCCCCAATCCTCAATCCTCAAACCTCAACCTTCAATCCACAGTACTCAATCTTCAATCCTTAATCATCAATCCTCAATCCTCAATCCTCAATAGAACATCCCGAATTCTCAGGATTCAATACTCAAACATCAAACCTCAAACCTCAGCCATCATCCTCAATCCTCAGTCCTTAATCCTCAATCCTCAATCCTCAGACCTCAAACATCAATACTCAACCCTCAGTCCTCGTCCTCAATCCACAACCCTCAATCCTCAATCCTCAATCATCAATCATCAATATTCAGTCTTCAATCCTCAATCCTCAATCCTCAATCCTCAATCCTCATTCCTCAAACCTCAATCCTCAACCCTCAGTCCTTATCCTCAATTCTCAATTCTCAATCCTCAATCCTCAATCCTCAATCTTCAATCCTCAGTAATCAATATTCAATCCTAGATCCTCAATCTCCAATCCTCAATCCTTAGTCCTCAATCTTCAATCCTCAATCCCCAGTCCTCAGTCTTCAATCCTCAATGCTCCATCCTCAATCCTCTATCCTCAGTCCTCAGTCCTCAACCCTCAGTCCTCAAACCTCAATCCTCAACCGTCAGTCCTCGTCCTCAACCCTCAACTCTCAATACTCAATCCTCAATCTTCAATCATCAATACTCAATCTTCAATCCTCAATACTCAATCTTCAATCCCCAATCATCAATCCTCAATCCTCGATCCTCATTCTTCAATTCTCAATACCCAATCCTCAATCTTCAATCCTTAATCCTCAATCCTCAATTCTCAATCCTCAGTCCTCAGTCCTCAGTCCTAAAACCTCAACCCTCAACCATCAGCCCTCATACTCAATCCTCAATCCTCATTCCTCAATCCTCAACCTTCAATCCTCAATTCTCAATCTTCAATCCTCAATCCTCAATCCTCATCCTCAATCCTCAATCCTCAGTCATCAATCCTCAATCTTCCTTACTCAGTCCTCAATCCTCAATCCTCAATCCTGAATACTCAACCATCAACCCTCAATTCTCAATACTCAACAGAATATCCTGAATTCTCAGGATTCAATACTCAAACCTCAATCCTCAAACCTCAGCCCTCATCCTCAATCCTCAATACTCAATCCTCAATCCTCAACCCTCAATCCTCAACACTCAATCTTCAATCCTCAATCCCCAATCCTCAATCCTCAATCCTCAATCCTCAGTCAACAATCCTCAACCTTCAATACTCGATTCTCAATCCTCAATCCTCAATCCTCAATCCTCAATCCTCAATCCTCATTCCTCAAACATCAATCCTGAAACCTCAGTCCTCATTCTCAATTCTCAATTCTCAATCCTCAATCCTCAATCCTCAACCCTCTATCTTCAATCCTAAATAATCAATCTCCAATACTAGATCCTGAATCCCCAATCCTCAATCCTCAATACCCAATCCTAAATCTTCAATCCTCAATCCTCAATTATCAATTCTCAATCCTCAATCCTCAATCCTCTGTCCTCAAACCTCAATCCTCAACCCTCTGTCCTCATACTCAAACCTCAACCCTCAATAATCAATCCGCAATCTTCACTCATCAGTACTCAATCTTCAATCCTCGATCCTCAATACTCAATCCTCAATCCTCAATACTCAATCCTCAGTCCTCAGTCCTCAATCTTCAATACTCAATCCGCCAATCCTCAATATTCAACACACAACCCTCAACCGTCAATCCTCAATACTCAACCATCAATCCAAAATTCTCAATACTCAATAGAATATCCTGAATTCTCAGTTTTCAATACTCAATCCTCAATCTTCAATCTTCAAATCTCCATTCACAAACATCAATTCTCATCACTCAACCCTCAACACTCATTCCCCAATCGTCAATCTTCAATCCTCAATCCTCAATTGTCAATCCTCAATCCTCAATCCTCAATCCTCAATATTCAATCCTCAATACTCAATCTTCAATCCTCAATACTCAATCCTCAATCCTCAATATTCAATCCTCAGTACTCAATCTTCAGTCCTCAATCCGCAATCATCAATCCTCAATCCTCAGTTCTCAATTATCAATCCTCAATCCTCAATCCTCAATCTTCAATCCTCAGTAATCAATATTCAATCCTAGATCCTCAATCTCCAATCCTCAATCCTTAATCCTCAATCTTCAATCCTCAATCCCCAGTCCTCAGTCTTCAATCCTCAATGCTCCATCCTCAATCCTCTATCCTCAGTCCTCAGTCCTCAACCCTCAGTCCTCAAACCTCAATCCTCAACCGTCAGTCCTCGTCCTCAACCCTCAACTCTCAATACTCAATCCTCAATCT
Source organism: Calliopsis andreniformis (assembly GCF_051401765.1). Lineage (NCBI taxonomy): Eukaryota > Metazoa > Arthropoda > Insecta > Hymenoptera > Andrenidae > Calliopsis > Calliopsis andreniformis. The sequence continues at coordinate 340,534 of NW_027480515.1, read as the reverse complement.
TCAATCATCAATACTCAATCTTCAATCCTCAATACTCAATCTTCAATCCCCAATCATCAATCCTCAATCCTCGATCCTCATTCTTCAATCCTCAATACCCAATCCTCAATCTTCAATCCTTAATCCTCAATCCTCAATTCTCAATCCTCAGTCCTCAGTCCTCAGACCTAAAACCTCAACCCTCAACCATCAGCCCTCATCCTCAATCCTCAATCCTCATTCCTCAATCCTCAACCATCAATCCTCAATTCTCAATCTTCAATCCTCAACCCTCAGTCCTTATCCTCAATTCTCAATTCTCAATCCTCAAGCCTCAATCCTCAATTTTCAATCCTCAGTAATCAATTTTCAATCCTAGATCCTCAATCCCCAATCCTCAATCCTTAATCCTCAATCTTCAATCCTCAATACTCAATCTTCAATCCTCAGTCCTCAGTCCTCAATCCTCAATTCTGAATTCACAATCCTGAATCCTCAATCTTCAGCCCTCAGTCCTCAACAATCAGCTGTCAATTCTCAATCCTCAATAGCATATCATCAATTCACAGTTTTCAATACTCATTGCTCAATCTGCAATCTTCAAATATCTACCCACAAACATCAATTCTCATCACACAACCCTCAACATTCAGTCCACAATCCTCAATCTTCAATCCTCAATCCTCAATCCTCAAACCTCAATCGACAATCTTCAACCATCAATACTCTATCATCAGTCCTCAATTCTCAATCCTCAACCCTCAATCCTCATTCCTCAATCTTCAATCCTCAATACTCAATCTTCAATCCTCAATCCTCAATCCTCAATCCTCAATCCTCATTCTTCAATCCTCAATACCCAATCCTCAATCTTCAATCCTCAAACCTCAATAACCCGTTCTCAATCCTCAATCCTCAGTCGTCAGTCCTCAAACCACAATCCTCAACCCTCAGCCCTCATCCTCAATCCTCAATCCTTACTCCTCAGTCCTCAACCATCAATCCTCAATACTCAATTTTCAATCCTCAATCCTCAATCCTCAATCCTCAATCCTCAATGCTAAATCCTCAATCATCAATACTCAATCTTCAATACTCAATCCTCAATCCTCAATCCTGAATCCTCAATACTAAAGCATCAATACTCAATTCTCAGTACTCAAAAGAACATCCTGAATTCTCAGGATCCAATACTCAAACCTCAAACCTCAAACCTCAGCCGTCATCCTCAATCCTCAATCCTCAATCATCAGTCCTCAACCTTCAATCCTCAACACTCAGCCTTCAACCCTCAATCCTCAATCCTCAATCCTCAATCCTCAATCCTCAATCTTCAATCCTCAATACTCAATCTTCAATCCTCAATACTCAATCCTCAATCCTCAATATTCAATCCCCAATACTCAATCTTCAGTCCTCAATCCGCAATCATCAATCTTCAATCCTCAATCCTCAGTCATCAATCCTCAAACTTCAGTCCTCATCCTCAATTCTCAATCCTCAACCCTCAATCCTCAAACCACAATCTTCAACTGTCAGTCCTCGTCCTCAATCCTCAACCCTCAGTCCTCAATCCTCAATTTTCAATCATCAATACTCAATCTTCAATCCTCAACACTCAATCCTCAATCCTCAATCCTCAATCTTCAACCATCAATGCTCATTCATCAGTCCTCAATTCTCAATCCTCAATCCTCAATCCTCAATACTCAATCGTCAGTCTTCAATCCTCAATACTCAATATTCAATCCACAATCCTGGATCCTCAATCCTCAATCCTCATTCTTCAATCCTCAATACCCAATCCTCAACCTTCAGTACTCAATCCTCAATCCTCAATTCTCAACACTCAATCCTCAGACCTCAGTCCTCAAACCTCAATCCTCAACCCTCAGCCCTCATCCTCAATCCTCAATCCTCAACCTCAATCCTCAATCTTCAATCCTCAATACCCAATCCTAAATCTTCAATCCTCAATCCTCAATTATCAATTCTCAATCCTCAGTCCTCAATCCTCTGTCCTCAAACATCAATCCTCAACCCTCAGTCCTCGTCCTCAAACCTCAACCCTCAATAATCATTCCGCAATCTTCACTCATCAATACTCAATCTTCAATCCTCAATCCTCAATACTCAATCCTCAATCCTCAGTCCTCATTCTTCAAAACTCATTCCGTCAATCCTCAATATTCAACACACAACCCTCAGCCATCAATCCAAAATTCTCAATACTCAATAGAAGATCCTGAATTCTCAGTTTTCAATACTCAATCCTCAATCTTCAATCTTCAAATCTCCATTCACAAACATCAATTCTCATCACTCAGCCCTCAACACTCATTTCCCAATCGTCAATCTTCAATACTCAATCCTCAATCCTCAATCTTCAATCCTCAATACTCAGTCTTCAATCCTCAGTCCTCAATTCTCAATCCTCAATCTTCAATCCTCTATACCGAATCCTCAATCCTCAATCCCCATTCTTCAATCCTCAATACCCAATCCTCAATCTTCGATCCTCAATCCTCAATCCTCGATTCTCAATCCTAAATCCTCAACCCTCAATCCTCAACACTCAATCGTCAGTCTTCAATCCTCAATACTCAATCTTCTATCCTCAATTCTTAATACTCAATCCTCAATCCTCATTCTTCAATCCTCAACACCCAATCCTCAATCTTCAATCCTCAATCCTCAATCCTTAATTCTCAACCCTCAATCCTCAGTCCTCAGTCCTCAAACCTCAATCCTCAACCTTCAGCCCTCATCCTGGATCCTCAAACCTAAATCTTCAATCCTCAATCCACAATCCTCATGCCTCAATCCTCAATCCTCAATCATCAGTCCTCAAACCTCAATCCTGAATCCTCAACCCTCAGTCCTCAACCTTCAGACTTCAGACCTCAACAATCAGTTGTCAATCCTCAATCCTCAATAGAATATCATCAATTCACAGTTTTCAATACTAAATTCTCGGTCTGCAATCTTCGAATCTCTATCCACAAACATCAATCCTCATCACTCAACCCTCAACACTCAGTCACCAATTCTCAATCTTCAATCCTCTATCCTCTATCCTCAATCCTCAATCCTCAATCCTCAATCCTCAATCCTCAACCCTCAATCATCAATCCTCAATCCTCAATCTTCAATCCTCAATTCTCAATCTTCAATCCTCAATACTCAATCCTCAATCCTCAATATTCAATCCTCAATACTCAATCTTCAGTCCTCAATCCGCAATCATCAATCCTCAATCCTCAATCCTCAGTCATCAATCCTCAAACTTCAGTCCTCATCCTCAATTCTCAATCTTCAACCCTCAATCCTCAAACCACAATCCTCAACTGTCAGTCCTCGTCCTCAATCCTCAATCCTCATTATTCAATCCTCAATACCCAATCCTCAACCTTCAATACTCAATCCTCAATCCTCAATTCTCAATACTTAATCCTCAGACCTCAGTCCTCAAACCTCAATCCTCAACCCTCAGCCCTCATCCTCAATCCTCAATCCTCAACCTCAATCCTCAATCTTCAATCCTCAATACTCAATCTTCAATCCTCAATCCTCAGTCCTCAAACCTCAATTCTGAACCCTCAATCCTGAATCCTCAATCTTCAGCCCTCAGTCCTCAACAATCAGTTGTCAATCCTCAATCCTCAGTATAATATTCTCAATTCACAGTTTTCAATACTCAATACTCAATCTGCAATCTTCAAATCTCTATCCACAGTCATCAATTCTCATCACTCAACCCTCAACACTCAGTCCTCAATGTTCAATCCTCAATCCCCAATTCTCAATCCTCGATCCTCAATGCTGAATCTTCAATCCTCAATCCTCAATCCTCAATCCTCAATCCTCAATCCTGAATATTCAATCCTCAGTCCCCAATCCTCAATCCTCAATCCTCAATCCTCATTCTTCAATCCTCAATACCCAATCCTCAATCTTCAATCCTCAATCCTCAATCCACAATCCTCAACTATCAATCCTCAATCCTCAGACCTCAGACATCAAACCTCAATCCTCAACCCTCAGCCCTCATCGTCAATCCTCAAACCTCAATCCTCAAACCTCAATCGTCAATCCTCAATCCTCAATCATCAATCCACAATACTCAACCTTCAATCCTGAATCCTCAATCATCAATCCTCAATATTCAATCCTGAATACTCAACTTTAAATACTCAATCCGCAATCATCAATCCTCAATCCTGAATCCTCAGTCATCAAGCCTCAATCTTCAATACTCAATCGTCAATCCTCAGACCTCAATCCTCAAACCTCAACCCTCGTACCTCAACCCTCAATCCTCAACCCTCAGTCCTCATCCTCAATTCTCAATTCTCAATCCTCAATCCTCAACCCTCAATCTTCTATCATCAATAATCAATCTCCAACCCTAGATCCCCAATCCCCAATCCTCAATCCTTAATCCTCAATCTTCAATCCACAATCCCCAGTCCTCTATCTTCAATCCTGAATGCCCAGTCCTCAATCCTCAATCCTCAGTACTCAATCCTCAGCCCTCAGTGCTCGTCATCAATCCTCAACCCTCAATAATCAACCCGCAATCTTCAATCATCAATACTCAATCTTCAATCCTCAATCCTCAAACTCAATCCTCAATACTCAATCCCCAGTCCTCAGTCCTCAATCTTCAATACTCAATCCGCCAATCCTCAATATTCAACACACAACCCTCAACCATCAATCCTCAATACTCAACCATCAATCCTCAATTCTCAATACTCAGTTGAATATCCTGAATTCTCAGCTTTCAATACTCAATCCTCAATCTTCAATCTTCAAATCTCCATCCACAAACATCAATTCTCATCTCTCAACCCTCAACACTCAGTCCTCAATATTCAATGCTCAATCCTCAATCCTCAATCTTCAATCCTCAATCCTCAATCCTCAATCGTCTGTCTTCAATCCTCAATACTCAATATTCAATCCACAATCCTGAATCCTCAATCCTCAATCCTCATTCTTCAATCCTCAATACCCAATCCTCAATCTTCAATCCTCAATCCTCAATCCTCAATTCTCAATACTCAATCCTCAGACCTCAGTTCTCAAACCTCAATCCTCAACCCTCAGCCCTCATCCTCAATCCTCAATCCTCAACCTCAATCCTCAATCTTCAATCCTCAATACTCAATCTTCAATCTTCAATCCTCAGTCCTCAAACGTCAATTCTGAACCCTCAATACTGAATCCTCAACCTACAGCCCTCAGTCCTCAACAATCAGTTGTCAATCCTCAATCCTCAGTATAATGTCCTCAATTCACAGTTTTCAATACTCAATACTCAATCTGCAATCTTCAAATCTCTATCCACAGTCATCAATTCTCATCACTCAACCCTCAACACTCAGTCCTCAGTGTTCAATCCTCAATCCCCAATTCTCAATCCTCGATCCTCAATGCTGAATCTTCAATCCTCAATCCTCAATCCTCAATCCTCAATCCTCAATCCTGAATATTCAATCCTCAGTCCCCAATCCTCAATCCTCAATCCTCAATCCTCATTCTTCAATCCTCAATACCCAATCCTCAATCTTCAATCCTCAATCCTCAATCCACAATCCTCAATTCTCAATCCACAATCCTCAGACCTCAGACATCAAACCTCAATCCTCAACCCTCAGCCCTCATCGTCAATCCTCAAACCTCAATCCTCAAACCTCAATCGTCAATCCTCAATCCTCAATCATCAATTCACAATACTCAACCTTCAATCCTGAATCCTCAATCCTCAATCCTCAGTATTCAATCCTGAATACTCAACCTTCAATCCTCAATCCGCAATCATCAATTCTCAATCCTCAATCCTCAGTCATCAATCCGCAATCTTCAATACTCAATCGTCAATCCTCAGTCCTCAATCCTCAATCCTCAATCCTCGTATCACAAACCTCAATCCTCAACCCTAAGTCCCCATCCTCAACTCTCAATTCTCAACACTCAATCCTCAACCCTCAATCTTGAATTCTCAATAATCAATCTCCAATCCTAGATCCCCAATCCCTAATCCTCAATCCTTTATCCTCAATCTTCAATCCTCAATCCCCAGTCCTCAATCTTCAATCCTCAATGCTCAATCCTCAGTCCTCAATCCTCAGTACTCAATCCTCAATCCTCAATCCCCAATCCTCAATATTCAATCCTCAATCCTCAGTCCTCAATCCTCAATCCTCAATCCTCAATCCTCAATCCTCAATCTTCAATCCTCAATGCTCAATCATCAGTCCTCAACCCTCAGCCCTCATCCTTAATCCTCAATCCTCAACCTCACTCCTCAATCTTCAATCCTCAATACCCAATCCTCAATCTTCAATCCTCAATCCTCAACCCTCAAACCACAATCCTCAACTGTCAGTCCTCGTCCTCAATCCTCAACCCTCAGTCCTCAATCCTCAATCTTCAATCATCAATACTCAATCCTCAATCCTCAACACTCAATCCTCAATCCTCATTCCTCAAACCTCAATCCTCAACCCTCAGTCCTTATCCTCAATTCTCAATTCTCAATCCTCAATCCTCAATCCTCAATCTTCGATCCTCTATAATCAATTTTCAATCCTAGATCCTCAATCCCCAATCCTCAATCCTTAATCCTCAATTTTCAATCCTCAATACTCAATCTTCAATCCTCAGTCCTCAGTCCTCAATCCTCAATTCTGAATTCTCAATCCTGAATCCTCAATCTTCAGCCCTCAGTCCTCAACAATCAGCTGTCAATTCTCAGTCCTCAATAGAATATCATCAATTCACAGTTTTCAATACTCAATGCTCAATCTGCAATCTTCAAATATCTATACACAAACATCAATCCTCATCACACAACCCTCAACACTCAGTCCACAATCCTCAATCTTCAATCCTCAATCCTCAATCCTCAATCCTCAATCCTCAATCTTCAACCATCAATACTCATTCATCAGTCCTGAATTCTCAATCCTCAATCCTCAATCCTCAATACTCAATCGTCAGTCTTCAATCCTCAATACTCAATATTCAATCCACAATCCTGGATCCTCAATCCTCAATCCTCATTCTTCAATCCTCAATACCCAATCCTCAACCTTCAATACTCAATCCTCAATCCTCAATTCTCAATACTCAATCCTTAGTCCTCAGTCCCCAAACCTCAATCCTCAACCCTCAGCCCTCATCCTCAATCCTCAATCCTCAACCTCAATCCTGAATCTTCAATCCTCAATACCCAATCCTAAATCTTCAATCCTCAATCCTCAATTCTCAATCCTCAACCCTCAGTCGTCAGTCCTCAAACCACAATCCTCAACCCTCAGCCCTCATCCTCAATCCTCAATCCTTATTCCTCAGTCCTCAACCATCAATCCTCAATACTCAATTTTCAATCCTCAATCCTCAATCCTCAATCCTCAATCCTCAATGCTAAATCCTCAATCATCAATACTCAATCTTCAATACTCAATCCTCAATCCTCAATCCTGAATCCTCAATACTAAAGCATCAATACTCAATTCTCGATACTCAAAAGAACATCCAGAATTCTCAGGATCCAATACTCAAACCTCAAACCTCAAACCTCAGCCATCATCCTCAATCCTCAATCCTCAATCGTCAATCCTCAACCTTCAATCCTCAACACTCAGCCTTCAACCCTCAATCCTCAATCCTCAATCGTCAATCCGCAATCCTCAATCCTTAGTCATCAATCCTCAACCTTCAATACTCAATCCTCTATCCTCAATCCTCAATCCTCAATCTTCAATCCTCAATAGTCAATCTTCAATCCTCAGTCCTCAATCCTCAATCCTCAATCCTCGTATCACAAACCTCAATCCTCAACCCTAAGTCCCCATCCTCAACTCTCAATTCTCAACCCTCAATCCTCAACCCTCAGTCTTGAATCCTCAATAATCAATCTCCAATCCTAGATCCCCAATCCCTAATCCTCAATCCTTAATCCTCAATCTTCAATCCTCAATCCCCAGTCCTCAATCTTCAATCCTCAATGCTCAATCCTCAATCCTCAATCCTCAGTCCTCAATCCTCAATCCTCAATCCTCAATCCTCAATCCTCAGTTCTCAATCCTCAATCCTCAATCCCCAATCCTCAATATTCAATCCTCAATCCTCAATCCTCAATCCTCAATACTCAATCCTCAATCTTCAATCCTCAATAGTCAATCTTCAATCCTCAATCCTCAATCCTCAATCCTCAATACTTAATCCTCAATCCTCAACCCTCAATCCTCATTCCTCAATCTTCAATCCTCAATACTCAATCTTCAATCCTCAATCCTCAATCCTCAATCCTCAATCCTCATTCTTCAATCCTCAATACCCAATCCTCAATCTTCAATCCTCAAACCTCAATAACCAATTCTCAATCCTCAATCCTCAGTCGTCAGTCCTCAAACCACAATCCTCAACCATCGGCCCTCATCCTCAATCCTCAATCCTTACTCCTCAGTCCTCAACCATCAATCCTCAATACTCAATTTTCAATCCTCAATACTCAATCCTCAATCCTCAATCCTGAATCCTCAATACTAAAGCATCAATACTCAATTCTCAATACTCAAAAGAACATCCTGAATTCTCAGGATCCAATACTCAAACCTCAAACCTCAAACCTCAGCCATCATCCTCAATCATCAATCCTCAATCGTCAATCCTCAACCTTCAATCCTCAACACTCAGCCTTCAACCCTCAATCCTCAATCCTCAATCCTCAATCCTCAATCCTCAATCTTCAATCCTCAATACTCAATCTTCAATCCTCAATACTCAATCCTCAATCCTCAATATTCAATCCTCAATACTCAATCTTCAGTCCTCAATCCGCAATCATCAATCCTCAATCCTCAATCCTCAGTCATCAATCCTCAAACTTCAGTCCTCATCCTCAATTCTCAATCCTCAACCCTCAATCCTCAAACCACAATCCTCAACTGTCAGTCCTCGTCCTCAATCCTCAACCCTCAGTCCTCAATCCTCAATCTTCAATCATCAATACTCAATCTTCAATCCTCAACACTCAATCCTCAATCCTCATTCCTCAAACGTCAATCCTCAACCCTCAGTCCTTATCCTCAATTCTCAATTCTCAATCCTCAATCCTCATTCCTCAAACGTCAATCCTCAACCCTCAGTCCTTATCCTCAATTCTCAATTCTCAATCCTCAATCCTCAATCCTCAATCTTCGATCCTCTATAATCAATTTTCAATCCTAGATCCTCAATCCCCAATCCTCAATCCTTAATCCTCAATTTTCAATCCTCAATACTCAATCTTCAATCCTCAGTCCTCAGTCCTCAATCCTCAATTCTGTATTCTCAATCCTGAATCCTCAATCTTCAGCCCTCAGTCCTCAACAATCAGCTGTCAATTCTCAATCCTCAATAGAATATCATCAATTCACAGTTTTCAATACTCAATGCTCAATCTGCAATCTTCAAATATCTATACACAAACATCAATCCTCATCACACAACCCTCAACACTCAGTCCACAATCCTCAATCCTCAATCCTCAATCCTCAATATTCAATCGTCAGTCTTCAATCCTCAATACTCAATATTCGATCCACAATCCTGGATCCTCAATCCTCAATCCTCATTCTTCAATCCTCAATACCCAATCCTCAACCTTCAATACTCAATCCTCAATCCTCAATTCTCAATACTCAATCCTCAGACCTCAGTCCTCAAACCTCAATCCTCAACCCTCAGCCCTCATCCTCAATCCTCAATCCTCAACCTCAATCCTCAATCTTCAATCCTCAATACTCAATCTTCAATCTTCAATCCTCAGTCCTCAAACCTCAATTCTGAATCCTCAATACTGAATCCTCAACCTACAGCCCTCAGTCCTCAACAATCAGTTGTCAATCCTCAATCCTCAGTATAATGTCCTCAATTCACAGTTTTCAATACTCAATACTCAATCTGCAATCTTCAAATCTCTATCCACAAATATCAATTCTCATCAGTCAACCCTCAACACTCAGTACTCAATGTTCAATCCTCAATCCTCAATTCTCAATCTGCGATCCTCAATACTGAATCTTCAATCCTCAATACTCAATCCTCAATCCTCAATCCTCAATCCTGAATATTCAATCCTCAGTCCCCAATCCTCAATCCTCAATCCTCAATCCTCATTCTTCAATCCTCAATACACAATCCTCAATCTTCAATCCTCAATCCTCAATCCTCAATTCTCAATCCTCAATCCTCAGTCCTCAGACCTCAAACCTCAATCCTCAACCCTCAGCCCTCATCGTCAATCCTCAAACCTCAATCCTAAATCCTCAATCGTCAATCCTCAATCCTCAATGTTCAATCCACAATACTCAACCTTCAAACCTCAATCCTCAATCCTCAATACTCAATATTCAATCCTCAATACTCAACTTTCAATACTCAATCCGCAATCATCAATCCTCACTCCTGAATCCTCACTCATCAAGCCTCAATCTTCAATACTCAATCGTCAATCCTCAATACCCAATCCTCAACACTCAGCCTTCAACCCTCAATCTTGAATCCTCAATAATCAATCTCCAATCCTAGATCCCCAATCCCTAATCCTCAATCCTTAATCCTCAATCTTCAATCCTCAATCCCCAGTCCTCAATCTTCAATCCTCAATGCTCAATCCTCAATCCTCAATCCTCAGTCCTCAATCCTCAATCCTCAATCCACAATCCTCAATCCTCATTCCTCAATCCTCAATCCTCAATCCCCAATCCTCAATATTCAATCCTCAATCCTCAATCCTCAATACTCAATCCTCAATCTTCAATCCTCAATGGTCAATCTTCAATCCTCAATCCTCAATCCTCAATCCTCAATACTCAATCCTCAATCCTCAACCCTCAATCCTCAATCCTCAATCTTCAATCCTCAATACTCAATCTTCAATCCTCAATCCTCAATCCTCAATCCTCAATCCTCGTTCTTCAATCCTCAATACCCAATCCTCAACACTCAGCCTTCAACCCTCAATCCTCAATCCTCAATCGTCAATCCGCAATCCTCAATCCTTAGTCATCAATCCTCAACCTTCAATACTCAATCCTCTATCCTCAATCCTCAATCCTCAATCTTCAATCCTCAATAGTCAATCTTCAATCCTCAATCCTCAATCCTCAATCCTCAATACTCAATCCTCAATGCTCAACCCTCAATCCTCAATCCTCAATCTTCAATCCTCAATACTCAATCTTCAATCCTCAATCCTCAATCCTCAATCCTCAATCCTCATTCTTCAATCCTCAATACCCAATCCTCAATCTTCAATCCTCAATCCTCAATCCTCAATTCTCAATCCTCAATCCTCAGTCGTCAGTCCTCAATCCACAATCCTCAACACTCAGCCCTCATCCTCAATCCTCAATCCTTATTCCTCAGTCCTCAACCATCAATCCTCAATACTCAATTTTCAATCCTCAATCCTCAATCCTCAATCCTCAATCCTCAACGCTAAATCCTCAGTCATCAATACTCAATCTTCAATACTCAATCCTCAATCCTCAATCCTGAATCCTCAATACTAAAGCATCAATACTCAATTCTCAATACTCAAAAGAACATCCTGAATTCTCAGGATCCAATACTCAAACCTCAAACCTCAAACCTCAGCCATCATCGTCAATCCTCAATCCTCAATCGTCAATCCTCAACCTTCAATCCTCAACACTCAGCCTTCAACCCTCAATCCTCAATCCTCAATCGTCAATCCGCAATCCTCAATCCTCAGTCATCAATCCTCAACCTTCAATACTCAATCCTCTATCCTCAATCCTGAATCCCCAATCCTCAATCCTCAATCCTCAATCCTCAATCCTCAATCCTCAATCCTCAATCCTAAACCCTCAGCCCTTATCCTCAATTCTCAATTCTCAATCCTCAATCCTCAATCCTCAATCTTCAATCCTCAGTAATCAATAATCAATCCTATATCCTCAATCCCCAATCCTCAATCCTTAATCCTCAATCTTCAATCCTCAATACCCAGTCCTCAATCTTCAATCCTCAATGCTCCATCCTCAATCCTCTATCCTCAGTCCTCAGTCCTCAAACCTCAATCCTCAAACCTCAATCCTCAAACGTCAGTCCTCGTCCTCAACCCTCAACCCTCAATACTCAATCCTCAATCTTCAGTCATCAATACTCAAGCTTCAATCCCCAATACTCAATCTTCAATCCCCAATCATCAATCCTCAATCCTCCATCCTCATTCTTCAATCCTCAATACCCAATCCTCTATCTTCATTCCTTAATCCTCAATCCTCAATTCTCAATCCTCAGTCCTCAGTCCTCAGTCCTAAAACCTCAACCCTCAACCTTCAGCCCTCATCCTCAATCCTCAATCCTCAATCCTCAATCCTCAATCATCAATCCTCAATCTTCAATCCTCAATCCTCAATCCTCAGTCATCAATCCTCAATCCTCAATCCTCAATCCTCAATCCTCAACCCTCAATAGTCAGTCTTCAAACCTCAATACTCAATCTTCAATCCACAATCCTCAATCCTCAATCCTCAAGCCTCATCCTTCAATCCTCAATACCCAATCCTCAATCTTCAATACTCAATCCTCAATCCTCAATTCTCAATCCTCAATCCTCAGTCCTCAGTGCTTAACCTCAATCCTCAACCCTCAGCCCTCATCCTCAATCCTCAATCCTCAATCCTCAATCCTCAATCCTCAATCCTCAATCCTCAATACTCAATCTTTAATCCTCAATCCTCAACCCTCAATGTTCAATCCTCAGCCCTCAATACTCAATCCTCAATCCTCAATCCGCAATCCTCAATTCTCAATCCTCAATCCTCAATAATCAATCTTCAATCCTCAATCCTCAGTCCTCAAACCTCAATTCTGAATCCTCAATCCTGAATCCTCAATCTTCAGCCCTCAGTCCTCAACAGTCAGTTGACAATCCTCAATCCTCAATAGAATATCCTCAGTTCACAGTTTTCAATACTCAATACTCAATCTGCAATCTTCAAACCTCTATCCACAAACATCAATTCTCATCACTCAACCCTCAACACACAGTCCTCAATGTTCAATCCTCAATCCTCAATCCACAATCCTCAATCGTCAATTTTCAATCCTCAATCTCCAGTCCTCAATCTTCAATCGTCAGTGCTCAATCCTCAATCCTCAATCCTCAGTCATCAATCCACAATCCCCAATCCTCAAACCTCAATCCTCAACCGTCAGTCCTCGTCCTCAATCCTCAACACTCAATCCTCAATACTCAATCTTCAATCATCAATACTCAATATTCAATCCTCAATCTTCAATCCTCAATCCTCAATCCTCAATCCTCAATCCTCAATATTCAACACACAGCCCTCAACCACCAATCCTCAATACTCAACCATCAATCCTCAATTCTCAATACTCAATAGAGTATCTGAATTCTCATGGTTCAATTCTCAATCCACAATATTCAATAATCAAATCTCAATCCTCAAACATCAATTCTCAACACTCAATCCTCAACACTCAGTCCTCTGTCTTCAATCCTCCATCCTCAACCCACAATCCTCAACGTCAATCCTCAATCCTCAATCCTCAACACTCAATGCTCAGTCCTCAAACCTCAATCCCGAATCCTCAATCCTGAATCCTCAATCTTTAGCCCTCAGTCCTCAACAATCAATTGTCAATCCTCAATCCTCATTAGAATATCCTCAATTCACAGTTTTCAAAACTCAATCCCCATTCTTCAATCTTCAAATCTCAATCCACAAACATCAATTCCCATCACTCAAACCTCAACACTAAGTCCTCAATCTTCAATCCTCAACCATCAATCCTCAACCTTCAATCCTCAATACTCAATCTTCAATCCTCAATCCTCAATTCCGATTCCTAAATACTCAGTCCTCAATCGTCAATCCTCAATCCCCAATCCTCAACCTTCAATCCTCAATCCTCAATCCTCAATCCTCAATCCTCAATCTTCAATCCTCAATACTCAATCTTCAGTCCTCAATCATCAATCCTCAATCCTCAATCCTCAATAGAACATCCTGAATTCTCAGGATTCAATACTCAGACCTCAAACCTCAAACCTCAGCCATCATCCGCAATTCTCAATCCTCAATCCTCAATCCTCAACGTTCAATTCGCAATACCCAATCATGAATCTTCAATCCTCAATCCTGAATCCTCAATCCTCAATCCTCAATCCTTAATCCTCAATCCTCAATCCTTAGTCCTCAATCCTCAATCCTGAATCCTCAATCCTGAATCCTCAATCTTCAGACCTAAGTCCTCAACAATCAGTTGTCAATTCACAATCCTCAATAGAATATCATCAATTCACAGTTTTTAATACTCAATACTCAATCTGCAATCTTTAAACCTCTATCCACAAACATCAATTCTCATAGCTCAACCCTCAACACTCAGTCCCCAATCCTCAATCTTCAATCCTCAATTCTCAATCCTCAATCCTCAATCCTCAATCCTCAATCTTCAATCGTCAATACTCAATCATCAATCCTCAATACTCAATCCTCAATCCCCAATCCTCAACCCTCGATCGTCAGTCTTCAAACCTCAATACTCAATCTTCAATCCTCAATCCTCAATCCTCAATCCTCAACGTTCAATTCGCAATACCCAATCCTCAATCTTCAATCCTCAATCCTCAATCCGCAATCCTCAATCCACAATCCTTAATCCTCAATCCTCAATCCTCAGTCCTCAATCCTCAATCCTGAATCCTCAATCTTCAGCCCTCAGTCCTCAACAATCAGGTGACAATCCTCAATCCTCAATAGAATATCCTCAACTCACAGTTTTCAATACACAATATTCAATCTGCAATCCTCAAATCTCTATCCACAAACATCAATTCTCATCACTCAACCCTCAACACTCAGTCCTCAATGTTCAAACCTCAATCATCAGTTCTCAATCTTCAATCTTCAATACTCAATCTTTAATCCTCAATCCTCAACCCTCAATCTTCAATCCTCAGTCCTCAATATTCAATCCTCAATCCTCAATCCTCAATCCTCAAGCCTCATCCTTCAATCCTCAATACCCAACCCTCAATCTTCAATACTCAATCCTCAATCCTCAATAATCAATCTTCAATCCTCAATCCTCAATCCTCAATCCTCAATCCTCATTCGTCAACCCTAAATACCCAATCCTCAATCTTCAATCATCAATACTCAATCTTCAACCCTCAATCCTCAATACTCAAACCTCAATCCTCAATCCTCAATCCTCAATCCTCAATCCTCAATCTTCAATCCTCAATACTCAATCATCAATCCTCAATCCTCAATCCTCAATCCTCAATCCTCAACCCTCAATCGTCAGTCTTCAAACCTCAATACTCAATCTTCAATCCACAATCCTCAATCCTCAATCTTCACGCCTCATCATTCAATCCTCAATACCCAATCCTCAATCTTCAATACTCAATCCTCAATCCTCAATAATCAATCTTCAATCCTCAATCCTCAGTCCTCAAACCTCAATTCTGAATTCTCAATCCTGAATCCTCAATCTTCAGCACTCAGTCCACAACAATCAGTTGTCAATTCTCAATCCTCAATAGAATATCATCAATTCACAGTTTTCAGTACTCAATACTCAATCTGCAATCTTTAAATCACTATCCACAAACATCAATTCTCATCACTCAACCCTCAACACTCAGTCCCCAATCCTCAATCTTCAATCCTCAATCCTCAAGCCTCATCCTTCAATCCTCAATACCCAACCCTCAATCTTCAATACTCAATCCTCAATCCTCAATAATCAATCTTCAATCCTCAATCCTCAATCCTCAATCCTCAATCCTCAATCCTCATTCGTCAACCCTAAATACCCAATCCTCAATCTTCAATCATCAATACTCAATCTTCAACCCTCAATCCTTAATACTCAAACCTCAATCCTCAATCCTCAATACCCAATCCTCAATCTTCAATACTCAATCCTGAATCCTCAATAATCAATCTTCAATCCTCAATCCTCAGTCCTCAAACCTCAATTCTGAATCCTCAATCCTGAATCCTTAATCTTCAGCCCTTAGTCCTCAACAATCAGTTGACAATTCTCAATCCTCAATAGAATATCATCAATTCACGGTTTTCAATACTCAATACTCAATCTGCAATCTTTAAACCTGTATCCACAAACATCAATTCTCATAACTCAACCCTCAACACTCTGTCCCCAATGCTCAATCTTCAATCCTCAATTCTCAATCCTCAATCCTCAATCCTCAATCCTCAATCTTCAATCCTCAATACACAATCATCAATCCTCAATACTCAATCCTCAATCCTCAATCCTCAATCCTCAATCCTCATTCTTCAATCCTCAATATCCAATCCCCAATCTTCAATTCTCAATCCTCAATCCTCAATTCTCAATCCTCAATCCTCAGTCCTCAGCCCTAGAACCTCAATCCTCAACCCTCAGTCCTCGTCCTCAATCCTCAACCCTCAATAGTCCGTCCGCAATCTTCAATCATCAATACTCAAACTTCTACCCTCAATCCTCAATACTCAAACCTCAATCCTCAATACTCAATCCTCAGTCCTCAGTCCGCAGTCTTCAATACTCAATCCTCCAATCCCCAATATTCAACACACAACCCTCAACCATCAATCCAAAATTCTCAATACTCAATAGAATATCCTGAATTCTCAGTTTTCAATACTCAATCCTCAATCTTCGATCTTCAAATCTCCATCCACAAACATCAATTCTCATCACTCAACCCTCAACGCTCAGTCCTCAATCTTCAATCCTCAATCCTCAATCCTCAATCTTCAATCCTCAATACTCAACACTCAATCCTCAATCCTCAATTCTCAATCCTCAATCCTCAATACTCCATCGTCAATCCCCAATCCCCAATCCTCAACCTTCGAACCTCAATCCTCAATCCTCAATCCTCAACCTCACTCCTCAATCTTCAATCCTCAATACCCAATCCTCAATCTTCAATCCTCAATCCTCAACCCTCAAACCACAATCCTCAACTGTCAGTCCTCGTCCTCAATCCTCAACCCTCAGTCCTCAATCCTCAATCTTCAATCATCAATACTCAATCCTCAATCCTCAACACTCAATCCTCAATCCTCATTCCTCAAACCTCAATCCTCAACCCTCAGTCCTTATCCTCAATTCTCAATTCTCAATCCTCAATCCTCAATCCTCAATCTTCGATCCTCTATAATCAATTTTCAATCCTAGATCCTCAATCCCCAATCCTCAATCCTTAATCCTCAATTTTCAATCCTCAATACTCAATCTTCAATCCTCAGTCCTCAGTCCTCAATCCTCAATTCTGAATTCTCAATCCTGAATCCTCAATCTTCAGCCCTCAGTCCTCAACAATCAGCTGTCAATTCTCAGTCCTCAATAGAATATCATCAATTCACAGTTTTCAATACTCAATGCTCAATCTGCAATCTTCAAATATCTATACACAAACATCAATCCTCATCACACAACCCTCAACACTCAGTCCACAATCCTCAATCTTCAATCCTCAATCCTCAATCCTCAATCCTCAATCCTCAATCTTCAACCATCAATACTCATTCATCAGTCCTGAATTCTCAATCCTCAATCCTCAATCCTCAATACTCAATCGTCAGTCTTCAATCCTCAATACTCAATATTCAATCCACAATCCTGGATCCTCAATCCTCAATCCTCATTCTTCAATCCTCAATACCCAATCCTCAACCTTCAATACTCAATCCTCAATCCTCAATTCTCAATACTCAATCCTCAGTCCTCAGTCCCCAAACCTCAATCCTCAACCCTCAGCCCTCATCCTCAATCCTCAATCCTCAACCTCAATCCTCAATCTTCAATCCTCAATACCCAATCCTAAATCTTCAATCCTCAATCCTCAATTCTCAATCCTCAATCCTCAGTCGTCAGTCCTCAAACCACAATCCTCAACCCTCAGCCCTCATCCTCAATCCTCAATCCTTATTCCTCAGTCCTCAACCATCAATCCTCAATACTCAATTTTCAATCCTCAATCCTCAATCCTCAATCCTCAATCCTCAATGCTAAATCCTCAATCATCAATACTCAATCTTCAATACTCAATCCTCAATCCTCAATCCTGAATCCTCAATACTAAAGCATCAATACTCAATTCTCGATACTCAAAAGAACATCCAGAATTCTCAGGATCCAATACTCAAACCTCAAACCTCAAACCTCAGCCATCATCCTCAATCCTCAATCCTCAATCGTCAATCCTCAACCTTCAATCTTCAACACTCAGCCTTCAACCCTCAATCCTCAATCCTCAATCGTCAATCCGCAATCCTCAATCCTTAGTCATCAATCCTCAACCTTCAATACTCAATCCTCTATCCTCAATCCTCAATCCTCAATCTTCAATCCTCAATAGTCAATCTTCAATCCTCAGTCCTCAATCCTCAATCCTCAATCCTCGTATCACAAACCTCAATCCTCAACCCTAAGTCCCCATCCTCAACTCTCAATTCTCAACCCTCAATCCTCAACCCTCAGTCTTGAATCCTCAATAATCAATCTCCAATCCTAGATCCCCAATCCCTAATCCTCAATCCTTAATCCTCAATCTTCAATCCTCAATCCCCAGTCCTCAATCTTCAATCCTCAATGCTCAATCCTCAATCCTCAATCCTCAGTCCTCAATCCTCAATCCTCAATCCTCAATCCTCAATCCTCAGTCCTCAATCCTCAATCCTCAATCCCCAATCCTCAATATTCAATCCTCAATCCTCAATCCTCAATCCTCAATACTCAATCCTCAATCTTCAATCCTCAATAGTCAATCTTCAATCCTCAATCCTCAATCCTCAATCCTCAATACTTAATCCTCAATCCTCAACCCTCAATCCTCATTCCTCAATCTTCAATCCTCAATACTCAATCTTCAATCCTCAATCCTCAATCCTCAATCCTCAATCCTCATTCTTCAATCCTCAATACCCAATCCTCAATCTTCAATCCTCAAACCTCAAGAACCAATTCTCAATCCTCAATCCTCAGTCGTCAGTCCTCAAACCACAATCCTCAACCATCGGCCCTCATCCTCAATCCTCAATCCTTACTCCTCAGTCCTCAACCATCAATCCTCAATACTCAATTTTCAATCCTCAATACTCAATCCTCAATCCTCAATCCTGAATCCTCAATACTAAAGCATCAATACTCAATTCTCATTACTCAAAAGAACATCCTGAATTCTCAGGATCCAATACTCAAACCTCAAACCTCAAACCTCAGCCATCATCCTCAATCATCAATCCTCAATCGTCAATCCTCAACCTTCAATCCTCAACACTCAGCCTTCAACCCTCAATCCTCAATCCTCAATCCTCAATCCTCAATCCTCAATCTTCAATCCTCAATACTCAATCTTCAATCCTCAATACTCAATCCTCAATCCTCAATATTCAATCCTCAATACTCAATCTTCAGTCCTCAATCCGCAATCATCAATCCTCAATCCTCAATCCTCAGTCATCAATCCTCAAACTTCAGTCCTCATCCTCAATTCTCAATCCTCAACCCTCAATCCTCAAACCACAATCCTCAACTCTCAGTCCTCGTCCTCAATCCTCAACCCTCAGTCCTCAATCCTCAATCTTCAATCATCAATACTCAATCTTCAATCCTCAACACTCAATCCTCAATCCTCATTCCTCAAACGTCAATCCTCAACCCTCAGTCCTTATCCTCAATTCTCAATTCTCAATCCTCAATCCTCATTCCTCAAACGTCAATCCTCAACCCTCAGTCCTTATCCTCAATTCTCAATTCTCAATCCTCAATCCTCAATCCTCAATCTTCGATCCTCTATAATCAATTTTCAATCCTAGATCCTCAATCCCCAATCCTCAATCCTTAATCCTCAATTTTCAATCCTCAATACTCAATCTTCAATCCTCAGTCCTCAGTCCTCAATCCTCAATTCTGTATTCTCAATCCTGAATCCTCAATCTTCAGCCCTCAGTCCTCAACAATCAGCTGTCAATTCTCAATCCTCAATAGAATATCATCAATTCACAGTTTTCAATACTCAATGCTCAATCTGCAATCTTCAAATATCTATACACAAACATCAATCCTCATCACACAACCCTCAACACTCAGTCCACAATCCTCAATCCTCAATCCTCAATCCTCAATATTCAATCGTCAGTCTTCAATCCTCAATACTCAATATTCGATCCACAATCCTGGATCCTCAATCCTCAATCCTCATTCTTCAATCCTCAATACCCAATCCTCAACCTTCAATACTCAATCCTCAATCCTCAATTCTCAATACTCAATCCTCAGACCTCAGTCCTCAAACCTCAATCCTCAACCCTCAGCCCTCATCCTCAATCCTCAATCCTCAACCTCAATCCTCAATCTTCAATCCTCAATACTCAATCTTCAATCTTCAATCCTCAGTCCTCAAACCTCAATTCTGAATCCTCAATACTGAATCCTCAACCTACAGCCCTCAGTCCTCAACAATCAGTTGTCAATCCTCAATCCTCAGTATAATGTCCTCAATTCACAGTTTTCAATACTCAATACTCAATCTGCAATCTTCAAATCTCTATCCACAAATATCAATTCTCATCAGTCAACCCTCAACACTCAGTACTCAATGTTCAATCCTCAATCCTCAATTCTCAATCTGCGATCCTCAATACTGAATCTTCAATCCTCAATACTCAATCCTCAATCCTCAATCCTCAATCCTGAATATTCAATCCTCAGTCCCCAATCCTCAATCCTCAATCCTCAATCCTCATTCTTCAATCCTCAATACACAATCCTCAATCTTCAATCCTCAATCCTCAATCCTCAATTCTCAATCCTCAATCCTCAGTCCTCAGACCTCAAACCTCAATCCTCAACCCTCAGCCCTCATCGTCAATCCTCAAACCTCAATCCTAAATCCTCAATCGTCAATCCTCAATCCTCAATGTTCAATCCACAATACTCAACCTTCAAACCTCAATCCTCAATCCTCAATACTCAATATTCAATCCTCAATACTCAACTTTCAATACTCAATCCGCAATCATCAATCCTCACTCCTGAATCCTCACTCATCAAGCCTCAATCTTCAATACTCAATCGTCAATCCTCAATACCCAATCCTCAACACTCAGCCTTCAACCCTCAATCTTGAATCCTCAATAATCAATCTCCAATCCTAGATCCCCAATCCCTAATCCTCAATCCTTAATCCTCAATCTTCAATCCTCAATCCCCAGTCCTCAATCTTCAATCCTCAATGCTCAATCCTCAATCCTCAATCCTCAGTCCTCAATCCTCAATCCTCAATCCACAATCCTCAATCCTCATTCCTCAATCCTCAATCCTCAATCCCCAATCCTCAATATTCAATCCTCAATCCTCAATCCTCAATACTCAATCCTCAATCTTCAATCCTCAATGGTCAATCTTCAATCCTCAATCCTCAATCCTCAATCCTCAATACTCAATCCTCAATCCTCAACCCTCAATCCTCAATACTCAATCTTCAATCCTCAATCCTCAATCCTCAATCCTCAATCCTCGTTCTTCAATCCTCAATACCCAATCCTCAACACTCAGCCTTCAACCCTCAATCCTCAATCCTCAATCGTCAATCCGCAATCCTCAATCCTTAGTCATCAATCCTCAACCTTCAATACTCAATCCTCTATCCTCAATCCTCAATCCTCAATCTTCAATCCTCAATAGTCAATCTTCAATCCTCAATCCTCAATCCTCAATCCTCAATACTCAATCCTCAATGCTCAACCCTCAATCCTCAATCCTCAATCTTCAATCCTCAATACTCAATCTTCAATCCTCAATCCTCAATCCTCAATCCTCAATCCTCATTCTTCAATCCTCAATACCCAATCCTCAATCTTCAATCCTCAATCCTCAATCCTCAATTCTCAATCCTCAATCCTCAGTCGTCAGTCCTCAATCCACAATCCTCAACACTCAGCCCTCATCCTCAATCCTCAATCCTTATTCCTCAGTCCTCAACCATCAATCCTCAATACTCAATTTTCAATCCTCAATCCTCAATCCTCAATCCTCAATCCTCAACGCTAAATCCTCAGTCATCAATACTCAATCTTCAATACTCAATCCTCAATCCTCAATCCTGAATCCTCAATACTAAAGCATCAATACTCAATTCTCAATACTCAAAAGAACATCCTGAATTCTCAGGATCCAATACTCAAACATCAAACCTCAAACCTCAGCCATCATCCTCAATCCTCAATCCTCAATCGTCAATCCTCAACCTTCAATCCTCAACACTCAGCCTTCAACCCTCAATCCTCAATCCTCAATCGTCAATCCGCAATCCTCAATCCTCAGTCATCAATCCTCAACCTTCAATACTCAATCCTCTATCCTCAATCCTGAATCCCCAATCCTCAATCCTCAATCCTCAATCCTCAATCCTCAATCCTCAATCCTCAATCCTAAACCCTCAGCCCTTATCCTCAATTCTCAATTCTCAATCCTCAATCCTCAATCCTCAATCTTCAATCCTCAGTAATCAATAATCAATCCTATATCCTCAATCCCCAATCCTCAATCCTTAATCCTCAATCTTCAATCCTCAATACCCAGTCCTCAATCTTCAATCCTCAATGCTCCATCCTCAATCCTCTATCCTCAGTCCTCAGTCCTCAAACCTCAATCCTCAAACCTCAATCCTCAAACGTCAGTCCTCGTCCTCAACCCTCAACCCTCAATACTCAATCCTCAATCTTCAGTCATCAATACTCAAGCTTCAATCCCCAATACTCAATCTTCAATCCCCAATCATCAATCCTCAATCCTCCATCCTCATTCTTCAATCCTCAATACCCAATCCTCTATCTTCATTCCTTAATCCTCAATCCTCAATTCTCAATCCTCAGTCCTCAGTCCTCAGTCCTAAAACCTCAACCCTCAACCTTCAGCCCTCATCCTCAATCCTCAATCCTCAATCCTCAATCCTCAATCATCAATCCTCAATCTTCAATCCTCAATCCTCAATACCCAATCCTCAACACTCAGCCTTCAACCCTCAATCCTCAATCCTCAATCGTCAATCCGCAATCCTCAATCCTTAGTCATCAATCCTCAACCTTCAATACTCAATCCTCTATCCTCAATCCTCAATCCTCAATCTTCAATCCTCAATAGTCAATCTTCAATCCTCAATCCTCAATCCTCAATCCTCAATACTCAATCCTCAATGCTCAACCCTCAATCCTCAATCCTCAATCTTCAATCCTCAATACTCAATCTTCAATCCTCAATCCTCAATCCTCAATCCTCAATCCTCATTCTTCAATCCTCAATACCCAATCCTCAATCTTCAATCCTCAATCCTCAATCCTCAATTCTCAATCCTCAATCCTCAGTCGTCAGTCCTCAATCCACAATAGAATATCATCAATTCACAGTTTTCAGTACTCAATACTCAATCTGCAATCTTTAAATCACTATCCACAAACATCAATTCTCATCACTCAACCCTCAACACTCAGTCCCCAATCCTCAATCTTCAATCCTCAATCCTCAAGCCTCATCCTTCAATCCTCAATACCCAACCCTCAATCTTCAATACTCAATCCTCAATCCTCAATAATCAATCTTCAATCCTCAATCCTCAATCCTCAATCCTCAATCCTCAATCCTCATTCGTCAACCCTAAATACCCAATCCTCAATCTTCAATCATCAATACTCAATCTTCAACCCTCAATCCTTAATACTCAAACCTCAATCCTCAATCCTCAATACCCAATCCTCAATCTTCAATACTCAATCCTCAATCCTCAATAATCAATCTTCAATCCTCAATCCTCAGTCCTCAAACCTCAATTCTGAATCCTCAATCCTGAATCCTTAATCTTCAGCCCTTAGTCCTCAACAATCAGTTGACAATTCTCAATCCTCAATAGAATATCATCAATTCACGGTTTTCAATACTCAATACTCAATCTGCAATCTTTAAACCTGTATCCACAAACATCAATTCTCATAACTCAACCCTCAACACTCTGTCCCCAATGCTCAATCTTCAATCCTCAATTCTCAATCCTCAATCCTCAATCCTCAATCCTCAATCTTCAATCCTCAATACACAATCATCAATCCTCAATACTCAATCCTCAATCCTCAATCCTCAATCCTCAATCCTCATTCTTCAATCCTCAATATCCAATCCGCAATCTTCAATTCTCAATCCTCAATCCTCAATTCTCAATCCTCAATCCTCAGTCCTCAGCCCTAGAACCTCAATCCTCAACCCTCAGTCCTCGTCCTCAATCCTCAACCCTCAATAATCCGTCCGCAATCTTCAATCATCAATACTCAAACTTCTACCCTCAATCCTCAATACTCAAACCTCAATCCTCAATACTCAATCCTCAGTCCTCAGTCCGCAGTCTTCAATACTCAATCCTCCAATCCCCAATATTCAACACACAACCCTCAACCATCAATCCAAAATTCTCAATACTCAATAGAATATCCTGAATTCTCAGTTTTCAATACTCAATCCTCAATCTTCGATCTTCAAATCTCCATCCACAAACATCAATTCTCATCACTCAACCCTCAACGCTCAGTCCTCAATCTTCAATCCTCAATCCTCAATCCTCAATCTTCAATCCTCAATACTCAACACTCAATCCTCAATCCTCAATTCTCAATCCTCAATCCTCAATACTCCATCGTCAATCCCCAATCCCCAATCCTCAACCTTCGAACCTCAATCCTCAATCCTCAATCCTCAACCTCACTCCTCAATCTTCAATCCTCAATACCCAATCCTCAATCTTCAATCCTCAATCCTCAACCCTCAAACCACAATCCTCAACTGTCAGTCCTCGTCCTCAATCCTCAACCCTCAGTCCTCAATCCTCAATCTTCAATCATCAATACTCAATCCTCAATCCTCAACACTCAATCCTCAATCCTCATTCCTCAAACCTCAATCCTCAACCCTCAGTCCTTATCCTCAATTCTCAATTCTCAATCCTCAATCCTCAATCCTCAATCTTCGATCCTCTATAATCAATTTTCAATCCTAGATCCTCAATCCCCAATCCTCAATTCTTAATCCTCAATTTTCAATCCTCAATACTCAATCTTCAATCCTCAGTCCTCAGTCCTCAATCCTCAATTCTGAATTCTCAATCCTGAATCCTCAATCTTCAGCCCTCAGTCCTCAACAATCAGCTGTCAATTCTCAGTCCTCAATAGAATATCATCAATTCACAGTTTTCAATACTCAATGCTCAATCTGCAATCTTCAAATATCTATACACAAACATCAATCCTCATCACACAACCCTCAACACTCAGTCCACAATCCTCAATCTTCAATCCTCAATCCTCAATCCTCAATCCTCAATCCTCAATCTTCAACCATCAATACTCATTCATCAGTCCTGAATTCTCAATCCTCAATCCTCAATCCTCAATACTCAATCGTCAGTCTTCAATCCTCAATACTCAATATTCAATCCACAATCCTGGATCCTCAATCCTCAATCCTCATTCTTCAATCCTCAATACCCAATCCTCAACCTTCAATACTCAATCCTCAATCCTCAATTCTCAATACTCAATCCTCAGTCCTCAGTCCCCAAACCTCAATCCTCAACCCTCAGCCCTCATCCTCAATCCTCAATCCTCAACCTCAATCCTCAATCTTCAATCCTCAATACCCAATCCTAAATCTTCAATCCTCAATCCTCAATTCTCAATCCTCAATCCTCAGTCGTCAGTCCTCAAACCACAATCCTCAACCCTCAGCCCTCATCCTCAATCCTCAATCCTTATTCCTCAGTCCTCAACCATCAATCCTCAATACTCAATTTTCAATCCTCAATCCTCAATCCTCAATCCTCAATCCTCAATGCTAAATCCTCAATCATCAATACTCAATCTTCAATACTCAATCCTCAATCCTCAATCCTGAATCCTCAATACTAAAGCATCAATACTCAATTCTCGATACTCAAAAGAACATCCAGAATTCTCAGGATCCAATACTCAAACCTCAAACCTCAAACCTCAGCCATCATCCTCAATCCTCAATCCTCAATCGTCAATCCTCAACCTTCAATCCTCAACACTCAGCCTTCAACCCTCAATCCTCAATCCTCAATCGTCAATCCGCAATCCTCAATCCTTAGTCATCAATCCTCAACCTTCAATACTCAATCCTCTATCCTCAATCCTCAATCCTCAATCTTCAATCCTCAATAGTCAATCTTCAATCCTCAGTCCTCAATCCTCAATCCTCAATCCTCGTATCACAAACCTCAATCCTCAACCCTAAGTCCCCATCCTCAACTCTCAATTCTCAACCCTCAATCCTCAACCCTCAGTCTTGAATCCTCAATAATCAATCTCCAATCCTAGATCCCCAATCCCTAATCCTCAATCCTTAATCCTCAATCTTCAATCCTCAATCCCCAGTCCTCAATCTTCAATCCTCAATGCTCAATCCTCAATCCTCAATCCTCAGTCCTCAATCCTCAATCCTCAATCCTCAATCCTCAATCCTCAGTCCTCAATCCTCAATCCTCAATCCCCAATCCTCAATATTCAATCCTCAATCCTCAATCCTCAATCCTCAATACTCAATCCTCAATCTTCAATCCTCAATAGTCAATCTTCAATCCTCAATCCTCAATCCTCAATCCTCAATACTTAATCCTCAATCCTCAACCCTCAATCCTCATTCCTCAATCTTCAATCCTCAATACTCAATCTTCAATCCTCAATCCTCAATCCTCAATCCTCAATCCTCATTCTTCAATCCTCAATACCCAATCCTCAATCTTCAATCCTCAAACCTCAAGAACCAATTCTCAATCCTCAATCCTCAGTCGTCAGTCCTCAAACCACAATCCTCAACCATCGGCCCTCATCCTCAATCCTCAATCCTTACTCCTCAGTCCTCAACCATCAATCCTCAATACTCAATTTTCAATCCTCAATACTCAATCCTCAATCCTCAATCCTGAATCCTCAATACTAAAGCATCAATACTCAATTCTCAATACTCAAAAGAACATCCTGAATTCTCAGGATCCAATACTCAAACCTCAAACCTCAAACCTCAGCCATCATCCTCAATCATCAATCCTCAATCGTCAATCCTCAACCTTCAATCCTCAACACTCAGCCTTCAACCCTCAATCCTCAATCCTCAATCCTCAATCCTCAATCCTCAATCTTCAATCCTCAATACTCAATCTTCAATCCTCAATACTCAATCCTCAATCCTCAATATTCAATCCTCAATACTCAATCTTCAGTCCTCAATCCGCAATCATCAATCCTCAATCCTCAATCCTCAGTCATCAATCCTCAAACTTCAGTCCTCATCCTCAATTCTCAATCCTCAACCCTCAATCCTCAAACCACAATCCTCAACTGTCAGTCCTCGTCCTCAATCCTCAACCCTCAGTCCTCAATCCTCAATCTTCAATCATCAATACTCAATCTTCAATCCTCAACACTCAATCCTCAATCCTCATTCCTCAAACGTCAATCCTCAACCCTCAGTCCTTATCCTCAATTCTCAATTCTCAATCCTCAATCCTCATTCCTCAAACGTCAATCCTCAACCCTCAGTCCTTATCCTCAATTCTCAATTCTCAATCCTCAATCCTCAATCCTCAATCTTCGATCCTCTATAATCAATTTTCAATCCTAGATCCTCAATCCCCAATCCTCAATCCTTAATCCTCAATTTTCAATCCTCAATACTCAATCTTCAATCCTCAGTCCTCAGTCCTCAATCCTCAATTCTGTATTCTCAATCCTGAATCCTCAATCTTCAGCCCTCAGTCCTCAACAATCAGCTGTCAATTCTCAATCCTCAATAGAATATCATCAATTCACAGTTTTCAATACTCAATGCTCAATCTGCAATCTTCAAATATCTATACACAAACATCAATCCTCATCACACAACCCTCAACACTCAGTCCACAATCCTCAATCCTCAATCCTCAATCCTCAATATTCAATCGTCAGTCTTCAATCCTCAATACTCAATATTCGATCCACAATCCTGGATCCTCAATCCTCAATCCTCATTCTTCAATCCTCAATACCCAATCCTCAACCTTCAATACTCAATCCTCAATCCTCAATTCTCAATACTCAATCCTCAGACCTCAGTCCTCAAACCTCAATCCTCAACCCTCAGCCCTCATCCTCAATCCTCAATCCTCAACCTCAATCCTCAATCTTCAATCCTCAATACTCAATCTTCAATCTTCAATCCTCAGTCCTCAAACCTCAATTCTGAATCCTCAATACTGAATCCTCAACCTACAGCCCTCAGTCCTCAACAATCAGTTGTCAATCCTCAATCCTCAGTATAATGTCCTCAATTCACAGTTTTCAATACTCAATACTCAATCTGCAATCTTCAAATCTCTATCCACAAATATCAATTCTCATCAGTCAACCCTCAACACTCAGTACTCAATGTTCAATCCTCAATCCTCAATTCTCAATCTGCGATCCTCAATACTGAATCTTCAATCCTCAATACTCAATCCTCAATCCTCAATCCTCAATCCTGAATATTCAATCCTCAGTCCCCAATCCTCAATCCTCAATCCTCAATCCTCATTCTTCAATCCTCAATACACAATCCTCAATCTTCAATCCTCAATCCTCAATCCTCAATTCTCAATCCTCAATCCTCAGTCCTCAGACCTCAAACCTCAATCCTCAACCCTCAGCCCTCATCGTCAATCCTCAAACCTCAATCCTAAATCCTCAATCGTCAATCCTCAATCCTCAATGTTCAATCCACAATACTCAACCTTCAAACCTCAATCCTCAATCCTCAATACTCAATATTCAATCCTCAATACTCAACTTTCAATACTCAATCCGCAATCATCAATCCTTACTCCTGAATCCTCACTCATCAAGCCTCAATCTTCAATACTCAATCGTCAATCCTCAATACCCAATCCTCAACACTCAGCCTTCAACCCTCAATCTTGAATCCTCAATAATCAATCTCCAATCCTAGATCCCCAATCCCTAATCCTCAATCCTTAATCCTCAATCTTCAATCCTCAATCCCCAGTCCTCAATCTTCAATCCTCAATGCTCAATCCTCAATCCTCAATCCTCAGTCCTCAATCCTCAATCCTCAATCCACAATCCTCAATCCTCATTCCTCAATCCTCAATCCTCAATCCCCAATCCTCAATATTCAATCCTCAATCCTCAATCCTCAATACTCAATCCTCAATCTTCAATCCTCAATGGTCAATCTTCAATCCTCAATCCTCAATCCTCAATCCTCAATACTCAATCCTCAATCCTCAACCCTCAATCCTCAATCCTCAATCTTCAATCCTCAATACTCAATCTTCAATCCTCAATCCTCAATCCTCAATCCTCAATCCTCGTTCTTCAATCCTCAATACCCAATCCTCAACACTCAGCCTTCAACCCTCAATCCTCAATCCTCAATCGTCAATCCGCAATCCTCAATCCTTAGTCATCAATCCTCAACCTTCAATACTCAATCCTCTATCCTCAATCCTCAATCCTCAATCTTCAATCCTCAATAGTCAATCTTCAATCCTCAATCCTCAATCCTCAATCCTCAATACTCAATCCTCAATGCTCAACCCTCAATCCTCAATCCTCAATCTTCAATCCTCAATACTCAATCTTCAATCCTCAATCCTCAATCCTCAATCCTCAATCCTCATTCTTCAATCCTCAATACCCAATCCTCAATCTTCAATCCTCAATCCTCAATCCTCAATTCTCAATCCTCAATCCTCAGTCGTCAGTCCTCAATCCACAATCCTCAACACTCAGCCCTCATCCTCAATCCTCAATCCTTATTCCTCAGTCCTCAACCATCAATCCTCAATACTCAATTTTCAATCCTCAATCCTCAATCCTCAATCCTCAATCCTCAACGCTAAATCCTCAGTCATCAATACTCAATCTTCAATACTCAATCCTCAATCCTCAATCCTGAATCCTCAATACTAAAGCATCAATACTCAATTCTCAATACTCAAAAGAACATCCTGAATTCTCAGGATCCAATACTCAAACATCAAACCTCAAACCTCAGCCATCATCCTCAATCCTCAATCCTCAATCGTCAATCCTCAACCTTCAATCCTCAACACTCAGCCTTCAACCCTCAATCCTCAATCCTCAATCGTCAATCCGCAATCCTCAATCCTCAGTCATCAATCCTCAACCTTCAATACTCAATCCTCTATCCTCAATCCTGAATCCCCAATCCTCAATCCTCAATCCTCAATCCTCAATCCTCAATCCTCAATCCTCAATCCTAAACCCTCAGCCCTTATCCTCAATTCTCAATTCTCAATCCTCAATCCTCAATCCTCAATCTTCAATCCTCAGTAATCAATAATCAATCCTATATCCTCAATACCCAATCCTCAATCCTTAATCCTCAATCTTCAATCCTCAATACCCAGTCCTCAATCTTCAATCCTCAATGCTCCATCCTCAATCCTCTATCCTCAGTCCTCAGTCCTCAAACCTCAATCCTCAAACCTCAATCCTCAAACGTCAGTCCTCGTCCTCAACCCTCAACCCTCAATACTCAATCCTCAATCTTCAGTCATCAATACTCAAGCTTCAATCCCCAATACTCAATCTTCAATCCCCAATCATCAATCCTCAATCCTCCATCCTCATTCTTCAATCCTCAATACCCAATCCTCTATCTTCATTCCTTAATCCTCAATCCTCAATTCTCAATCCTCAGTCCTCAGTCCTCAGTCCTAAAACCTCAACCCTCAACCTTCAGCCCTCATCCTCAATCCTCAATCCTCAATCCTCAATCCTCAATCATCAATCCTCAATCTTCAATCCTCAATCCTCAATCCTCAGTCATCAATCCTCAATCCTCAATCCTCAATCCTCAATCCTCAACCCTCAATCGTCAGTCTTCAAACCTCAATACTCAATCTTCAATCCACAATCCTCAATCCTCAATCCTCAAGCCTCATCCTTCAATCCTCAATACCCAATCCTCAATCTTCAATACTCAATCCTCAATCCTCAATTCTCAATCCTCAATCCTCAGTCCTCAGTGCTTAAACCTCAATCCTCAACCCTCAGCCCTCATCCTCAATCCTCAATCCTCAATCCTCAATCCTCAATCCTCAATCCTCAATCCTCAATACTCAATCTTTAATCCTCAATCCTCAACCCTCAATGTTCAATCCTCAGCCCTCAATACTCAATCCTCAATCCTCAATCCGCAATCCTCAATTCTCAATCCTCAATCCTCAATACTCAATCCTCAATCCTCAATCCTCAATCCTCAATCCTCATTCTTCAATCCTCAATATCCAATCCCCAATCTTCAATTCTCAATCCTCAATCCTCAATTCTCAATCCTCAATCCTCAGTCCTCAGCCCTAGAACCTCAATCCTTAACCCTCAGTCCTCGTCCTCAATCCTCAACCCTCAATAATCCGTCCGCAATCTTCAATCATCAATACTCAAACTTCTACCCTCAATCCTCAATACTCAAACCTCAATCCTCAATACTCAATCCTCAGTCCTCAGTCCGCAGTCTTCAATACTCAATCCTCCAATCCCCAATATTCAACACACAACCCTCAACCATCAATCCAAAATTCTCAATACTCAATAGAATATCCTGAATTCTCAGTTTTCAATACTCAATCCTCAATCTTCGATCTTCAAATCTCCATCCACAAACATCAATTCTCATCACTCAACCCTCAACGCTCAGTCCTCAATCTTCAATCCTCAATCCTCAATCCTCAATCTTCAATCCTCAATACTCAACACTCAATCCTCAATCCTCAATTCTCAATCCTCAATCCTCAATACTCCATCGTCAATCCCCAATCCCCAATCCTCAACCTTCGAATCTCAATCCTCAATCCTCAATCCTCAATCCTCAATCCTCAATCTTCAATCCTCAATACTCAATCATCAATCCTCAATCCTCAATTCTCAATCCTCAATCCTTAATCCTCAATCTTCAATCCTCAATCCCCAGTCCTCAATCTTCAATCCTCAATGCCCAATCCTCAAGCCTCAATCCTCAGTCCTCAATTCTCAACCCTCAGACCTCGTCCTCAATCCTCAACCCTCAATAATCAATCCGCAATATTCAATCATCAATACTCAATCAATCCTCAATCCTCAATTCTCAATCCTCAATCCTCAATACTCAATCCCCAGTCCTCAGTCATCAATCTTCAATACTCGATCCGCCAGTCCTCAATATACAGCACACAACCCTCAACCATCAATCCTCAATACTCAACCATCAATCCTCAATTCTCAATACTCAGTAGAATATCCTGAATACTCGGTTTTCAATACTCAATCCTCAATCATCAATCTTCAAATCTCCATGCACAAACATCAATTCTCATCTCTCAACCCTCAACACACAGTCCTCAATCTTCAATCCTCAATCCTCAATCCTCAATCTTCAATCCTCAATACTCAACCTTCAATCCTCAATCCTCAATTCTCGATCCTCAATCCTCAATACTCAATCGTCAATCCCCAATCCCCAATCCTCAACCTTCAATCCTCAATCCTCAATCCTCAATCCTCAATCCTCAATTCTCAATCTTCAATCCCCAATACTCAATCGTCAACCCTCAATCCTCAATCCTCAATCCTCAATCCTCATTCTTCAATCCTCAATACCCAATCCTCAATCTTCAATCCTCAATGCTCAATCCTCAATTCTCAATCAGCAATCCCCAATCCTCAGACCTCAAACATCAGTACTCAACCCTGAGTCCTCGTCGTCAGTCCACAACCCTCAATCCTCAATCCTCAATCTTCAATCCTCAATACTCAATTTTCAATCCTCAATCCTCAATCCTCAATCCTCAATCCTCAATCTTCATTCCTCAATACCCAATCCCCAATGTTCAATCCGCAATACCCAATCTTCAATACTCAGTCGTCAATCCTCAATCCTCAATACTCAATCCTCAACCCTCAGTCCTCAAACCTCAATCCTGAATCCTCAATCCTGAATCCTCAATCTTCAGCACACAGTCCTCAACAATCAGTTGTCAATTCTCAATCCTCAATAGAATATCATCAATTCACAGTTTTCAGTACTCAATACTCAATCTGCAATCTTTAAATCACTATCCACAAACATCAATTCTCATAACTCAACCCTCAACACACAGTCCCCAATCCTCAATCTTCAATCCTCAATCCTCAATCCACAATCTTCAATCCTCAATACTCAATCATCAATCCTCAATCCTCAATCCTCAATCTTTAATCCTCAATCCTCAACCCTCAATCTTCAATCCTCAGTCCTCAATATTCAATCCTCAATCCTCAATCCTCAATCCTCAAGCCTCATCCTTCAATCCTCAATACCCAACCCTCAATCTTCAATACTCAATCCTCAATCCTCAATAATCAATCTTCAATCCTCAATCCTCAATCCTCAATCCTCAATCCTCATTCGTCAACCCTAAATACCCAATCCTCAATCTTCAATCATCAATACTCAATCTTCAACCCTCAATCCTCAATACTCAAACCTCAATCCTCAATCCTCAATCCTCAATCCTCAATCCTCAATCTTCAATCCTCAATACTCAATCATCAATCCTCAATCCTCAATCCTCAATCCTCAATCCTCAACCCTCAATCGTCAGTCTTCAAACCTCAATACTCAATCTTCAATCCACAATCCTCAATCCTCAATCTTCACGCCTCATCATTCAATCCTCAATACCCAATCCTCAATCTTCAATACTCAATCCTCAATCCTCAATAATCAATCTTCAATCCTCAATCCTCAGTCCTCAAACCTCAATTCTGAATTCTCAATCCTGAATCCTCAATCTTCAGCACTCAGTCCTCAACAATCAGTTGTCAATTCTCAATCCTCAATAGAATATCATCAATTCACAGTTTTCAGTACTCAATACTCAATCTGCAATCTTTAAATCACTATCCACAAACATCAATTCTCATCACTCAACCCTCAACACTCAGTCCCCAATCCTCAATCTTCAATCCTCAATCCTCAAGCCTCATCCTTCAATCCTCAATACCCAACCCTCAATCTTCAATACTCAATCCTCAATCCTCAATAATCAATCTTCAATCCTCAATCCTCAATCCTCAATCCTCAATCCTCATTCGTCAACCCTAAATACCCAATCCTCAATCTTCAATCATCAATACTCAATCTTCAACCCTCAATCCTTAATACTCAAACCTCAATCCTCAATCCTCAATACCCAATCCTCAATCTACAATACTCAATCCTCAATCCTCAATAATCAATCTTCAATCCTCAATCCTCAGTCCTCAAACCTCAATTCTGAATCCTCAATCCTGAATCCTTAATCTTCAGCCCTTAGTCCTCAACAATCAGTTGACAATTCTCAATCCTCAATAGAATATCATCAATTCACGGTTTTCAATACTCAATACTCAATCTGCAATCTTTAAACCTGTATCCACAAACATCAATTCTCATAACTCAACCCTCAACACTCTGTCCCCAATGCTCAATCTTCAATCCTCAATTCTCAATCCTCAATCCTCAATCCTCAATCCTCAATCTTCAATCCTCAATACACAATCATCAATCCTCAATACTCAATCCTCAATCCTCAATCCTCAATCCTCAATCCTCATTCTTCAATCCTCAATATCCAATCCCCAATCTTCAATTCTCAATCCTCAATCCTCAATTCTCAATCCTCAATCCTCAGTCCTCAGCCCTAGAACCTCAATCCTCAACCCTCAGTCCTCGTCCTCAATCCTCAACCCTCAATAATCCATCCGCAATCTTCAATCATCAATACTCAAACTTCTACCCTCAATCCTCAATACTCAAACCTCAATCCTCAATACTCAATCCTCAGTCCTCAGTCCGCAGTCTTCAATACTCAATCCTCCAATCCCCAATATTCAACACACAACCCTCAACCATCAATCCAAAATTCTCAATACTCAATAGAATATCCTGAATTCTCAGTTTTCAATACTCAATCCTCAATCTTCGATCTTCAAATCTCCATCCACAAACATCAATTCTCATCACTCAACCCTCAACGCTCAGTCCTCAATCTTCAATCCTCAATCCTCAATCCTCAATCTTCAATCCTCAATACTCAACACTCAATCCTCAATCCTCAATTCTCAATCCTCAATCCTCAATACTCCATCGTCAATCCCCAATCCCCAGTCCTCAATCTTCAATCCTCAATGCCCAATCCTCAAGCCTCAATCCTCAGTCCTCAATTCTCAACCCTCAGACCTCGTCCTCAATCCTCAACCCTCAATAATCAATCCGCAATATTCAATCATCAATACTCAATCAATCCTCAATCCTCAATTCTCAATCCTCAATCCTCAATACTCAATCCCCAGTCCTCAGTCATCAATCTTCAATACTCGATCCGCCAGTCCTCAATATACAGCACACAACCCTCAACCATCAATCCTCAATACTCAACCATCAATCCTCAATTCTCAATACTCAGTAGAATATCATGAATACTCGGTTTTCAATACTCAATCCTCAATCATCAATCTTCAAATCTCCATGCACAAACATCAATTCTCATCTCTCAACCCTCAACACACAGTCCTCAATCTTCAATCCTCAATCCTCAATCCTCAATCTTCAATCATCAATCTTCAAATCTCCATGCACAAACATCAATTCTCATCTCTCAACCCTCAACACACAGTCCTCAATCTTCAATCCTCAATCCTCAATCCTCAATCTTCAATCCTCAATACTCAACCTTCAATCCTCAATCCTCAATTCTCGATCCTCAATCCTCAATACTCAATCGTCAATCCCCAATCCCCAATCCTCAACCTTCAATACTCAATCCTCAATCCTCAATCCTCAATCCTCAATTCTCAATCTTCAATCCCCAATACTCAATCGTCAACCCTCAACCCTCAATCCTCAATCCTCAATCCTCATTCTTCAATCCTCAATACCCAATCCTCAATCTTCAATCCTCAATGCTCAATCCTCAATTCTCAATCAGCAATCCCCAATCCTCAGACCTCAAACATCAGTACTCAACCCTGAGTCCTCGTCGTCAGTCCACAACCCTCAATCCTCAATCCTCAATCTTCAATCCTCAATACTCAATTTTCAATCCTCAATCCTCAATCCTCAATCCTCAATCCTCAATCTTCATTCCTCAATACCCAATACCCAATGTTCAATCCGCAATACCCAATCTTCAATACGCAGTCGTCAATCCTCAATCCTCAATACTCAATCCTCAACCCTCAGTCCTCAAACCTCAATCCTGAATCCTCAATCCTGAATCCTCAATCTTCAGCACACAGTCCTCAACAATCAGTTGTCAATTCTCAATCCTCAATAGAATATCATCAATTCACAGTTTTCAGTACTCAATACTCAATCTGCAATCTTTAAATCACTATCCACAAACATCAATTCTCATAACTCAACCCTCAACACACAGTCCCCAATCCTCAATCTTCAATCCTCAATCCTCAATCCTCAATCCTCAATCTTCAATCCTCAATACTCAATCATCAATCCTCAATCCTCAATCCTCAATCCTCAATCCTCAATCCTCAATCGTCTGTCTTCAAACCTCAATACTCAATCTTCAATCCTCAATCCTCAATCCTCAATCCTCAAGCCTCATCCTTCAATCCTCAATACCCAACCCTCAATCTTCAATACTCAATCCTCAATCCTCAATAATCAATCTTCAATCCTCAATCCTCAATCCTCAATCCTCAATCCTCATTCGTCAACCCTAAATACCCAATCCTCAATCTTCAATCATCAATACTCAATCTTCAACCCTCAATCCTCAATACTCAAACCTCAATCCTCAATCCTCAATCCTCAATCCTCAATCCTCAACCTTCAATCCTCAATCGTCAATCCCCAATCCCCAATCCTCAACCTTCAATCCTCAATCCTCAATCCTCAATCCTCAATCCTCAATTCTCAACCTTCAATCCCCAATACTCAATCGTCAACCCTCAATCCTCAATCCTCAATCCTCAATCCTCATTCTTCAATCCTCAATACCCAATCCTCAATCTTCAATCCTCAATGCTCAATCCTCAATTCTGAATCCTCAATCCTGAATCCTTAACATTCAGCCCTTAGTCCTCAACAATCAGTTGACAATCCTCAATCCTCAATAGAATATCCTCAATTCACAGCTTTCAATACTCAATACTCAATCTGCAATCTTCAAACCTCTATCCACAAACATCAATTCTCATCACACAACCCTCGACACTCAGTCCTCAATGTTCAATCCTCAATCGTCAATGCACAATCCTCAATCGTCAATCTTCAATCCTCAATACTCAATCTTCAATCCTCGTACCTCAAACCTCAATCCTCAACCCTCAGTCCTCATCCTCAATTCTCAATTCTCAATCCTCAATCCTCATCCCTCAATCTTCAATCCTCAATAATCAATCTCCAATCCTAGATCCCCTATCCCCAATCCTCAATCCTTAATCCTCAATCTTCAATCCTCAATCCCCAGTCCCCAACCTTCAATCCTCAATGCTCAATCCTCAATCCTCAATCCTCAGGCCTCAATCCTCAATCCTCAATAGAACATCCCGAATTCTCAGGATTCAATACTCAAACATCAAACCTCAAACCTCAGCCATCATCCTCAATCCTCAGTCCTCAATCCTAAATCCTCAACCCTCAATCCTCAACCTTCAATCCTCAATACTCAATCTTCAATCCTCAATTCTCGATCGTCAATACTCAATCCTCAATCGTCAATCCTCAATCCCCAATCCTCAATCTTCAATCCTCAATCCTCAATCCACAACCCTCAATCCTCAACCTTCAATCCTCAATACTCAATCTTCAATCCTCAATCCTCAATCCTCAATCCTCAATCCTCAATCCTCAATACTCAATCCTCAATCGTCAATCCTCAATCCCCAATCATCAATCTTCAATCCTCAATCCCCAATCCTCCATCCTCAAACCTCAATCTTCAATCCACAGTACTCAATCTTCAATCCTTAATCATCAATCCTCAATCCGCAATCCTCAATACTCCATCGTCAATCCCCAATCCCCAATCCTCAACCTTCGAACCTCAATCCTCAATCCTCAATCCTCAATCCTCAATCCTCAATCTTCAATCCTCAATACTCAACCATCAATCCTCAATCCTCAATTCTCAATCCTCAATCCTTAATCCTCAATCTTCAATCCTCAATCCCCAGTCCTCAATCTTCAATCCTCCATGCCCAATCCTCAAGCCTCAATCCTCAGTCCTCAATTCTCAACCCTCAGACCTCGTCCTCAATCCTCAACCCTAAATAATCAATCCGCAATATTCAATCATCAATACTCAATCAATCCTCAATCCTCAATTCTCAATCCTCAATCCTCAATACTCAATACCCAGTCCTCAGTCATCAATCTTCAATACTCGATCCGCCAGTCCTCAATATACAGCACACAACCCTCAACCATCAATCCTCAATACTCAACCATCAATCCTCAATTCTCAATACTCAGTAGAATATCCTGAATCCTCGGTTTTCAATACTCAATCCTCAATCATCAATCTTCAAATCTCCATCCACAAACATCAATTCTCATCTCTCAACTCTCAACACACAGTCCTCAATCTTCAATCCTCAATCCTCAATCCTCAATCTTCAATCCTCAATACTCAACCTTCAATCCTCAATCCTCAAATCTCGATCCTCAATCCTCAATACTCAATCGTCAATCCCCAATCCCCAATCCTCAACCTTCAATCCTCAATCCTCAATCCTCAATCCTCAATCCTCAATTCTCAATCTTCAATCCCCAATACTCAATCTTCAACCCTCAATCCTCAATCCTCAATCCTCAATCCTCATTCTTCAATCCTCTATACCCAATACTCAATCTTCAATCCTCAATGCTCAATCCTCAATTCTCAATCAGCAATCCCCAATCCTCAGACCTCAAACATCAGTACTCAACCCTGAGTCCTCGTCGTCAGTCCACAACCCTCAATCCTCAATCCTCAATCTTCAATCCTCAATAATCAATTTTCAATCCTCAATCCTCAATCCTCAATCCTCAATCCTCAATCTTCATTCCTCAATACCCAATCCCCAATGTTCAATCCGCAATACCCAATCTTCAATACTCAGTCGTCAATCCTCAATCCTCAATCCTCAATCCTCAACCCTCAGTCCTCAAACCTCAATCCTGAATCCTCAATCCTGAATCCTCAATCTTCAGCACTCAGTCCTCAACAATCAGTTGTCAATTCTCAATCCTCAATAGAATATCATCAATTCACAGTTTTCAGTACTCAATACTCAATCTGCAATCTTTAAATCACTATCCACAAACATCAATTCTCATCACTCAACCCTCAACACTCAGTCCCCAATCCTCAATCTTCAATCCTCAATCCTCAATCCTCAATCCTCAATCTTCAATCCTCAATACTCAATCATCAATCCTCAATCCTCAATCCTCAATCCTCAATCCTGAATCCTCAATCGTCTGTCTTCAAACCTCAATACTCAATCTTCAATCCTCAATCCTCAATCCTCAATCCTCAAGCCTCATCCTTCAATCCTCAATACCCAACCCTCAATCTTCAATACTCAATGCTCAATCCTCAATAATCAATCTTCAATCCTCAATCCTCAATCCTCAATCCTCAATCCTCATTCGTCAACCCTAAATACCCAATCCTCAATCTTCAATCATCAATACTCAATCTTCATTCCTCAATACCCAATCCCCAATGTTCAATCCGCAATACCCAATCTTCAATACTCAGTCGTCAATCCTCAATCCTCAATCCTCAATCCTCAACCCTCAGTCCTCAAACCTCAATCCTGAATCCTCAATCCTGAATCCTCAATCTTCAGCACTCAGTCCTCAACAATCAGTTGACAATCCTCAATCCTCAATAGAATATCCTCAATTCACAGCTTTCAATACTCAATACTCAATACTCTGCAATCTTCAAACCTCTATCCACAAACATCAATTCTCATCACACAACCCGCGACACTCAGTCCTCAATGTTCAATCCTCAATCTTCAATGCACAATCCTCAATCGTCAATCTTCAATCCTCAATACTCAATCTTCAATCCTCAATCCTCAATCCTCAATCCTCAATCCTCATTCGTCAATCCGAAATACCCAATCCTCAATCTTCAATCCTCAATCCTCAATCCTCAATTCTCAATCCTCAATCCTCAGTCCTCAGTGCTTAAACCTCAATCCTCAACCCTCAGCCCTCATCCTCAATCCTCAATCCTCAATCCTCAATCCTCAATCCTCAATCCTCAATCTTCAATCCTCAATACTCAATCTTTAATCCTCAATCCTCAACCCTCAATCTTCAATCCTCAGCCCTCAATACTCAATCCTCAATCCTCAATGCGCAATCCTCAATCATCAATCCTCAATCTTCAATACTCAATCCTCAATCCTCAATCCTCAATCCTCAATCCTCAATCCTCAATCCTCAATCTTCAATCCTCAATACTCAATCATCAATCCTCAATCCTCAATCCTCAATCCTGAATCCTCAACCCTCAATCGTCAGTCTTCAAACCTCAATACTCAATCTTCAATCCTCAATCCTCAACCCTCAATCCTCAATCCTCGTTCTTCAATCCTCAATACCCAATCCTCAATCTTCAACACTCTATCCTCAATCCTCAATTCTCAATCCTCAATCCTCAGTCCTCAGTACTCAAACCTCAATACTCAACCCTCAGCCCTCATCCTCAATCCTCAATCCTCAATCCTCAATCCTCAATCCTCAATCCTCAATCCTCATTCTTCAATCCTCAATATCCAATCCCCAATCTTCAATTCTCAATCCTCAATCCTCAATTCTCAATCCTCAATCCTCAGTCCTCAGCCCTAGAACCTCAATCCTCAACCCTCAGTCCTCGTCCTCAATCCTCAACCCTCAATAATCCATCCGCAATCTTCAATCATCAATACTCAAACTTCTACCCTCAATCCTCAATACTCAAACCTCAATCCTCAATACTCAATCCTCAGTCCTCAGTCCGCAGTCTTCAATACTCAATCCTCCAATCCCCAATATTCAACACACAACCCTCAACCATCAATCCAAAATTCTCAATACTCAATAGAATATCCTGAATTCTCAGTTTTCAATACTCAATCCTCAATCTTCGATCTTCAAATCTCCATCCACAAACATCAATTCTCATCACT
Source organism: Calliopsis andreniformis (assembly GCF_051401765.1). Taxonomy (NCBI): domain Eukaryota; kingdom Metazoa; phylum Arthropoda; class Insecta; order Hymenoptera; family Andrenidae; genus Calliopsis; species Calliopsis andreniformis. The sequence continues at coordinate 299,207 of NW_027480515.1, read as the reverse complement.
CAACCCTCAACGCTCAGTCCTCAATCTTCAATCCTCAATCCTCAATCCTCAATCTTCAATCCTCAATACTCAACACTCAATCCTCAATCCTCAATTCTCAATCCTCAATCCTCAATACTCCATCGTCAATCCCCAATCCCCAGTCCTCAATCTTCAATCCTCAATGCCCAATCCTCAAGCCTCAATCCTCAGTCCTCAATTCTCAACCCTCAGACCTCGTCCTCAATCCTCAACCCTCAATAATCAATCCGCAATATTCAATCATCAATACTCAATCAATCCTCAATCCTCAATTCTCAATCCTCAATCCTCAATACTCAATCCCCAGTCCTCAGTCATCAATCTTCAATACTCGATCCGCCAGTCCTCAATATACAGCACACAACCCTCAACCATCAATCCTCAATACTCAACCATCAATCCTCAATTCTCAATACTCAGTAGAATATCATGAATACTCGGTTTTCAATACTCAATCCTCAATCATCAATCTTCAAATCTCCATGCACAAACATCAATTCTCATCTCTCAACCCTCAACACACAGTCCTCAATCTTCAATCCTCAATCCTCAATCCTCAATCTTCAATCATCAATCTTCAAATCTCCATGCACAAACATCAATTCTCATCTCTCAACCCTCAACACACAGTCCTCAATCTTCAATCCTCAATCCTCAATCCTCAATCTTCAATCCTCAATACTCAACCTTCAATCCTCAATCCTCAATTCTCGATCCTCAATCCTCAATACTCAATCGTCAATCCCCAATCCCCAATCCTCAACCTTCAATACTCAATCCTCAATCCTCAATCCTCAATCCTCAATTCTCAATCTTCAATCCCCAATACTCAATCGTCAACCCTCAACCCTCAATCCTCAATCCTCAATCCTCATTCTTCAATCCTCAATACCCAATCCTCAATCTTCAATCCTCAATGCTCAATCCTCAATTCTCAATCAGCAATCCCCAATCCTCAGACCTCAAACATCAGTACTCAACCCTGAGTCCTCGTCGTCAGTCCACAACCCTCAATCCTCAATCCTCAATCTTCAATCCTCAATACTCAATTTTCAATCCTCAATCCTCAATCCTCAATCCTCAATCCTCAATCTTCATTCCTCAATACCCAATACCCAATGTTCAATCCGCAATACCCAATCTTCAATACGCAGTCGTCAATCCTCAATCCTCAATACTCAATCCTCAACCCTCAGTCCTCAAACCTCAATCCTGAATCCTCAATCCTGAATCCTCAATCTTCAGCACACAGTCCTCAACAATCAGTTGTCAATTCTCAATCCTCAATAGAATATCATCAATTCACAGTTTTCAGTACTCAATACTCAATCTGCAATCTTTAAATCACTATCCACAAACATCAATTCTCATAACTCAACCCTCAACACACAGTCCCCAATCCTCAATCTTCAATCCTCAATCCTCAATCCTCAATCCTCAATCTTCAATCCTCAATACTCAATCATCAATCCTCAATCCTCAATCCTCAATCCTCAATCCTCAATCCTCAATCGTCTGTCTTCAAACCTCAATACTCAATCTTCAATCCTCAATCCTCAATCCTCAATCCTCAAGCCTCATCCTTCAATCCTCAATACCCAACCCTCAATCTTCAATACTCAATCCTCAATCCTCAATAATCAATCTTCAATCCTCAATCCTCAATCCTCAATCCTCAATCCTCATTCGTCAACCCTAAATACCCAATCCTCAATCTTCAATCATCAATACTCAATCTTCAACCCTCAATCCTCAATACTCAAACCTCAATCCTCAATCCTCAATCCTCAATCCTCAATCCTCAACCTTCAATCCTCAATCGTCAATCCCCAATCCCCAATCCTCAACCTTCAATCCTCAATCCTCAATCCTCAATCCTCAATCCTCAATTCTCAACCTTCAATCCCCAATACTCAATCGTCAACCCTCAATCCTCAATCCTCAATCCTCAATCCTCATTCTTCAATCCTCAATACCCAATCCTCAATCTTCAATCCTCAATGCTCAATCCTCAATTCTGAATCCTCAATCCTGAATCCTTAACATTCAGCCCTTAGTCCTCAACAATCAGTTGACAATCCTCAATCCTCAATAGAATATCCTCAATTCACAGCTTTCAATACTCAATACTCAATCTGCAATCTTCAAACCTCTATCCACAAACATCAATTCTCATCACACAACCCTCGACACTCAGTCCTCAATGTTCAATCCTCAATCGTCAATGCACAATCCTCAATCGTCAATCTTCAATCCTCAATACTCAATCTTCAATCCTCGTACCTCAAACCTCAATCCTCAACCCTCAGTCCTCATCCTCAATTCTCAATTCTCAATCCTCAATCCTCATCCCTCAATCTTCAATCCTCAATAATCAATCTCCAATCCTAGATCCCCTATCCCCAATCCTCAATCCTTAATCCTCAATCTTCAATCCTCAATCCCCAGTCCCCAACCTTCAATCCTCAATGCTCAATCCTCAATCCTCAATCCTCAGGCCTCAATCCTCAATCCTCAATAGAACATCCCGAATTCTCAGGATTCAATACTCAAACATCAAACCTCAAACCTCAGCCATCATCCTCAATCCTCAGTCCTCAATCCTAAATCCTCAACCCTCAATCCTCAACCTTCAATCCTCAATACTCAATCTTCAATCCTCAATTCTCGATCGTCAATACTCAATCCTCAATCGTCAATCCTCAATCCCCAATCCTCAATCTTCAATCCTCAATCCTCAATCCACAACCCTCAATCCTCAACCTTCAATCCTCAATACTCAATCTTCAATCCTCAATCCTCAATCCTCAATCCTCAATCCTCAATCCTCAATACTCAATCCTCAATCGTCAATCCTCAATCCCCAATCATCAATCTTCAATCCTCAATCCCCAATCCTCCATCCTCAAACCTCAATCTTCAATCCACAGTACTCAATCTTCAATCCTTAATCATCAATCCTCAATCCGCAATCCTCAATACTCCATCGTCAATCCCCAATCCCCAATCCTCAACCTTCGAACCTCAATCCTCAATCCTCAATCCTCAATCCTCAATCCTCAATCTTCAATCCTCAATACTCAACCATCAATCCTCAATCCTCAATTCTCAATCCTCAATCCTTAATCCTCAATCTTCAATCCTCAATCCCCAGTCCTCAATCTTCAATCCTCCATGCCCAATCCTCAAGCCTCAATCCTCAGTCCTCAATTCTCAACCCTCAGACCTCGTCCTCAATCCTCAACCCTAAATAATCAATCCGCAATATTCAATCATCAATACTCAATCAATCCTCAATCCTCAATTCTCAATCCTCAATCCTCAATACTCAATACCCAGTCCTCAGTCATCAATCTTCAATACTCGATCCGCCAGTCCTCAATATACAGCACACAACCCTCAACCATCAATCCTCAATACTCAACCATCAATCCTCAATTCTCAATACTCAGTAGAATATCCTGAATCCTCGGTTTTCAATACTCAATCCTCAATCATCAATCTTCAAATCTCCATCCACAAACATCAATTCTCATCTCTCAACTCTCAACACACAGTCCTCAATCTTCAATCCTCAATCCTCAATCCTCAATCTTCAATCCTCAATACTCAACCTTCAATCCTCAATCCTCAAATCTCGATCCTCAATCCTCAATACTCAATCGTCAATCCCCAATCCCCAATCCTCAACCTTCAATCCTCAATCCTCAATCCTCAATCCTCAATCCTCAATTCTCAATCTTCAATCCCCAATACTCAATCTTCAACCCTCAATCCTCAATCCTCAATCCTCAATCCTCATTCTTCAATCCTCTATACCCAATACTCAATCTTCAATCCTCAATGCTCAATCCTCAATTCTCAATCAGCAATCCCCAATCCTCAGACCTCAAACATCAGTACTCAACCCTGAGTCCTCGTCGTCAGTCCACAACCCTCAATCCTCAATCCTCAATCTTCAATCCTCAATAATCAATTTTCAATCCTCAATCCTCAATCCTCAATCCTCAATCCTCAATCTTCATTCCTCAATACCCAATCCCCAATGTTCAATCCGCAATACCCAATCTTCAATACTCAGTCGTCAATCCTCAATCCTCAATCCTCAATCCTCAACCCTCAGTCCTCAAACCTCAATCCTGAATCCTCAATCCTGAATCCTCAATCTTCAGCACTCAGTCCTCAACAATCAGTTGTCAATTCTCAATCCTCAATAGAATATCATCAATTCACAGTTTTCAGTACTCAATACTCAATCTGCAATCTTTAAATCACTATCCACAAACATCAATTCTCATCACTCAACCCTCAACACTCAGTCCCCAATCCTCAATCTTCAATCCTCAATCCTCAATCCTCAATCCTCAATCTTCAATCCTCAATACTCAATCATCAATCCTCAATCCTCAATCCTCAATCCTCAATCCTGAATCCTCAATCGTCTGTCTTCAAACCTCAATACTCAATCTTCAATCCTCAATCCTCAATCCTCAATCCTCAAGCCTCATCCTTCAATCCTCAATACCCAACCCTCAATCTTCAATACTCAATGCTCAATCCTCAATAATCAATCTTCAATCCTCAATCCTCAATCCTCAATCCTCAATCCTCATTCGTCAACCCTAAATACCCAATCCTCAATCTTCAATCATCAATACTCAATCTTCATTCCTCAATACCCAATCCCCAATGTTCAATCCGCAATACCCAATCTTCAATACTCAGTCGTCAATCCTCAATCCTCAATCCTCAATCCTCAACCCTCAGTCCTCAAACCTCAATCCTGAATCCTCAATCCTGAATCCTCAATCTTCAGCACTCAGTCCTCAACAATCAGTTGACAATCCTCAATCCTCAATAGAATATCCTCAATTCACAGCTTTCAATACTCAATACTCAATACTCTGCAATCTTCAAACCTCTATCCACAAACATCAATTCTCATCACACAACCCGCGACACTCAGTCCTCAATGTTCAATCCTCAATCTTCAATGCACAATCCTCAATCGTCAATCTTCAATCCTCAATACTCAATCTTCAATCCTCAATCCTCAATCCTCAATCCTCAATCCTCATTCGTCAATCCGAAATACCCAATCCTCAATCTTCAATCCTCAATCCTCAATCCTCAATTCTCAATCCTCAATCCTCAGTCCTCAGTGCTTAAACCTCAATCCTCAACCCTCAGCCCTCATCCTCAATCCTCAATCCTCAATCCTCAATCCTCAATCCTCAATCCTCAATCTTCAATCCTCAATACTCAATCTTTAATCCTCAATCCTCAACCCTCAATCTTCAATCCTCAGCCCTCAATACTCAATCCTCAATCCTCAATGCGCAATCCTCAATCATCAATCCTCAATCTTCAATACTCAATCCTCAATCCTCAATCCTCAATCCTCAATCCTCAATCCTCAATCCTCAATCTTCAATCCTCAATACTCAATCATCAATCCTCAATCCTCAATCCTCAATCCTGAATCCTCAACCCTCAATCGTCAGTCTTCAAACCTCAATACTCAATCTTCAATCCTCAATCCTCAACCCTCAATCCTCAATCCTCGTTCTTCAATCCTCAATACCCAATCCTCAATCTTCAACACTCTATCCTCAATCCTCAATTCTCAATCCTCAATCCTCAGTCCTCAGTACTCAAACCTCAATACTCAACCCTCAGCCCTCATCCTCAATCCTCAATCCTCAATCCTCAATCCTCAATCTTCAATCCTCGATACTCAATCTTCAATCCTCAATCCTCAGTCCTCAAACCTCAATTCTGAATCCTCAATCCTGATTCCTCAATCTTCAGCCCTCAGTCCTCAACAATCAGTTGTCAACCCTGAATCCTCAATAGAATATCCTCAGTTCACAGTTTTCAATACACATTACTCAATCTGCAATCTTCAAACCTGTATCCACAAACATCAATTCTCATCACTCAACCCTCAAGGCTCAGCCCTCAACGTTCAATCCTCAATCCTCAATCCAAAATCCTCAATCGTCAATCTTCAATCCTCAATCCCCAGTCCTCAATCTTCAATCCTCAATGCTCAATCCTAAATCCTCAATCCCTAGTCCTCAATCCTCAATCCTCAATCCTCAAACCTCAATCCTCAACCGTCAGTCCTCTTCCTCAATCCTCAACACTCAATCCTCAATCCTCAATCTTCAATTATCAATACTCAATATTCAATCCTCAATCTTCAATCCTCAATCATCAATCCTCAATCCCCAATATTCAACACACAACCCTCAACCACCAATCCTCAATACTCAACCGTCAATCCTCAATTCTCAATACTCAATAGAGTATCCTGAATTCTCATGGTTCAATACTCAATGCACAATATTCAATAATCAAATCTCAATCATCAAACATCAATTCTCAACACTCAATCCTCAACACTCAGTCCACTCTTTTCAATCCTCCATCGTCAACCCCCAATCCTCAAGCGTCAATCCTCGAACCTCAATCCTCAACCCTCAGTCGTCAGTCCTTAAGCCTCAATCCCGAATCCTCAATCCTGAATCCTCAATCTTTAGCCCTCAGTCCTCAACAATCAATTGTCAATCCTCAATCCTCAATAGAATATCCTCAATTCACAGTTTTCAATACTCAACCCCATTCTTCGATCTTCAAATCTCAATCCACAAACATCAATTCCCATCACTCAACCCTCAACACTAAGTCCTCAATCTTCAATCCTCAACCCTCCATCCTCAACCTTCAATCCTCAATACTCAATCTTGAATCCTCAATCCTCAATTCTGAATCCTCAATACTCAATCCTCAATCGTCAATCCTCAATCCCCAATCCTCAATCTTCAATCCTCAATCCTCAATCCTCAATCCTCAATCCTCAATCTTCAATCCACAATACTCAATCTTCAATCCTCAATCATCAACCCTCAACCCTCAATCCTCAATCCTCAATAGAACATCCCGAATTCTCAGGATTCAATACTCAAATTTCAAACCTCAAACCTCAGCCATCATCCTCAATCCTCTATCCTCAATCCTCAACCCTCAACCTTCAATCCTCAATACTCAATCATCAATCCTCAATACTCAATACTCATTCTTCAATGCTCAATACCCAATCCTCAACCCTCAACCTTCAATCCTCGGTCCCCATTCCTCAATCCTCAATCCTCAATCCTCATTCTTCAATCCTCAATACCCAATCTTCAATCCTCAATACTCAATCCTCAATCCTCAATATTCAATCCTCAATACTCAATCTTCAGTCCTCAATCCGCAATCATCAATCCTCAATCCTCAATCCTCAGTCATCAATCCTCAACCTCAATCCTCAATCTTCAATCCTCAATACTCAATCTTCAATCCTCAGTCCTCAGTCCTCAAATCCCCATTCTGAATCCTCAATCCTGAATCCTCAATCTTCAGCCCTCAGTCTTCGACAATCAATTGTCAATCCTCAATCCTCAATAGAATATCCTCAATTCACAGTTTTCAATACTCGATACTCAATCTGCAATCTTCAAATCTCTATCCACAAACATTAATTCTCATCACTCAACCCTCAACACTCAGTCCCCAATCCTCAATCTTCAAACCTCAATCCTCAACCCTCAGCCCTCATCCTCAATCATCAATCCTTATTCCTCAGTCCTCCACCTTCAATCCTCAATACTCAATTTTCAATCCTCAACCCTCAATCTTCAATCCTCAATAATCAATCTCCAATCCTAGATCCCCAATCCCCAATTCTCAATCCTTAATCCTCAATCTTCAATCCTCAATACCCAGTCCTCAATCTTCAATCCTCAATGCCCAGTCCTCAATCCTCAATCCTCAGTTCTCAATCCTCAGACCTCAGTCCTCGTCATCAATCCTCAACCCTCAATAATCAGTCCGCAATCTTCAATCATCAATACTCAATCTTCAATCTTTAATCCTCAATACTCAATCCTCAATCATCAATACTCAATCCCCAGTCCTCAGTCCTCAATCTTCAATACTCAACCCGCCAATCCTCAATATTCAACACACAGCCCTCAACCATCAATCCTCAATACTCAACCGTCAATCCTCAATTCTCAATACTCAGTTGAATATCCTGAATTCTCAGTTTTCAATACTCAATCCTCAATCTTCAATCTTCAAATCTCCATCCACAAACATCAATTCTCATCTCTCAGCCCTCAATACTCAGTCCTCAATTTTCAATCCTCAATTCTCAATCCTCAATACTCGATCTTCAATCCTCAATCGTCAATTCTCAATCCTCAATCCTCAACCCTCAATCCTCAATCCACAATATTCAATCCTCAATACTCAATCTTCAATCCTCATTCCGCAATCATCAATCCTCAATCCTCAATCCTCAGTCATCAATCCTCAATCTTCAATACTCAATCGTCAATCCTCAGTCCTCAATCCTCAATCCTCGATCCTCGTATCTCAAACCTCAATCCTCAACCCTCAGTCCCCATCCTCAATTCTCAATTCTCAACCCTCAATACTCAACCCTCAATCTTCAATCCTCAATAATCAATCTCCAATCCTAGATCCCCAATCCCTAATCCTCAATCCTGAATACTCAATCTTCAATCCTCAGTCCCCGGTCCTCAATCTTCAATCCTCAACGCTCAATCCTCAATCCTCAATCCTCAGTCCTCAATCCTCAATTCTCAATCCCCAATCCTCAATATTCAATCCTCAATCCTCTATCCTCAATACTCAATCCTCAATCTTCAATCCTCAATAATCAATCTTCAATCCTCAATCCTCAATCCTCAGTCCTCAATCCTCAATCCTCAATCCTCAACCCTCAATCCTCAATCCTCAATCTTCAGTACTCAATACTCAATCATGAATCCTCAATCCTCAATCCTCAATCCTCAATCCTCATTCTTCAATCCTCAATACCCAATCCTCAATCTTCAATCCTCAATCCTCAATCCTCAATTCTCAATCCTCAATCCTCAGTCCTCAGTCCTCAAACCTCAATCCTCAACCCTCAGTCCCCATCCTCAATTCTCAATTCTCAACCCTCAATACTCAACCCTCAATCTTCAATCCTCAATAATCAATCTCCAATCCTAAATCCCCAATCCCTAATCCTCAATCCTGAATACTCAATCTTCAATCCTCAATCCCCGGTCCTCAATCTTCAATCCTCAACGCTCAATCCTCAATCCTCAATCCTCAGTCCTCAATCCTCAATTCTCAATCCCCAATCCTCAATATTCAATCCTCAATCCTCTATCCTCAATACTCAATCCTCAATCTTCAATCCTCAATAATCAATCTTCAATCCTCAATCCTCAATCCTCAATCCTCAATCCTCAATCCTCAATCCTCAACCCTCAATCCTCAATCCTCAATCTTCAGTACTCAATACTCAATCATGAATCCTCAATCCTCAATCCTCAATCCTCAATCCTCATTCTTCAATCCTCAATACCCAATCCTCAATCCTCAATCCTCAATCCTGAATCCTCAATACTAAAGCATCAATCCTCAATTCTGAATACTCAATAGAACATCCTGAATTCTCAGGATTCAATACTCAAAGCTCAAACCTCAAACCTCAGCCATCATCCTCAAACATCAAACCTCAATCCTCAATCTTCAATCATCAATACTCAATCTTCAATCCTCAATCCTCAATCCTCAATCCTCAATCGTCAGTCTTCAATCCTCAATCATCAATCCTCAATCCTCAATCCTCAATCCTCAATATTCAATCCTCAATACTCAATCTTCAATCCTCAATCCGCAATCATCAATCCTCAATCCTCAATCCTCAGTCATCAATCCTCAATCTTCAATACTCAATCGTCAATCCTCAGTCCTCAATCCTCAATCCTCGACCCTCGTATCTCAAACCTCAATCCTCAACCCTCAGTCCCCATCCTCAATTCTCAATTCTCAACCCTCAATACTCAACCCTCAATCTTCAATCCTCAATAATCACTCTCCAATCCTAGATCCCCAATCCCTAATCCTCAATCCTGAATACTCAATCTTCAATCCTCAATCCCCGGTCCTCAATCATCAATCCTCAACGCTCAATCCTCAATCCTCAATCCTCAGTCCTCAATCCTCAATCCTCAATCCCCAATCCTCAATATTCAATCCTCAATCCTCTATCCTCAATACTCAATCCTCAATCTTCAATCCTCAATAATCAATCTTCAATCCTCAATCCTCAATCCTCAATCCTCAATCCTCAATCCTCAATCCTCAACCCTCAATCCTCAATCCTCAATCTTCAGTACTCAATACTCAATCATGAATCCTCAATCCTCAATCCTCAATCCTCAATCCTCATTCTTCAATCCTCAATACCCAATCCTCAATCTTCAATCCTCAATCCTCAATCCTCAATTCTCAATCCTCAATCCTCAGTCCTCAGTCCTCAAACCTCAATCCTCAACCCTCAGCCCTCATCCTCAATCCTCAATCCTTATTCCTCAGTCCGCAACCTTCAATCCTCAATACTCAATTTTCAATCCTCAATCCTCAATCCTCAATCCTCAATGCTAAATCCTCAATCATCAATCCTCAATCTTCAATACTCAATCCTCAATCCTCAATCCTGAATCCTCAATACTAAAGCATCAATCCTCAATTCTGAATACTCAATAGAACATCCTGAATTCTCAGGATTCACTACTCAAACCTCAAACCTCAAACCTCAGCCATCATCCTCAAACATCAAACTTCAATCCTCAATCTTCAATCATCAATACTCAATCTTCAATCCTCAATCCTCAATCCTCAATCCTTATTCCTCAAACCTCAATCCTCAATTCTGAATCCTCAATCCTGAATCCTCAATCTTCAGCCCTCAGTCCTCAACAATCAGGTGACAATCCTCAATCCTCAATAGAATATCATCAATTCACAGTTTTCAATACTCAATACTCAATCAGCAATCTTTAAACCTCTATCCACAAACATCAATTCTCATAACTCAACCCTCAACACTCAGTCCCCAATCCTCAATCTTCAATCCTCAATCCTCAATCCTCAATCGTCAATCCTCTATCCTCAATCTTCAATCCTCAATACTCAATCATCAATCCTCAATCGTCTATCCTCAATCCTCAATCCTCACGCCTCAATCGTCAGTCTTCAATCCTCAATACTCAATAATCAATTTTCAATCCTAGATCCTCAATCCCCAATCCTCAATCCTTAATCCTCAATCTCCAATCCGCAATACTCAATCTTCAATCCTCGGTCCTCAGTCCTCAATCCTCAATTCTGAATTCTCAATCCTGAATCCTCAATCTTCAGCCCTCAGTCCTCAACAATCAGTTGTAAATTCTCAATCCTCAATAATATATCATCAATTCACAGTTATCAATACTCAATATTCAATCTGCAATCCTCAAAAATCTATCCACAAACATCAATTCTCATCACACAACCCTCAACACTCAGTCCCCAATCCTCAATCTTCAATCCTCAATCCTCAATCCTCAATCCTCAATCCTCAATCCTCAATCTTCAATCATCAATACTCAATCATCAATCCTCAATTCTCAATCCTCAATCCTCAATCCTCAATCCTCAATCGTCAGTCTTCAATCCTCAATACTCAATATTCAATCCACAATCCTGAATCCTCAATCCTCAATCCTCATTCGTCAATCCTCAATACCCAATCATCAATCTTCAATCCTCAATCCTCAATCCTCAATTCTCAATACTCAATCCTCAACCCTCAATCTTCAATCCTCAGTCCTCAATACTCAATCCTCAATCCTCAATCCTCAATCCTCAATCATCAATCCTCATTCTTCAATACTCAATCCGCAATCCTCAATCCACCAATCCTCAATCCTCAATCCTCAATCATCAATCCTCAATCTTCAATCCTCAATACTCAATCTTTAATCATCAATCCTCAATCCACAATCTTCATTCTTCAATCCTCAATTCTGAATCCTCAGTCCTCAATCCTCAATCCTCAATCCTCAATCCTCAATGTTCAATCCTCAATACCGAATCCTCAATCTTCAATCCTCAATCCTCAATCCTCAATCCTCAATTCTCAATTCTCAATCCTCAATCCTCAGTCCTCAGTCCTCAGTCCTAAAGCCTCAACCATCAACCATTAGCCTTCATCCTCAATCCTCAATCCTCATTCCCCAATCCTGAGCCTTCAATCCTCAGTTCTCAATCTTCAATCCTCAATCCTCAATCCTCAATCCTCAATCCTCAATCCTGAATCATCAATCCACAATCTTCAATACTCAATCCTCAATCCTGAATCCTCAATCCTCAATACTCAACCATCAAAACTCAATTCTCAATACTCAATAGAATATCCTGAATTCTCAGGATTCAATGCTCAAACCTCAAACCTCAAACCTCAGCCCACATCCTCACTCCTCAATACTCAATCCTCTATCCTCAACCCTCAATCCTGAACACTCAATCTTCAATCCTCAATCCTCAATCCTCAATCCTCAAACCTCAATCCTCAATCCTCAATCATCAATCCTCAATACTCAACTTTCAATCCTCAATCCTCAATCCTCAATCCTCAATCCTCATTCTTCAATCCTCAATACCCAATCCCCAATCTTCAATCCTCAATCCTCAGTCCTCAATTCTCAATCCTCAATCCTCATTCCTCAGACCTCAAACATAAATACTCAACCCTCAGTCCTCGTGCTCAAACCACAGCCCTCAATCCTCAATCCTCAATATTCCATCTTTAATATTCAATCTTCAGTCCTCAATTCTCAGTCCTCAATCCTCAATCCTCAATCCTCAACGTTCAATCCGCAATACCCAATCCTCAATATTCAATCCTCAATTGTCAATCCTCAATGCTCAATCCTCAATCCTCAATCCTCAATCCTCAATCCTCAGTCCTCAAACCTCAATCCTGAATCCTCAATCCTGAATCCTCAATCTTCAGACCTAAGTCCTCAACAATCAGTTGTCAATTCACAATCCACAATAGAATACCATCAATTCACGGTTTTCAATACTCAATACTCAATCAGCAATCTTTAAACCTCTATCCACAAACATCAATTCTCATAACTCAACCCTCAAGACTCAGTCCCCAATCCTCAATCTTCAATCCTCAATCCTCAATCCTCAGTCCTCAATCCTCAATCCTCAATCTTCAATCCTCAATACTCAATCATCAATCCTCAATCCTCTATCCTCAATCCTCAATCCTCAATCCTCAAGCCTCAATCGTCAGTCTTCAATCCTCAATACTCAATCTTCAATCCTCAGTCCTCAATACTCAATCCTCGATCCTCATTCTTCAATCCTCAATACCCAATCCTCAATCTTCAATACTCAATCCTCAATCCTTAATTCTCAACCCTCCATCCTCAGTCCTCAGTCCTCAAACCTCAATCCTCAACCTTCAGCCCTCATCCTGGATCCTCAATCCTCAATCTTCAATCCTCAATACTCAATCTTCAACCCTCAATACTCAATCCTCAATCCTCAATCTTCAATCATCAATACTCAATCTTCAATCCGCAATCCTCAATCCTCAATCCACATTCCTCAAACCTCAATCCTCAACCCTCAGTACTTATCCTCAATTCTCAATTCTCAATCCTCAATCCCCAATCCTCAATCTTCAATCCTCAATAATCAATTTTCAATCCTAGATCCTCAATCCCCAATCCTCAATCCTTAATCCTCAATCTCCAATCCGCAATACTCAATCTTCAATCCTCAGTCCTCAGTCCGCAATCCTCAATTCTGAATTCTCAATCCTGAATCCTCAATCTTCAGCCCTAAGTCCTCAACAATCAGTTGTCAATTCTCAACCCTCTATAGAATATCATCAATTCACAGTTTTCAATACTCAATGCTCAATCTGCAATCTTCAAATACCTATCCACAAACATCAATTCTCATCACAGAACCCTCAACACTCAGTCCCCAATCCTCAATCTTCAATCCTCAATCCTCAATCCTCAATCCTCAAACCTCAATCTTCAATCCTCAATCGTCAGTCTTCAATCCTCAATCATCAATCCTCAATCTTAAATACTCAACCCTCAATACTCAATCCTCAATCCTCAATACTCAACCATCAATCCTCAATTCCCAATACTCAATAGAATATCCTGAGTTCTCAGGATTCAATACTCAAACCTCAAACCTCAAACCTCAGCCCTCATCCTCAATCCTCAATCCTCAATCCTCAATCCTCAATCCTCAATCTTCAATCCTCAATACTCAATCTTCAAACCTCAGTCCTCAGTCCTCAATCATCAATTCTCAACCCTAGATCCTCAATCCCCAATCCTCAACCCTTAATCCTCGTCATCAATCCTCAACCCTCAATAATCAATCCGCAACCTTCAATCATCAATACTCAATCTTCAATCCTCAATCCTCAATACTGAATCCTCAATCCTCAACCCTCAGCCCTCATCCTCAATCCTCAATCCTTATTCCTCAGTCCTCAATCTTCAATCCTCAATACTCAATTCTCAATCCTCAATCCTCAATCCTCAATACTCAATTCTAAATCCTCAACCATCAATCCTCAATCTTCAATACTCAATCCTCAATCCTCAATCCTCAATCCTCAATACTCAACCATCAATCCTCAATTCTCAATACTCAATAGAATATCCTGAATTCTCAGGATTCAATACTCAAACCTCAAACCTCAAACCTCAGCCCTCATCCTCAAACCTCAACACTCAATCCACACTCCTCAACCCTCAATCCTCAACACTCAACCTTCAATCCTCAATCCTCAATTCTCAATCCTCAATCCTCAATCCCCAGTCATCAATCTTCAACCTTCAATACTCAATCCTCAACCTTCAATCCTCAATTCTAAATTCTCAATCGTCTGTACTCAATCCTCAATCGTCAGTCCTCAATCCCCAATCCTCAATCTTCAATCCTCAATGCTCAATCCTCAATCCTCAATCCTCAGTCCTCAATCATCAATCCTCAACGCTCAATCCTCAATCCTCAATCCTCAGTCCTCAATCCTCAATCCTCAATCCCCAATCCTCAATATTCAATCCTCAATCCTCTATCCTCAATACTCAATCCTCAATCTTCAATCCTCAATAATCAATCTTCAATCCTCAATCCTCAATCCTCAATCCTCAATCCTCAATCCTCAATCCTCAACCCTCAATCCTCAATCCTCAATCTTCAGTACTCAATACTCAATCATGAATCCTCAATCCTCAATCCTCAATCCTCAATCCTCATTCTTCAATCCTCAATACCCAATCCTCAATCTTCAATCCTCAATCCTCAATCCTCAATTCTCAATCCTCAATCCTCAGTCCTCAGTCCTCAAACCTCAATCCTCAACCCTCAGCCCTCATCCTCAATCCTCAATCCTTATTCCTCAGTCCGCAACCTTCAATCCTCAATACTCAATTTTCAATCCTCAATCCTCAATCCTCAATCCTCAATGCTAAATCCTCAATCATCAATCCTCAATCTTCAATACTCAATCCTCAATCCTCAATCCTGAATCCTCAATACTAAAGCATCAATCCTCAATTCTGAATACTCAATAGAACATCCTGAATTCTCAGGATTCACTACTCAAACCTCAAACCTCAAACCTCAGCCATCATCCTCAAACATCAAACTTCAATCCTCAATCTTCAATCATCAATACTCAATCTTCAATCCTCAATCCTCAATCCTCAATCCTTATTCCTCAAACCTCAATCCTCAATTCTGAATCCTCAATCCTGAATCCTCAATCTTCAGCCCTCAGTCCTCAACAATCAGGTGACAATCCTCAATCCTCAATAGAATATCATCAATTCACAGTTTTCAATACTCAATACTCAATCAGCAATCTTTAAACCTCTATCCACAAACATCAATTCTCATAACTCAACCCTCAACACTCAGTCCCCAATCCTCAATCTTCAATCCTCAATCCTCAATCCTCAATCGTCAATCCTCTATCCTCAATCTTCAACCCTCAATACTCAATCATCAATCCTCAATCGTCTATCCTCAATCCTCAATCCTCACGCCTCAATCGTCAGTCTTCAATCCTCAATACTCAATAATCAATTTTCAATCCTAGATCCTCAATCCCCAATCCTCAATCCTTAATCCTCAATCTCCAATCCGCAATACTCAATCTTCAATCCTCGGTCCTCAGTCCTCAATCCTCAATTCTGAATTCTCAATCCTGAATCCTCAATCTTCAGCCCTCAGTCCTCAACAATCAGTTGTAAATTCTCAATCCTCAATAGAATATCATCAATTCACAGTTATCAATACTCAATATTCAATCTGCAATCCTCAAAAATCTATCCACAAACATCAATTCTCATCACACAACCCTCAACACTCAGTCCCCAATCCTCAATCTTCAATCCTCAATCCTCAATCCTCAATCCTCAATCCTCAATCCTCAATCTTCAATCATCAATACTCAATCATCAATCCTCAATTCTCAATCCTCAATCCTCAATCCTCAATCCTCAATCGTCAGTCTTCAATCCTCAATACTCAATATTCAATCCACAATCCTGAATCCTCAATCCTCAATCCTCATTCGTCAATCCTCAATACCCAATCATCAATCTTCAATCCTCAATCCTCAATCCTCAATTCTCAATACTCAATCCTCAACCCTCAATCTTCAATCCTCAGTCCTCAATACTCAATCCTCAATCCTCAATCCTCAATCCTCAATCATCAATCCTCATTCTTCAATACTCAATCCGCAATCCTCAATCCACCAATCCTCAATCCTCAATCCTCAATCATCAATCCTCAATCTTCAATCCTCAATACTCAATCTTTAATCATCAATCCTCAATCCACAATCTTCATTCTTCAATCCTCAATTCTGAATCCTCAGTCCTCAATCCTCAATCCTCAATCCTCAAACCTCAATCTTCAATCCTCAATCGTCAGTCTTCAATCCTCAATCGTCAATCCTCAATCTTAAATACTCAACCCTCAATCCTCAATCCTCAATCCTCAATACTCAACCATCAATCCTCAATTCCCAATACTCAATAGAATATCCTGAGTTCTCAGGATTCAATACTCAAACCTCAAACCTCAAACCTCAGCCCTCATCCTCAATCCTCAATCCTCAATCCTCAATCCTCAATCCTCAATCTTCAATCCTCAATACTCAATCTTCAAACCTCAGTCCTCAGTCCTCAATCATCAATTCTCAACCCTAGATCCTCAATCCCCAATCCTCAATCCTTAATCCTCGTCATCAATCCTCAACCCTCAATAATCAATCCGCAACCTTCAATCATCAATACTCAATCTTCAATCCTCAATCCTCAATACTGAATCCTCAATCCTCAACCCTCAGCCCTCATCCTCAATCCTCAATCCTTATTCCTCAGTCCTCAATCTTCAATCCTCAATACTCAATTCTCAATCCTCAATCCTCAATCCTCAATACTCAATTCTAAATCCTCAACCATCAATCCTCAATCTTCAATACTCAATCCTCAATCCTCAATCCTGAATCCTCAATACTAAACCATCAATCCTCAATTCTGAATACTCAATGGAACATCCTGAATTCTCAGGATTCAATTCTCAAACCTCAAACCTCAAACCTCAAACCTCAGCCATAATCCTCAATCCTCAACCCTCAATCGTCAATCCTCAACCTTCAATCCTCAACACTCAACCTTCAACCCTCAACCCTCAATCCTCAATCCTCAATCGTCAATCCGCAATCCTCAATCCTCAGTCATCAATCCTCAACCTTCAATACTCAATCCTCAATCCTGAATCCTCAATCCTCAATCCTCAATCCTCATTCCTCAAACCTCAATCCTCAAACCCCAGTCCTCATCCTCAATACTCAATCCTCAATCCTCAATCATCAATCCTCAATCTTCAATACTCAATCCTCAATCCTCAATCCTCAATCCTCAATACTCAACCATCAATCCTCAACTCTCAATACTCAATAGAATATCCTGAATTCTCAGGATTCAATACTCAAACCTCACACCTTAAACCTCAGCCCTCATCCTCAATCCTCAACACTCAATCCACACTCCTCAACCCTCAATCCTCAACACTCAACCTTCAATCCTCAATCCTCAATTCTCAATCCTCTATCCTCAATCCCCAGTCATCAATCCTCAACCTTCAGTACTCAATCCTCAACCTTCAGTCCTCAATCCTCAATTCTCAATCGTCTGTACTCAATCCTCAATCGTCAGTCCTCAATCCCCAATCCTCAATCTTCAATCCTCAATGCTCAATCCTCAATCCTCAATCGTCAATCCGCAATCCTCAATCCTCAGTCATCAATCCTCAACCTTCAATACTCAATCCTCAATCCTGAATCCTCAATCCTCAATCCTCAATCCTCATTCCTCAAACCTCAATCCTCAAACCCCAGTCCTCATCCTCAATACTCAATCCTCAATCCTCAATCATCAATCCTCAATCTTCAATACTCAATCCTCAATCCTCAATCCTCAATCCTCAATACTCAACCATCAATCCTCAACTCTCAATACTCAATAGAATATCCTGAATTCTCAGGATTCAATACTCAAACCTCAAACCACAAACCTCAGCCCTCATCCTCAATCCTCAACACTCAATCCACACTCCTCAACCCTCAATCCTCAATCCTCAATCCCCAATCCTCAATATTCAATCCTCAACCAACAATCCTCAATACTCAATCCTCAATCCACAATCCACAATAATCAATCTTCAATCCTCAATCCTCAATCCTCAATCCTCAATCCTCATTACTCAATCCTCAATCCTCAGCCCTCAATCCTCAATCCTCGATCTTCAATCCTCAATACACAATCTTCAATCCTCAATCCTCATTCCTCAATCCTCAATCCTCATTCTTCAATCCCCAATACCCAATCCGCAATCTTCAATCCTCAATCCTCAATCCCCAATTCTCAATCCTCAATCCTCAAACCTCAGACCTCAAACATCAATACTCAACCGTCAGTCCTCGTGCTCAATCCACAGCCCTCAATCCTCAATCCTCAATCTTCAATCATCAACATTCAATCTTCAGTAATCAATCCTCAGTCCTCAATCCTCAATCCTCAATCCTCAACGTTCAATCCGCAATACCCAATCATCAATCTTCAATCCTCAATCCTTAATCCTCAATCCTCAATCCTCAATCCTCAATCTTCAATCCTCAGTCCTCAGTCCTCAATCATCAATTCTGAATTGTCAATCCTGAATCCTCAATCTTCAGCCCTCAGTCCTCAACAATCAGTTGTCAATTCTCAATCCTCAATAGAATATCATCAATTCACAGTTTTCAATACTCAATGCTCAATCTGCAATCTTCAATTATCTATCCACAAACATCAATTCTCATCACACAACACTCAACACTCAGTCCCCAATCCTCAATCTTCAATCCTCAATCCTCAATCTTCAATCCTCAATACACAATCTTCAATCCTCAATCCTCAGTCCTCAAACCCCAATTCTGAATCCTCAATCCTGAATCCTCAAACTTCAGCCCTCTGTCCTCAACAATCAGTTGCCAATCCTCAATCCTCAATAGAATATCCTCAATTCACAGTTTTCAATACTCAATACTCAATCTGCAATCTTCAAATCTCTATCCACAGTCATCAATTCTCATCACTCAACACTCAACACTCAGTCGTCAATGTTCAATCCTCAATCCCCAATTCTCAATCCTCGATCCTCAATGCTGAATCTTCAATCCTCAATCCTCAATCCTCAATCCTCAATCCTCAATCCTGAAAATTCAATCCTCAGTCCCCAATCCTCAATCCTCAATCCTCAATCCTCATTCTTCAATCCTCAATACCCAATCCTCAATCTTCAATCCTCAATCCTCAATCCACAATCCTCAATTCTCAATCCACAATCCTCAGACCTCAGACATCAAACCTCAATCCTCAACCCTCAGCCCTCATCGTCAATCCTCAAACCTCAATCCTCAAACCTCAATCGTCAATCCTCAATCCTCAATCATCAATCCACAATACTCAACCTTCAATCCTGAATCCTCAATCCTCAATCCTCAGTATTCAATCCTGAATACTCAACCTTCAATCCTCAATCCGCAATCATCAATTCTCAATCCTCAATCCTCAGTCATCAATCCGCAATCTTCAATACTCAATCGTCAATCCTCAGTCCTCAATCCTCAATCCTCAATCCTCGTATCACAAACCTCAATCCTCAACCCTAAGTCCCCATCCTCAACTCTCAATTTTCAACCCTCAATCCTCAACCCTCAATCTTGAATTCCCAATAATCAATCTCCAATCCTAGATCCCCAATCCCTAATCCTCAATCCTTTATCCTCAATCTTCAATCCTCAATCCCCAGTCCTCAATCTTCAATCCTCAATGCTCAATCCTCAGTCCTCAATCCCCAGTACTCAATCCTCAATCCTCAATCCCCAATCCTCAGTATTCAATCCTCAATCCTCAGTCCTCAATCCTCAATCCTCAATCCTCAATCCTCAATCCTCAATCTTCAATCCTCAATGCTCAATCATCAGTCCTCAACCCTCAGCCCTCATCCTTAATCCTCAATCCTCAACCTCACTCCTCAATCTTCAATCCTCAATACTCAATCTTCAATCCTCAATCCTCAGTCCTCAAACCACAATTCTGAATCCTCAATCCTGAATCCTCAATCGTCAGCCCTCAGTCCTCAACAATCAGTTGCCAATCCTCAATCCTCAATAGAATATCCTCAATTCACAGTTTTCACTACTCAACACTCAATCTGCAATCTTCTAATCTGCAAATCTCTATCGACAGACATCAACTCTCATCACTCAACCCTCAACACGCGGTCCCCAATCCTCAATATTCAATCCTCAATCCACCATCTTCAATCCTCAATACTCAATCTTCAATCCTCAATCCTCAATCCTCAATACTCAATCCTCATTCTTCAATCCTCAATACCCAATCCTCAATCTTCAATCCTCAATCCTCAATCCTCAAACAACAATCCTCAACTGTCAGTCCTCGTCCTCAATCCTCAACCCTCAGTCCTCAATCCTCAATCTTCAATCATCAATACTCAATCTTCAATCCTCAACACTCAATCCTCAATCCTCATTCCTCAAACCTCAATCCTCAACCCTCAGTCCTTATCCTCAATTCTCAATTCTCAATCCTCAATCCTCAATCCTCAATCTTCGATCCTCTATAATCAATTTTCAGTCCTAGATCCTCAATCCCCAATCCTCAATCCTTAATCCTCAATTTTCAATCCTCAATACTCAATCTTCAATCCTCAGTCCTCAGTCCTCAATCCTCAATTCTGAATTCTCAATCCTGAATCCTCAATCTTCAGCCCTCAGTCCTCAACAATCAGCTGTCAATTCTCAATCCTCAATAGAATATCATCAATTCACAGTTTTCAATACTCAATGCTCAATCTGCAATATTCAAATATCTATACACAAACATCAATCCTCATCACACAACCCTCAACACTCAGTCCACAATCCTCAATCTTCAATCCTCAATCCTCAATCCTCAATCCTCAATCCTCAATCTTCAACCATCAATACTCATTCATCAGTCCTCAATTCTCAATCCTCAATCCACAATCCTCAATACTCAATCGTCAGTCTTCAATCCTCAATACTCAATATTCAATCCACAATCCTGGATCCCCAATCCTCAATCCTCATTCTTCAATCCTCAATACCCAATCCTCAACCTTCAATACTCAATCCTCAATCCTCAATTCTCAATACTCAATCCTCAGACCTCAGTCCTCAAACCTCAATCCTCAACCCTCAGCCCTCATCCTCAATCCTCAATCCTCAACCTCAATCCTCAATCTTCAATCCTCAAAACCCAATCCTAAATCTTCAATCCTCAATCCTCAATTATCAATTCTCAATCCTCAGTCCTCAATCCTCTGTCCTCAAACCTCAATCCTCAACCCTCAGTCCTCGTCCTCAAACCTCAACCCTCAATAATCATACCGCAATCTTCACTCATCAATACTCAATCTTCAATCCTCAATCCTCAATACTCAATCCTCAATCCTCAATACTCAATCCTCTGTCCTCAGTCCTCATTCTTCAAAACTTAATCCGTCAATCCTCAATATTCAACACACAACCCTCAGCCATCAATCCAAAATTCTCAATACTCAATAGAAGATCCTGAATTCTCAGTTTTCTATACTCAATCCTCAATCTTCAATCTTCAAATATCTATACACAAACATCAATCCTCATCACACAACCCTCAACACTCAGTCCACAATCCTCAATCTTCAATCCTCAATCCTCAATCCTCAATCCTCAATCCTCAATCTTCAACCATCAATACTCATTCATCAGTCCTCAATTCTCAATCCTCAATCCTCAATCCTCAATACTCAATCGTCAGTCTTCAATCCTCAATACTCAATATTCAATCCACAATCCTGGATCCTCAATCCTCAATCGTCATTCTTCAATCCTCAATACCCAATCCTCAACCTTCAATACTCAATCCTCAATCCTCAATTCTCAATACTCAATCCTCAGACCTCAGTCCTCAAACCTCAATCCTCAACCCTCAGCCCTCATCCTCAATCCTCAATCCTCAACCTCAATCCTCAATCTTCAATCCTCAATACTCAATCTTCAATCCTCAATCCTCAGTCCTCAAACCTCAATTCTGAACCCTCAATCCTGAATCCTCAATCTTCAGCCCTCAGTCCTCAACAATCAGTTGTCAATCCTCAATCCTCAGTATAATATTCTCAATTCATAGTTTTCAATACTCAATACTCAATCTGCAATCTTCAAATCTCTATCCACAGTCATCAATTCTCATCACTCAACCCTCAACACACAGTCCTCAATGTTCAATCCTCAATCCCCAATTCTCAATCCTCGATCCTCAATGCTGAATCTTCAATCCTCAATCCTCAATCCTCAATCCTCAATCCTCAATCCTCAATCCTGAATATTCAATCCTCAGTCCCCAATCCTCAATCCTCAATCCTCAATCCTCATTCTTCAATCCTCAATACCCAATCCTCAATCTTCAATCCTCAATCCTCAATCCACAATCCTCAACTCTCAATCCTCAATCTTCAGACCTCAGACATCAAACCTCAATCCTCAACCCTCAGCCCTCATCGTCAATCCTCAAACTTCAATCCTCAAACCTCAATCGTCAATCCTCAATCCTCAATCATCAATCCACAATACTCAACCTTCAATCCTGAATCCTCAATCCTCAATCCTCAATATTCAATAATGAATACTCAACTTTAAATACTCAATCCGCAATCATCAATCCTCAATCCTGAATCCTCAGTCATCAAGCCTCAATCTTCAATACTCAATCGTCAATCCTCAGACCTCAATCCTCAAACCTCAATCCTCGTACCTGAAACCTCAATCCTCAACCCTCAGTCCTCATCCTCAATTCTCAATTCTCAATCCTCAATCCTCAACCCTCAATCTTCTATCATCAATAATCAATCTCCAACCCTAGATCCCCAATCCCCAATCCTCAATCCTTAATCCTCAATCTTCAATCCACAATCCCCAGTCCTCAATCTTCAATCCTGAATGCCCAGTCCTCAATCCTCAATCCTCAGTACTCAATCCTCAGCCCTCAGTCCTCGTCATCAATCCTCAACCCTCAATAATCAACCCGCAATCTTCAATCATCAATACTTAATCTTCAATCCTCAATCCTCAAACTCAATCCTCAATACTCAATCCCCAGTCCTCAGTCCTCAATCTTCAATACTCAATCCGCCAATCCTCAATATTCAACACACAACCCTCAACCATCAATCCTCAATACTCAACCATCAATCCTTAATTCACAATACTCAGTTGAATATCCTGAATTCTCAGCTTTCAATACTCAATCCTCAATCTTCAATCTTCAAATCTCCATCCACAAACATCAATTCTTATCTCTCAACCCTCAACACTCAGTCCTCAATATTCAATGCTCAATCCTCAATCCTCAATCTTCAATCCTCAATCCTCAATCCTCAGTCGTCAGTCTTCAATCCTCAATACTCAATATGCAATCCACAATCCTGAATCCTCAATCCTCAATCCTCATTCTTCAATCCTCAATACCCAATCCTCAATCTTCAATCCTCAATCCTCAATCCTCAATTCTCAATACTCAATCCTCAGACCTCAGTCCTCAAACCTCAATCCTCAACCCTCAGCCCTCATCCTCAATCCTCAATCCTCAACCTCAATACTCAATCTTCAATCCTCATTACTCAATCTTCAATCTTCAATCCTCAGTCCTCAAACCTCAATTCTGAATCCTCAATACTGAATCCTCAACCTACAGCCCTCAGTCCTCAACAATCAGTTGTCAATCCTCAATCCTCAGTATAATATCCTCAACTCACAGTTTTCAATACTCAATACTCAATCTGCAATCTTCAAATCTCTATCCACAAATATCAGTTCTCATCAGTCAACCCCCAACACTCAGTACTCAATGTTCAATCCTCAATCCTCAATTCTCAACCTTCGATCCTCAATACTGAATCTTCAATCCTCAATACTCAATCCTCAATCCTCAATCCTCAATCCTGAATATTCAATCCTCAGTCCCCAATCCTCAATCCTCAATCCTCAATCCTCATTCTTCAATCCTCAATACACAATCCTCAATCTTCAATCCGCAATCATCAATCCTCAATCCTGAATCCACACTCATCAATCCTCAATCTTCAATACTCAATCGTCAATCCTCAGTCCTCAATCCTCAGTCCACAGTCCTTGTCATCAATCCTCCATCCTCAATAATCAACCCGCAACCTTCAATCATCAATACTCAATCTTCAATCCTCAATCCTCAATACTCAATCCTCAATACTCAATCCCCAGTCCTCAGGCCTCAATCTTCAATACTCAATCCGCCAATCCTCAATATTCAACACACAACCCTCAACCATCAATCCTCAATACTCAACCATCAACCCTCAATTCTCAATACTCAGTTGAATATCCTGAATTCTCAGTTTTCAATACTCAATCCTCAATCTTCAATCTTCAAATCTCCATCCACAAACATCAATTCTCATCTCTCAACCCCCAACACTCAGTCCTCAATATTCAATCCTCAATCCTCAATCCTCAATCTTCAATCCTCAATACTCAATCTTCAATCCTCAATCGTCAATTCTCAATCTTCAATCCTCAACACTCAATCCTCAATCCTCAATATTCAATCCTCAATACTCAATCTTCAATCCTCAATCCGCAATCATCAATCCTCAATCCTCAATCCTCAGTCATCAATCCTCAATCTTCAATACTCAATCGTCAATCCTCAGTCCTCAATCCTCACTCCTCAATCCTCGTATCACAAACCTCAATCCTCAACCCTAAGTCCCCATCCTCAACTCTCAATTCTCAACCCTCAATCCTCAACCCTCAATCTTGAATCCTCAATAATCAATCTCCAATCCTAGATCCCCAATCCCTAATCCTCAATCCTTAATCCTCAATCTTCAATCCTCAATCCCCAGTCCTCAATCTTCAATCCTCAATGCTCAATCCTCAATCCTCAATCCTCAGTCCTCAATCCTCAATCCTCAATCCTCAATCCTCAATCCTCAGTCCTCAATCCTCAATCCTCAATCCCCAATCCTCAATATTCAATCCTCAATCCTCAATCCTCAATCCTCAATACTCAATCCTCAATCTTCAATCCTCAATAGTCAATCTTCAATCCTCAATCCTCAATCCTCAATCCTCAATACTCAATCCTCAATCCTCAACCCTCAATCCTCATTCCTCAATCTTCAATCCTCAATACTCAATCTTCAATCCTCAATCCTCAATCCTCAATCCTCAATCCTCATTCGTCAATGCTCAATACCCAATCCTCAATCTTCAATCCTCAAACCTCAATAACCAATTCTCAATCCTCAATCCTCAGTCGTCAGTCCTCAAACCAGAATCCTCAACCCTCAGCCCTCATCCTCAATCCTCAATCCTTACTCCTCAGTCCTCAACCATCAATCCTCAATACTCAATTTTCAATCCTCAATCCTCAATCCTCAATCCTCAATCCTCAATGCTAAATCCTCAATCATCAATACTCAATCTTCAATACTCAATCCTCAATCCTCAGTCCTCGTCCTCAAACCTCAACCCTCAATAATCATACCGCAATCTTCACTCATCAATACTCAATCTTCAATCCTCAATCCTCAATACTCAATCCTCAATCCTCAATACTCAATCCTCTGTCCTCAGTCCTCATTCTTCAAAACTTAATCCGTCAATCCTCAATATTCAACACACAACCCTCAGCCATCAATCCAAAATTCTCAATACTCAATAGAAGATCCTGAATTCTCAGTTTTCTATACTCAATCCTCAATCTTCAATCTTCAAATATCTATACACAAACATCAATCCTCATCACACAACCCTCAACACTCAGTCCACAATCCTCAATCTTCAATCCTCAATCCTCAATCCTCAATCCTCAATCCTCAATCTTCAACCATCAATACTCATTCATCAGTCCTCAATTCTCAATCCTCAATCCTCAATCCTCAATACTCAATCGTCAGTCTTCAATCCTCAATACTCAATATTCAATCCACAATCCTGGATCCTCAATCCTCAATCCTCATTCTTCAATCCTCAATACCCAATCCTCAACCTTCAATACTCAATCCTCAATCCTCAATTCTCAATACTCAATCCTCAGACCTCAGTCCTCAAACCTCAATCCTCAACCCTCAGCCCTCATCCTCAATCCTCAATCCTCAACCTCAATCCTCAATCTTCAATCCTCAATACTCAATCTTCAATCCTCAATCCTCAGTCCTCAAACCTCAATTCTGAACCCTCAATCCTGAATCCTCAATCTTCAACCCTCAGTCCTCAACAATCAGTTGTCAATCCTCAATCCTCAGTATAATATTCTCAATTCATAGTTTTCAATACTCAATACTCAATCTGCAATCTTCAAATCTCTATCCACAGTCATCAATTCTCATCACTCAACCCTCAACACTCAGTCCTCAATGTTCAATCCTCAATCCCCAATTCTCAATCCTCGATCCTCAATGCTGAATCTTCAATCCTCAATCCTCAATCCTCAATCCTCAATCCTCAATCCTCAATCCTGAATATTCAATCCTCAGTCCCCAATCCTCAATCCTCAATCCTCAATCCTCATTCTTCAATCCTCAATACCCAATCCTCAATCTTCAATCCTCAATCCTCAATCCACAATCCTCAACTCTCAATCCTCAATCCTCAGACCTCAGACATCAAACCTCAATCCTCAACCCTCAGCCCTCATCGTCAATCCTCAAACTTCAATCCTCAAACCTCAATCGTCAATCCTCAATCCTCAATCATCAATCCACAATACTCAACCTTCAATCCTGAATCCTCAATCCTCAATCCTCAATATTCAATCCTGAATACTCAACTTTAAATACTCAATCCGCAATCATCAATCCTCAATCCTGAATCCTCAGTCATCAAGCCTCAATCTTCAATACTCAATCGTCAATCCTCAGACCTCAATCCTCAAACCTCAATCCTCGTACCTCAAACCTCAATCCTCAACCCTCAGTCCTCATCCTCAATTCTCAATTCTCAATCCTCAATCCTCAACCCTCAATCTTCTATCATCAATAATCAATCTCCAACCCTAGATCCCCAATCCCCAATCCTCAATCCTTAATCCTCAATCTTCAATCCACAATCCCCAGTCCTCAATCTTCAATCCTGAATGCCCAGTCCTCAATCCTCAATCCTCAGTACTCAATCCTCAGCCCTCCGTCCTCGTCATCAATCCTCAACCCTCAATAATCAACCCGCAATCTTCAATCATCAATACTTAATCTTCAATCCTCAATCCTCAAACTCAATCCTCAATACTCAATCCCCAGTCCTCAGTCCTCAATCTTCAATACTCAATCCGCCAATCCTCAATATTCAACACACAACCCTCAACCATCAATCCTCAATACTCAACCATCAATCCTTAATTCACAATACTCAGTTGAATATCCTGAATTCTCAGCTTTCAATACTCAATCCTCAATCTTCAATCTTCAAATCTCCATCCACAGACATCAATTCTTATCTCTCAACCCTCAACACTCAGTCCTCAATATTCAATGCTCAATCCTCAATCCTCAATCTTCAATCCTCAATCCTCAATCCTCAGTCGTCAGTCTTCAATCCTCAATACTCAATATGCAATCCACAATCCTGAATCCTCAATCCTCAATCCTCATTCTTCAATCCTCAATACCCAATCCTCAATCTTCAATC
The DNA here is from genome assembly GCF_051401765.1 of Calliopsis andreniformis. Taxonomy (NCBI): domain Eukaryota; kingdom Metazoa; phylum Arthropoda; class Insecta; order Hymenoptera; family Andrenidae; genus Calliopsis; species Calliopsis andreniformis. Next base: position 270,925 of record NW_027480515.1, on the reverse strand, counting down.
CTCAATCCTCAATCCTCAATTCTCAATACTCAATCCTCAGACCTCAGTCCTCAAACCTCAATCCTCAGCCCTCAGCCCTCATCCTCAATCCTCAATCCTCAACCTCAATCCTCAATCTTCAATCCTCATTACTCAATCTTCAATCTTCAATCCTCAGTCCTCAAACCTCAATTCTGAATCCTCAATACTGAAGCCTCAACCTACAGCCCTCAGTCCTCAACAATCAGTTGTCAATCCTCAATCCTCAGTATAATATCCTCAACTCACAGTTTTCAATACTCAATACTCAATCTGCAATCTTCAAATCTCTATCCACAAATATCAGTTCTCATCAGTCAACCCCCAACACTCAGTACTCAATGTTCAATCCTCAATCCTCAATTCTCAACCTTCGATCCTCAATACTGAATCTTCAATCCTCAATACTCAATCCTCAATCCTCAATCCTCAATCCTGAATATTCAATCCTCAGTCCCCAATCCTCAATCCTCAATCCTCAATCCTCATTCTTCAATCCTCAATACACAATCCTCAATCTTCAATCCGCAATCATCAATCCTCAATCCTGAATCCACACTCATCAAGCCTCAATCTTCAATACTCAATCGTCAATCCTCAGTCCTCAATCCTCAGTCCACAGTCCTTGTCATCAATCCTCCATCCTCAATAATCAACCCGCAACCTTCAATCATCAATACTCAATCTTCAATCCTCAATCCTCAATACTCAATCCTCAATACTCAATCCCCAGTCCTCAGGCCTCAATCTTCAATACTCAATCCGCCAATCCTCAATATTCAACACACAACCCTCAACCATCAATCCTCAACACTCAACCATCAACCCTCAATTCTCAATACTCAGTTGAATATCCTGAATTCTCAGTTTTCAATACTCAATCCTCAATCTTCAATCTTCAAATCTCCATCCACAAACATCAATTCTCATCTCTCAACCCCCAACACTCAGTCCTCAATATTCAATCCTCAATCCTCAATCCTCAATCTTCAATCCTCAATACTCAATCTTCAATCCTCAATACTCAATCTTCAATCCTCAATCGTCAATTCTCAATCTTCAATCCTCAACACTCAATCCTCAATCCTCAATATTCAATCCTCAATACTCAATCTTCAATCCTCAATCCGCAATCATCAATCCTCAATCCTCAATCCTCAGTCATCAATCCTCAATCTTCAATACTCAATCGTCAATCCTCAGTCCTCAATCCTCAATCCTCAATCCTCGTATCACAAACCTCAATCCTCAACCCTAAGTCCCCATCCTCAACTCTCAATACTCAACCCTCAATCCTCAACCCTCAATCTTGAATCCTCAATAATCAATCTCCAATCCTAGATCCCCAATCCCTAATCCTCAATCCTTAATCCTCAATCTTCAATCCTCAATCCCCAGTCCTCAATCTTCAATCCTCAATGCTCAATCCTCAATCCTCAATCCTCAGTCCTCAATCCTCAATCCTCAATCCCCAATCCCCAATATTCAATCCTCAATCCTCAATCCTCAATCCTCAATACTCAATCCTCAATCTTCAATCCTCAATAGTCAATCTTCAATCCTCAATCCTCAATCCTCAATCCTCAATACTCAATCCTCAATCCTCAACCCTCAATCCTCATTCCTCAATCTTCAATCCTCAATACTCAATCTTCAATCCTCAATCCTCAATCCTCAATCCTCAATCCTCATTCTTCAATGCTCAATACCCAATCCTCAATCTTCAATCCTCAAACCTCAATAACCAATTCTCAATCCTCAATCCTCAGTCGTCAGTCCTCAAACCAGAATCCTCAACCCTCAGCCCTCATCCTCAATCCTCAATCCTTACTCCTCAGTCCTCAACCATCAATCCTCAATACTCAATTTTCAATCCTCAATCCTCAATCCTCAATCCTCAATCCTCAATGCTAAATCCTCAATCATCAATACTCAATCTTCAATACTCAATCCTCAATCCTCAATCCTGAATCCTCAATACTAAAGCATCAATACTCAATTCTCAATACTCAAAAGAACATCCTGAATTCTCAGGATCCAATACTCAAACCTCAAACCTCAAACCTCAGCCATCATACTCAATCCTCAATCCTCAATCGTCAATCCTCAACCTTCAATCCTCAACACTCAGCCTTCGACCCTCAATCCTCAATCCTCAATCCTCAATCCTCAATCCTCAATCTTCAATCCTCAATACTCAATCTTCAATCCTCAATACTCAACCCTCAATCCTCAATATTCAATCCTCAATACTCAATCTTCAGTCCTCAATCCGCAATCATCAATCCTCAATCCTCAATCCTCAGTCATCAATCCTCAAACTTCAGTCCTCATCCTCAATTCTCAATCCTCAACCCTCAATCCTCAAACCACAATCCTCAACTGTCAGTCCTCGTCCTCAATCCTCAACCCTCAGTCCTCAATCCTCAATCTTCAATCATCAATACTCAATCTTCAATCCTCAACACTCAATCCTCAAACCTCATTCCTCAAACCTCAATCCTCAACCCTCAGTCCTTATCCTCAATTCTCAATTCTCAATCCTCAATCTTCAATCCTCAATCTTCGATCCTCTATAATCAATTTTCAATCCTAGATCCTCAATCCCCAATCCTCAATCTTTAATCCTCAATTTTCAATCCTCAATACTCAATACTCAATCCTCAATCCTCAATCCTCAAACCTCAATCCTCATTCTTCAATCCTCAATATCCAATCCCCAATCTTCAATTCTCAATCCTCAATCCTCAATTCTCAATCCTCAATCCTCAGTCCTCAGCCCTAGAACCTCAATCCTCAACCCTCAGTCCTCGTCCTCAATCCTCAACCCTCAATAATCCATCCGCAATCTTCAATCATCAATACTCAAACTTCTACCCTCAATCCTCAATACTCAAACCTCAATCCTCAATACTCAATCCTCAGTCCTCAGTCCGCAGTCTTCAATACTCAATCCTCCAATCCCCAATATTCAACACACAACCCTCAACCATCAATCCAAAATTCTCAATACTCAATAGAATATCCTGAATTCTCAGTTTTCAATACTCAATCCTCAATCTTCGATCTTCAAATCTCCATCCACAAACATCAATTCTCATCACTCAACCCTCAACGCTCAGTCCTCAATCTTCAATCCTCAATCCTCAATCCTCAATCTTCAATCCTCAATACTCAACACTCAATCCTCAATCCTCAATTCTCAATCCTCAATCCTCAATACTCCATCGTCAATCCCCAATCCCCAATCCTCAACCTTCGAACCTCAATCCTCAACCTTCGAACCTCAATCCTCAATCCTCAATCCTCAATCCTCAATCCTCAATCTTCAATCCTCAATACTCAATCATCAATCCTCAATCCTCAATTCTCAATCCTCAATCCTTAATCCTCAATCTTCAATCCTCAATCCCCAGTCCTCAATCTTCAATCCTCAATGCCCAATCCTCAAGCCTCAATCCTCAGTCCTCAATTCTCAACCCTCAGACCTCGTCCTCAATCCTCAACCCTCAATAATCAATCCGCAATATTCAATCATCAATACTCAATCAATCCTCAATCCTCAATTCTCAATCCTCAATCCTCAATACTCAATCCCCAGTCCTCAGTCATCAATCTTCAATACTCGATCCGCCAGTCCTCAATATACAGCACACAACCCTCAACCATCAATCCTCAATACTCAACCATCAATCCTCAATTCTCAATACTCAGTAGAATATCCTGAATACTCGGTTTTCAATACTCAATCCTCAATCATCAATCTTCAAATCTCCATGCACAAACATCAATTCTCATCTCTCAACCCTCTACACACAGTCCTCAATCTTCAATCCTCAATCCTCAATCCTCAATCTTCAATCCTCAATACTCAACCTTCAATCCTCAATCCTCAATTCTCGATCCTCAATCCTCAATACTCAATCGTCAATCCCCAATCCCCAATCCTCAACCTTCAATCCTCAATCCTCAATCCTCAATCCTCAATCCCAATTCTCAATCTTCAATCCCCAATACTCAATCGTCAACCCTCAATCCTCAATCCTCAATCCTCAATCCTCATTCTTCAATCCTCAATACCCAATCCTCAATCTTCAATCCTCAATGCTCAATCCTCAATTCTCAATCAGCAATCCCCAATCCTCAGACCTCAAACATCAGTACTCAACCCTGAGTCCTCGTCGTCAGTCCACAACCCTCAATCCTCAATCCTCAATCTTCAATCCTCAATACTCAATTTTCAATCCTCAATCCTCAATCCTCAATCCTCAATCCTCAATCTTCATTCCTCAATACCCAATACCCAATGTTCAATCCGCAATACCCAATCTTCAATACTCAGTCGTCAATCCTCAATCCTCAATACTCAATCCTCAACCCTCAGTCCTCAAACCTCAATCCTGAATCCTCAATCCTGAATCCTCAATCTTCAGCACACAGTCCTCAACAATCAGTTGTCAATTCTCAATCCTCAATAGAATATCATCAATTCACAGTTTTCAGTACTCAATACTCAATCTGCAATCTTTAAATCACTATCCACAAACATCAATTCTCATAACTCAACCCTCAACACACAGTCCCCAATCCTCAATCTTCAATCCTCAATCCTCAATCCTCAATCCTCAATCTTCAATCCTCAATACTCAATCATCAATCCTCAATCCTCAATCCTCAATCCTCAATCCTCAATCCTCAATCGTCTGTCTTCAAACCTCAATACTCAATCTTCAATCCTCAATCCTCAATCCTCAATCCTCAAGCCTCATCCTTCAATCCTCAATACCCAACCCTCAATCTTCAATACTCAATCCTCAATCCTCAATAATCAATCTTCAATCCTCAATCCTCAATCCTCAATCCTCAATCCTCATTCGTCAACCCTAAATACCCAATCCTCAATCTTCAATCATCAATACTCAATCTTCAACCCTCAATCCTCAATACTCAAACCTCAATCCTCAATCCTCAATCCTCAATCCTCAATCCTCAACCTTCAATCCTCAATCGTCAATCCCCAATCCCCAATCCTCAACCTTCAATCCTCAATCCTCAATCCTCAATCCTCAATCCTCAATTCTCAATCTTCAATCCCCAATACTCAATCGTCAACCCTCAATCCTCAATCCTCAATCCTCAATCCTCATTCTTCAATCCTCAATACCCAATCCTCAATCTTCAATCCTCAATGCTCAATCCTCAATTCTGAATCCTCAATCCTGAATCCTTAACATTCAGCCCTTAGTCCTCAACAATCAGTTGACAATCCTCAATCCTCAATAGAATATCCTCAATTCACAGCTTTCAATACTCAATACTCAATCTGCAATCTTCAAACCTCTATCCACAAACATCAATTCTCATCACACAACCCTCGACACTCAGTCCTCAATGTTCAATCCTCAATCGTCAATGCACAATCCTCAATCGTCAATCTTCAATCCTCAATACTCAATCTTCAATCCTCGTACCTCAAACCTCAATCCTCAACCCTCAGTCCTCATCCTCAATTCTCAATTCTCAATCCTCAATCCTCATCCCTCAATCTTCAATCCTCAAGAATCAATCTCCAATCCTAGATCCCCTATCCCCAATCCTCAATCCTTAATCCTCAATCTTCAATCCTCAATCCCCAGTCCCCAACCTTCAATCCTCAATGCTCAATCCTCAATCCTCAATCCTCAGGCCTCAATCCTCAATCCTCAATAGAACATCCCGAATTCTCAGGATTCAATACTCAAACATCAAACCTCAAACCTCAGCCATCATCCTCAATCCTCAGTCCTCAATCCTAAATCCTCAACCCTCAATCCTCAAACTTCAATCCTCAATACTCAATCTTCAATCCTCAATTCTCGATCGTCAATACTCAATCCTCAATCGTCAATCCTCAATCCCCAATCCTCAATCTTCAATCCTCAATCCTCAATCCACAACCCTCAATCCTCAACCTTCAATCCTCAATACTCAATCTTCAATCCTCAATCCTCAATCCTCAATCCTCAATCCTCAATCCTCAATACTCAATCCTCAATCGTCAATCCTCAATCCCCAATCCTCAATCTTCAATCCTCAATCCCCAATCCTCCATCCTCAAACCTCAATCTTCAATCCACAGTACTCAATCTTCAATCCTTAATCATCAATCCTCAATCCGCAATCCCCAATACTCCATCGTCAATCCCCAATCCCCAATCCTCAACCTTCGAACCTCAATCCTCAATCCTCAATCCTCAATCCTCAATCCTCAATCTTCAATCCTCAATACTCAATCATCAATCCTCAATCCTCAATTCTCAATCCTCAATCCTTAATCCTCAATCTTCAATCCTCAATCCCCAGTCCTCAATCTTCAATCCTCCATGCCCAATCCTCAAGCCTCAATCCTCAGTCCTCAATTCTCAACCCTCAGACCTCGTCCTCAATCCTCAACCCTAAATAATCAATCCGCAATATTCAATCATCAATACTCAATCAATCCTCAATCCTCAATTCTCAATCCTCAATCCTCAATACTCAATACCCAGTCCTCAGTCATCAATCTTCAATACTCGATCCGCCAGTCCTCAATATACAGCACACAACCCTCAACCATCAATCCTCAATACTCAACCATCAATCCTCAATTTTCAATACTCAGTAGAATATCCTGAATCCTCGGTTTTCAATACTCAATCCTCAATCATCAATCTTCAAATCTCCATCCACAAACATCAATTCTCATCTCTCAACCCTCAACACACAGTCCTCAATCTTCAATCCTCAATCCTCAATCCTCAATCTTCAATCCTCAATACTCAACCTTCAATCCTCAATCCTCAATTCTCGATCCTCAATCCTCAATACTCAATCGTCAATCCCCAATCCCCAATCCTCAACCTTCAATCCTCAATCCTCAATCCTCAATCCTCAATCCTCAATTCTCAATCTTCAATCCCCAATACTCAATCTTCAACCCTCAATCCTCAATCCTCAATCCTCAATCCTCATTCTTCAATCCTCAATACCCAATACTCAATCTTCAATCCTCAATGCTCAATCCTCAATTCTCAATCAGCAATCCCCAATCCTCAGACCTCAAACATCAGTACTCAACCCTGAGTCCTCGTCGTCAGTCCACAACCCTCAATCCTCAATCCTCAATCTTCAATCCTCAATAATCAATTTTCAATCCTCAATCCTCAATCCTCAATCCTCAATCCTCAATCTTCATTCCTCAATACCCAATCCCCAATGTTCAATCCGCAATACCCAATCTTCAATACTCAGTCGTCAATCCTCAATCCTCAATCCTCAATCCTCAACCCTCAGTCCTCAAACCTCAATCCTGAATCCTCAATCCTGAATCCTCAATCTTCAGCACTCAGTCCTCAACAATCAGTTGTCAATTCTCAATCCTCAATAGAATATCATCAATTCACAGTTTTCAGTACTCAATACTCAATCTGCAATCTTTAAATCACTATCCACAAACATCAATTCTCATCACTCAACCCTCAACACTCAGTCCCCAATCCTCAATCTTCAATCCTCAATCCTCAATCCTCAATCCTCAATCTTCAATCCTCAATACTCAATCATCAATCCTCAATCCTCAATCCTCAATCCTCAATCCTCAATCCTCAATCGTCTGTCTTCAAACCTCAATACTCAATCTTCAATCCTCAATCCTCAATCCTCAATCCTCAAGCCTCATCCTTCAATCCTCAATACCCAACCCTCAATCTTCAATACTCAATGCTCAATCCTCAATAATCAATCTTCAATCCTCAATCCTCAATCCTCAATCCTCAATCCTCATTCGTCAACCCTAAATACCCAATCCTCAATCTTCAATCATCAATACTCAATCTTCATTCCTCAATACCCAGTCCCCAATGTTCAATCCGCAATACCCAATCTTCAATACTCAGTCGTCAATCCTCAATCCTCAATCCTCAATCCTCAACCCTCAGTCCTCAAACCTCAATCCTGAATCCTCAATCCTGAATCCTCAATCTTCAGCACTCAGTCCTCAACAATCAGTTGACAATCCTCAATCCTCAATAGAATATCCTCAATTCACAGCTTTCAATACTCAATACTCAATCTGCAATCTTCAATCCTCTATCCACAAACATCAATTCTCATCACACAACCGTCGACACTCAGTCCTCAATGTTCAATCCTCAATCTTCAATGCACAATCCTCAATCGTCAATCTTCAATCCTCAATACTCAATCTTCAATCCTCAATCCTCAATCCTCAATCCTCAATCCTCATTCGTCAATCCTAAATACCCAATCCTCAATCTTCAATCCTCAATCCTCAATCCTCAATTCTCAATCCTCAATCCTCAGTCCTCAGTGCTTAAACCTCAATCCTCAACCCTCAGCCCTCATCCTCAATCCTCAATCCTCAATCCTCAATCCTCAATCCTCAATCCTCAATCTTCAATCCTCAATACTCAATCTTTAATCCTCAATCCTCAACCCTCAATCTTCAATCCTCAGCCCTCAATACTCAATCCTCAATCCTCAATGCGCAATCCTCAATCCTCAATACTCAATCATCAATCCTCAATCCTCAATCCTCAATCCTCAATCCTCAACCGTCAATCGTCAGTCTTCAAACCTCAATACTCAATCATCAATCCTCAATCCTCAACCCTCAATCCTCAATCCTCGTTCTTCAATCCTCAATACCCAATCCTCAATCTTCAACACTCTATCCTCAATCCTCAATTCTCAATCCTCAATCCTCAGTCCTCAGTACTCAAACCTCAATACTCAACCCTCAGCCCTCATCCTCAATCCTCAATCCTCAATCCTCAATCCTCAATCTTCAATCCTCGATACTCAATCTTCAATCCTCAATCCTCAGTCCTCAAACCTCAATTCTGAATCCTCAATCCTGATTCCTCAATCTTCAGCCCTCAGTCCTCAACAATCAGTTGTCAACCCTGAATCCTCAATAGGATATCCTCAGTTCACAGTTTTCAATACTCATTACTCAATCTGCAATCTTCAAACCTGTATCCACAAACATCAATTCTCATCACTCAACCCTCAAGGCTCAGCCCTCAACGATCAATCCTCAATCCTCAATACAAAATCCTCAATCGTCAATCTTCAATCCTCAATCCCCAGTCCTCAATCTTCAATCCTCAATGCTCAATCCTAAATCCTCAATCCCTAGTCCTCAATCCTCAATCCTCAATCCTCAAACCTCAATCCTCAACCGTCAGTCCTCTTCCTCAATCCTCAACACTCAATCCTCAATCCTCAATCTTCAATTATCAATACTCAATATTCAATCCTCAATCTTCAATCCTCAATCATCAATCCTCAATCCCCAATATTCAACGCACAACCCTCAACGACCAATCCTCAATACTCAACCGTCAATCCTCAATTCTCAATACTCAATAGAGTATCCTGAATTCTCATGGTTCAATACTCAATGCACAATATTCAATAATCAAATCTCAATCATCAAACATCAATTCTCAACACTCAATCCTCAACACTCAGTCCACTCTTTTCAATCCTCCATCCTCAACCCCCAATCCTCAAGCGTCAATCCTCGAACCTCAATCCTCAACCCTCAGTCGTCAGTCCTTAAGCCTCAATCCCGAATCCTCAATCCTGAATCCTCAATCTTTAGCCCTCAGTCCTCAACAATCAATTGTCAATCCTCAATCCTCAATAGAATATCCTCAATTCACAGCTTTCAATACTCAACCCCATTCTTCGATCTTCAAATCTCAATCCACAAACATCAATTCCCATCACTCAACCCTCAACACTAAGTCCTCAATCTTCAATCCTCAACCCTCCATCCTCAACCTTCAATCCTCAATACTCAATCTTGAATCCTCAATCCTCAATTCTCGATCCTCAATCCTCAATACTCAATCGTCAATCCCCAATCCCCAATCCTCAACCTTCAATCCTCAATCCTCAATCCTCAATCCTCAATCCTCAATTCTCAATCTTCAATCCCCAATACTCAATCTTCAACCCTCAATCCTCAATCCTCAATCCTCAATCCTCATTCTTCAATCCTCAATACCCAATACTCAATCTTCAATCCTCAATGCTCAATCCTCAATTCTCAATCAGCAATCCCCAATCCTCAGACCTCAAACATCAGTACTCAACCCTGAGTCCTCGTCGTCAGTCCACAACCCTCAATCCTCAATCCTCAATCTTCAATCCTCAATAATCAATTTTCAATCCTCAATCCTCAATCCTCAATCCTCAATCCTCAATCTTCATTCCTCAATACCCAATCCCCAATGTTCAATCCGCAATACCCAATCTTCAATACTCAGTCGTCAATCCTCAATCCTCAATCCTCAATCCTCAACCCTCAGTCCTCAAACCTCAATCCTGAATCCTCAATCCTGAATCCTCAATCTTCAGCACTCAGTCCTCAACAATCAGTTGTCAATTCTCAATCCTCAATAGAATATCATCAATTCACAGTTTTCAGTACTCAATACTCAATCTGCAATCTTTAAATCACTATCCACAAACATCAATTCTCATCACTCAACCCTCAACACTCAGTCCCCAATCCTCAATCTTCAATCCTCAATCCTCAATCCTCAATCCTCAATCTTCAATCCTCAATACTCAATCATCAATCCTCAATCCTCAATCCTCAATCCTCAATCCTCAATCCTCAATCGTCTGTCTTCAAACCTCAATACTCAATCTTCAATCCTCAATCCTCAATCCTCAATCCTCAAGCCTCATCCTTCAATCCTCAATACCCAACCCTCAATCTTCAATACTCAATGCTCAATCCTCAATAATCAATCTTCAATCCTCAATCCTCAATCCTCAATCCTCAATCCTCATTCGTCAACCCTAAATACCCAATCCTCAATCTTCAATCATCAATACTCAATCTTCATTCCTCAATACCCAATCCCCAATGTTCAATCCGCAATACCCAATCTTCAATACTCAGTCGTCAATCCTCAATCCTCAATCCTCAATCCTCAACCCTCAGTCCTCAAACCTCAATCCTGAATCCTCAATCCTGAATCCTCAATCTTCAGCACTCAGTCCTCAACAATCAGTTGACAATCCTCAATCCTCAATAGAATATCCTCAATTCACAGCTTTCAATACTCAATACTCAATCTGCAATCTTCAATCCTCTATCCACAAACATCAATTCTCATCACACAACCGTCGACACTCAGTCCTCAATGTTCAATCCTCAATCTTCAATGCACAATCCTCAATCGTCAATCTTCAATCCTCAATACTCAATCTTCAATCCTCAATCCTCAATCCTCAATCCTCAATCCTCATTCGTCAATCCTAAATACCCAATCCTCAATCTTCAATCCTCAATCCTCAATCCTCAATTCTCAATCCTCAATCCTCAGTCCTCAGTGCTTAAACCTCAATCCTCAACCCTCAGCCCTCATCCTCAATCCTCAATCCTCAATCCTCAATCCTCAATCCTCAATCCTCAATCTTCAATCCTCAATACTCAATCTTTAATCCTCAATCCTCAACCCTCAATCTTCAATCCTCAGCCCTCAATACTCAATCCTCAATCCTCAATGCGCAATCCTCAATCCTCAATACTCAATCATCAATCCTCAATCCTCAATCCTCAATCCTCAATCCTCAACCCTCAATCGTCAGTCTTCAAACCTCAATACTCAATCTTCAATCCTCAATCCTCAACCCTCAATCCTCAATCCTCGTTCTTCAATCCTCAATACCCAATCCTCAATCTTCAACACTCTATCCTCAATCCTCAATTCTCAATCCTCAATCCTCAGTCCTCAGTACTCAAACCTCAATACTCAACCCTCAGCCCTCATCCTCAATCCTCAATCCTCAATCCTCAATCCTCAATCTTCAATCCTCGATACTCAATCTTCAATCCTCAATCCTCAGTCCTCAAACCTCAATCCTGAATCCTCAATCCTGAATCCTCAATCTTCAGCACTCAGTCCTCAACAATCAGTTGACAATCCTCAATCCTCAATAGAATATCCTCAATTCACAGCTTTCAATACTCAATACTCAATCTGCAATCTTCAATCCTCTATCCACAAACATCAATTCTCATCACACAACCGTCGACACTCAGTCCTCAATGTTCAATCCTCAATCTTCAATGCACAATCCTCAATCGTCAATCTTCAATCCTCAATACTCAATCTTCAATCCTCAATCCTCAATCCTCAATCCTCAATCCTCATTCGTCAATCCTAAATACCCAATCCTCAATCTTCAATCCTCAATCCTCAATCCTCAATTCTCAATCCTCAATCCTCAGTCCTCAGTGCTTAAACCTCAATCCTCAACCCTCAGCCCTCATCCTCAATCCTCAATCCTCAATCCTCAATCCTCAATCCTCAATCCTCAATCTTCAATCCTCAATACTCAATCTTTAATCCTCAATCCTCAACCCTCAATCTTCAATCCTCAGCCCTCAATACTCAATCCTCAATCCTCAATGCGCAATCCTCAATCCTCAATACTCAATCATCAATCCTCAATCCTCAATCCTCAATCCTCAATCCTCAACCCTCAATCGTCAGTCTTCAAACCTCAATACTCAATCTTCAATCCTCAATCCTCAACCCTCAATCCTCAATCCTCGTTCTTCAATCCTCAATACCCAATCCTCAATCTTCAACACTCTATCCTCAATCCTCAATTCTCAATCCTCAATCCTCAGTCCTCAGTACTCAAACCTCAATACTCAACCCTCAGCCCTCATCCTCAATCCTCAATCCTCAATCCTCAATCCTCAATCTTCAATCCTCGATACTCAATCTTCAATCCTCAATCCTCAGTCCTCAAACCTCAATTCTGAATCCTCAATCCTGATTCCTCAATCTTCAGCCCTCAGTCCTCAACAATCAGTTGTCAACCCTGAATCCTCAATAGGATATCCTCAGTTCACAGTTTTCAATACTCATTACTCAATCTGCAATCTTCAAACCTGTATCCACAAACATCAATTCTCATCACTCAACCCTCAAGGCTCAGCCCTCAACGATCAATCCTCAATCCTCAATACAAAATCCTCAATCGTCAATCTTCAATCCTCAATCCCCAGTCCGCAATCTTCAATCCTCAATGCTCAATCCTAAATCCTCAATCCCTAGTCCTCAATCCTCAATCCTCAATCCTCAAACCTCAATCCTCAACCGTCAGTCCTCTTCCTCAATCCTCAACACTCAATCCTCAATCCTCAATCTTCAATTATCAATACTCAATATTCAATCCTCAATCTTCAATCCTCAATCATCAATCCTCAATCCCCAATATTCAACACACAACCCTCAACGACCAATCCTCAATACTCAACCGTCAATCCTCAATTCTCAATACTCAATAGAGTATCCTGAATTCTCATGGTTCAATACTCAATGCACAATATTCAATAATCAAATCTCAATCATCAAACATCAATTCTCAACACTCAATCCTCAACACTCAGTCCACTCTTTTCAATCCTCCATCCTCAACCCCCAATCCTCAAGCGTCAATCCTCGAACCTCAATCCTCAACCCTCAGTCGTCAGTCCTTAAGCCTCAATCCCGAATCCTCAATCCTGAATCCTCAATCTTTAGCCCTCAGTCCTCAACAATCAATTGTCAATCCTCAATCCTCAATAGAATATCCTCAATTCACAGCTTTCAATACTCAACCCCATTCTTCGATCTTCAAATCTCAATCCACAAACATCAATTCCCATCACTCAACCCTCAACACTAAGTCCTCAATCTTCAATCCTCAACCCTCCATCCTCAACCTTCAATCCTCAATACTCAATCTTGAATCCTCAATCCTCAATTCTGAATCCTCAATACTCAATCCTCAATCGTCAATCCTCAATCCCCAATCCTCAATCTTCAATCCTCAATCCTCAATCCTCAATCCTCAATCCACAATCTTCAATCCACAATACTCAATCTTCAATCCTCAATCATCAACCCTCAACCCTCAATCCTCAATCCTCAATAGAACATCCCGAATACTCAGGATTAAATACTCAAATTTCAAACCTCAAACCTCAGCCATCATCCTCAATCCTCTATCCTCAATCCTCAACCCTCAACCTTCAATCCTCAATACTCAATCATCAATCCTCAATACTCAATACTCATTCTTCAATGCTCAATACCCAATCCTCAACCCTCAACCTTCAATCCTCGGTCCCCATTCCTCAATCCTCAATCCTCAATCCTCATTCTTCAATCCTCAATACCCAATCTTCAATCCTCAATACTCAATCCTCAATCCTCAATATTCAATCCTCAATACTCAATCTTCAGTCCTCAATCCGCAATCATCAATCCTCAATCCTCAATCCTCAGTCATCAATCCTCAACCTCAATCCTCAATCTTCAATCCTCAATACTCAATCTTCAATCCTCAGTCCTCAGTCCTCAAATCCCAATTCTGAATCCTCAATCCTGAATCCTCAATCTTCAGCCCTCAGTCTTCGACAATCAATTGTCAATCCTCAATCCTCAATAGAATATCCTCAATTCACAGTTTTCAATACTCGATACTCAATCTGCAATCTTCAAATCTCTATCCACAAACATTAATTCTCATCACTCAACCCTCAACACTCAGTCCCCAATCCTCAATCTTCAAACCTCAACCCTCAACCCTCAGCCCTCATCCTCAATCATCAGTCCTTATTCCTCAGTCCTCCACCTTCAATCCTCAATACTCAATTTTCAATCCTCAACCCTCAATCTTCAATCCTCAATAATCAATCTCCAATCCTAGATCCCCAATCCCCAATTCTCAATCCTTAATCCTCAATCTTCAATCCTCAATACCCAGTCCTCAATCTTCAATCCTCAATGCCCAGTCCTCAATCCTCAATCCTCAGTTCTCAATCCTCAGACCTCAGTCCTCGTCATCAATCCTCAACCCTCAATAATCAGTCCGCAATCTTCAATCATCAATACTCAATCTTCAATCTTCAATCCTCAATACTCAATCCTCAATCATCAATACTCAATCCCCAGTCCTCAGTCCTCAATCTTCAATACTCAACCCGCCAATCCTCAATATTCAACACACAACCCTCAACCATCAATCCTCAATACTCAACCGTCAATCCTCAATTCTCAATACTCAGTTGAATATCCTGAATTCTCAGTTTTCAATACTCAATCCTCAATCTTCAATCTTCAAATCTCCGTCCACAAACATCAATTCTCATCTCTCAGCCCTCAATACTCAGTCCTCAATTTTCAATCCTCAATTCTCAATCCTCAATACTCGATCTTCAATCCTCAATCGTCAATTCTCAATCCTCAATCCTCAACCCTCAATCCTCAATCCACAATATTCAATCCTCAATACTCAATCTTCAATCCTCATTCCGCAATCATCAATCCTCAATCCTCAATCCTCAGTCATCAATCCTCAATCTTCAATACTCAATCGTCAATCCTCAGTCCTCAATCCTCAATCCTCGATCCTCGTATCTCAAACCTCAATCCTCAACCCTCAGTCCCCATCCTCAATTCTCAATTCTCAACCCTCAATACTCAACCCTCAATCTTCAATCCTCAATAATCAATCTCCAATCCTAGATCCCCAATCCCTAATCCTCAATCCTGAATACTCAATCTTCAATCCTCAATCCCCGGTCCTCAATCTTCAATCCTCAACGCTCAATCCTCAATCCTCAATCCTCAGTCCTCAATCCTCAATTCTCAATCCCCAATCCTCAATATTCAATCCTCAATCCTCTATCCTCAATACTCAATCCTCAATCTTCAATTCTCAATAATCAATCTTCAATCCTCAATCCTCAATCCTCAATCCTCAATCCTCAATCCTCAATCCTCAACCCTCAATCCTCAATCCTCAATCTTCAGTACTCAATACTCAATCATGAATCCTCAATCCTCAATCCTCAATCCTCAATCCTCATACTTCAATCCTCAATACCCAATCCTCAATCTTCAATCCTCAATCCTCAATCCTCAATTCTCAATCCTCAATCCTCAGTCCTCAGTCCTCAAACCTCAATCCTCAACCCTCAGTCCCCATCCTCAATTCTCAATTCTCAACCCTCAATACTCAACCCTCAATCTTCAATCCTCAATAATCAATCTCCAATCCTAGATCCCCAATCCCTAATCCTCAATCCTGAATACTCAATCTTCAATCCTCAATCCCCGGTCCTCAATCTTCAATCCTCAACGCTCAATCCTCAATCCTCAATCCTGAGTCCTCAATCCTCAATTCTCAATCCCCAATCCTCAATATTCAATCCTCAATCCTCTATCCTCAATACTCAATCCTCAATCTTCAATCCTCAATAATCAATCTTCAATCCTCAATCCTCAATCCTCAATCCTCAATCCTCAATCCTCAATCCTCAACCCTCAATCCTCAATCCTCAATCTTCAGTACTCAATACTCAATCATGAATCCTCAATCCTCAATCCTCAATCCTCAATCCTCATTCTTCAATCCTCAATACCCAATCCTCAATCCTCAATCCTCAATCCTGAATCCTCAATACTAAAGCATCAATCCTCAATTCTGAATACTCAATAGAACATCCTGAATTCTCAGGATTCAATACTCAAAGCTCAAACCTCAAACCTCAGCCATCATCCTCAAACATCAAACCTCAATCCTCAATCTTCAATCATCAATACTCAATCCTCAATCCTCAATCCTCAATATTCAATCCTCAATACTCAATCTTCAATCCTCAATCCGCAATCATCAATCCTCAATCCTCAATCCTCAGTCATCAATCCTCAATCTTCAATACTCAATCTTCAATCCTCAATCCTCAATCCTCAATTCTCAATCCTCAATCCTCAGTCCTCAGTCCTCAAACCTCAATCCTCAACCCTCAGCCCTCATCCTCAATCCTCAATCCTTATTCCTCAGTCCGCAACCTTCAATCCTCAATACTCAATTTTCAATCCTCAATCCTCAATCCTCAATCCTCAATCCTAAATCCTCAATCATCAATCCTCAATCTTCAATACTCAATCCTCAATCCTCAATCCTGAATCCTCAATACTAAAGCATCAATCCTCAATTCTGAATACTCAATAGAACATCCTGAATTCTCAGGATTCACTACTCAAACCTCAAACCTCAAACCTCAGCCATCATCCTCAAACATCAAACTTCAATCCTCAATCTTCAATCATCAATACTCAATCTTCAATCCTCAATCCTCAATCCTCAATCCTTATTCCTCAAACCTCAATCCTCAATTCTGAATCCTCAATCCTGAATCCTCAATCTTCAGCCCTCAGTCCTCAACAATCAGGTGACAATCCTCAATCCTCAATAGAATATCATCAATTCACAGTTTTCAATACTCAATACTCAATCAGCAATCTTTAAACCTCTATCCACAAACATCAATTCTCATCACACAACCCTCAACACTCAGTCCCCAATCCTCAATCTTCAATCCTCAATCCTCAATCCTCAATCCTCAAACCTCAATCTTCAATCATCAATACTCAATCATCAATCCTCAACCCTCAGCCCTCATCCTCAATCCTCAATCCTCAACCTCAACCCTCAATCTTCAATCCTCAATACTCAATCTTCAATCCTCAATCCTCAGTCCTCAAACCTCAATCCTCAATCTTCAATCCTCAATATTCAACCTTCAATCCTCAACCCTCAGTCCTTATCCTCAATTGTCAATTCTCAATCCTCAATCCTCAATCCTCAATCTTTAATCCTCAATAATCAATATTCAGTCCTAGATCCTCAATCCCCAATCCTCAATCCTTAATCCTCAATCTTCAATCCGCAATACCCAATCCTCAATATTCAATCCTCAATTGTCAATCCTCAATCCTCAATCCTCAATCCTCAATCCTCAATCCTCAATCCTCAGTCCTCAAACCTCAATCCTGAATCCTCAATCCTGAATCCTCAATCTTCAGACCTAAGTCCTCAACAATCAGTTGTCAATTCACAATCCACAATAGAATACCATCAATTCACGGTTTTCAATACTCAATACTCAATCAGCAATCTTTAAACCTCTATCCACAAACATCAAGTCTCATAACTCAACCCTCAAGACTCAGTCCCCAATCCTCAATCTTCAATCCTCAATCCTCAATCCTCAGTCCTCAATCCTCAATCCTCAATCTTCAATCCTCAATACTCAATCATCAATCCTCAATCCTCTATCCTCAATCCTCAATCCTCAATCCTCAAGCCTCAATCGTCAGTCTTCAATCCTCAATACTCAATCTTCAATCCTCAGTCCTCAATACTCAATCCTCGATCCTCATTCTTCAATCCTCAATACCCAATCCTCAATCTTCAATACTCAATCCTCAATCCTTAATTCTCAACCCTCCATCCTCAGTCCTCAGTCCTCAAACCTCAATCCTCAACCTTCAGCCCTCATCCTGGATCCTCAATCCTCAATCTTCAATCCTCAATACTCAATCTTCAACCCTCAATACTCAATCCTCAATCCTCAATCTTCAATCATCAATACTCAATCTTCAATCCACAATCCTCAATCCTCAATCCACATTCCTCAAACCTCAATCCTCAACCCTCAGTCCTTATCCTCAATTCTCAATTCTCAATCCTCAATCCCCAATCCTCAATCTTCAATCCTCAATAATCAATTTTCAATCCTAGATCCTCAATCCCCAATCCTCAATCCTTAATCCTCAATCTCCAATCCGCAATACTCAATCTTCAATCCTCAGTCCTCAGTCCGCAATCCTCAATTCTGAATTCTCAATCCGGAATCCTCAATCTTCAGCCCTAAGTCCTCAACAATCAGTTGTCAATTCTCAACCCTCTATAGAATATCATCAATTCACAGTTTTCAATACTCAATGCTCAATCTGCAATCTTCAAATACCTATCCACAAACATCAATTCTCATCACACAACCCTCAACACTCAGTCCCCAATCCTCAATCTTCAATCTTCAATCCTCAATCCTCAATCCTCAATCCTCAATCCTCATTACTCAATCCTCAATCCTCAGCCCTCAATCCTCAATCCTCGATCTTCAATCCTCAATACACAATCTTCAATCCTCAATCCTCATTCCTCAATCCTCAATCCTCATTCTTCAATCCCCAATACCCAATCCGCAATCTTCAATCCTCAATCCTCAATCCCCAATTCTCAATCCTCAATCCTCAAACCTCAGACCTCAAACATCAATACTCAACCGTCAGTCCTCGTGCTCAATCCACAGCCCTCAATCCTCAATCCTCAATCTTCAATCATCAACATTCAATCTTCAGTAATCAATCCTCAGTCCTCAATCCTCAATCCTCAATCCTCAACGTTCAATCCGCAATACCCAATCATCAATCTTCAATCCTCAATCCTTAATCCTCAATCCTCAATCCTCAATCCTCAATCTTCAATCCTCAGTCCTCAGTCCTCAATCATCAATTCTGAATTGTCAATCCTGAATCCTCAATCTTCAGCCCTCAGTCCTCAACAATCAGTTGTCAATTCTCAATCCTCAATAGAATATCATCAATTCACAGTTTTCAATACTCAATGCTCAATCTGCAATCTTCAAATATCTATCCACAAACATCAATACTCATCACACAACACTCAACACTCAGTCCCCAATCCTCAATCTTCAATCCTCAATCCTCAATCTTCAATCCTCAATACTCAATCTCCAATCCTCAATCCTCAGTCCTCAAACCCCAATTCTGAATCCTCAATCCTGAATCCTCAAACTTCAGCCCTCTGTCCTCAACAATCAGTTGCCAATCCTCAATCCTCAATAGAATATCCTCAATTCACAGTTTTCAATACTCAATACTCAATCTGCAATCTTCAAATCTCTATCCACAGTCATCAATTCTCATCACTCAACACTCAACACTCAGTCCTCAATGTTCAATCCTCAATCCCCAATTCTCCATCCTCGATCCTCAATGCTGAATCTTCAATCCTCAATCCTCAATCCTCAATCCTCAATCCTCAATCCTGAAAATTCAATCCTCAGTCCCCAATCCTCAATCCTCAATCCTCAATCCTCATTCTTCAATCCTCAATACCCAATCCTCAATCTTCAATCCTCAATCCTCAATCCACAATCCTCAACTCTCAATCCTCAATCTTCAGACCTCAGACATCAAACCTCAATCCTCAACCCTCAGCCCTCATCGTCAATCCTCAAACCTCAATCCTCAAACCTCAATCGTCAATCCTCAATCCTCAATCATCAATCCACAATACTCAACCTTCAATCCTGAATCCTCAATCCTCAATCCTCAGTATTCAATCCTGAATACTCAACCTTCAATCCTCAATCCGCAATCATCAATTCTCAATCCTCAATCCTCAGTCATCAATCCGCAATCTTCAATACTCAATCGTCAATCCTCAGTCCTCAATCCTCAATCCTCAATCCTCGTATCACAAACCTCAATCATCAACCCTAAGTCCCCATCCTCAACTCTCAACTTTCAACCCTCAATCCTCAACCCTCAATCTTGAATTCCCAATAATCAATCTCCAATCCTAGATCCCCAATCCCTAATCCTCAATCCTTTATCCTCAATCTTCAATCCTCAATCCCCAGTCCTCAATCTTCAATCCTCAATGCTCAATCCTCAGTCCTCAATCCTCAGTACTCAATCCTCAATCCTCAATCCCCAATCCTCAATATTCAATCCTCAATCCTCAGTCCTCAATCCTCAATCCTCAATCCTCAATCCTCAATCCTCAATCTTCAATCCTCAATGCTCAATCATCAGTCCTCAACCCTCAGCCCTCATCCTTAATCCTCAATCCTCAACCTCACTCCTCAATCTTCAATCCTCAATACTCAATCTTCAATCCTCAATCCTCAGTCCTCAAACCACAATTCTGAATCCTCAATCCTGAATCCTCAATCTTCAGCCCTCAGTCCTCAACAATCAGTTGCCAATCCTCAATCCTCAATAGAATATCCTCAATTCACAGTTTTCACTACTCAACACTCAATCTGCAATCTTCTAATCTGCAAATCTCTATCGACAGACATCAACTCTCATCACTCAACCCTCAACACGCAGTCCCCAATCCTCAATATTCAATCCTCAATCCTCAACACTCAATCCTCAATCATCAATCTTCAATCCACCATCTTCAATCCTCAATACTCAATCTTCAATCCTCAATCCTCAATCCTCAATACTCAATCCTCATTCTTCAATCCTCAATACCCAATCCTCAATCTTCAATCCTCAATCCTCAATCCTCAAACCACAATCCTCAACTGTCAGTCCTCGTCCTCAATCCTCAACCCTCAGTCCTCAATCCTCAATCTTCAATCATCAATACTCAATCTTCAATCCTCAACACTCAATCCTCAATCCTCATTCCTCAAACCTCAATCCTCAACCCTCAGTCCTTATCCTCAATTCTCAATTCTCAATCCTCAATCCTCAATCCTCAATCTTCGATCCTCTATAATCAATTTTCAGTCCTAGATCCTCAATCCCCAATCCTCCATCCTTAATCCTCAATTTTCAATCCTCAATACTCAATCTTCAATCCTCAGTCCTCAGTCCTCAATCCTCAATTCTGAATTCTCAATCCTGAATCCTCAATCTTCAGCCCTCAGTCCTCAACAATCAGCTGTCAATTCTCAATCCTCAATAGAATATCATCAAATTCACAGTTTTCAATACTCAATGCTCAATCTGCAATCTTCAAATATCTATACACAAACATCAATCCTCATCACACAACCCTCAACACTCAGTCCACAATCCTCAATCTTCAATCCTCAATCCTCAATCCTCAATCCTCAATCCTCAATCTTCAACCATCAATACTCATTCATCAGTCCTCAATTCTCAATCCTCAATCCTCAATCCTCAATACTCAATCGTCAGTCTTCAATCCTCAATACTCAATATTCAATCCACAATCCTGGATCCTCAATCCTCAATCCTCATTCTTCAATCCTCAATACCCAATCCTCAACCTTCAATACTCAATCCTCAATCCTCAATTCTCAATACTCAATCCTCAGACCTCAGTCCTCAAACCTCAATCCTCAACCCTCAGCCCTCATCCTCAATCCTCAATCCTCAACCTCAATCCTCAATCTTCAATCCTCAAAACCCAATCCTAAATCTTCAATCCTCAATCCTCAATTATCAATTCTCAATCCTCAGTCCTCAATCCTCTGTCCTCAAACCTCAATCCTCAACCCTCAGTCCTCGTCCTCAAACCTCAACCCTCAATAATCATACCGCAATCTTCACTCATCAATACTCAATCTTCAATCCTCAATCCTCAATACTCAATCCTCTGTCCTCAGTCCTCATTCTTCAAAACTTAATCCGTCAATCCTCAATATTCAACACACAACCCTCAGCCATCAATCCAAAATTCTCAATACTCAATAGAAGATCCTGAATTCTCAGTTTTCTATACCCAATCCTCAATCTTCAATCTTCAAATATCTATACACAAACATCAATCCTCATCACACAACCCTCAACACTCAGTCCACAATCCTCAATCTTCAATCCTCAATCCTCAATCCTCAATCCTCAATCCTCAATCTTCAACCATCAATACTCATTCATCAGTCCTCAATTCTCAATCCTCAATCCTCAATCCTCAATACTCAATCGTCAGTCTTCAATCCTCAATACTCAATATTCAATCCACAATCCTGGATCCTCAATCCTCAATCCTCATTCTTCAATCCTCAATACCCAATCCTCAACCTTCAATACTCAATCCTCAATCCTCAATTCTCAATACTCAATCCTCAGACCTCAGTCCTCAAACCTCAATCCTCAACCCTCAGCCCTCATCCTCAATCCTCAATCCTCAACCTCAATCCTCAATCTTCAATCCTCAATACTCAATCTTCAATCCTCAATCCTCAGTCCTCAAACCTCAATTCTGAACCCTCAATCCTGAATCCTCAATCTTCAGCCCTCAGTCCTCAACAATCAGTTGTCAATCCTCAATCCTCAGTATAATATTCTCAATTCACAGTTTTCAATACTCAATACTCAATCTGCAATCTTCAAATCTCTATCCACAGTCATCAATTCTCATCACTCAACCCTCAACACTCAGTCCTCAATGTTCAATCCTCAATCCCCAATTCTCAATCCTCGATCCTCAATGCTGAATCTTCAATCCTCAATCCTCAATCCTCAATCCTCAATCCTCAATCCTCAATCCTGAATATTCAATCCTCAGTCCCCAATCCTCAATCCTCAATCCTCAATCCTCATTCTTCAATCCTCAATACCCAATCCTCAATCTTCAATCCTCAATCCTCAATCCACAATCCTCAACTCTCAATCCTCAATCCTCAGACCTCAGACATCAAACCTCAATCCTCAACCCTCAGCCCTCATCGTCAATCCTCAAACTTCAATCCTCAAACCTCAATCGTCAATCCTCAATCCTCAATCATCAATCCACAATACTCAACCTTCAATCCTGAATCCTCAATCCTCAATCCTCAATATTCAATCCTGAATACTCAACTTTAAATACTCAATCCGCAATCATCAATCCTCAATCCTGAATCCTCAGTCATCAAGCCTCAATCTTCAATACTCAATCGTCAATCCTCAGACCTCAATCCTCAAACCTCAATCCTCGTACCTCAAACCTCAATCCTCAACCCTCAGTCCTCATCCTCAATTCTCAATTCTCAATCCTCAATCCTCAACCCTCAATCTTCTATCATCAATAATCAATCTCCAACCCTAGATCCCCAATCCCCAATCCTCAATCCTTAATCCTCAATCTTCAATCCACAATCCCCAGTCCTCAATCTTCAATCCTGAATGCCCAGTCCTCAATCCTCAATCCTCAGTACTCAATCCTCAGCCCTCAGTCCTCGTCATCAATCCTCAACCCTCAATAATCAACCCGCAATCTTCAATCATCAATACTCAATCTTCAATCCTCAATCCTCAAACTCAATCCTCAATACTCAATCCCCAGTCCTCAGTCCTCAATCTTCAATACTCAATCCGCCAATCCTCAATATTCAACACACAACCCTCAACCATCAATCCTCAATACTCAACCATCAACCCTCAATTCTCAATACTCAGTTGAATATCCTGAATTCTCAGTTTTCAATACTCAATCCTCAATCTTCAATCTTCAAATCTCCATCCACAAACATCAATTCTCATCTCTCAACCCCCAACACTCAGTCCTCAATATTCAATCCTCAATCCTCAATCCTCAATCTTCAATCCTCAATACTCAATCCTCAATCTTCAATCCTCAATCCTCAATATTCAATCCTCAATACTCAATCTTCAATCCTCAATGCTCAATCCTCAATCCTCAATCCTCAGTCCTCAATCCTCAATCCTCAATCCTCAATCCTCAATCCTCAGTCATCAATCCTCAATCCTCAATCCCCAATCCTCAATATTCAATCCTCAATCCTCAATCCTCAATCCTCAATACTCAATCCTCAATCTTCAATCCTCAATAGTCAATCTTCAATCCTCAATCCTCAATCCTCAATCCTCAATACTCAATCCTCAATCCTCAACCCTCAATCCTCATTCCTCAATCTTCAATCCTCAATACTCAATCTTCAATCCTCAATCCTCAATCCTCAATCCTCAATCCTCATTCTTCAATGCTCAATACCCAATCCTCAATCTTCAATCCTCAAACCTCAATAACCAATTCTCAATCCTCAATCCTCAGTCGTCAGTCCTCAAACCACAATCCTCAACCCTCAGCCCTCATCCTCAATCCTCAATCCTTACTCCTCAGTCCTCAACCATCAATCCTCAATACTCAATTTTCAATCCTCAATCCTCAATCCTCAATCCTCAATCCTCAATGCTAAATCCTCAATCATCAATACTCAATCTTCAATACTCAATCCTCAATCCTCAATCCTGAATCCTCAATACTAAAGCATCAATACTCAATTCTCAATACTCAAAAGAACATCCTGAATTCTCAGGATCCAATACTCAAACCTCAAACCTCAAACCTCAGCCATCATCCTCAATCCTCAATCCTCAATCGTCAATCCTCAACCCTCAATCCTCAACACTCAGCCTTCAACCCTCAATCCTCAATCCTCAATCGTCAATCCGCAATCCTCAATCCTCAGTCATCAATCCTCAACCTTCAATACTCAATCCTCTATCCTCAATCCTCAATCCCCAATCCTCAATCCTCAATCCTCAATCCTCAATTCTCAATCCTCAATCCTCAATCCACAATCCTCAACTCTCAATCCTCAATCCTCAGACCTCAGACATCAAACCTCAATCCTCAACCCTCAGCCCTCATCGTCAATCCTCAAACCTCAATCCTCAAACCTCAATCGTCAATGCTCAATCCTCAATGCTCAATCCTCAATCATCAATCCACAATACTCAACCTTCAATCCTGAATCCTCAATCCTCAATCCTCAATATTCAATCCTGAATACTCAACTTTAAATACTCAATCCGCAATCATCAATCCTCAATCCTGAATCCTCAGTCATCAAGCCTCAATCTTCAATACTCAATCGTCAATCCTCAGACCTCAATCCTCAAACCTCAATCCTCGTACCTCAAACCTCAATCCTCAACCCTCAGTCCTCATCCTCAATTCTCAATTCTCAATCCTCAATCCTCAACCCTCAACCCTCAATCTTCTATCATCAATAATCAATCTCCAACCCTAGATCCCCAATCCCCAATCCTCAATCCTTAATCCTCAATCTTCAATACACAATCCCCAGTCCTCAATCTTCAATCCTGAATGCCCAGTCCTCAATCCTCAATCCTCGGTACTCAATCCTCAGCCCTCAGTCCTCGTCATCAATCCTCAGCCCTCAATAATCAACCCGCAATCTTCAATCATCAATACTCAATCTTCAATCCTCAATCCTCAATACTCAATCCTCAATACTCAATCCCCAGTCCTCAGGCCATAATCTTCAATACTCAATCCGCCAATCCTCAATATTCAACACACAACCCTCAACCATCAATCCTCAATACTCAACCATCAACCCTCAATTCTCAATACTCAGTTGAATATCCTGAATTCTCAGTTTTCAATACTCAATCCTCAATCTTCAATCTTCAAATCTCCATCCACAAACATCAATTCTCATCTCTCAACCCTCAACACTCAGTCCTCAATATTCAATCCTCAATCCTCAATCCTCAATCTTCAATCGTCAATACTCAATCTTCAATCCTCAATCGTCAATTCTCAATCTTCAATACTCAACACTCAATCCTCAATCCTCAATATTCAATCCTCAATACTCAATCTTCAATCTTCAATCCTCAGTCCTCAAACCTCAATTCTGAATCCTCAATACTGAATCCTCAACCTACAGCCCTCAGTCCTCAACAATCAGTTGTCAATCCTCAATCCTCAGTATAATGTCCTCAATTCACAGTTTTCAATACTCAATACTCAATCTGCAATCTTCAAATCTCTATCCACAAATATCAATTCTCATCAGTCAACCCTCAACACTCAGTACTCAATGTTCAATCCTCAATCCTCAATTCTCAATCTTCGATCCTCAATACTGAATCTTCAATCCTCAATACTCAATCCTCAATCCTCAATCCTCAATCCTGAATATTCAATCCTCTGTCCCCAATCCTCAATCCTCAATCCTCAATCCTCATTCTTCAATCCTCAATACACAATCCTCAATCTTCAATCCTCAATCCTCAATCCTCAATTCTCAATCCTCAATCCTCAGTCATCAGACCTCAAACCTCAATCCTCAACCCTCAGCCCTCATCGTCAATCCTCAAACCTCAATCCTAAATCCTCAATCGTCAATCCTCAATCCTCAATGTTCAATCCACAATACTCAACCTTCAAAACTCAATCCTCAATCCTCAATACTCAATATTCAATCCTCAATACTCAACTTTCAATACTCAATCCGCAATCATCAATCCTCAATCCTGAATCCTCACTCATCAAGCCTCAATCTTCAATACTCAATCGTCAATCCTCAGTCCACAATCCTCAGCCCTCAGTCCTCGTCATCAATCCTCCACCCTCAATAATCAACCCGCAATCTTCAATCATCAATACTCAATCTTCAATCCTCAATCCTCAATACTCAATCCGCAATCATCAATCCTCAATCCTCAATCCTCAGTCATCAATCCTCAATCTTCAATACTCAATCGTCAATCCTCAGTCCTCAATCCTCAATCCTCAATCCTCGTATCACAAACCTCAATCCTCAACCCTAAGTCCCCATCCTCAACTCTTAATTCTCAACCCTCAATCCTCAACACTCGACCTTGAATCCTCAATAATCAATCTCCAATCCTAGATCCCCAATCCCTAATCCTCAATCCTTAATCCTCAATCTTCAATCCTCAATCCCCAGTCCTCAATCTTCAATCCTCAATGCTCAATCCTCAATCCTCAATCCTCAGTCCTCAATCCTCAATCCTCAATCCTCAATCCTCAATCCTCAGTCCTCAATCCTCAATCCTCAATCCCCAATCCTCAATATTCAATCCTCAATCCTCAATCCTCAATACTCAATCCTCAATCTTCAATCCTCAATAGTCAATCTTCAATCCTCAACCCTCAATCCTCAATCCTCAATACTCAATCCTCAATGCTCAACCCTCAATCCTCAATCCTCAATCTTCAATCCTCAATACTCAATCTTCAATCCTCAATCCTCAATCCTCAATCCTCAATCCTCATTCTTCAATCCTCAATACCCAATCCTCAATCTTCAATCCTCAATCCTCAATCCTCAATTCTCAATCCTCAATCCTCAGTCGTCAGTCCTCAAACCACAATCCTCAACCCTCAGCCCTCATCCTCAATCCTCAATCCTTATTCCTCAGTCCTCAACCATCAATCCTCAATACTCAATTTTCAATCCTCAATCCTCAATCCTCAATCCTCAATCCTCAATGCTAAATCCTCAATCATCAATACTCAATCTTCAATACTCAATCCTCAATCCTCAATCCTGAATCCTCAATACTAAAGCATCAATACTCAATTCTCAATACTCAAAAGAACATCCTGAATTCTCAGGATCCAATACTCAAACCTCAAACCTCAAACCTCAGCCATCATCCTCAATCCTCAATCCTCAATCGTCAATCCTCAACCCTCAATCCTCAACACTCAGCCTTCAACCCTCAATCCTCAATCCTCAATCGTCAATCCGCAATCCTCAATCCTCAGTCATCAATCCTCAACCTTCAATACTCAATCCTCTATCCTCAATCCTCAATCCCCAATCCTCAATCCTCAATCCTCAATCCTCAATTCTCAATCCTCAATCCTCAATCCACAATCCTCAACT
Organism: Calliopsis andreniformis; assembly: GCF_051401765.1. Classification (NCBI taxonomy): domain Eukaryota; kingdom Metazoa; phylum Arthropoda; class Insecta; order Hymenoptera; family Andrenidae; genus Calliopsis; species Calliopsis andreniformis. The sequence continues at coordinate 242,583 of NW_027480515.1, read as the reverse complement.
CTCAATCCTCAATCCTCAGACCTCAGACATCAAACCTCAATCCTCAACCCTCAGCCCTCATCGTCAATCCTCAAACCTCAATCCTCAAACCTCAATCGTCAATGCTCAATCCTCAATGCTCAATCCTCAATCATCAATCCACAATACTCAACCTTCAATCCTGAATCCTCAATCCTCAATCCTCAATATTCAATCCTGAATACTCAACTTTAAATACTCAATCCGCAATCATCAATCCTCAATCCTGAATCCTCAGTCATCAAGCCTCAATCTTCAATACTCAATCGTCAATCCTCAGACCTCAATCCTCAAACCTCAATCCTCGTACCTCAAACCTCAATCCTCAACCCTCAGTCCTCATCCTCAATTCTCAATTCTCAATCCTCAATCCTCAACCCTCAACCCTCAATCTTCTATCATCAATAATCAATCTCCAACCCTAGATCCCCAATCCCCAATCCTCAATCCTTAATCCTCAATCTTCAATACACAATCCCCAGTCCTCAATCTTCAATCCTGAATGCCCAGTCCTCAATCCTCAATCCTCGGTACTCAATCCTCAGCCCTCAGTCCTCGTCATCAATCCTCAGCCCTCAATAATCAACCCGCAATCTTCAATCATCAATACTCAATCTTCAATCCTCAATCCTCAATACTCAATCCTCAATACTCAATCCCCAGTCCTCAGGCCATAATCCTCAATACTCAATCCGCCAATCCTCAATATTCAACACACAACCCTCAACCATCAATCCTCAATACTCAACCATCAACCCTCAATTCTCAATACTCAGTTGAATATCCTGAATTCTCAGTTTTCAATACTCAATCCTCAATCTTCAATCTTCAAATCTCCATCCACAAACATCAATTCTCATCTCTCAACCCTCAACACTCAGTCCTCAATATTCAATCCTCAATCCTCAATCCTCAATCTTCAATCGTCAATACTCAATCTTCAATCCTCAATCGTCAATTCTCAATCTTCAATACTCAACACTCAATCCTCAATCCTCAATATTCAATCCTCAATACTCAATCTTCAATCCTCAATCCGCAATCATCAATCCTCAATCCTCAATCCTCAGTCATCAATCCTCAATCTTCAATACTCAATCGTCAATCCTCAGTCCTCAATCCTCAATCCTCAATCCTCGTATCACAAACCTCAATCCTCAACCCTAAGTCCCCATCCTCAACTCTTAATTCTCAACCCTCAATCCTCAACACTCGATCTTGAATTCTCAATAATCAATCTCCAATCCTAGATCCCCAATCCCTAATCCTCAATCCTTAATCCTCAATCTTCAATCCTCAATCCCCAGTCCTCAATCTTCAATCCTCAATGCTCAATCCTCAATCCTCAATCCTCAGTCCTCAATCCTCAATCCTCAATCCTCAATCCTCAATCCTCAGTCCTCAATCCTCAATCCTCAATCCCCAATCCTCAATATTCAATCCTCAATCCTCAATCCTCAATACTCAATCCTCAATCTTCAATCCTCAATAGTCAATCTTCAATCCTCAACCCTCAATCCTCAATCCTCAATACTCAATCCTCAATGCTCAACCCTCAATCCTCAATCCTCAATCTTCAATCATCAATACTCAATCTTCAATCCTCAATCCTCAATCCTCAATCCTCAATCCTCATTCTTCAATCCTCAATACCCAATCCTCAATCTTCAATCCTCAATCCTCAATCCTCAATTCTCAATCCTCAATCCTCAGTCGTCAGTCCTCAAACCACAATCCTCAACCCTTAGCCCTCATCCTCAATCCTCAATCCTTATTCCTCAGTCCTCAACCATCAATCCTCAATACTCAATTTTCAATCCTCAATCCTCAATCCTCAATCCTCAATCCTCAATGCTAAATCCTCAATCATCAATACTCAATCTTCAATCCTCAATCCTCAATCCTCAATCCTGAATCCTCAATACTAAAGCATCAATACTCAATTCTCAATACTCAAAAGAACATCCTGAATTCTCAGGATCCAATACTCAAACCTCAAACCTCAAACCTCAGCCATCATCCTCAATCCTCAATCCTCAATCGTCAATCCTCAACCTTCAATCCTCAACACTCAGCCTTCAACCCTCAATCCTCAATCCTCAATCGTCAATCCGCAATCTTCAATCCTCAGTCATCAATCCTCAACCTTCAATACTCAATCCTCTATCCTCAATCCTGAATCCCCAATCCTCAATCCTCAATCCTCAATCCTCAATCCTCAATCCTCAATCCTCAGTCCTCAAACCTCAATCCTGAATCCTCAACCCTGAATCCTCAATCTTCAGACCTAAGTCCTCAACAATCAGTCGTCAATTCACAATCCTCAATAGAATATCATCAATTCACAGTTTTCAATACTCAATACTCAGTCTGCAATCTTTAGACCTCTATCCACTAACATCAATTGTCATAACTCAACCCTCAACACTCAGTCGCCAATCCTCAATCTTCAATCCTCAATCCTCAATCCTCAATCCTCAATCCTCAATCCTCAATCCTCATTCTTCAATCCACAATACCCAATCCGCAATCTTCAATCCTCAATGCTCCATCCTCAATCCTCTATCCTCAGGCCTCAGTCCTCAACCCTCAATCCTCAAACCTCAATCCTCAACCGTCAGTCCCCGTCCTCAACCCTCAACCCTCAATACTCAATCCTCAATCTTCAATCATCAATACTCAATCTTCAACCCTCAATACTCAATCTTCAGTCCCCAGTCATCAATCCTCAATCCTCAATACTCATTCTTCAATCCTCAATACCCAATCCTCAATCTTCAATCCTTAATCCTCAATCCTCAACTCTCAATCCTCAGTCCTCAGTCCTCAGTCCTAAAACCTCAACCCTCAACCATCAGCCCTCATCCTCAATCCTCAATCCTCATTCCTCAACCCTCAACCTTCAATCCTCAATCCTCAACCCTCAATCCTCAACACTCAATCTTCAATCCTCAATCCTCAATCCTGAATCCTCAATCCTCAATACTCAGTCATCAATCCTCAACCTTCAATACTCAATCCTCAATCCTCAATCCTCAATCCTCAATCCTCAATACTCATTCCTCAAACCTAAATCCTCAAACCTCAGTCCTCATTCTCAATTCTCAATTCTCAATCCTCAATCCTCAATCCTCAACCCTCTATCTTCAATCCTAAATAATCAATCTCCAATACTAGATCCTCAATCCCCAATCCTCAATCCTCAATACCCTATCCTAAATCTTCAATACTCAATCATCAATTATCAATTCTCAATCCTCTATCCTCAATGCTCTGTCCTCAAACCTCAATCCTCAACCCTCAGTCCTCGTCCTCAAACCTCAACCCTCAATAATCAATCCGCAATCTTCACTCATCAATACTCAATCTTCAATCCTCAATCCTCAATACTCAATCCTCAGTCCTCAGTCCTCAATCTTCAATACTCAATCCGCCAATCCTCAATATTCAACACACAAACCTCAACCATCAATCCTCAATACTCAACCATCAATCCAAAATTCTCAATCCTCAATAGAATATCCTGAATTCTCAGTTTTCAATACTCAATCCTCAATCTTCAATCTTCAATTCTCCATTCAGAAACATCAATTCTCATCACTCAACCCTCAACACTCAGTCCCCAATCCTCAATCTTCAATCCTCTATCCTCAATCCTCAATCCTCAATCCTCAATCCTCAATCCTCAATCCTCAATCCTCAATCCACAATCCTCAATCTTCAATCATCAATACTCAGTCTTCAATCCTCAACCCTCAATCCTCAACTGTCAGTCCTCGTCCTCAATCCTCAACCCTCAGCCCTCATCGTCAATCCTCAAACCTCAATCCTAAATCCTCAATCGTCAATCCTCAATCCTCAATGTTCAATCCACAATACTCAACCTTCAAAACTCAATCCTCAATCCTCAATACTCAATATTCAATCCTCAATACTCAACTTTCAATACTCAATCCGCAATCATCAATCCTCAATCCTGAATCCTCACTCATCAAGCCTCAATCTTCAATACTCAATCGTCAATCCTCAGTCCACAATCCTCAGCCCTCAGTCCTCGTCATCAATCCTCCACCCTCAATAATCAACCCGCAATCTTCAATCATCAATACTCAATCTTCAATCCTCAATCCTCAATACTCAATCCGCAATCATCAATCCTCAATCCTCAATCCTCAGTCATCAATCCTCAATCTTCAATACTCAATCGTCAATCCTCAGTCCTCAATCCTCAATCCTCAATCCTCGTATCACAAACCTCAATCCTCAATCCTAAGTCCCCATCCTCAACTCTCAATTCTCAACCCTCAATCCTCAACCCTCCATCTTGAATCCTCAATAATCAATCTCCAATCCTAGATCCCCAATCCCCAATCCTCAATCCTTAATCCTCAATCTTCAATCCTCAATCCCCAGTCCTCAATCTTCAATCCTCAATGCTCAATCCTCAATCCTCAATCCTCAGACCTCAATCCTCAATCCTCAATCCTCAGTCCTCAATCCTCAGTCCTCAATCCTCAATCCTCAATCCCCAATCCTCAATATTCAATCCTCAATCCTCAATCCTCAATACTCAATCCTCAATCTTCAATCCTCAATAGTCAATCTTCAATCCTCAATCCTCAATCCTCAATCCTCAATACTCAATCCTCAATCCTCAACCCTCAATCCTCAATCCTCAATCTTCAATCCTCAATACTCAATCTTCAATCCTCAATCCTCAATCCTCAATCCTCAATCCTCATTCTTCAATCCTCAATACCCAATCCTCAATCTTCAATCCTCAATCCTCAATCCTCAATTCTCAATCCTCAATCCTCAGTCGTCAGTCCTCAAACCACAATCCTCAACCCTCAGCCCTCATCCTCAATCCTCAATCCTTATTCCTCAGTCCTCAACCATCAATCCTCAATACTCAATTTTCAATCCTCAATCCTCAATCCTCAATCCTCAATCCTCAATGCTAAATCCTCAATCATCAATACTCAATCTTCAATACTCAATCCTCAATCCTCAATCGTCAATCCTCAACCCTCAATCCTCAACACTCAGCCTTCAACCCTCAATCCTCAGTCCTCAATCGTCAATCCGCAATCCTCAATCCTCAGTCATCAATCCTCAACCTTCAATACTCAATCCTCTATCCTCAATCCTCAATCCCCAATCCTCAATCCTCAATCCTCAATCCTCAATTCTCAATCCTCAATCCTCAATCCACAATCCTCAACTCTCAATCCTCAATCCTCAGACCTCAGACATCAAACCTCAATCCTCAACCCTCAGCCCTCATCGTCAATCCTCAAACCTCAATCCTCAAACCTCAATCGTCAATGCTCAATCCTCAATCATCAATCCACAATACTCAACCTTCAATCCTGAATCCTCAATCCTCAATCCTCAATATTCAATCCTGAATACTCAACTTTAAATACTCAATCCGCAATCATCAATCCTCAATCCTGAATCCTCAGTCATCAAGCCTCAATCTTCAATACTCAATCGTCAATCCTCAGACCTCAATCCTCAAACCTCAATCCTCGTACCTCAAACCTCAATCCTCAACCCTCAGTCCTCATCCTCAATTCTCAATTCTCAATCCTCAATCCTCAACCCTCAACCCTCAATCTTCTATCATCAATAATCAATCTCCAACCCTAGATCCCCAATCCCCAATCCTCAATCCTTAATCCTCAATCTTCAATACACAATCCCCAGTCCTCAATCTTCAATCCTGAATGCCCAGTCCTCAATCCTCAATCCTCAGTACTCAATCCTCAGCCCTCAGTCCTCGTCATCAATCCTCAGCCCTCAATAATCAACCCGCAATCTTCAATCATCAATACTCAATCTTCAATCCTCAATCCTCAATACTCAATCCTCAATACTCAATCCCCAGTCCTCAGGCCATAATCTTCAATACTCAATCCGCCAATCCTCAATATTCAACACACAACCCTCAACCATCAATCCTCAATACTCAACCATCAACCCTCAATTCTCAATACTCAGTTGAATATCCTGAATTCTCAGTTTTCAATACTCAATCCTCAATCTTCAATCTTCAAATCTCCATCCACAAACATCAATTCTCATCTCTCAACCCTCAACACTCAGTCCTCAATATTCAATCCTCAATCCTCAATCCTCAATCTTCAATCGTCAATACTCAATCTTCAATCCTCAATCGTCAATTCTCAATCTTCAATACTCAACACTCAATCCTCAATCCTCAATATTCAATCCTCAATACTCAATCTTCAATCCTCAATCCGCAATCATCAATCCTCAATCCTCAATCCTCAGTCATCAATCCTCAATCTTCAATACTCAATCGTCAATCCTCAGTCCTCAATCCTCAATCCTCAATCCTCGTATCACAAACCTCAATCCTCAACCCTAAGTCCCCATCCTCAACTCTTAATTCTCAACCCTCAATCCTCAACACTCGATCTTGAATCCTCAATAATCAATCTCCAATCCTAGATCCCCAATCCCTAATCCTCAATCCTTAATCCTCAATCTTCAATCCTCAATCCCCAGTCCTCAATCTTCAATCCTCAATGCTCAATCCTCAATCCTCAATCCTCAGTCCTCAATCCTCAATCCTCAATCCTCAATCCTCAATCCTCAGTCCTCAATCCTCAATCCTCAATCCCCAATCCTCAATATTCAATCCTCAATCCTCAATCCTCAATACTCAATCCTCAATCTTCAATCCTCAATAGTCAATCTTCAATCCTCAACCCTCAATCCTCAATCCTCAATACTCAATCCTCAATGCTCAACCCTCAATCCTCAATCCTCAATCTTCAATCCTCAATACTCAATCTTCAATCCTCAATCCTCAATCCTCAATCCTCAATCCTCATTCTTCAATCCTCAATACCCAATCCTCAATCTTCAATCCTCAATCCTCAATCCTCAATTCTCAATCCTCAATCCTCAGTCGTCAGTCCTCAAACCACAATCCTCAACCCTTAGCCCTCATCCTCAATCCTCAATCCTTATTCCTCAGTCCTCAACCATCAATCCTCAATACTCAATTTTCAATCCTCAATCCTCAATCCTCAATCCTCAATCCTCAATGCTAAATCCTCAATCATCAATACTCAATCTTCAATACTCAATCCTCAATCCTCAATCCTGAATCCTCAATACTAAAGCATCAATACTCAATTCTCAATACTCAAAAGAACATCCTGAATTCTCAGGATCCAATACTCAAACCTCAAACCTCAAACCTCAGCCATCATCCTCAATCCTCAATCCTCAACCTTCAGCCCTCATCCTGGATCCTCAATCCTCAATCTTCAATCCTCAATACTCAATCTTCAATCCTCAATACTCAATCCTCAATCCTCAACCTTCAATCATCAATACTCAATCTTCAATCCTCAATCCTCAATCCTCAATCCACATTCCTCAAACCTCAATCCTCAACCCTCAGTCCTTATCCTCAGTTCTCAATTCTCAATACTCAATCCCCAATCCTCAATCTTCAATCCTAAATAATCAATTTTCAATCCTAGATCCTCAATCCCCAATCCTCAATCCTTAATCCTCATTCTCCAATCCGCAATACTCAATCTTCAATCCTCAGTCCTCAGTCCGCAATCCTCAATTCTGAATTCTCAATCCTGAATCCTCAATCTTCAGCCCTCAGTCCTCAACAATCAGTTGTCAATTCTCAACCCTCTATAGAATATCATCAATTCACAGTTTTCAATACTCAATGCTCAATCTGCAATCTTCAAATATCTATCCACAAACATCAATTCTCATCACACAACCCTCAACACTCAGTCCCCAATCCTCAATCTTCAATCCTCAATCCTCAATCCTCAATCCTCAAACCTCAATCTTCAATCATCAATCCTCAATCATCAATCCTCAATTCTCAATCCTCAATCCTCAATCCTCAATCCTCAATCGTCAGTATTCAATCCTCAATACTCAATATTCAATCCACAATCCTGAATCCTGAATGCTCAAATCTCATTCTTCAATCCTCAATACCCAATCCTCAATCTTCAATCCTCAATCCTCAATCCTCAATTCTCAATACTCAATCCTCAGACCTCAGTCCTCAAACCTCAATCCTCAACCCTCAGCCCTCATCCTCAATCCTCAATCCTCAACCTCAACCCTCAATCTTCAATCCTCAATACTCAATCTTCAATCCTCAATCCTCAGTCCTCAAACCTCAATCCTCAATCTTCAATCCTCAATACTCAACCTTCAATCCTCAATCCTCAATTCTCAATCGTCTATACTCAATCCTCAATCTTCAGTCCTCAATCCCCAATCCTCAAACCTCAATCCTCAATCCTCAATATTCAATCCTCAATACTCAACTTTCAATACTCAATCCGCAATCATCAATCCTCAATCCTCAGTCCTCAGTCATCAATCCTCAATCCTCAATACTCAATCGTCAATCCTCAGTCCTCAATCCTCAATCCTCAATCCTCGTACCTCAAACCTCAATCCTCAACCCCCAGTCCTCATCCTCAATTCTCAATTCCCAATCCTCAATCCTCAACACTCAATCTTCAATCCTCAATCCTCATCCCTCAAACCTCAATCCTCAACCCTCAGTCCTTATCCTCAATTCTCAATTCTCAATCCTCAATCCTCAATCCTCAATCTTTAATCCTCAATAATCAATATTCAGTCCTAAATCCTCAATCCCCAATCCTCAATCCTTAAACCTCAATCTTCAATCCTCAATCCCCAGTCCTCAATCTTCAATCCTCAATGCTCCATCCTCAATCCTCTATCCTCAGTCCTCAATCGTCAGTCCTCGTCCTCAACCCTCAAACCTCAAAACTCAATCCTCAACCGTCAGTCCTCGTCCTCAACCCTCAAACCTCAATCCTCAATCCTCAATCTTCAATCATCAATACTCAATCTTCAATCCTCAATACTCAATCTTCAATCCCCAATCATCAATCCTCAATCCTGAATCCTCATTCTTCAATCTCCAATACCCAATCCCCAATCTTCAATCCTCAATCCTCAATCCTCAATTCTCAATCCTCAATCCTCAGTCGTCAGTCCTAAAACCTCAACCCTCAACCATCAGCCCTCGTCCTCAATCCTCAAACCTCATTCCTCAATCCTCAACGTTCAATCCTCAATTCTCAATCTTCAATCCTCAATCCTCAATCCTCAATCCTCAATCCTCAATCCTCAATCATTAATCCTCAATCTTCAATACTCAACCCTCAATCCTCAATCCTCAATTCTCAATCCTCAACCTTCAATCCTCAATCCTCAATCCTCAATCCTCAATCCTGATTCTTCAATCCTCAATACCCAATCCTCAATCTTCAATCCTCAGTCCTCAATCCTCAATCCTCAATTCTAAATCCTCAACCATCAATCCTCAATCTTCAATACTCAATCCTCAATCCTCAATCCTGAATCCTCAATACTAAACCATCAATCCTCAATTCTCAATACTCAATAGAACATCCGGAATTCTCAGGATTCAATTCTCAAACCTCAAACCTCAAAGCTCAAACCTCAGCCATAATCCTCAATCCTCAACCCTCAATCGTCAATCCTCAACCTTCAATCCTCAACACTCAACCTTCAACCCTCAATCCTCAATCCTCAATCGTCAATCCGCAATCCTCAATCCTCCGTCATCAATCCTCAACCTTCAATACTCAATCCTCAATCCTGAATCCTCAATCCTCAATCCTCAATCCTCATTCCTCAAACCTCAATCCTCAAACCCCAGTCCTCATCCTCAATACTCAATCCTCAATCCTCAATCATCAATCCTCAATCTTCAATACTCAATCCTCAGTCCTCAAACCTCAGACCTCAAACATCAATACTCAACCCTCAGTCCTCGTCCTCAATCCACAACCATCAATCCTCAATCCTCAATCATCAATCATCAATATTCAACCTTCAATCCACAATACTCAATCCTCGATCCTCAATCCTCAATCCTCAATCCTCAATCCTCAATACCCAATCCCCAATCTTCAATCCTCAATCCTCAATCCTCAATCCTCAATTCTCAATTCTCAATCCTCAATCCTCAGTCCTCAGTCCTCAGTCCTCAGTCCTAAAACCTCAACCCTCAACCATCAGCACTCATCCTCAATCCTCAATCCGCATTCCTCAACCCTCAGACTTCAATCCTCAATTCTCAATCTTCAATACTCCGTCCTCAATCCTCAATCTTCAATCCTCAATCCTCAATCATCAATCCTCATTCCTCAATCCTCAATCCTCAATCCTGAATCCTCAATCCTCAATACTCAACCATCAACCCTCAATTCCCAATACTCAACAGAATATCCTGAATTCTCAGGATTCAATTCTCAAACCTCAAACCTCAACACTCAATCTTCAATCCTTAATCCTCAATCCTCAATAATCAATCCTCAATCCTCAATCCTCAGTCATCAATCCTCAACCTTCAATACTCAATACCCAATCCTCAATCTTCAATCCTCAATCCTCAATCCTCAATTCTCAATCCTCAATCCTCAATCCTCAGACCTCAAACATCAATACTCAACCGTCAGTCCTCGTGCTCAATCCACAGCCCTCAATCCTCAATACTCAATCTTCAATCATCAACATTCAATCTTCAGTAATGAATCCTCAGTCCTCAATCATCAATCCTCAATCTTGAATCCTCAATAATCAATATTCAGTCCTAGATCCTCAATCCCCAATCCTCAATCCTTAATCCTCAATCTTCAGTCCTCAATCCCCAGTCCTCAATCTTCAATCCTCAATGCTCCATCCTCAATCCTCTATCCTCAATCCTCAATCCTCAACCCTCAATCCTCAAACCTCAATCCTCAACCGTCAGACCTCGTCCGCAACCCTCAACCCTCAACCCTCAATCCTCAATATTCAATCATCAATACTCAATCCTCAATCTTCAATCCTCAATGCCCAATCCTCCATCCTCAATCCTCAGTCCTCAATCCTCAATCCTCAATCCTGATTCATCAATCCTCAATACCCAATCCTCAATCTTCAATCCTCAGTCCTCAATCCTCAATTCTCAATCCTAAATCCTCAACCCTCAATCCTCAATCCTCAATCGTCAGTCTTCAATCCTCAATACTCTGTCTGCAATCCTCAATCCTCAATGCTCAATCCTCAATCCTTATTCCTCAATCCTCAATACCCAATCCCCAATCTTCAATCCTCAATCCTCAATCCCCAATTCTCAATCCTCAATCCTCAAACCTCAGACCTCAAACATCAATACTCAACCCTCAGTCCTCGTCCTCAATCCACAACCCTCAATCCTCAATCCTCAATCATCAATCGTCAATATTCAATCTTCAATCCACAATACTCAATCCTCGATCCTCAATACTCAATCCTCAATGTTCAATCCTCAATACCCAGTCCCCAATCTTCAATCCTCAATCCTCAATTCTCAATCCTCAATTCTCAATTCTCAATCCTCAACCCTCACTCCTCAGTCCTCAGTACTAAAACCTCAACCCTCAACCATCAGCTCTCATCCTCAATCCTCAATCCTCATTCCTCAATCCTCAGACTTCAATACTCAATTCTCAATCTTCAATCCTCAATCCTCAATCCTCAATCCTCAATCCTCAATCCTCAATCATCAATCCTCAATCTTCAATACTCAATCCTCAATCCTGAATCCTGAATCCTCAATACTCAACCATCAACCCTCAATTCCCAATACTCAACAGAATATCCTGAATTCTCAGGATTCAATACTCAAACCTCAAACCTCAACGCTCAATCTTCAATCCTTAATCCTCAATCCTCAATCCTCAATCCTCAATCCTCAATCCTCAATCCTAAGTCATCAATCCTCAACCTTCAATACTCAATCCTCAATACTCAATCCTCAAACCTCAATCCTCAATCCTCAATCTTCAATCCTCATTCCTCAAACCTCAATCCTCAACCCTCAGTCCTTATCCTCAATTCTCAATTCTCAATACTCAATCCTCAATCCTCAATCTTCAATCCACAATAATCAATTTTCAATCCTAGATCCACAATCCCCAATCCTCAATCCTTAATCCTCAATCTTCAATCCTCAATACTCAATCTTCAACCCTCAGTCCTCAGTCCTCAATCCTCAATTCTGAATTCTCAATCCTGAAACCTCAATCTTCAGCCCTCAGTCCTCAACAATCAGTTGTCAAATCTCAATCCTCAATAGTATATCATCAATTCACAGTTTTCAATACTCAATGCTCCATCCGCAATCTTCAAATATCTATCCACAAACATCAATTCTCATCACACAACCCTCAACACTCAGTCCCCTATCCTCAATCTTCAATCCTCAATCCTCAACCCTCAATCCTCAATCCTCAATCTTCAATCCTCAATAATCAATCTCGAATCCTAGATCCCCAGTCCCCAATCCTCAATCCTTAATCCTCAATCTTCAATCCTCAATCCCCAGTTCTCAATCTTCAATCCTCAATGCTCAATCCTCAATCCTCAATCCTCAGTCCTCAATCCTCAATCCTCAATCCTCAATCCTCAATCCTTAATCCTCAATCATCAATCCTGAATCTTCAATACTCAATCCTTAATCCTCAATCCTGAATCCTCAATACTAAAGCATCAATCCTCAATTCTCAATACTCAATAGAACATCCTGAATTCTCAGGATTCAATACTCAAACCTCAAACCTCAAACCTCAGCCATCATCCTCAATCCTCAATCCTCAATCGTCAATCCTCAACCTTCAATCCTCAACACTCAACCTTCAATCCTCAACACTCAACCTTCAACCCTCAATCCTCAATCCTCAATCGTCAATCCGCAGTCCTCCATCCTCAGTCATCAATCCTCAACCTTCAATACTCAATCCTCAATCCTCAATCCTCAATCCCCAATCCTCAATCCTCATTCCTCAAACCTCAATCCCCAAACCTCGGTCCTCATCCTCAATTCTCAATCCTCAATCCTCAATCCTCAAACCACAACCCTCAACCGCCAGTCCTCGTCCTCAACCCTCAACACTCAATCCTCAATCCTGAATCTTCAATCATCAATACTCAATCTCCAATCCTCAATCATCAATCCTCAATCCTCAATCCTCAATATTCAATCCTCAACCCACAATCCTCAATACTCAATCCTCAATCCACAATCCACAATAATCAATCTTCAATGCTCAATCCTCAATCCTCAATCCTCATTCCTCAATCCTCAATCCTCAACCCTCAATCCTCAATCATCGATCTTCAATCCTCAATACTCAATCCTCAATCCTCAGTCCTCAATCCTCAATCCTCAATCCTCAATACTCAATCTTCAATCCTCTATACTCAATCTTCAATCCTCAATCCTCAACCCTCAATCCTCAATCCTCATACTTCAATCCTCAATACCCAATCCTCAATCTTCAATCGTCAATCCTCTGACCTCAATTCTCAATCCTCAATCCTCAGTCCTCAGTCCTCAAGCCTCAATCCTCAACCCTCAGCCCTCATCCTCAATCCTCAATCCTTATTCCTCAGTCCTCAATCCTCAATCCTGAATCCTCAATCCTCAATACTCAACCCTCAATCCTCAACACTCAATCTTCAATCCTCAATCCTCAATCCTCAATCCTCAAACCTCTATCTTCAATCCTAAATAATCAATCTCGAATACTAGATCCTCAATCCCCAATCCTCAATCCTCAATACCCAATCCTAAATCTTCAATCCTCAATCCTCAATTATCAATTCTCAGTCCTCAGTCCTCAATCCTCTGTCCTCAAACCTCAATCCTCAACCCTCAGTCCTCGTCCTCAAACCTCAACCCTCAGTAATCAATCCGCAATCTTCGCTCATCAATACTCAATCTTAAATCCTCAATCCTCAATAGTCAATCCTAAATCCGCAATACTCAATCCTCAGTCCACAGTCATCAATCTTCAATACTCAATCCGCCAATCCTCAATATTCAACACACAACCCTCAATCATCAATCCTCAATACTCAACCATCAATCCAAAATTCTCAATACTCGATAGAATATCCTGAATTCTCAGCTTTCAATACTCAATCCTCAATCTTCAATCTTCAAATCTCCATCCACAAACATCAATTCTCATCACTGAACCCTCAACACTCAGTCCCCAATCCTCAATCCTCAATTCTCAATCCTCAACCTTCAATCCTCAATCCTCAATCCTCAATCCTCAATCCTGATTCTTCAATCCTCAATACCCAATCCTCAATCTTCAATCCTCAGTCCTCAATCCTCAATTCTCAATCCTAAATCCTCAACCCTCAATCCTCAATCCTCAATCGTCAGCCTTCAATCCTCAATACTCAACCCTCAATAATCAATCCGCAATCTTCAATCATCAGTACTCAATCTTCAATCCTCAATCCTCAATACTGAATCCTCAATCCTCAACCCTTAGCCCTCATCCTCAATCCTCAATCCTTATTCCTCAGTCCTCAATCTTCAATCCTCAATACTCAATTTTCAATCCTCAATCCTCAATCCTCAATCCTCAATTCTAAATCCTCAACCATCAATCCTCAATCTTCAATACTCAATCCTCAATCCTCAATCCTGAATCCTCAATACTAAACCATCAATCCTCAATTCTCAATACTCAATAGAACATCCTGAATTCTCAGGATTCAGTTCTCAACCCTCAAACCTCAAACCTCAAACCTCAGCCATAATCCTCAATCCTCAACCCTCAATCGTCAATCATCAACCTTCAATCCTCAACACTCAACCTTCAACCCTCAATCCTCAATCCTCAATCGTCAATCCGCAATCCTCAATCCTCAGTCATCAATCCTCAATCTTCAATCCTCAATACTCAATCTTCAAACCTCAGTCCTCAGTCCTCAATCATCAATTCGCAATCCTAGATCCTCAATCCCCAATCCTCAATCCTTAATCCTCGTCATCAATCCTCAACCCTCAATAATCAATCCGCAATCTTCAATCATCAATACTCTATCTTCAATCCTCAATCCTCAATACTGAATCCTCAATCCTCAACCCTCAGCCCTCATCCTCAATCCTCAATCCTTATTCCTCAGTCCTCAATCTTGAATCCTCAATACTCAATTTTCAATCCTCAATCCTCAATCCTCAATCCTCAATCCTCAATTCTAAATCCTCAACCATCAATCCTCAATCTTCAATACTCAATCCTCAACCCTCAATCCTGAATCCTCAATACTAAACCATCAATCCTCAATTCTCAATACTCAATAGAACATCCTGAATTCTCAGGATTCAATTCTCAAACCTCAAACCTCAAACCTCAAACCTCAGCCATAATCCTCAATCCTCAACCCTCAATCGTCAATCCTCAACCTTCAATCCTCAACACTCATCCTTCAACCCTCAATCCTCAATCCTCAATCGTCAGTCCGCAATCCTCAATCCTCAGTCATCAATCCTCAACCTTCAATACTCAATCCTCAATCCTGAATCCTCAATCCTCAATCCTCAATCCTCATTCCTCAAACCTCAATCCTCAAACCCCAGTCCTCATCCTCAATACTCAATCCTCAATCCTCAATCATCAATCCTCAATCTTCAATACTCAATCCTCAATCCTCAATCCTCAATCCTCAATACTCAACCATCAATCCTCAATTCTCAATACTCAATAGAATATCCTGAATTCTCAGGATTCAATACTCAAACCTCAAACCTCAAACCTCAGCCCTCATCCTCAATCCTCAACACTCAATCCACACTCCTCAACCCTCAATCCTCAACACTCAACCTTCAATCCTCAATCCTCAATTCTCAATCCTCTTTCCTCAATCCCCTGTCATCAATCCTCAACCTTCAATACTCAATCGTCAACCTTCAATCCTCAATCCTCAATTCTCAATCGTCTGTACTCAATCCTCAATCGTCAGTCCTCAATCCCCAATCCTCAATCTTCAATCCTCAATCCTCAATCCTCAATCCTCAATCCTCAATCCTCAATCCTCAATCCTCAATCCTCAATCTTCAATCCTCAATACTCAATCTACAAACCTCAGTCCTCAGTCCTCAATCATCAATTCGCAATCCTAGATCCTCAATCCCCAATCCTCAATCCTTAATCCTCGTCATCAATCCTCAACCCTCAATAATCAATCCGCAATCTTCAATCATCAATACTCTATCTTCAATCCTCAATCCTCAATACTGAATCCTCAATCCTCAACCCTCAGCCCTCATCCTCAATCCTCAATCCTTATTCCTCAGTCCTCAATCTTCAATCCTCAATACTCAATTTTCAATCCTCAATCCTCAATCCTCAATCCTCAATTCTAAATCCTCAACCATCAATCCTCAATCTTCAATACTCAATCCTCAATCCTCAATCCTGAATCCTCAATACTAAACCATCAATCCTCAATTCTCAATACTCAATAGAACATCCTGAATTCTCAGGATTCAATTCTCAAACCTCAAAACTCAAACCTCAAACCTCAGCCATAATCCTCAATAGTCAACCCTCAATCGTCAATCCTCAAACTTCAATCCTCAACACTCAACCTTCAACCCTCAACCCTCAATCCTCAATCGCCAATCCGCAATCCTCAATCCTCAGTCATCAATCCTCAACCTTCAATACTCAATCCTCAATCCTGAATCCTCAATCCTCAATCCTCAATCCTCATTCCTCAAACCTCAATCCTCAAACCCCAGTCCTCATCCTCAATACTCAATCCTCAATCCTCAATCATCAATCCTCAATCTTCAATACTCAATCCTCAATCCTCAAACCTCAGACCTCAAACATCAATACTCAACCCTCAGTCCTCGTCCTCAATCCACAACCATCAATCCTCAATCCTCAATCATCAATCATCAATATTCAACCTTCAATCCACAATACTCAATCCTCGATCCTCAATCCTCAATCCTCAATGTTCAATCCTCAATACCCAATCCCCAATCTTCAATCCTCAATCCTCAATCCTCAATCCTCAATTCTCAATTCTCAATCCTCAATCCTCAGTCCTCAGTCCTCAGTCCTCAGTCCTAAAACCTCAACCCTCAACCATCAGCACTCATCCTCAATCCTCAATCCTCATTCCTCAACCCTCAGACTTCAATCCTCAATTCTCAATCTTCAATACTCCGTCCTCAATCCTCAATCTTCAATCCTCAATCCTCAATCATCAATCCTCATTCCTCAATCCTCAATCCTCAATCCTGAATCCTCAATCCTCAATACTCAACCATCAACCCTCAATTCCCAATACTCAACAGAATATCCTGAATTCTCAGGATTCAATTCTCAAACCTCAAACCTCAACACTCAATCTTCAATCCTTAATCCTCAATCCTCAATAATCAATCCTCAATACTCAATCCTCAGTCATCAATCCTCAACCTTCAATACTCCATACCCAATCCTCAATCTTCAATCCTCAATCCTCAATCCTCAATTCTCAATCCTCAATCCTCAATCCTCAGACCTCAAACATCAATACTCAACCGTCAGTCCTCGTGCTCAATCCACAGCCCTCAATCCTCAATACTCAATCTTCAATCATCAACATTCAATCTTCAGTAATCAATCCTCAGTCCTCAATCATCAATCCTCAATCTTGAATCCTCAATAATCAATATTCAGTCCTAGATCCTCAATCCCCAATCCTCAATCCTTAATCCTCAATCTTCAGTCCTCAATCCCCAGTCCTCAATCTTCAATCCTCAATGCTCCATCCTCAATCCTCTATCCTCAATCCTCAATCCTCAACCCTCAATCCTCAAACCTCAATCCTCAACCGTCAGACCTCGTCCGCAACCCTCAACCCTCAACCCTCAATCCTCAATCTTCAATCATCAATACTCAATCCTCAATCTTCAATCCTCAATGCCCAATCCTCCATCCTCAATCCTCAGTCCTCAATCCTCAATCCTCAATCCTGATTCTTCAATCCTCAATACCCAATCCTCAATCTTCAATCCTCAGTCCTCAATCCTCAATTCTCAATCCTAAATCCTCAACCCTCAATCCTCAATCCTCAATCGTCAGTCTTCAATCCTCAATACTCTGTCTGCAATCCTCAATCCCCAATGCTCAATCCTCAATCCTCATTCCTCAATCCTCAATACCCAATCCCCAATCTTCAATCCTCAATCCTCAATCCCCAATTCTCAATCCTCAATCCTCAAACCTCAGACCTCAAACATCAATACTCAACCCTCAGTCCTCGTCCTCAATCCACAACCCTCAATCCTCAATCCTCAATCATCAATCGTCAATATTCAATCTTCAATCCTCAATACTCAACCCTCAATAATCAATCCGCAATCTTCAATCATCAGTACTCAATCTTCAATCCTCAATCCTCAATACTGAATCCTCAATCCTCAACCCTTAGCCCTCATCCTCAATCCTCAATCCTTATTCCTCAGTCCTCAATCTTCAATCCTCAATACTCAATTTTCAATCCTCAATCCTCAATCCTCAATCCTCAATTCTAAATCCTCAACCATCAATCCTCAATCTTCAATACTCAATCCTCAATCCTCAATTCTGAATCCTCAATACTAAACCATCAATCCTCAATTCTCAATACTCAATAGAACATCCTGAATTCTCAGGATTCAGTTCTCAAACCTCAATCCTCAAACCTCAAACCTCAGCCATAATCCTCAATCCTCAACCCTCAATCGTCAATCATCAACCTTGAATCCTCAACACTCAACCTTCAACCCTCAATCCTCAATCCTCAATCGTCAATCCGCAATCCTCAATCCTCAGTCATCAATCCTCAACCTTCAATCCTCAATCCTCAATCCTCAATCCTCAATCCTGATTCTTCAATCCTCAACACTCATCCTTCAACCCTCAATCCTCAATCCTCAATCGTCAATCCGAAATCCTCAATCCTCAGTCATCAATCCTCTACCTTCAATACTCAATCCTCAATCCTGAATCCTCAATCCTCAATCCTCAACCCTCATTCCTCAAACCTCAATCCTCAAACCCCAGTCCTCATCCTCAATACTCAATCCTCAATCCTCAATCATCAATCCTCAATCTTCAATACTCAATCCTCAATCCTCAATCATCAATCCTCAATACTCAACCATCAATCCTCAATTCTCAATACTCAATAGAATATCCTGAATTCTCAGGATTCAATACTCAAACCTCAAACCTCAAACCTCAGCCCTCATCCTCAATCCTCAACACTCAATCCACACTCCTCAACCCTCAATCCTCAACACTCAACCTTCAATCCTCAATCCTCAATTCTCAATCCTCTATCCTCAATCCCCAGTCATCAATCCTCAACCTTCAATACTCAATCGTCAACCTTCAATCCTCAATCCTCAATTCTCAATCGTCTGTACTCAATCCTCAATCGTCAGTCCTCAATCCCCAATCCTCAATCTTCAATCCTCAATCCTCAATCCTCATCCTCAAGCCTCAATCCTCAATCCTCAATCCTCAATCCTCAATCCTCAATCCTCAATCCTCAATCCTCAATCCTCAATCCTCAATCCTCAATCTTCAATCCTCAATACTCAATCTACAAACCTCAGTCCTCAGTCCTCAATCATCAATTCGCAATCCTAGATCCTCAATCCCCAATCCTCAATCCTTAATCCTCGTCATCAATCCTCAACCCTCAATAATCAATCCGCAATCTTCAATCATCAATACTCTATCTTCAATCCTCAATCCTCAATACTGAATCCTCAATCCTCAACCCTCAGCCCTCATCCTCAATCCTCAATCCTTATTCCTCAGTCCTCAATCTTCAATCCTCAATACTCAATTTTCAATCCTCAATCCTCAATCCTCAATCCTCAATTCTAAATCCTCAACCATCAATCCTCAATCTTCAATACTCAATCCTCAATCCTCAATCCTGAATCCTCAATACTAAACCATCAATCCTCAATTCTCAATACTCAATAGAACATCCTGAATTCTCAGGATTCAATTCTCAAACCTCAAACCTCAAACCTCAAACCTCAGCCATAATCCTCAATCCTCAACCCTCAATCGTCAATCCTCAACCTTCAATCCTCAACACTCAACCTTCAACCCTCAATCCTCAATCCTCAATCGCCAATCCGCAATCCTCAATCCTCAGTCATCAATCCTCAACCTTCAATACTCAATCCTCAATCCTGAATCCTCAATCCTCAATCCTCAATCCTCATTCCTCAAACCTCAATCCTCAAACCCCAGTCCTCATCCTCAATACTCAATCCTCAATCCTCAATCATCAATCCTCAATCTTCAATACTCAATCCTCAGTCCTCAAACCTCAGACCTCAAACATCAATACTCAACCCTCAGTCCTCGTCCTCAATCCACAACCATCAATCCTCAATCCTCAATCATCAATCATCAATATTCAACCTTCAATCCACAATACTCAATCCTCGATCCTCAATCCTCAATCCTCAATGTTCAATCCTCAATACCCAATCCCCAATCTTCAATCCTCAATCCTCAATCCTCAATCCTCAATTCTCAATTCTCAATCCTCAACCCTCACTCCTCAGTCCTCAGTACTAAAACCTCAACCCTCAACCATCAGCTCTCATCCTCAATCCTCAATCCTCATTCCTCAATCCTCAGACTTCAATACTCAATTCTCAATCTTCAATCCTCAATCCTCAATCCTCAATCCTCAATCCTCAATCCTCAATCATCAATCCTCAATCTTCAATACTCAATCCTCAATCCTGAATCCTGAATCCTCAATACTCAACCATCAACTCTCAATTCCCAATACTCAACAGAATATCCTGAATTCTCAGGATTCAATACTCAAACCTCAAACCTCAACGCTCAATCTTCAATCCTTAATCCTCAATCCTCAATCCTCAATCCTCAATCCTCAATCCTCAATCCTAAGTCATCAATCCTCAACCTTCAATACTCAATCCTCAATACTCAATCCTCAAACCTCAATCCTCAATCCTCAATCTTCAATCCTCATTCCTCAAACCTCAATCCTCAACCCTCAGTCCTTATCCTCAATTCTCAATTCTCAATACTCAATCCTCAATCCTCAATCTTCAATCCACAATAATCAATTTTCAATCCTAGATCCACAATCCCCAATCCTCAATCCTTAATCCTCAATCTTCAATCCTCAATACTCAATCTTCAACCCTCAGTCCTCAGTCCTCAATCCTCAATTCTGAATTCTCAATGCTGAAACCACAATCTTCAGCCCTCAGTCCTCAACAATCAGTTGTCAAATCTCAATCCTCAATAGTATATCATCAATTCACAGTTTTCAATACTCAATGCTCCATCCGCAATCTTCAAATATCTATCCACAAACATCAATTCTCATCACACAACCCTCAACACTCAGTCCCCTATCCTCAATCTTCAATCCTCAATCCTCAACCCTCAATCCTCAATCCTCAATCTTCAATCCTCAATAATCAATCTCGAATCCTAGATCCCCAGTCCCCAATCCTCAATCCTTAATCCTCAATCTTCAATCCTCAATCCCCAGTTCTCAATCTTCAATCCTCAATGCTCAATCCTCAATCCTCAATCCTCAGTCCTCAATCCTCAATCCTCAATCCTCAATCCTCAATCCTAAATCCTCAATCATCAATCCTGAATCTTCAATACTCAATCCTTAATCCTCAATCCTGAATCCTCAATACTAAAGCATCAATCCTCAATTCTCAATACTCAATAGAACATCCTGAATTCTCAGGATTCAATACTCAAACCTCAAACCTCAAACCTCAGCCATCATCCTCAATCCTCAATCCTCAATCCTCAACCTTCAATCCTCAATACTCAATCTACAAACCTCAGTCCTCAGTCCTCAATCATCAATTCGCAATCCTAGATCCTCAATCCCCAATCCTCAATCCTTAATCCTCGTCATCAATCCTCAACCCTCAATAATCAATCCGCAATCTTCAATCATCAATACTCTATCTTCAATCCTCAATCCTCAATACTGAATCCTCAATCCTCAACCCTCAGCCCTCATCCTCAATCCTCAATCCTTATTCCTCAGTCCTCAATCTTCAATCCTCAATACTCAATTTTCAATCCTCAATCCTCAATCCTCAATCCTCAATTCTAAATCCTCAACCATCAATCCTCAATCTTCAATACTCAATCCTCAATCCTCAATCCTGAATCCTCAATACTAAACCATCAATCCTCAATTCTCAATACTCAATAGAACATCCTGAATTCTCAGGACTCAATTCTCAAACCTCAAACCTCAAACCTCAAACCTCAGCCATAATCCTCAATAGTCAACCCTCAATCGTCAATCCTCAAACTTCAATCCTCAACACTCAACCTTCAACCCTCAACCCTCAATCCTCAATCGCCAATCCGCAATCCTCAATCCTCAGTCATCAATCCTCAACCTTCAATACTCAATCCTCAATCCTGAATCCTCAATCCTCAATCCTCAATCCTCATTCCTCAAACCTCAATCCTCAAACCCCAGTCCTCATCCTCAATACTCAATCCTCAATCCTCAATCATCAATCCTCAATCTTCAATACTCAATCCTCAATCCTCAAACCTCAGACCTCAAACATCAATACTCAACCCTCAGTCCTCGTCCTCAATCCACAACCATCAATCCTCAATCCTCAATCATCAATCATCAATATTCAACCTTCAATCCACAATACTCAATCCTCGATCCTCAATCCTCAATCCTCAATGTTCAATCCTCAATACCCAATCCCCAATCTTCAATCCTCAATCCTCAATCCTCAATCCTCAATTCTCAATTCTCAATCCTCAATCCTCAGTCCTCAGTCCTCAGTCCTCAGTCCTAAAACCTCAACCCTCAACCATCAGCACTCATCCTCAATCCTCAATCCTCATTCCTCAACCCTCAGACTTCAATCCTCAATTCTCAATCTTCAATACTCCGTCCTCAATCCTCAATCTTCAATCCTCAATCCTCAATCATCAATCCTCATTCCTCAATCCTCAATCCTCAATCCTGAATCCTCAATCCTCAATACTCAACCATCAACCCTCAATTCCCAATACTCAACAGAATATCCTGAATTCTCAGGATTCAATTCTCAAACCTCAAACCTCAACACTCAATCTTCAATCCTTAATCCTCAATCCTCAATAATCAATCCTCAATCCTCAATCCTCAGTCATCAATCCTCAACCTTCAATACTCCATACCCAATCCTCAATCTTCAATCCTCAATCCTCAATCCTCAATTCTCAATCCTCAATCCTCAATCCTCAGACCTCAAACATCAATACTCAACCGTCAGTCCTCGTGCTCAATCCACAGCCCTCAATCCTCAATACTCAATCTTCAATCATCAACATTCAATCTTCAGTAATCAATCCTCAGTCCTCAATCATCAATCCTCAATCTTGAATCCTCAATAATCAATATTCAGTCCTAGATCCTCAATCCCCAATCCTCAATCCTTAATCCTCAATCTTCAGTCCTCAATCCCCAGTCCTCAATCTTCAATCCTCAATGCTCCATCCTCAATCCTCTATCCTCAATCCTCAATCCTCAACCCTCAATCCTCAAACCTCAATCCTCAACCGTCAGACCTCGTCCGCAACCCTCAACCCTCAACCCTCAATCCTCAATCTTCAATCATCAATACTCAATCCTCAATCTTCAATCCTCAATGCCCAATCCTCCATCCTCAATCCTCAGTCCTCAATCCTCAATCCTCAATCCTGATTCTTCAATCCTCAATACCCAATCCTCAATCTTCAATCCTCAGTCCTCAATCCTCAATTCTCAATCCTAAATCCTCAACCCTCAATCCTCAATCCTCAATCGTCAGTCTTCAATCCTCAATACTCTGTCTGCAATCCTCAATCCCCAATGCTCAATCCTCAATCCTCATTCCTCAATCCTCAATACCCAATCCCCAATCTTCAATCCTCAATCCTCAATCCCCAATTCTCAATCCTCAATCCTCAAACCTCAGACCTCAAACATCAATACTCAACCCTCAGTCCTCGTCCTCAATCCACAACCCTCAATCCTCAATCCTCAATCATCAATCGTCAATATTCAATCTTCAATCCTCAATACTCAACCCTCAATAATCAATCCGCAATCTTCAATCATCAGTACTCAATCTTCAATCCTCAATCCTCAATACTGAATCCTCAATCCTCAACCCTTAGCCCTCATACTCAATCCTCAATCCTTATTCCTCAGTCCTCAATCTTCAATCCTCAATCCTCAATCCTCAATCCTCAATTCTAAATCCTCAACCATCAATCCTCAATCTTCAATACTCAATCCTCAATCCTCAATCCTGAATCCTCAATACTAAACCATCAATCCTCAATTCTCAATACTCAATAGAACATCCTGAATTCTCAGGACTCAATTCTCAAACCTCAAACCTCAAACCTCAAACCTCAGCCATAATCCTCAATAGTCAACCCTCAATCGTCAATCCTCAAACTTCAATCCTCAACACTCAACCTTCAACCCTCAACCCTCAATCCTCAATCGCCAATCCGCAATCCTCAATCCTCAGTCATCAATCCTCAACCTTCAATACTCAATCCTCAATCCTGAATCCTCAATCCTCAATCCTCAATCCTCATTCCTCAAACCTCAATCCTCAAACCCCAGTCCTCATCCTCAATACTCAATCCTCAATCCTCAATCATCAATCCTCAATCTTCAATACTCAATCCTCAATCCTCAAACCTCAGACCTCAAACATCAATACTCAACCCTCAGTCCTCGTCCTCAATCCACAACCATCAATCCTCAATCCTCAATCATCAATCATCAATATTCAACCTTCAATCCACAATACTCAATCCTCGATCCTCAATCCTCAATCCTCAATGTTCAATCCTCAATACCCAATCCCCAATCTTCAATCCTCAATCCTCAATCCTCAATCCTCAATTCTCAATTCTCAATCCTCAATCCTCAGTCCTCAGTCCTCAGTCCTCAGTCCTAAAACCTCAACCCTCAACCATCAGCACTCATCCTCAATCCTCAATCCTCATTCCTCAACCCTCAGACTTCAATCCTCAATTCTCAATCTTCAATACTCCGTCCTCAATCCTCAATCTTCAATCCTCAATCCTCAATCATCAATCCTCATTCCTCAATCCTCAATCCTCAATCCTGAATCCTCAATCCTCAATACTCAACCATCAACCCTCAATTCCCAATACTCAACAGAATATCCTGAATTCTCAGGATTCAATTCTCAAACCTCAAACCTCAACACTCAATCTTCAATCCTTAATCCTCAATCCTCAATAATCAATCCTCAATCCTCAATCCTCAGTCATCAATCCTCAACCTTCAATACTCCATACCCAATCCTCAATCTTCAATCCTCAATCCTCAATCCTCAATTCTCAATCCTCAATCCTCAATCCTCAGACCTCAAACATCAATACTCAACCGTCAGTCCTCGTGCTCAATCCACAGCCCTCAATCCTCAATACTCAATCTTCAATCATCAACATTCAATCTTCAGTAATCAATCCTCAGTCCTCAATCATCAATCCTCAATCTTGAATCCTCAATAATCAATATTCAGTCCTAGATCCTCAATCCCCAATCCTCAATCCTTAATCCTCAATCTTCAGTCCTCAATCCCCAGTCCTCAATCTTCAATCCTCAATGCTCCATCCTCAATCCTCTATCCTCAATCCTCAATCCTCAACCCTCAATCCTCAAACCTCAATCCTCAACCGTCAGACCTCGTCCGCAACCCTCAACCCTCAACCCTCAATCCTCAATCTTCAATCATCAATACTCAATCCTCAATCTTCAATCCTCAATGCCCAATCCTCCATCCTCAATCCTCAGTCCTCAATCCTCAATCCTCAATCCTGATTCTTCAATCCTCAATACCCAATCCTCAATCTTCAATCCTCAGTCCTCAATCCTCAATTCTCAATCCTAAATCCTCAACCCTCAATCCTCAATCCTCAATCGTCAGTCTTCAATCCTCAATACTCTGTCTGCAATCCTCAATCCCCAATGCTCAATCCTCAATCCTCATTCCTCAATCCTCAATACCCAATCCCCAATCTTCAATCCTCAATCCTCAATCCCCAATTCTCAATCCTCAATCCTCAAACCTCAGACCTCAAACATCAATACTCAACCCTCAGTCCTCGTCCTCAATCCACAACCCTCAATCCTCAATCCTCAATCATCAATCGTCAATATTCAATCTTCAATCCTCAATACTCAACCCTCAATAATCAATCCGCAATCTTCAATCATCAGTACTCAATCTTCAATCCTCAATCCTCAATACTGAATCCTCAATCCTCAACCCTTAGCCCTCATACTCAATCCTCAATCCTTATTCCTCAGTCCTCAATCTTCAATCCTCAATCCTCAATCCTCAATCCTCAATTCTAAATCCTCAACCATCAATCCTCAATCTTCAATACTCAATCCTCAATCCTCAATCCTGAATCCTCAATACTAAACCATCAATCCTCAATTCTCAATACTCAATAGAACATCCTGAATTCTCAGGACTCAATTCTCAAACCTCAAACCTCAAACCTCAAACCTCAGCCATAATCCTCAATAGTCAACCCTCAATCGTCAATCCTCAAACTTCAATCCTCAACACTCAACCTTCAACCCTCAACCCTCAATCCTCAATCGCCAATCCGCAATCCTCAATCCTCAGTCATCAATCCTCAACCTTCAATACTCAATCCTCAATCCTGAATCCTCAATCCTCAATCCTCAATCCTCATTCCTCAAACCTCAATCCTCAAACCCCAGTCCTCATCCTCAATACTCAATCCTCAATCCTCAATCATCAATCCTCAATCTTCAATACTCAATCCTCAATCCTCAAACCTCAGACCTCAAACATCAATACTCAACCCTCAGTCCTCGTCCTCAATCCACAACCATCAATCCTCAATCCTCAATCATCAATCATCAATATTCAACCTTCAATCCACAATACTCAATCCTCGATCCTCAATCCTCAATCCTCAATGTTCAATCCTCAATACCCAATCCCCAATCTTCAATCCTCAATCCTCAATCCTCAATCCTCAATTCTCAATTCTCAATCCTCAATCCTCAGTCCTCAGTCCTCAGTCCTCAGTCCTAAAACCTCAACCCTCAACCATCAGCACTCATCCTCAATCCTCAATCCTCATTCCTCAACCCTCAGACTTCAATCCTCAATTCTCAATCTTCAATACTCCGTCCTCAATCCTCAATCTTCAATCCTCAATCCTCAATCATCAATCCTCATTCCTCAATCCTCAATCCTCAATCCTGAATCCTCAATCCTCAATACTCAACCATCAACCCTCAATTCCCAATACTCAACAGAATATCCTGAATTCTCAGGATTCAATTCTCAAACCTCAAACCTCAACACTCAATCTTCAATCCTTAATCCTCAATCCTCAATAATCAATCCTCAATCCTCAATCCTCAGTCATCAATCCTCAACCTTCAATACTCCATACCCAATCCTCAATCTTCAATCCTCAATCCTCAATCCTCAATTCTCAATCCTCAATCCTCAATCCTCAGACCTCAAACATCAATACTCAACCGTCAGTCCTCGTGCTCAATCCACAGCCCTCAATCCTCAATACTCAATCTTCAATCATCAACATTCAATCTTCAGTAATCAATCCTCAGTCCTCAATCATCAATCCTCAATCTTGAATCCTCAATAATCAATATTCAGTCCTAGATCCTCAATCCCCAATCCTCAATCCTTAATCCTCAATCTTCAGTCCTCAATCCCCAGTCCTCAATCTTCAATCCTCAATGCTCCATCCTCAATCCTCTATCCTCAATCCTCAATCCTCAACCCTCAATCCTCAAACCTCAATCCTCAACCGTCAGACCTCGTCCGCAACCCTCAACCCTCAACCCTCAATCCTCAATCTTCAATCATCAATACTCAATCCTCAATCTTCAATCCTCAATGCCCAATCCTCCATCCTCAATCCTCAGTCCTCAATCCTCAATCCTCAATCCTGATTCTTCAATCCTCAATACCCAATCCTCAATCTTCAATCCTCAGTCCTCAATCCTCAATTCTCAATCCTAAATCCTCAACCCTCAATCCTCAATCCTCAATCGTCAGTCTTCAATCCTCAATACTCTGTCTGCAATCCTCAATCCCCAATGCTCAATCCTCAATCCTCATTCCTCAATCCTCAATACCCAATCCCCAATCTTCAATCCTCAATCCTCAATCCCCAATTCTCAATCCTCAATCCTCAAACCTCAGACCTCAAACATCAATACTCAACCCTCAGTCCTCGTCCTCAATCCACAACCCTCAATCCTCAATCCTCAATCATCAATCGTCAATATTCAATCGTCAATCCTCAATACTCAACCCTCAATAATCAATCCGCAATCTTCAATCATCAGTACTCAATCTTCAATCCTCAATCCTCAATACTGAATCCTCAATCCTCAACCCTTAGCCCTCATACTCAATCCTCAATCCTTATTCCTCAGTCCTCAATCTTCAATCCTCAATACTCAATTTTCAATCCTCAATCCTCAATCCTCAATCCTCAATCCTCAATTCTAAATCCTCAACCATCAATCCTCAATCTTCAATACTCAATCCTCAATCCTCAATTCTGAATCCTCAATACTAAACCATCAATCCTCAATTCTCAATACTCAATAGAACATCCTGAATTCTCAGGATTCAGTTCTCAAACCTCAATCCTCAAACCTCAAACCTCAGCCATAATCCTCAATCCTCAACCCTCAATCGTAAATCATCAACCTTCAATCCTCAACACTCAACCTTCAACCCTCAATCCTCAATCCTCAATCGTCAATCCGCAATCCTCAATCCTCAGTCATCAATCCTCAACCTTCAATCCTCAATCCTCAATCCTCAATCCTCAATCCTGATTCTTCAATCCTCAACACTCATCCTTCAACCCTCAATCCTCAATCCTCAATCGTCAATCCGAAATCCTCAATCCTCAGTCATCAATCCT
Source organism: Calliopsis andreniformis (assembly GCF_051401765.1). Classification (NCBI taxonomy): domain Eukaryota; kingdom Metazoa; phylum Arthropoda; class Insecta; order Hymenoptera; family Andrenidae; genus Calliopsis; species Calliopsis andreniformis. The sequence goes on along the minus strand of NW_027480515.1, from coordinate 213,613 downwards.
CAATCATCAATCTTCAATCCACCATCTTCAATCCTCAATACTCAATCTTCAATCCTCAATCCTCAATCCTCAATACTCAATCCTCATTCTTCAATCCTCAATACCCAATCCTCAATCTTCAATCCTCAATCCTCAATCCTCAAACCACAATCCTCAACTGTCAGTCCTCGTCCTCAATCCTCAACCCTCAGTCCTCAATCCTCAATCTTCAATCATCAATACTCAATCTTCAATCCTCAACACTCAATCCTCAATCCTCATTCCTCAAACCTCAATCCTCAACCCTCAGTCCTTATCCTCAATTCTCAATTCTCAATCCTCAATCCTCAATCCTCAATCTTCGATCCTCTATAATCAATTTTCAGTCCTAGATCCTCAATCCCCAATCCTCCATCCTTAATCCTCAATTTTCAATCCTCAATACTCAATCTTCAATCCTCAGTCCTCAGTCCTCAATCCTCAATTCTGAATTCTCAATCCTGAATCCTCAATCTTCAGCCCTCAGTCCTCAACAATCAGCTGTCAATTCTCAATCCTCAATAGAATATCATCAAATTCACAGTTTTCAATACTCAATGCTCAATCTGCAATCTTCAAATATCTATACACAAACATCAATCCTCATCACACAACCCTCAACACTCAGTCCACAATCCTCAATCTTCAATCCTCAATCCTCAATCCTCAATCCTCAATCCTCAATCTTCAACCATCAATACTCATTCATCAGTCCTCAATTCTCAATCCTCAATCCTCAATCCTCAATACTCAATCGTCAGTCTTCAATCCTCAATACTCAATATTCAATCCACAATCCTGGATCCTCAATCCTCAATCCTCATTCTTCAATCCTCAATACCCAATCCTCAACCTTCAATACTCAATCCTCAATCCTCAATTCTCAATACTCAATCCTCAGACCTCAGTCCTCAAACCTCAATCCTCAACCCTCAGCCCTCATCCTCAATCCTCAATCCTCAACCTCAATCCTCAATCTTCAATCCTCAAAACCCAATCCTAAATCTTCAATCCTCAATCCTCAATTATCAATTCTCAATCCTCAGTCCTCAATCCTCTGTCCTCAAACCTCAATCCTCAACCCTCAGTCCTCGTCCTCAAACCTCAACCCTCAATAATCATACCGCAATCTTCACTCATCAATACTCAATCTTCAATCCTCAATCCTCAATACTCAATCCTCTGTCCTCAGTCCTCATTCTTCAAAACTTAATCCGTCAATCCTCAATATTCAACACACAACCCTCAGCCATCAATCCAAAATTCTCAATACTCAATAGAAGATCCTGAATTCTCAGTTTTCTATACCCAATCCTCAATCTTCAATCTTCAAATATCTATACACAAACATCAATCCTCATCACACAACCCTCAACACTCAGTCCACAATCCTCAATCTTCAATCCTCAATCCTCAATCCTCAATCCTCAATCCTCAATCTTCAACCATCAATACTCATTCATCAGTCCTCAATTCTCAATCCTCAATCCTCAATCCTCAATACTCAATCGTCAGTCTTCAATCCTCAATACTCAATATTCAATCCACAATCCTGGATCCTCAATCCTCAATCCTCATTCTTCAATCCTCAATACCCAATCCTCAACCTTCAATACTCAATCCTCAATCCTCAATTCTCAATACTCAATCCTCAGACCTCAGTCCTCAAACCTCAATCCTCAACCCTCAGCCCTCATCCTCAATCCTCAATCCTCAACCTCAATCCTCAATCTTCAATCCTCAATACTCAATCTTCAATCCTCAATCCTCAGTCCTCAAACCTCAATTCTGAACCCTCAATCCTGAATCCTCAATCTTCAGCCCTCAGTCCTCAACAATCAGTTGTCAATCCTCAATCCTCAGTATAATATTCTCAATTCACAGTTTTCAATACTCAATACTCAATCTGCAATCTTCAAATCTCTATCCACAGTCATCAATTCTCATCACTCAACCCTCAACACTCAGTCCTCAATGTTCAATCCTCAATCCCCAATTCTCAATCCTCGATCCTCAATGCTGAATCTTCAATCCTCAATCCTCAATCCTCAATCCTCAATCCTCAATCCTCAATCCTGAATATTCAATCCTCAGTCCCCAATCCTCAATCCTCAATCCTCAATCCTCATTCTTCAATCCTCAATACCCAATCCTCAATCTTCAATCCTCAATCCTCAATCCACAATCCTCAACTCTCAATCCTCAATCCTCAGACCTCAGACATCAAACCTCAATCCTCAACCCTCAGCCCTCATCGTCAATCCTCAAACTTCAATCCTCAAACCTCAATCGTCAATCCTCAATCCTCAATCATCAATCCACAATACTCAACCTTCAATCCTGAATCCTCAATCCTCAATCCTCAATATTCAATCCTGAATACTCAACTTTAAATACTCAATCCGCAATCGTCAATCCTCAATCCTGAATCCTCAGTCATCAAGCCTCAATCTTCAATACTCAATCGTCAATCCTCAGACCTCAATCCTCAAACCTCAATCCTCGTACCTCAAACCTCAATCCTCAACCCTCAGTCCTCATCCTCAATTCTCAATTCTCAATCCTCAATCCTCAACCCTCAATCTTCTATCATCAATAATCAATCTCCAACCCTAGATCCCCAATCCCCAATCCTCAATCCTTAATCCTCAATCTTCAATCCACAATCCCCAGTCCTCAATCTTCAATCCTGAATGCCCAGTCCTCAATCCTCAATCCTCAGTACTCAATCCTCAGCCCTCAGTCCTCGTCATCAATCCTCAACCCTCAATAATCAACCCGCAATCTTCAATCATCAATACTCAATCTTCAATCCTCAATCCTCAAACTCAATCCTCAATACTCAATCCCCAGTCCTCAGTCCTCAATCTTCAATACTCAATCCGCCAATCCTCAATATTCAACACACAACCCTCAACCATCAATCCTCAATACTCAACCATCAACCCTCAATTCTCAATACTCAGTTGAATATCCTGAATTCTCAGTTTTCAATACTCAATCCTCAATCTTCAATCTTCAAATCTCCATCCACAAACATCAATTCTCATCTCTCAACCCCCAACACTCAGTCCTCAATATTCAATCCTCAATCCTCAATCCTCAATCTTCAATCCTCAATACTCAATCTTCAATCCTCAATCGTCAATTCTCAATCTTCAATCCTCAACACTCAATCCTCAATCCTCAATATTCAATCCTCAATACTCAGTCTTCAATCCTCAATCCGCAATCATCAATCCTCAATCCTCAATCCTCAGTCATCAATCCTCAATCTTCAATACTCAATCGTCAATCCTCAGTCCTCAATCCTCAATCCTCAATCCTCGTATCACAAACCTCAATCCTCAACCCTAAGTCCCCATCCTCAACTCTCAATTCTCAACCCTCAATCTTGAATCCTCAATAATCAATCTCCAATCCTAGATCCCCAATCCCTAATCCTCAATCCTTAATCCTCAATCTTCAATCCTCAATACTCAATCCTCAATCTTCAATCCTCAATCCTCAATATTCAATCCTCAATACTCAATCTTCAATCCTCAATGCTCAATCCTCAATCCTCAATCCTCAGTCCTCAATCCTCAATCCTCAATCCTCAATCCTCAATCCTCAGTCATCAATCCTCAATCCTCAATCCCCAATCCTCAATATTCAATCCTCAATCCTCAATCCTCAATCCTCAATACTCAATCCTCAATCTTCAATCCTCAATAGTCAATCTTCAATCCTCAATCCTCAATCCTCAATCCTCAATACTCAATCCTCAATCCTCAACCCTCAATCCTCATTCCTCAATCTTCAATCCTCAATACTCAATCTTCAATCCTCAATCCTCAATCCTCAATCCTCAATCCTCATTCTTCAATGCTCAATACCCAATCCTCAATCTTCAATCCTCAAACCTCAATAACCAATTCTCAATCCTCAATCCTCAGTCGTCAGTCCTCAAACCACAATCCTCAACCCTCAGCCCTCATCCTCAATCCTCAATCCTTACTCCTCAGTCCTCAACCATCAATCCTCAATACTCAATTTTCAATCCTCAATCCTCAATCCTCAATCCTCAATCCTCAATGCTAAATCCTCAATCATCAATACTCAATCTTCAATACTCAATCCTCAATCCTCAATCCTGAATCCTCAATACTAAAGCATCAATACTCAATTCTCAATACTCAAAAGAACATCCTGAATTCTCAGGATCCAATACTCAAACCTCAAACCTCAAACCTCAGCCATCATACTCAATCCTCAATCCTCAATCGTCAATCCTCAACCTTCAATCCTCAACACTCAGCCTTCGACCCTCAATCCTCAATCCTCAATCCTCAATCCTCAATCCTCAATCCTCAATCCTCGTATCACAAACCTCAATCCTCAATCCTAAGTCCCCATCCTCAACTCTCAATTCTCAACCCTCAATCCTCAACCCTCCATCTTGAATCCTCAATAATCAATCTCCAATCCTAGATCCCCAATCCCCAATCCTCAATCCTTAATCCTCAATCTTCAATCCTCAATCCCCAGTCCTCAATCTTCAATCCTCAATGCTCAATCCTCAATCCTCAATCCTCAGTCCTCAATCCTCAATCCTCAATCCTCAGTCCTCAATCCTCAGTCCTCAATCCTCAATCCTCAATACCCAATCCTCAATATTCAATCCTCAATCCTCAATCCTCAATACTCAATCCTCAATCTTCAATCCTCAATAGTCAATCTTCAATCCTCAATCCTCAATCCTCAATCCTCAATACTCAATCCTCAATCCTCAACCCTCAATCCTCAATCCTCAATCTTCAATCCTCAATACTCAATCTTCAATCCTCAATCCTCAATCCTCAATCCTCAATCCTCATTCTTCAATCCTCAATACCCAATCCTCAATCTTCAATCCTCAATCCTCAATCCTCAATTCTCAATCCTCAAACCTCAGTCGTCAGTCCTCAAACCACAATCCTCAACCCTCAGCCCTCATCCTCAATCCTCAATCCTTATTCCTCAGTCCTCAACCATCAATCCTCAATACTCAATTTTCAATCCTCAATCCTCAATCCTCAATCCTCAATCCTCAATGCTAAATCCTCAATCATCAATACTCAATCTTCAATACTCAATCCTCAATCCTCAATCCTGAATCCTCAATACTAAAGCATCAATACTCAATTCTCAATACTCAAAAGAACATCCTGAATTCTCAGGATCCAATACTCAAACCTCAAACCTCAAACCTCAGCCATCATCCTCAATCCTCAATCCTCAATCGTCAATCCTCAACCCTCAATCCTCAACACTCAGCCTTCAACCCTCAATCCTCAATCCTCAATCGTCAATCCGCAATCCTCAATCCTCAGTCATCAATCCTCAACCTTCAATACTCAATCCTCTATCCTCAATCCTCAATCCCCAATCCTCAATCCTCAATCCTCAATCCTCAATTCTCAATCCTCAATCCTCAATCCACAATCCTCAACTCTCAATCCTCAATCCTCAGACCTCAGACATCAAACCTCAATCCTCAACCCTCAGCCCTCATCGTCAATCCTCAAACCTCAATCCTCAAACCTCAATCGTCAATGCTCAATCCTCAATGCTCAATCCTCAATCATCAATCCACAATACTCAACCTTCAATCCTGAATCCTCAATCCTCAATCCTCAATATTCAATCCTGAATACTCAACTTTAAATACTCAATCCGCAATCATCAATCCTCAATCCTGAATCCTCAGTCATCAAGCCTCAATCTTCAATACTCAATCGTCAATCCTCAGACCTCAATCCTCAAACCTCAATCCTCGTACCTCAAACCTCAATCCTCAACCCTCAGTCCTCATCCTCAATTCTCAATTCTCAATCCTCAATCCTCAACCCTCAACCCTCAATCTTCTATCATCAATAATCAATCTCCAACCCTAGATCCCCAATCCCCAATCCTCAATCCTTAATCCTCAATCTTCAATACACAATCCCCAGTCCTCAATCTTCAATCCTGAATGCCCAGTCCTCAATCCTCAATCCTCGGTACTCAATCCTCAGCCCTCAGTCCTCGTCATCAATCCTCAGCCCTCAATAATCAACCCGCAATCTTCAATCATCAATACTCAATCTTCAATCCTCAATCCTCAATACTCAATCCTCAATACTCAATCCCCAGTCCTCAGGCCATAATCTTCAATACTCAATCCGCCAATCCTCAATATTCAACACACAACCCTCAACCATCAATCCTCAATACTCAACCATCAACCCTCAATTCTCAATACTCAGTTGAATATCCTGAATTCTCAGTTTTCAATACTCAATCCTCAATCTTCAATCTTCAAATCTCCATCCACAAACATCAATTCTCATCTCTCAACCCTCAACACTCAGTCCTCAATATTCAATCCTCAATCCTCAATCCTCAATCTTCAATCGTCAATACTCAATCTTCAATCCTCAATCGTCAATTCTCAATCTTCAATACTCAACACTCAATCCTCAATCCTCAATATTCAATCCTCAATACTCAATCTTCAATCTTCAATCCTCAGTCCTCAAACCTCAATTCTGAATCCTCAATACTGAATCCTCAACCTACAGCCCTCAGTCCTCAACAATCAGTTGTCAATCCTCAATCCTCAGTATAATGTCCTCAATTCACAGTTTTCAATACTCAATACTCAATCTGCAATCTCCAAATCTCTATCCACAAATATCAATTCTCATCAGTCAACCCTCAACACTCAGTACTCAATGTTCAATCCTCAATCCTCAATTCTCAATCTTCGATCCTCAATACTGAATCTTCAATCCTCAATACTCAATCCTCAATCCTCAATCCTCAATCCTGAATATTCAATCCTCTGTCCCCAATCCTCAATCCTCAATCCTCAATCCTCATTCTTCAATCCTCAATACACAATCCTCAATCTTCAATCCTCAATCCTCAATCCTCAATTCTCAATCCTCAATCCTCAGTCATCAGACCTCAAACCTCAATCCTCAACCCTCAGCCCTCATCGTCAATCCTCAAACCTCAATCCTAAATCCTCAATCGTCAATCCTCAATCCTCAATGTTCAATCCACAATACTCAACCTTCAAAACTCAATCCTCAATCCTCAATACTCAATATTCAATCCTCAATACTCAACTTTCAATACTCAATCCGCAATCATCAATCCTCAATCCTGAATCCTCACTCATCAAGCCTCAATCTTCAATACTCAATCGTCAATCCTCAGTCCACAATCCTCAGCCCTCAGTCCTCGTCATCAATCCTCCACCCTCAATAATCAACCCGCAATCTTCAATCATCAATACTCAATCTTCAATCCTCAATCCTCAATACTCAATCCGCAATCATCAATCCTCAATCCTCAATCCTCAGTCATCAATCCTCAATCTTCAATACTCAATCGTCAATCCTCAGTCCTCAATCCTCAATCCTCAATCCTCGTATCACAAACCTCAATCCTCAACCCTAAGTCCCCATCCTCAACTCTTAATTCTCAACCCTCAATCCTCAACACTCGACCTTGAATCCTCAATAATCAATCTCCAATCCTAGATCCCCAATCCCTAATCCTCAATCCTTAATCCTCAATCTTCAATCCTCAATCCCCAGTCCTCAATCTTCAATCCTCAATGCTCAATCCTCAATCCTCAATCCTCAGTCCTCAATCCTCAATCCTCAATCCTCAATCCTCAATCCTCAGTCCTCAATCCTCAATCCTCAATCCCCAATCCTCAATATTCAATCCTCAATACTCAATCTTCAATCCTCAATCCTCAATCCTCAATCCTCAATCCTCATTCTTCAATCCTCAATACCCAATCCTCAATCTTCAATCCTCAATACTCAATCCTCAATCTTCAATCCTCAATAGTCAATCTTCAATCCTCAACCCTCAATCCTCAATCCTCAATACTCAATCCTCAATGCTCAACCCTCAATCCTCAATCCTCAATCTTCAATCCTCAATACTCAATCTTCAATCCTCAATCCTCAATCCTCAATCCTCAATCCTCATTCTTCAATCCTCAATACCCAATCCTCAATCTTCAATCCTCAATCCTCAATCCTCAATTCTCAATCCTCAATCCTCAGTCGTCAGTCCTCAAACCACAATCCTCAACCCTCAGCCCTCATCCTCAATCCTCAATCCTTATTCCTCAGTCCTCAACCATCAATCCTCAATACTCAATTTTCAATCCTCAATCCTCAATCCTCAATCCTCAATCCTCAATGCTAAATCCTCAATCATCAATACTCAATCTTCAATACTCAATCCTCAATCCTCAATCCTGAATCCTCAATACTAAAGCATCAATACTCAATTCTCAATACTCAAAAGAACATCCTGAATTCTCAGGATCCAATACTCAAACCTCAAACCTCAAACCTCAGCCATCATCCTCAATCCTCAATCCTCAATCGTCAATCCTCAACCCTCAATCCTCAACACTCAGCCTTCAACCCTCAATCCTCAATCCTCAATCGTCAATCCGCAATCCTCAATCCTCAGTCATCAATCCTCAACCTTCAATACTCAATCCTCTATCCTCAATCCTCAATCCCCAATCCTCAATCCTCAATCCTCAATCCTCAATTCTCAATCCTCAATCCTCAATCCACAATCCTCAACTCTCAATCCTCAATCCTCAGACCTCAGACATCAAACCTCAATCCTCAACCCTCAGCCCTCATCGTCAATCCTCAAACCTCAATCCTCAAACCTCAATCGTCAATGCTCAATCCTCAATGCTCAATCCTCAATCATCAATCCACAATACTCAACCTTCAATCCTGAATCCTCAATCCTCAATCCTCAATATTCAATCCTGAATACTCAACTTTAAATACTCAATCCGCAATCATCAATCCTCAATCCTGAATCCTCAGTCATCAAGCCTCAATCTTCAATACTCAATCGTCAATCCTCAGACCTCAATCCTCAAACCTCAATCCTCGTACCTCAAACCTCAATCCTCAACCCTCAGTCCTCATCCTCAATTCTCAATTCTCAATCCTCAATCCTCAACCCTCAACCCTCAATCTTCTATCATCAATAATCAATCTCCAACCCTAGATCCCCAATCCCCAATCCTCAATCCTTAATCCTCAATCTTCAATACACAATCCCCAGTCCTCAATCTTCAATCCTGAATGCCCAGTCCTCAATCCTCAATCCTCGGTACTCAATCCTCAGCCCTCAGTCCTCGTCATCAATCCTCAGCCCTCAATAATCAACCCGCAATCTTCAATCATCAATACTCAATCTTCAATCCTCAATCCTCAATACTCAATCCTCAATACTCAATCCCCAGTCCTCAGGCCATAATCCTCAATACTCAATCCGCCAATCCTCAATATTCAACACACAACCCTCAACCATCAATCCTCAATACTCAACCATCAACCCTCAATTCTCAATACTCAGTTGAATATCCTGAATTCTCAGTTTTCAATACTCAATCCTCAATCTTCAATCTTCAAATCTCCATCCACAAACATCAATTCTCATCTCTCAACCCTCAACACTCAGTCCTCAATATTCAATCCTCAATCCTCAATCCTCAATCTTCAATCGTCAATACTCAATCTTCAATCCTCAATCGTCAATTCTCAATCTTCAATACTCAACACTCAATCCTCAATCCTCAATATTCAATCCTCAATACTCAATCTTCAATCCTCAATCCGCAATCATCAATCCTCAATCCTCAATCCTCAGTCATCAATCCTCAATCTTCAATACTCAATCGTCAATCCTCAGTCCTCAATCCTCAATCCTCAATCCTCGTATCACAAACCTCAATCCTCAACCCTAAGTCCCCATCCTCAACTCTTAATTCTCAACCCTCAATCCTCAACACTCGATCTTGAATTCTCAATAATCAATCTCCAATCCTAGATCCCCAATCCCTAATCCTCAATCCTTAATCCTCAATCTTCAATCCTCAATCCCCAGTCCTCAATCTTCAATCCTCAATGCTCAATCCTCAATCCTCAATCCTCAGTCCTCAATCCTCAATCCTCAATCCTCAATCCTCAATCCTCAGTCCTCAATCCTCAATCCTCAATCCCCAATCCTCAATATTCAATCCTCAATCCTCAATCCTCAATACTCAATCCTCAATCTTCAATCCTCAATAGTCAATCTTCAATCCTCAACCCTCAATCCTCAATCCTCAATACTCAATCCTCAATGCTCAACCCTCAATCCTCAATCCTCAATCTTCAATCATCAATACTCAATCTTCAATCCTCAATCCTCAATCCTCAATCCTCAATCCTCATTCTTCAATCCTCAATACCCAATCCTCAATCTTCAATCCTCAATCCTCAATCCTCAATTCTCAATCCTCAATCCTCAGTCGTCAGTCCTCAAACCACAATCCTCAACCCTTAGCCCTCATCCTCAATCCTCAATCCTTATTCCTCAGTCCTCAACCATCAATCCTCAATACTCAATTTTCAATCCTCAATCCTCAATCCTCAATCCTCAATCCTCAATGCTAAATCCTCAATCATCAATACTCAATCTTCAATCCTCAATCCTCAATCCTCAATCCTGAATCCTCAATACTAAAGCATCAATACTCAATTCTCAATACTCAAAAGAACATCCTGAATTCTCAGGATCCAATACTCAAACCTCAAACCTCAAACCTCAGCCATCATCCTCAATCCTCAATCCTCAATCGTCAATCCTCAACCTTCAATCCTCAACACTCAGCCTTCAACCCTCAATCCTCAATCCTCAATCGTCAATCCGCAATCTTCAATCCTCAGTCATCAATCCTCAACCTTCAATACTCAATCCTCTATCCTCAATCCTGAATCCCCAATCCTCAATCCTCAATCCTCAATCCTCAATCCTCAATCCTCAATCCTCAGTCCTCAAACCTCAATCCTGAATCCTCAACCCTGAATCCTCAATCTTCAGACCTAAGTCCTCAACAATCAGTCGTCAATTCACAATCCTCAATAGAATATCATCAATTCACAGTTTTCAATACTCAATACTCAGTCTGCAATCTTTAGACCTCTATCCACTAACATCAATTGTCATAACTCAACCCTCAACACTCAGTCGCCAATCCTCAATCTTCAATCCTCAATCCTCAATCCTCAATCCTCAATCCTCAATCCTCAATCCTCATTCTTCAATCCACAATACCCAATCCGCAATCTTCAATCCTCAATGCTCCATCCTCAATCCTCTATCCTCAGGCCTCAGTCCTCAACCCTCAATCCTCAAACCTCAATCCTCAACCGTCAGTCCCCGTCCTCAACCCTCAACCCTCAATACTCAATCCTCAATCTTCAATCATCAATACTCAATCTTCAACCCTCAATACTCAATCTTCAGTCCCCAGTCATCAATCCTCAATCCTCAATACTCATTCTTCAATCCTCAATACCCAATCCTCAATCTTCAATCCTTAATCCTCAATCCTCAACTCTCAATCCTCAGTCCTCAGTCCTCAGTCCTAAAACCTCAACCCTCAACCATCAGCCCTCATCCTCAATCCTCAATCCTCATTCCTCAACCCTCAACCTTCAATCCTCAATCCTCAACCCTCAATCCTCAACACTCAATCTTCAATCCTCAATCCTCAATCCTGAATCCTCAATCCTCAATACTCAGTCATCAATCCTCAACCTTCAATACTCAATCCTCAATCCTCAATCCTCAATCCTCAATCCTCAATCCTCATTCCTCAAACCTAAATCCTCAAACCTCAGTCCTCATTCTCAATTCTCAATTCTCAATCCTCAATCCTCAATCCTCAACCCTCTATCTTCAATCCTAAATAATCAATCTCCAATACTAGATCCTCAATCCCCAATCCTCAATCCTCAATACCCTATCCTAAATCTTCAATACTCAATCATCAATTATCAATTCTCAATCCTCTATCCTCAATGCTCTGTCCTCAAACCTCAATCCTCAACCCTCAGTCCTCGTCCTCAAACCTCAACCCTCAATAATCAATCCGCAATCTTCACTCATCAATACTCAATCTTCAATCCTCAATCCTCAATACTCAATCCTCAGTCCTCAGTCCTCAATCTTCAATACTCAATCCGCCAATCCTCAATATTCAACACACAAACCTCAACCATCAATCCTCAATACTCAACCATCAATCCAAAATTCTCAATCCTCAATAGAATATCCTGAATTCTCAGTTTTCAGTACTCAATCCTCAATCTTCAATCTTCAATTCTCCATTCAGAAACATCAATTCTCATCACTCAACCCTCAACACTCAGTCCCCAATCCTCAATCTTCAATCCTCTATCCTCAATCCTCAATCCTCAATCCTCAATCCTCAATCCTCAATCCTCAATCCTCAATCCACAATCCTCAATCTTCAATCATCAATACTCAGTCTTCAATCCTCAACCCTCAATCCTCAACTGTCAGTCCTCGTCCTCAATCCTCAACCCTCAGCCCTCATCGTCAATCCTCAAACCTCAATCCTAAATCCTCAATCGTCAATCCTCAATCCTCAATGTTCAATCCACAATACTCAACCTTCAAAACTCAATCCTCAATCCTCAATACTCAATATTCAATCCTCAATACTCAACTTTCAATACTCAATCCGCAATCATCAATCCTCAATCCTGAATCCTCACTCATCAAGCCTCAATCTTCAATACTCAATCGTCAATCCTCAGTCCACAATCCTCAGCCCTCAGTCCTCGTCATCAATCCTCCACCCTCAATAATCAACCCGCAATCTTCAATCATCAATACTCAATCTTCAATCCTCAATCCTCAATACTCAATCCGCAATCATCAATCCTCAATCCTCAATCCTCAGTCATCAATCCTCAATCTTCAATACTCAATCGTCAATCCTCAGTCCTCAATCCTCAATCCTCAATCCTCGTATCACAAACCTCAATCCTCAATCCTAAGTCCCCATCCTCAACTCTCAATTCTCAACCCTCAATCCTCAACCCTCCATCTTGAATCCTCAATAATCAATCTCCAATCCTAGATCCCCAATCCCCAATCCTCAATCCTTAATCCTCAATCTTCAATCCTCAATCCCCAGTCCTCAATCTTCAATCCTCAATGCTCAATCCTCAATCCTCAATCCTCAGACCTCAATCCTCAATCCTCAATCCTCAGTCCTCAATCCTCAGTCCTCAATCCTCAATCCTCAATCCCCAATCCTCAATATTCAATCCTCAATCCTCAATCCTCAATACTCAATCCTCAATCTTCAATCCTCAATAGTCAATCTTCAATCCTCAATCCTCAATCCTCAATCCTCAATACTCAATCCTCAATCCTCAACCCTCAATCCTCAATCCTCAATCTTCAATCCTCAATACTCAATCTTCAATCCTCAATCCTCAATCCTCAATCCTCAATCCTCATTCTTCAATCCTCAATACCCAATCCTCAATCTTCAATCCTCAATCCTCAATCCTCAATTCTCAATCCTCAATCCTCAGTCGTCAGTCCTCAAACCACAATCCTCAACCCTCAGCCCTCATCCTCAATCCTCAATCCTTATTCCTCAGTCCTCAACCATCAATCCTCAATACTCAATTTTCAATCCTCAATCCTCAATCCTCAATCCTCAATCCTCAATGCTAAATCCTCAATCATCAATACTCAATCTTCAATACTCAATCCTCAATCCTCAATCGTCAATCCTCAACCCTCAATCCTCAACACTCAGCCTTCAACCCTCAATCCTCAGTCCTCAATCGTCAATCCGCAATCCTCAATCCTCAGTCATCAATCCTCAACCTTCAATACTCAATCCTCTATCCTCAATCCTCAATCCCCAATCCTCAATCCTCAATCCTCAATCCTCAATTCTCAATCCTCAATCCTCAATCCACAATCCTCAACTCTCAATCCTCAATCCTCAGACCTCAGACATCAAACCTCAATCCTCAACCCTCAGCCCTCATCGTCAATCCTCAAACCTCAATCCTCAAACCTCAATCGTCAATGCTCAATCCTCAATCATCAATCCACAATACTCAACCTTCAATCCTGAATCCTCAATCCTCAATCCTCAATATTCAATCCTGAATACTCAACTTTAAATACTCAATCCGCAATCATCAATCCTCAATCCTGAATCCTCAGTCATCAAGCCTCAATCTTCAATACTCAATCGTCAATCCTCAGACCTCAATCCTCAAACCTCAATCCTCGTACCTCAAACCTCAATCCTCAACCCTCAGTCCTCATCCTCAATTCTCAATTCTCAATCCTCAATCCTCAACCCTCAACCCTCAATCTTCTATCATCAATAATCAATCTCCAACCCTAGATCCCCAATCCCCAATCCTCAATCCTTAATCCTCAATCTTCAATACACAATCCCCAGTCCTCAATCTTCAATCCTGAATGCCCAGTCCTCAATCCTCAATCCTCAGTACTCAATCCTCAGCCCTCAGTCCTCGTCATCAATCCTCAGCCCTCAATAATCAACCCGCAATCTTCAATCATCAATACTCAATCTTCAATCCTCAATCCTCAATACTCAATCCTCAATACTCAATCCCCAGTCCTCAGGCCATAATCTTCAATACTCAATCCGCCAATCCTCAATATTCAACACACAACCCTCAACCATCAATCCTCAATACTCAACCATCAACCCTCAATTCTCAATACTCAGTTGAATATCCTGAATTCTCAGTTTTCAATACTCAATCCTCAATCTTCAATCTTCAAATCTCCATCCACAAACATCAATTCTCATCTCTCAACCCTCAACACTCAGTCCTCAATATTCAATCCTCAATCCTCAATCCTCAATCTTCAATCGTCAATACTCAATCTTCAATCCTCAATCGTCAATTCTCAATCTTCAATACTCAACACTCAATCCTCAATCCTCAATATTCAATCCTCAATACTCAATCTTCAATCCTCAATCCGCAATCATCAATCCTCAATCCTCAATCCTCAGTCATCAATCCTCAATCTTCAATACTCAATCGTCAATCCTCAGTCCTCAATCCTCAATCCTCAATCCTCGTATCACAAACCTCAATCCTCAACCCTAAGTCCCCATCCTCAACTCTTAATTCTCAACCCTCAATCCTCAACACTCGATCTTGAATCCTCAATAATCAATCTCCAATCCTAGATCCCCAATCCCTAATCCTCAATCCTTAATCCTCAATCTTCAATCCTCAATCCCCAGTCCTCAATCTTCAATCCTCAATGCTCAATCCTCAATCCTCAATCCTCAGTCCTCAATCCTCAATCCTCAATCCTCAATCCTCAATCCTCAGTCCTCAATCCTCAATCCTCAATCCCCAATCCTCAATATTCAATCCTCAATCCTCAATCCTCAATACTCAATCCTCAATCTTCAATCCTCAATAGTCAATCTTCAATCCTCAACCCTCAATCCTCAATCCTCAATACTCAATCCTCAATGCTCAACCCTCAATCCTCAATCCTCAATCTTCAATCCTCAATACTCAATCTTCAATCCTCAATCCTCAATCCTCAATCCTCAATCCTCATTCTTCAATCCTCAATACCCAATCCTCAATCTTCAATCCTCAATCCTCAATCCTCAATTCTCAATCCTCAATCCTCAGTCGTCAGTCCTCAAACCACAATCCTCAACCCTTAGCCCTCATCCTCAATCCTCAATCCTTATTCCTCAGTCCTCAACCATCAATCCTCAATACTCAATTTTCAAACCTCAATCCTCAATCCTCAATCCTCAATCCTCAATGCTAAATCCTCAATCATCAATACTCAATCTTCAATACTCAATCCTCAATCCTCAATCCTGAATCCTCAATACTAAAGCATCAATACTCAATTCTCAATACTCAAAAGAACATCCTGAATTCTCAGGATCCAATACTCAAACCTCAAACCTCAAACCTCAGCCATCATCCTCAATCCTCAATCCTCAACCTTCAGCCCTCATCCTGGATCCTCAATCCTCAATCTTCAATCCTCAATACTCAATCTTCAATCCTCAATACTCAATCCTCAATCCTCAACCTTCAATCATCAATACTCAATCTTCAATCCTCAATCCTCAATCCTCAATCCACATTCCTCAAACCTCAATCCTCAACCCTCAGTCCTTATCCTCAGTTCTCAATTCTCAATACTCAATCCCCAATCCTCAATCTTCAATCCTAAATAATCAATTTTCAATCCTAGATCCTCAATCCCCAATCCTCAATCCTTAATCCTCATTCTCCAATCCGCAATACTCAATCTTCAATCCTCAGTCCTCAGTCCGCAATCCTCAATTCTGAATTCTCAATCCTGAATCCTCAATCTTCAGCCCTCAGTCCTCAACAATCAGTTGTCAATTCTCAACCCTCTATAGAATATCATCAATTCACAGTTTTCAATACTCAATGCTCAATCTGCAATCTTCAAATATCTATCCACAAACATCAATTCTCATCACACAACCCTCAACACTCAGTCCCCAATCCTCAATCTTCAATCCTCAATCCTCAATCCTCAATCCTCAAACCTCAATCTTCAATCATCAATCCTCAATCATCAATCCTCAATTCTCAATCCTCAATCCTCAATCCTCAATCCTCAATCGTCAGTATTCAATCCTCAATACTCAATATTCAATCCACAATCCTGAATCCTGAATGCTCAAATCTCATTCTTCAATCCTCAATACCCAATCCTCAATCTTCAATCCTCAATCCTCAATCCTCAATTCTCAATACTCAATCCTCAGACCTCAGTCCTCAAACCTCAATCCTCAACCCTCAGCCCTCATCCTCAATCCTCAATCCTCAACCTCAACCCTCAATCTTCAATCCTCAATATTCAATCTTCAATCCTCAATCCTCAGTCCTCAAACCTCAATCCTCAATCTTCAATCCTCAATACTCAACCTTCAATCCTCAATCCTCAATTCTCAATCGTCTATACTCAATCCTCAATCTTCAGTCCTCAATCCCCAATCCTCAAACCTCAATCCTCAATCCTCAATATTCAATCCTCAATACTCAACTTTCAATACTCAATCCGCAATCATCAATCCTCAATCCTCAGTCCTCAGTCATCAATCCTCAATCCTCAATACTCAATCGTCAATCCTCAGTCCTCAATCCTCAATCCTCAATCCTCGTACCTCAAACCTCAATCCTCAACCCCCAGTCCTCATCCTCAATTCTCAATTCCCAATCCTCAATCCTCAACACTCAATCTTCAATCCTCAATCCTCATCCCTCAAACCTCAATCCTCAACCCTCAGTCCTTATCCTCAATTCTCAATTCTCAATCCTCAATCCTCAATCCTCAATCTTTAATCCTCAATAATCAATATTCAGTCCTAAATCCTCAATCCCCAATCCTCAATCCTTAAACCTCAATCTTCAATCCTCAATCCCCAGTCCTCAATCTTCAATCCTCAATGCTCCATCCTCAATCCTCTATCCTCAGTCCTCAATCGTCAGTCCTCGTCCTCAACCCTCAAACCTCAAAACTCAATCCTCAACCGTCAGTCCTCGTCCTCAACCCTCAAACCTCAATCCTCAATCCTCAATCTTCAATCATCAATACTCAATCTTCAATCCTCAATACTCAATCTTCAATCCCCAATCATCAATCCTCAATCCTGAATCCTCATTCTTCAATCTCCAATACCCAATCCCCAATCTTCAATCCTCAATCCTCAATCCTCAATTCTCAATCCTCAATCCTCAGTCGTCAGTCCTAAAACCTCAACCCTCAACCATCAGCCCTCGTCCTCAATCCTCAAACCTCATTCCTCAATCCTCAACGTTCAATCCTCAATTCTCAATCTTCAATCCTCAATCCTCAATCCTCAATCCTCAATCCTCAATCCTCAATCATTAATCCTCAATCTTCAATACTCAACCCTCAATCCTCAATCCTCAATTCTCAATCCTCAACCTTCAATCCTCAATCCTCAATCCTCAATCCTCAATCCTGATTCTTCAATCCTCAATACCCAATCCTCAATCTTCAATCCTCAGTCCTCAATCCTCAATCCTCAATTCTAAATCCTCAACCATCAATCCTCAATCTTCAATACTCAATCCTCAATCCTCAATCCTGAATCCTCAATACTAAACCATCAATCCTCAATTCTCAATACTCAATAGAACATCCGGAATTCTCAGGATTCAATTCTCAAACCTCAAACCTCAAAGCTCAAACCTCAGCCATAATCCTCAATCCTCAACCCTCAATCGTCAATCCTCAACCTTCAATCCTCAACACTCAACCTTCAACCCTCAATCCTCAATCCTCAATCGTCAATCCGCAATCCTCAATCCTCCGTCATCAATCCTCAACCTTCAATACTCAATCCTCAATCCTGAATCCTCAATCCTCAATCCTCAATCCTCATTCCTCAAACCTCAATCCTCAAACCCCAGTCCTCATCCTCAATACTCAATCCTCAATCCTCAATCATCAATCCTCAATCTTCAATACTCAATCCTCAGTCCTCAAACCTCAGACCTCAAACATCAATACTCAACCCTCAGTCCTCGTCCTCAATCCACAACCATCAATCCTCAATCCTCAATCATCAATCATCAATATTCAACCTTCAATCCACAATACTCAATCCTCGATCCTCAATCCTCAATCCTCAATCCTCAATCCTCAATACCCAATCCCCAATCTTCAATCCTCAATCCTCAATCCTCAATCCTCAATTCTCAATTCTCAATCCTCAATCCTCAGTCCTCAGTCCTCAGACCTCAGTCCTAAAACCTCAACCCTCAACCATCAGCACTCATCCTCAATCCTCAATCCGCATTCCTCAACCCTCAGACTTCAATCCTCAATTCTCAATCTTCAATACTCCGTCCTCAATCCTCAATCTTCAATCCTCAATCCTCAATCATCAATCCTCATTCCTCAATCCTCAATCCTCAATCCTGAATCCTCAATCCTCAATACTCAACCATCAACCCTCAATTCCCAATACTCAACAGAATATCCTGAATTCTCAGGATTCAATTCTCAAACCTCAAACCTCAACACTCAATCTTCAATCCTTAATCCTCAATCCTCAATAATCAATCCTCAATCCTCAATCCTCAGTCATCAATCCTCAACCTTCAATACTCAATACCCAATCCTCAATCTTCAATCCTCAATCCTCAATCCTCAATTCTCAATCCTCAATCCTCAATCCTCAGACCTCAAACATCAATACTCAACCGTCAGTCCTCGTGCTCAATCCACAGCCCTCAATCCTCAATACTCAATCTTCAATCATCAACATTCAATCTTCAGTAATGAATCCTCAGTCCTCAATCATCAATCCTCAATCTTGAATCCTCAATAATCAATATTCAGTCCTAGATCCTCAATCCCCAATCCTCAATCCTTAATCCTCAATCTTCAGTCCTCAATCCCCAGTCCTCAATCTTCAATCCTCAATGCTCCATCCTCAATCCTCTATCCTCAATCCTCAATCCTCAACCCTCAATCCTCAAACCTCAATCCTCAACCGTCAGACCTCGTCCGCAACCCTCAACCCTCAACCCTCAATCCTCAATATTCAATCATCAATACTCAATCCTCAATCTTCAATCCTCAATGCCCAATCCTCCATCCTCAATCCTCAGTCCTCAATCCTCAATCCTCAATCCTGATTCATCAATCCTCAATACCCAATCCTCAATCTTCAATCCTCAGTCCTCAATCCTCAATTCTCAATCCTAAATCCTCAACCCTCAATCCTCAATCCTCAATCGTCAGTCTTCAATCCTCAATACTCTGTCTGCAATCCTCAATCCTCAATGCTCAATCCTCAATCCTTATTCCTCAATCCTCAATACCCAATCCCCAATCTTCAATCCTCAATCCTCAATCCCCAATTCTCAATCCTCAATCCTCAAACCTCAGACCTCAAACATCAATACTCAACCCTCAGTCCTCGTCCTCAATCCACAACCCTCAATCCTCAATCCTCAATCATCAATCGTCAATATTCAATCTTCAATCCACAATACTCAATCCTCGATCCTCAATACTCAATCCTCAATGTTCAATCCTCAATACCCAGTCCCCAATCTTCAATCCTCAATCCTCAATTCTCAATCCTCAATTCTCAATTCTCAATCCTCAACCCTTACTCCTCAGTCCTCAGTACTAAAACCTCAACCCTCAACCATCAGCTCTCATCCTCAATCCTCAATCCTCATTCCTCAATCCTCAGACTTCAATACTCAATTCTCAATCTTCAATCCTCAATCCTCAATCCTCAATCCTCAATCCTCAATCCTCAATCATCAATCCTCAATCTTCAATACTCAATCCTCAATCCTGAATCCTGAATCCTCAATACTCAACCATCAACCCTCAATTCCCAATACTCAACAGAATATCCTGAATTCTCAGGATTCAATACTCAAACCTCAAACCTCAACGCTCAATCTTCAATCCTTAATCCTCAATCCTCAATCCTCAATCCTCAATCCTCAATCCTCAATCCTAAGTCATCAATCCTCAACCTTCAATACTCAATCCTCAATACTCAATCCTCAAACCTCAATCCTCAATCCTCAATCTTCAATCCTCATTCCTCAAACCTCAATCCTCAACCCTCAGTCCTTATCCTCAATTCTCAATTCTCAATACTCAATCCTCAATCCTCAATCTTCAATCCACAATAATCAATTTTCAATCCTAGATCCACAATCCCCAATCCTCAATCCTTAATCCTCAATCTTCAATCCTCAATACTCAATCTTCAACCCTCAGTCCTCAGTCCTCAATCCTCAATTCTGAATTCTCAATCCTGAAACCTCAATCTTCAGCCCTCAGTCCTCAACAATCAGTTGTCAAATCTCAATCCTCAATAGTATATCATCAATTCACAGTTTTCAATACTCAATGCTCCATCCGCAATCTTCAAATATCTATCCACAAACATCAATTCTCATCACACAACCCTCAACACTCAGTCCCCTATCCTCAATCTTCAATCCTCAATCCTCAACCCTCAATCCTCAATCCTCAATCTTCAATCCTCAATAATCAATCTCGAATCCTAGATCCCCAGTCCCCAATCCTCAATCCTTAATCCTCAATCTTCAATCCTCAATCCCCAGTTCTCAATCTTCAATCCTCAATGCTCAATCCTCAATCCTCAATCCTCAGTCCTCAATCCTCAATCCTCAATCCTCAATCCTCAATCCTTAATCCTCAATCATCAATCCTGAATCTTCAATACTCAATCCTTAATCCTCAATCCTGAATCCTCAATACTAAAGCATCAATCCTCAATTCTCAATACTCAATAGAACATCCTGAATTCTCAGGATTCAATACTCAAACCTCAAACCTCAAACCTCAGCCATCATCCTCAATCCTCAATCCTCAATCGTCAATCCTCAACCTTCAATCCTCAACACTCAACCTTCAATCCTCAACACTCAACCTTCAACCCTCAATCCTCAATCCTCAATCGTCAATCCGCAATCCTCCATCCTCAGTCATCAATCCTCAACCTTCAATACTCAATCCTCAATCCTCAATCCTCAATCCCCAATCCTCAATCCTCATTCCTCAAACCTCAATCCCCAAACCTCGGTCCTCATCCTCAATTCTCAATCCTCAATCCTCAATCCTCAAACCACAACCCTCAACCGCCAGTCCTCGTCCTCAACCCTCAACACTCAATCCTCAATCCTGAATCTTCAATCATCAATACTCAATCTCCAATCCTCAATCATCAATCCTCAATCCTCAATCCTCAATATTCAATCCTCAACCCACAATCCTCAATACTCAATCCTCAATCCACAATCCACAATAATCAATCTTCAATGCTCAATCCTCAATCCTCAATCCTCATTCCTCAATCCTCAATCCTCAACCCTCAATCCTCAATCATCGATCTTCAATCCTCAATACTCAATCCTCAATCCTCAGTCCTCAATCCTCAATCCTCAATCCTCAATACTCAATCTTCAATCCTCTATACTCAATCTTCAATCCTCAATCCTCAACCCTCAATCCTCAATCCTCATACTTCAATCCTCAATACCCAATCCTCAATCTTCAATCGTCAATCCTCTGTCCTCAATTCTCAATCCTCAATCCTCAGTCCTCAGTCCTCAAGCCTCAATCCTCAACCCTCAGCCCTCATCCTCAATCCTCAATCCTTATTCCTCAGTCCTCAATCCTCAATCCTGAATCCTCAATCCTCAATACTCAACCCTCAATCCTCAACACTCAATCTTCAATCCTCAATCCTCAATCCTCAATCCTCAAACCTCTATCTTCAATCCTAAATAATCAATCTCGAATACTAGATCCTCAATCCCCAATCCTCAATCCTCAATACCCAATCCTAAATCTTCAATCCTCAATCCTCAATTATCAATTCTCAGTCCTCAGTCCTCAATCCTCTGTCCTCAAACCTCAATCCTCAACCCTCAGTCCTCGTCCTCAAACCTCAACCCTCAGTAATCAATCCGCAATCTTCGCTCATCAATACTCAATCTTAAATCCTCAATCCTCAATAGTCAATCCTAAATCCGCAATACTCAATCCTCAGTCCACAGTCATCAATCTTCAATACTCAATCCGCCAATCCTCAATATTCAACACACAACCCTCAATCATCAATCCTCAATACTCAACCATCAATCCAAAATTCTCAATACTCGATAGAATATCCTGAATTCTCAGCTTTCAATACTCAATCCTCAATCTTCAATCTTCAAATCTCCATCCACAAACATCAATTCTCATCACTGAACCCTCAACACTCAGTCCCCAATCCTCAATCCTCAATTCTCAATCCTCAACCTTCAATCCTCAATCCTCAATCCTCAATCCTCAATCCTGATTCTTCAATCCTCAATACCCAATCCTCAATCTTCAATCCTCAGTCCTCAATCCTCAATTCTCAATCCTAAATCCTCAACCCTCAATCCTCAATCCTCAATCGTCAGCCTTCAATCCTCAATACTCAACCCTCAATAATCAATCCGCAATCTTCAATCATCAGTACTCAATCTTCAATCCTCAATCCTCAATACTGAATCCTCAATCCTCAACCCTTAGCCCTCATCCTCAATCCTCAATCCTTATTCCTCAGTCCTCAATCTTCAATCCTCAATACTCAATTTTCAATCCTCAATCCTCAATCCTCAATCCTCAATTCTAAATCCTCAACCATCAATCCTCAATCTTCAATACTCAATCCTCAATCCTCAATCCTGAATCCTCAATACTAAACCATCAATCCTCAATTCTCAATACTCAATAGAACATCCTGAATTCTCAGGATTCAGTTCTCAACCCTCAAACCTCAAACCTCAAACCTCAGCCATAATCCTCAATCCTCAACCCTCAATCGTCAATCATCAACCTTCAATCCTCAACACTCAACCTTCAACCCTCAATCCTCAATCCTCAATCGTCAATCCGCAATCCTCAATCCTCAGTCATCAATCCTCAATCTTCAATCCTCAATACTCAATCTTCAAACCTCAGTCCTCAGTCCTCAATCATCAATTCGCAATCCTAGATCCTCAATCCCCAATCCTCAATCCTTAATCCTCGTCATCAATCCTCAACCCTCAATAATCAATCCGCAATCTTCAATCATCAATACTCTATCTTCAATCCTCAATCCTCAATACTGAATCCTCAATCCTCAACCCTCAGCCCTCATCCTCAATCCTCAATCCTTATTCCTCAGTCCTCAATCTTGAATCCTCAATACTCAATTTTCAATCCTCAATCCTCAATCCTCAATCCTCAATCCTCAATTCTAAATCCTCAACCATCAATCCTCAATCTTCAATACTCAATCCTCAACCCTCAATCCTGAATCCTCAATACTAAACCATCAATCCTCAATTCTCAATACTCAATAGAACATCCTGAATTCTCAGGATTCAATTCTCAAACCTCAAACCTCAAACCTCAAACCTCAGCCATAATCCTCAATCCTCAACCCTCAATCGTCAATCCTCAACCTTCAATCCTCAACACTCATCCTTCAACCCTCAATCCTCAATCCTCAATCGTCAGTCCGCAATCCTCAATCCTCAGTCATCAATCCTCAACCTTCAATACTCAATCCTCAATCCTGAATCCTCAATCCTCAATCCTCAATCCTCATTCCTCAAACCTCAATCCTCAAACCCCAGTCCTCATCCTCAATACTCAATCCTCAATCCTCAATCATCAATCCTCAATCTTCAATACTCAATCCTCAATCCTCAATCCTCAATCCTCAATACTCAACCATCAATCCTCAATTCTCAATACTCAATAGAATATCCTGAATTCTCAGGATTCAATACTCAAACCTCAAACCTCAAACCTCAGCCCTCATCCTCAATCCTCAACACTCAATCCACACTCCTCAACCCTCAATCCTCAACACTCAACCTTCAATCCTCAATCCTCAATTCTCAATCCTCTTTCCTCAATCCCCTGTCATCAATCCTCAACCTTCAATACTCAATCGTCAACCTTCAATCCTCAATCCTCAATTCTCAATCGTCTGTACTCAATCCTCAATCGTCAGTCCTCAATCCCCAATCCTCAATCTTCAATCCTCAATCCTCAATCCTCATCCTCAAGCCTCAATCCTCAATCCTCAATCCTCAATCCTCAATCCTCAATCCTCAATCCTCAATCCTCAATCCTCAATCCTCAATCTTCAATCCTCAATACTCAATCTACAAACCTCAGTCCTCAGTCCTCAATCATCAATTCGCAATCCTAGATCCTCAATCCCCAATCCTCAATCCTTAATCCTCGTCATCAATCCTCAACCCTCAATAATCAATCCGCAATCTTCAATCATCAATACTCTATCTTCAATCCTCAATCCTCAATACTGAATCCTCAATCCTCAACCCTCAGCCCTCATCCTCAATCCTCAATCCTTATTCCTCAGTCCTCAATCTTCAATCCTCAATACTCAATTTTCAATCCTCAATCCTCAATCCTCAATCCTCAATTCTAAATCCTCAACCATCAATCCTCAATCTTCAATACCCAATCCTCAATCCTCAATCCTGAATCCTCAATACTAAACCATCAATCCTCAATTCTCAATACTCAATAGAACATCCTGAATTCTCAGGATTCAATTCTCAAACCTCAAAACTCAAACCTCAAACCTCAGCCATAATCCTCAATAGTCAACCCTCAATCGTCAATCCTCAAACTTCAATCCTCAACACTCAACCTTCAACCCTCAACCCTCAATCCTCAATCGCCAATCCGCAATCCTCAATCCTCAGTCATCAATCCTCAACCTTCAATACTCAATCCTCAATCCTGAATCCTCAATCCTCAATCCTCAATCCTCATTCCTCAAACCTCAATCCTCAAACCCCAGTCCTCATCCTCAATACTCAATCCTCAATCCTCAATCATCAATCCTCAATCTTCAATACTCAATCCTCAATCCTCAAACCTCAGACCTCAAACATCAATACTCAACCCTCAGTCCTCGTCCTCAATCCACAACCATCAATCCTCAATCCTCAATCATCAATCATCAATATTCAACCTTCAATCCACAATACTCAATCCTCGATCCTCAATCCTCAATCCTCAATGTTCAATCCTCAATACCCAATCCCCAATCTTCAATCCTCAATCCTCAATCCTCAATCCTCAATTCTCAATTCTCAATCCTCAATCCTCAGTCCTCAGTCCTCAGTCCTCAGTCCTAAAACCTCAACCCTCAACCATCAGCACTCATCCTCAATCCTCAATCCTCATTCCTCAACCCTCAGACTTCAATCCTCAATTCTCAATCTTCAATACTCCGTCCTCAATCCTCAATCTTCAATCCTCAATCCTCAATCATCAATCCTCATTCCTCAATCCTCAATCCTCAATCCTGAATCCTCAATCCTCAATACTCAACCATCAACCCTCAATTCCCAATACTCAACAGAATATCCTGAATTCTCAGGATTCAATTCTCAAACCTCAAACCTCAACACTCAATCTTCAATCCTTAATCCTCAATCCTCAATAATCAATCCTCAATCCTCAATCCTCAGTCATCAATCCTCAACCTTCAATACTCCATACCCAATCCTCAATCTTCAATCCTCAATCCTCAATCCTCAATTCTCAATCCTCAATCCTCAATCCTCAGACCTCAAACATCAATACTCAACCGTCAGTCCTCGTGCTCAATCCACAGCCCTCAATCCTCAATACTCAATCTTCAATCATCAACATTCAATCTTCAGTAATCAATCCTCAGTCCTCAATCATCAATCCTCAATCTTGAATCCTCAATAATCAATATTCAGTCCTAGATCCTCAATCCCCAATCCTCAATCCTTAATCCTCAATCTTCAGTCCTCAATCCCCAGTCCTCAATCTTCAATCCTCAATGCTCCATCCTCAATCCTCTATCCTCAATCCTCAATCCTCAACCCTCAATCCTCAAACCTCAATCCTCAACCGTCAGACCTCGTCCGCAACCCTCAACCCTCAACCCTCAATCCTCAATCTTCAATCATCAATACTCAATCCTCAATCTTCAATCCTCAATGCCCAATCCTCCATCCTCAATCCTCAGTCCTCAATCCTCAATCCTCAATCCTGATTCTTCAATCCTCAATACCCAATCCTCAATCTTCAATCCTCAGTCCTCAATCCTCAATTCTCAATCCTAAATCCTCAACCCTCAATCCTCAATCCTCAATCGTCAGTCTTCAATCCTCAATACTCTGTCTGCAATCCTCAATCCCCAATGCTCAATCCTCAATCCTCATTCCTCAATCCTCAATACCCAATCCCCAATCTTCAATCCTCAATCCTCAATCCCCAATTCTCAATCCTCAATCCTCAAACCTCAGACCTCAAACATCAATACTCAACCCTCAGTCCTCGTCCTCAATCCACAACCCTCAATCCTCAATCCTCAATCATCAATCGTCAATATTCAATCTTCAATCCTCAATACTCAACCCTCAATAATCAATCCGCAATCTTCAATCATCAGTACTCAATCTTCAATCCTCAATCCTCAATACTGAATCCTCAATCCTCAACCCTTAGCCCTCATCCTCAATCCTCAATCCTTATTCCTCAGTCCTCAATCTTCAATCCTCAATACTCAATTTTCAATCCTCAATCCTCAATCCTCAATCCTCAATTCTAAATCCTCAACCATCAATCCTCAATCTTCAATACTCAATCCTCAATCCTCAATTCTGAATCCTCAATACTAAACCATCAATCCTCAATTCTCAATACTCAATAGAACATCCTGAATTCTCAGGATTCAGTTCTCAAACCTCAATCCTCAAACCTCAAACCTCAGCCATAATCCTCAATCCTCAACCCTCAATCGTCAATCATCAACCTTGAATCCTCAACACTCAACCTTCAACCCTCAATCCTCAATCCTCAATCGTCAATCCGCAATCCTCAATCCTCAGTCATCAATCCTCAACCTTCAATCCTCAATCCTCAATCCTCAATCCTCAATCCTGATTCTTCAATCCTCAACACTCATCCTTCAACCCTCAATCCTCAATCCTCAATCGTCAATCCGAAATCCTCAATCCTCAGTCATCAATCCTCTACCTTCAATACTCAATCCTCAATCCTGAATCCTCAATCCTCAATCCTCAACCCTCATTCCTCAAACCTCAATCCTCAAACCCCAGTCCTCATCCTCAATACTCAATCCTCAATCCTCAATCATCAATCCTCAATCTTCAATACTCAATCCTCAATCCTCAATCATCAATCCTCAATACTCAACCATCAATCCTCAATTCTCAATACTCAATAGAATATCCTGAATTCTCAGGATTCAATACTCAAACCTCAAACCTCAAACCTCAGCCCTCATCCTCAATCCTCAACACACAGTCCACACTCCTCAACCCTCAATCCTCAACACTCAACCTTCAATCCTCAATCCTCAATTCTCAATCCTCTATCCTCAATCCCCAGTCATCAATCCTCAACCTTCAATACTCAATCGTCAACCTTCAATCCTCAATCCTCAATTCTCAATCGTCTGTACTCAATCCTCAATCGTCAGTCCTCAATCCCCAATCCTCAATCTTCAATCCTCAATCCTCAATCCTCATCCTCAAGCCTCAATCCTCAATCCTCAATCCTCAATCCTCAATCCTCAATCCTCAATCCTCAATCCTCAATCCTCAATCCTCAATCCTCAATCTTCAATCCTCAATACTCAATCTACAAACCTCAGTCCTCAGTCCTCAATCATCAATTCGCAATCCTAGATCCTCAATCCCCAATCCTCAATCCTTAATCCTCGTCATCAATCCTCAACCCTCAATAATCAATCCGCAATCTTCAATCATCAATACTCTATCTTCAATCCTCAATCCTCAATACTGAATCCTCAATCCTCAACCCTCAGCCCTCATCCTCAATCCTCAATCCTTATTCCTCAGTCCTCAATCTTCAATCCTCAATACTCAATTTTCAATCCTCAATCCTCAATCCTCAATCCTCAATTCTAAATCCTCAACCATCAATCCTCAATCTTCAATACTCAATCCTCAATCCTCAATCCTGAATCCTCAATACTAAACCATCAATCCTCAATTCTCAATACTCAATAGAACATCCTGAATTCTCAGGATTCAATTCTCAAACCTCAAACCTCAAACCTCAAACCTCAGCCATAATCCTCAATCCTCAACCCTCAATCGTCAATCCTCAACCTTCAATCCTCAACACTCAACCTTCAACCCTCAATCCTCAATCCTCAATCGCCAATCCGCAATCCTCAATCCTCAGTCATCAATCCTCAACCTTCAATACTCAATCCTCAATCCTGAATCCTCAATCCTCAATCCTCAATCCTCATTCCTCAAACCTCAATCCTCAAACCCCAGTCCTCATCCTCAATACTCAATCCTCAATCCTCAATCATCAATCCTCAATCTTCAATACTCAATCCTCAGTCCTCAAACCTCAGACCTCAAACATCAATACTCAACCCTCAGTCCTCGTCCTCAATCCACAACCATCAATCCTCAATCCTCAATCATCAATCATCAATATTCAACCTTCAAT
This sequence comes from Calliopsis andreniformis, assembly GCF_051401765.1. Taxonomy (NCBI): domain Eukaryota; kingdom Metazoa; phylum Arthropoda; class Insecta; order Hymenoptera; family Andrenidae; genus Calliopsis; species Calliopsis andreniformis. Next base: position 184,549 of record NW_027480515.1, on the reverse strand, counting down.
CCACAATACTCAATCCTCGATCCTCAATCCTCAATCCTCAATGTTCAATCCTCAATACCCAATCCCCAATCTTCAATCCTCAATCCTCAATCCTCAATCCTCAATTCTCAATTCTCAATCCTCAACCCTCACTCCTCAGTCCTCAGTACTAAAACCTCAACCCTCAACCATCAGCTCTCATCCTCAATCCTCAATCCTCATTCCTCAATCCTCAGACTTCAATACTCAATTCTCAATCTTCAATCCTCAATCCTCAATCCTCAATCCTCAATCCTCAATCCTCAATCATCAATCCTCAATCTTCAATACTCAATCCTCAATCCTGAATCCTGAATCCTCAATACTCAACCATCAACTCTCAATTCCCAATACTCAACAGAATATCCTGAATTCTCAGGATTCAATACTCAAACCTCAAACCTCAACGCTCAATCTTCAATCCTTAATCCTCAATCCTCAATCCTCAATCCTCAATCCTCAATCCTCAATCCTAAGTCATCAATCCTCAACCTTCAATACTCAATCCTCAATACTCAATCCTCAAACCTCAATCCTCAATCCTCAATCTTCAATCCTCATTCCTCAAACCTCAATCCTCAACCCTCAGTCCTTATCCTCAATTCTCAATTCTCAATACTCAATCCTCAATCCTCAATCTTCAATCCACAATAATCAATTTTCAATCCTAGATCCACAATCCCCAATCCTCAATCCTTAATCCTCAATCTTCAATCCTCAATACTCAATCTTCAACCCTCAGTCCTCAGTCCTCAATCCTCAATTCTGAATTCTCAATGCTGAAACCACAATCTTCAGCCCTCAGTCCTCAACAATCAGTTGTCAAATCTCAATCCTCAATAGTATATCATCAATTCACAGTTTTCAATACTCAATGCTCCATCCGCAATCTTCAAATATCTATCCACAAACATCAATTCTCATCACACAACCCTCAACACTCAGTCCCCTATCCTCAATCTTCAATCCTCAATCCTCAACCCTCAATCCTCAATCCTCAATCTTCAATCCTCAATAATCAATCTCGAATCCTAGATCCCCAGTCCCCAATCCTCAATCCTTAATCCTCAATCTTCAATCCTCAATCCCCAGTTCTCAATCTTCAATCCTCAATGCTCAATCCTCAATCCTCAATCCTCAGTCCTCAATCCTCAATCCTCAATCCTCAATCCTCAATCCTAAATCCTCAATCATCAATCCTGAATCTTCAATACTCAATCCTTAATCCTCAATCCTGAATCCTCAATACTAAAGCATCAATCCTCAATTCTCAATACTCAATAGAACATCCTGAATTCTCAGGATTCAGTACTCAAACCTCAAACCTCAAACCTCAGCCATCATCCTCAATCCTCAATCCTCAATCGTCAATCCTCAACCTTCAATCCTCAACACTCAACCTTCAATCCTCAACACTCAACCTTCAACCCTCAATCCTCAATCCTCAATCGTCAATCCGCAATCCTCCATCCTCAGTCATCAATCCTCAACCTTCAATACTCAATCCTCAATCCTCAATCCTCAATCCTCAATCCCCAATCCTCAATCCTCATTCCTCAAACCTCAATCCCCAAACCTCGGTCCTCATCCTCAATTCTCAATCCTCAATCCTCAATCCTCAAACCACAACCCTCAACCGCCAGTCCTCGTCCTCAACCCTCAACACTCAATCCTCAATCCTGAATCTTCAATCATCAATACTCAATCTCCAATCCTCAATAATCAATCCTCAATCCTCAATCCTCAATATTCAATCCTCAACCCACAATCCTCAATACTCAATCCTCAATCCACAATCCACAATAATCAATCTTCAATGCTCAATCCTCAATCCTCAATCCTCATTCCTCAATCCTCAATCCTCAACCCTCAATCCTCAATCCTCGATCTTCAATCCTCAATACTCAATCCTGAATCCTCAGTCCTCAATCCTCAATCCTCAATCCTCAATACTCAATCTTCAATCCTCTATACTCAATCTTCAATCCTCAATCCTCAACCCTCAATCCTCAATCCTCATACTTCAATCCTCAATACCCAATCCTCAATCTTCAATCGTCAATCCTCTGTCCTCAATTCTCAATCCTCAATCCTCAGTCCTCAGTCCTCAAGCCTCAATCCTCAACCCTCAGCCCTCATCCTCAATCCTCAATCCTTATTCCTCAGTCCTCAATCCTCAATCCTGAATCCTCAATCCTCAATACTCAACCCTCAATCCTCAACACTCAATCTTCAATCCTCAATCCTCAATCCTCAATCCTCAAACCTCTATCTTCAATCCTAAATAATCAATCTCGAATACTAGATCCTCAATCCCCAATCCTCAATCCTCAATACCCAATCCTAAATCTTCAATCCTCAATCCTCAATTATCAATTCTCAGTCCTCAGTCCTCAATCCTCTGTCCTCAAACCTCAATCCTCAACCCTCAGTCCTCGTCCTCAAACCTCAACCCTCAGTAATCAATCCGCAATCTTCGCTCATCAATACTCAATCTTAAATCCTCAATCCTCAATAGTCAATCCTAAATCCGCAATACTCAATCCTCAGTCCACAGTCATCAATCTTCAATACTCAATCCGCCAATCCTCAATATTCAACACACAACCCTCAATCATCAATCCTCAATACTCAACCATCAATCCAAAATTCTCAATACTCGATAGAATATCCTGAATTCTCAGCTTTCAATACTCAATCCTCAATCTTCAATCTTCAAATCTCCATCCACAAACATCAATTCTCATCACTGAACCCTCAACACTCAGTCCCCAATCCTCAATCCTCAATTCTCAATCCTCAACCTTCAATCCTCAATCCTCAATCCTCAATCCTCAATCCTGATTCTTCAATCCTCAATACCCAATCCTCAATCTTCAATCCTCAGTCCTCAATCCTCAATTCTCAATCCTAAATCCTCAACCCTCAATCCTCAATCCTCAATCGTCAGCCTTCAATCCTCAATACTCAACCCTCAATAATCAATACGCAATCTTCAATCATCAGTACTCAATCTTCAATCCTCAATCCTCAATACTGAATCCTCAATCCTCAACCCTTAGCCCTCATCCTCAATCCTCAATCCTTATTCCTCAGTCCTCAATCTTCAATCCTCAATACTCAATTTTCAATCCTCAATCCTCAATCCTCAATCCTCAATTCTAAATCCTCAACCATCAATCCTCAATCTTCAATACTCAATCCTCAATCCTCAATCCTGAATCCTCAATACTAAACCATCAATCCTCAATTCTCAATACTCAATAGAACATCCTGAATTCTCAGGATTCAGTTCTCAAACCTCAAACCTCAAACCTCAAACCTCAGCCATAATCCTCAATCCTCAACCCTCAATCGTCAATCATCAACCTTCAATCCTCAACACTCAACCTTCAACCCTCAATCCTCAATCCTCAATCGTCAATCCGCAATCCTCAATCCTCAGTCATCAATCCTCAACCTTCAATTCTCAATCCTCAATCCTCAATCCTCAAACCTGATTCTTCAATCCTCAATACCCAATCCTCAATCTTCAATCCTCAGTCCTCAATCCTCAATTCTCAATCCTAAATCCTCAACCCTCAATCCTCAATCCTCAATCGTCAGCATTCAATCCTCAATACTCAATCTTCAATCCTCAATCCTCAATACTCAATCCTCAACCCTCATTCTTCAATCCTCGATACCCAATCCTCAATCTTCCATCCTCAATCCTCAACCCTTAGTTCTCAACCCTCAATCCTCTGTCCTCAGTCCTCAAACCTCAATCCTCAACCTTCGGCCCTCATCCTCGATCCTCAATCCTCAATCTTCAATCCTCAATCCTCAATCCTCATCCTCAAGCCTCAATCCTCAATCCTCAATCCTCAATCCTCAATCCTCAATCCTCAATCCTCAATCCTCAACCCTCAATCCTCAATCTTCAATCCTCAATACTCAATCTTCAAACCTCAGTCCTCAGTCCTCAATCATCAATTCGCAATCCTAGATCCTCAATCCCCAATCCTCAATCCTTAATCCACGTCATCAATCCTCAACCCTCAATAATCAATCCGCAATCTTCAATCATCAATACTCTATCTTCAATCCTCAATCCTCAATACTGAATCCTCAATCCTCAACCCTCAGCCCTCATCCTCAATCCTCAATCCTTATTCCTCAGTCCTCAATCTTCAATCCTCAATACTCAATTTTCAATCCTCAATCCTCAATCCTCAATCCTCAATCCTCAATTCTAAATCCTCAACCATCAATCCTCAATCTTCAATACTCAATCCTCAACCCTCAATCCTGAATCCTCAATACTAAACCATCAATCCTCAATTCTCAATACTCAATAGAACATCCTGAATTCTCAGGATTCAATTCTCAAACCTCAAACCTCAAACCTCAAACCTCAGCCATAATCCTCAATCCTCAACCCTCAATCGTCAATCCTCAACCTTCAATCCTCAACACTCATCCTTCAACCCTCAATCCTCAATCCTCAATCGTCAATCCGCAATCCTCAATCCTCAGTCATCAATCCTCAACCTTCAATACTCAATCCTCAATCCTGAATCCTCAATCCTCAATCCTCAATCCTCATTCCTCAAACCTCAATCCTCAAACCCCTGTCCTCATCCTCAATACTCAATCCTCAATCCTCAATCATCAATCCTCAATCTTCAATACTCAATCCTCAATCCTCAATCCTCAATCCTCAATACTCAACCATCAATCCTCAATTCTCAATACTCAATAGAATATCCTGAATTCTCAGGATTCAATACTCAAACCTCAAACCTCAAACCTCAGCCCTCATCCTCAATCCTCAACACTCAATCCACACTCCTCAACCCTCAATCCTCAACACTCAACCTTCAATCCTCAATCCTCAATTCTCAATCCTCTATCCTCAATCCCCAGTCATCAATCCTCAACCTTCAATACTCAATCGCCAACCTTCAATCCTCAATCCTCAATTCTCAATCGTCTGTACTCAATCCTCAATCGTCAGTCCTCAATCCCCAATCCTCAATCTTCAATCCTCAATCCTCAATCCTCATCCTCAAGCCTCAATCCTCAATCCTCAATCCTCAATCCTCAATCCTCAATCCTCAATCCTCAATCCTCAATCCTCAATCCTCAACCTTCAATCCTCAATACTCAATCTACAAACCTCAGTCCTCAGTCCTCAATCATCAATTCGCAATCCTAGATCCTCAATCCCCAATCCTCAATCCTTAATCCTCGTCATCAATCCTCAACCCTCAATAATCAATCCGCAATCTTCAATCATCAATACTCTATCTTCAATCCTCAATCCTCAATACTGAATCCTCAATCCTCAACCCTCAGCCCTCATCCTCAATCCTCAATCCTTATTCCTCAGTCCTCAATCTTCAATCCTCAATACTCAATTTTCAATCCTCAATCCTCAATCCTCAATCCTCAATTCTAAATCCTCAACCATCAATCCTCAATCTTCAATACTCAATCCTCAATCCTCAATCCTGAATCCTCAATACTAAACCATCAATCCTCAATTCTCAATACTCAATAGAACATCCTGAATTCTCAGGACTCAATTCTCAAACCTCAAACCTCAAACCTCAAACCTCAGCCATAATCCTCAATAGTCAACCCTCAATCGTCAATCCTCAAACTTCAATCCTCAACACTCAACCTTCAACCCTCAACCCTCAATCCTCAATCGCCAATCCGCAATCCTCAATCCTCAGTCATCAATCCTCAACCTTCAATACTCAATCCTCAATCCTGAATCCTCAATCCTCAATCCTCAATCCTCATTCCTCAAACCTCAATCCTCAAACCCCAGTCCTCATCCTCAATACTCAATCCTCAATCCTCAATCATCAATCCTCAATCTTCAATACTCAATCCTCAATCCTCAAACCTCAGACCTCAAACATCAATACTCAACCCTCAGTCCTCGTCCTCAATCCACAACCATCAATCCTCAATCCTCAATCATCAATCATCAATATTCAACCTTCAATCCACAATACTCAATCCTCGATCCTCAATCCTCAATCCTCAATGTTCAATCCTCAATACCCAATCCCCAATCTTCAATCCTCAATCCTCAATCCTCAATCCTCAATTCTCAATTCTCAATCCTCAATCCTCAGTCCTCAGTCCTCAGTCCTCAGTCCTAAAACCTCAACCCTCAACCATCAGCACTCATCCTCAATCCTCAATCCTCATTCCTCAACCCTCAGACTTCAATCCTCAATTCTCAATCTTCAATACTCCGTCCTCAATCCTCAATCTTCAATCCTCAATCCTCAATCATCAATCCTCATTCCTCAATCCTCAATCCTCAATCCTGAATCCTCAATCCTCAATACTCAACCATCAACCCTCAATTCCCAATACTCAACAGAATATCCTGAATTCTCAGGATTCAATTCTCAAACCTCAAACCTCAACACTCAATCTTCAATCCTTAATCCTCAATCCTCAATAATCAATCCTCAATCCTCAATCCTCAGTCATCAATCCTCAACCTTCAATACTCCATACCCAATCCTCAATCTTCAATCCTCAATCCTCAATCCTCAATTCTCAATCCTCAATCCTCAATCCTCAGACCTCAAACATCAATACTCAACCGTCAGTCCTCGTGCTCAATCCACAGCCCTCAATCCTCAATACTCAATCTTCAATCATCAACATTCAATCTTCAGTAATCAATCCTCAGTCCTCAATCATCAATCCTCAATCTTGAATCCTCAATAATCAATATTCAGTCCTAGATCCTCAATCCCCAATCCTCAATCCTTAATCCTCAATCTTCAGTCCTCAATCCCCAGTCCTCAATCTTCAATCCTCAATGCTCCATCCTCAATCCTCTATCCTCAATCCTCAATCCTCAACCCTCAATCCTCAAACCTCAATCCTCAACCGTCAGACCTCGTCCGCAACCCTCAACCCTCAACCCTCAATCCTCAATCTTCAATCATCAATACTCAATCCTCAATCTTCAATCCTCAATGCCCAATCCTCCATCCTCAATCCTCAGTCCTCAATCCTCAATCCTCAATCCTGATTCTTCAATCCTCAATACCCAATCCTCAATCTTCAATCCTCAGTCCTCAATCCTCAATTCTCAATCCTAAATCCTCAACCCTCAATCCTCAATCCTCAATCGTCAGTCTTCAATCCTCAATACTCTGTCTGCAATCCTCAATCCCCAATGCTCAATCCTCAATCCTCATTCCTCAATCCTCAATACCCAATCCCCAATCTTCAATCCTCAATCCTCAATCCCCAATTCTCAATCCTCAATCCTCAAACCTCAGACCTCAAACATCAATACTCAACCCTCAGTCCTCGTCCTCAATCCACAACCCTCAATCCTCAATCCTCAATCATCAATCGTCAATATTCAATCTTCAATCCTCAATACTCAACCCTCAATAATCAATCCGCAATCTTCAATCATCAGTACTCAATCTTCAATCCTCAATCCTCAATACTGAATCCTCAATCCTCAACCCTTAGCCCTCATACTCAATCCTCAATCCTTATTCCTCAGTCCTCAATCTTCAATCCTCAATCCTCAATCCTCAATCCTCAATTCTAAATCCTCAACCATCAATCCTCAATCTTCAATACTCAATCCTCAATCCTCAATCCTGAATCCTCAATACTAAACCATCAATCCTCAATTCTCAATACTCAATAGAACATCCTGAATTCTCAGGACTCAATTCTCAAACCTCAAACCTCAAACCTCAAACCTCAGCCATAATCCTCAATAGTCAACCCTCAATCGTCAATCCTCAAACTTCAATCCTCAACACTCAACCTTCAACCCTCAACCCTCAATCCTCAATCGCCAATCCGCAATCCTCAATCCTCAGTCATCAATCCTCAACCTTCAATACTCAATCCTCAATCCTGAATCCTCAATCCTCAATCCTCAATCCTCATTCCTCAAACCTCAATCCTCAAACCCCAGTCCTCATCCTCAATACTCAATCCTCAATCCTCAATCATCAATCCTCAATCTTCAATACTCAATCCTCAATCCTCAAACCTCAGACCTCAAACATCAATACTCAACCCTCAGTCCTCGTCCTCAATCCACAACCATCAATCCTCAATCCTCAATCATCAATCATCAATATTCAACCTTCAATCCACAATACTCAATCCTCGATCCTCAATCCTCAATCCTCAATGTTCAATCCTCAATACCCAATCCCCAATCTTCAATCCTCAATCCTCAATCCTCAATCCTCAATTCTCAATTCTCAATCCTCAATCCTCAGTCCTCAGTCCTCAGTCCTCAGTCCTAAAACCTCAACCCTCAACCATCAGCACTCATCCTCAATCCTCAATCCTCATTCCTCAACCCTCAGACTTCAATCCTCAATTCTCAATCTTCAATACTCCGTCCTCAATCCTCAATCTTCAATCCTCAATCCTCAATCATCAATCCTCATTCCTCAATCCTCAATCCTCAATCCTGAATCCTCAATCCTCAATACTCAACCATCAACCCTCAATTCCCAATACTCAACAGAATATCCTGAATTCTCAGGATTCAATTCTCAAACCTCAAACCTCAACACTCAATCTTCAATCCTTAATCCTCAATCCTCAATAATCAATCCTCAATCCTCAATCCTCAGTCATCAATCCTCAACCTTCAATACTCCATACCCAATCCTCAATCTTCAATCCTCAATCCTCAATCCTCAATTCTCAATCCTCAATCCTCAATCCTCAGACCTCAAACATCAATACTCAACCGTCAGTCCTCGTGCTCAATCCACAGCCCTCAATCCTCAATACTCAATCTTCAATCATCAACATTCAATCTTCAGTAATCAATCCTCAGTCCTCAATCATCAATCCTCAATCTTGAATCCTCAATAATCAATATTCAGTCCTAGATCCTCAATCCCCAATCCTCAATCCTTAATCCTCAATCTTCAGTCCTCAATCCCCAGTCGTCAATCTTCAATCCTCAATGCTCCATCCTCAATCCTCTATCCTCAATCCTCAATCCTCAACCCTCAATCCTCAAACCTCAATCCTCAACCGTCAGACCTCGTCCGCAACCCTCAACCCTCAACCCTCAATCCTCAATCTTCAATCATCAATACTCAATCCTCAATCTTCAATCCTCAATGCCCAATCCTCCATCCTCAATCCTCAGTCCTCAATCCTCAATCCTCAATCCTGATTCTTCAATCCTCAATACCCAATCCTCAATCTTCAATCCTCAGTCCTCAATCCTCAATTCTCAATCCTAAATCCTCAACCCTCAATCCTCAATCCTCAATCGTCAGTCTTCAATCCTCAATACTCTGTCTGCAATCCTCAATCCCCAATGCTCAATCCTCAATCCTCATTCCTCAATCCTCAATACCCAATCCCCAATCTTCAATCCTCAATCCTCAATCCCCAATTCTCAATCCTCAATCCTCAAACCTCAGACCTCAAACATCAATACTCAACCCTCAGTCCTCGTCCTCAATCCACAACCCTCAATCCTCAATCCTCAATCATCAATCGTCAATATTCAATCTTCAATCCTCAATACTCAACCCTCAATAATCAATCCGCAATCTTCAATCATCAGTACTCAATCTTCAATCCTCAATCCTCAATACTGAATCCTCAATCCTCAACCCTTAGCCCTCATACTCAATCCTCAATCCTTATTCCTCAGTCCTCAATCTTCAATCCTCAATACTCAATTTTCAATCCTCAATCCTCAATCCTCAATCCTCAATCCTCAATTCTAAATCCTCAACCATCAATCCTCAATCTTCAATACTCAATCCTCAATCCTCAATTCTGAATCCTCAATACTAAACCATCAATCCTCAATTCTCAATACTCAATAGAACATCCTGAATTCTCAGGATTCAGTTCTCAAACCTCAATCCTCAAACCTCAAACCTCAGCCATAATCCTCAATCCTCAACCCTCAATCGTCAATCATCAACCTTCAATCCTCAACACTCAACCTTCAACCCTCAATCCTCAATCCTCAATCGTCAATCCGCAATCCTCAATCCTCAGTCATCAATCCTCAACCTTCAATCCTCAATCCTCAATCCTCAATCCTCAATCCTGATTCTTCAATCCTCAACACTCATCCTTCAACCCTCAATCCTCAATCCTCAATCGTCAATCCGAAATCCTCAATCCTCAGTCATCAATCCTCAACCTTCAATACTCAATCCTCAATCCTGAATCCTCAATCCTCAATCCTCAACCCTCATTCCTCAAACCTCAATCCTCAAACCCCAGTCCTCATCCTCAATACTCAATCCTCAATCCTCAATCATCAATCCTCAATCTTCAATACTCAATCCTCAATCCTCAATCCTCAATCCTCAGTCCTCAATCCTCAATCCTCAATCCTGATTCTTCAATCCTCAATACCCAATCCTCAATCTTCAATCCTCAGTCCTCAATCCTCAATTCTCAATCCTAAATCCTCAACCCTCAATCCTCAATCCTCAATCGTCAGTCTTCAATCCTCAATACTCTGTCTGCAATCCTCAATCCCCAATGCTCAATCCTCAATCCTCATTCCTCAATCCTCAATACCCAATCCCCAATCTTCAATCCTCAATCCTCAATCCCCAATTCTCAATCCTCAATCCTCAAACCTCAGACCTCAAACATCAATACTCAACCCTCAGTCCTCGTCCTCAATCCACAACCCTCAATCCTCAATCCTCAATCATCAATCGTCAATATTCAATCTTCAATCCTCAATACTCAACCCTCAATAATCAATCCGCAATCTTCAATCATCAGTACTCAATCTTCAATCCTCAATCCTCAATACTGAATCCTCAATCCTCAACCCTTAGCCCTCATACTCAATCCTCAATCCTTATTCCTCAGTCCTCAATCTTCAATCCTCAATCCTCAATCCTCAATCCTCAATTCTAAATCCTCAACCATCAATCCTCAATCTTCAATACTCAATCCTCAATCCTCAATCCTGAATCCTCAATACTAAACCATCAATCCTCAATTCTCAATACTCAATAGAACATCCTGAATTCTCAGGACTCAATTCTCAAACCTCAAACCTCAAACCTCAAACCTCAGCCATAATCCTCAATAGTCAACCCTCAATCGTCAATCCTCAAACTTCAATCCTCAACACTCAACCTTCAACCCTCAACCCTCAATCCTCAATCGCCAATCCGCAATCCTCAATCCTCAGTCATCAATCCTCAACCTTCAATACTCAATCCTCAATCCTGAATCCTCAATCCTCAATCCTCAATCCTCATTCCTCAAACCTCAATCCTCAAACCCCAGTCCTCATCCTCAATACTCAATCCTCAATCCTCAATCATCAATCCTCAATCTTCAATACTCAATCCTCAATCCTCAAACCTCAGACCTCAAACATCAATACTCAACCCTCAGTCCTCGTCCTCAATCCACAACCATCAATCCTCAATCCTCAATCATCAATCATCAATATTCAACCTTCAATCCACAATACTCAATCCTCGATCCTCAATCCTCAATCCTCAATGTTCAATCCTCAATACCCAATCCCCAATCTTCAATCCTCAATCCTCAATCCTCAATCCTCAATTCTCAATTCTCAATCCTCAATCCTCAGTCCTCAGTCCTCAGTCCTCAGTCCTAAAACCTCAACCCTCAACCATCAGCACTCATCCTCAATCCTCAATCCTCAATCCTCAATCCTCAATTCTAAATCCTCAACCATCAATCCTCAATCTTCAATACTCAATCCTCAATCCTCAATCCTGAATCCTCAATACTAAACCATCAATCCTCAATTCTCAATACTCAATAGAACATCCTGAATTCTCAGGACTCAATTCTCAAACCTCAAACCTCAAACCTCAAACCTCAGCCATAATCCTCAATAGTCAACCCTCAATCGTCAATCCTCAAACTTCAATCCTCAACACTCAACCTTCAACCCTCAACCCTCAATCCTCAATCGCCAATCCGCAATCCTCAATCCTCAGTCATCAATCCTCAACCTTCAATACTCAATCCTCAATCCTGAATCCTCAATCCTCAATCCTCAATCCTCATTCCTCAAACCTCAATCCTCAAACCCCAGTCCTCATCCTCAATACTCAATCCTCAATCCTCAATCATCAATCCTCAATCTTCAATACTCAATCCTCAATCCTCAAACCTCAGACCTCAAACATCAATACTCAACCCTCAGTCCTCGTCCTCAATCCACAACCATCAATCCTCAATCCTCAATCATCAATCATCAATATTCAACCTTCAATCCACAATACTCAATCCTCGATCCTCAATCCTCAATCCTCAATGTTCAATCCTCAATACCCAATCCCCAATCTTCAATCCTCAATCCTCAATCCTCAATCCTCAATTCTCAATTCTCAATCCTCAATCCTCAGTCCTCAGTCCTCAGTCCTCAGTCCTAAAACCTCAACCCTCAACCATCAGCACTCATCCTCAATCCTCAATCCTCATTCCTCAACCCTCAGACTTCAATCCTCAATTCTCAATCTTCAATACTCCGTCCTCAATCCTCAATCTTCAATCCTCAATCCTCAATCATCAATCCTCATTCCTCAATCCTCAATCCTCAATCCTGAATCCTCAATCCTCAATACTCAACCATCAACCCTCAATTCCCAATACTCAACAGAATATCCTGAATTCTCAGGATTCAATTCTCAAACCTCAAACCTCAACACTCAATCTTCAATCCTTAATCCTCAATCCTCAATAATCAATCCTCAATCCTCAATCCTCAGTCATCAATCCTCAACCTTCAATACTCCATACCCAATCCTCAATCTTCAATCCTCAATCCTCAATCCTCAATTCTCAATCCTCAATCCTCAATCCTCAGACCTCAAACATCAATACTCAACCGTCAGTCCTCGTGCTCAATCCACAGCCCTCAATCCTCAATACTCAATCTTCAATCATCAACATTCAATCTTCAGTAATCAATCCTCAGTCCTCAATCATCAATCCTCAATCTTGAATCCTCAATAATCAATATTCAGTCCTAGATCCTCAATCCCCAATCCTCAATCCTTAATCCTCAATCTTCAGTCCTCAATCCCCAGTCCTCAATCTTCAATCCTCAATGCTCCATCCTCAATCCTCTATCCTCAATCCTCAATCCTCAACCCTCAATCCTCAAACCTCAATCCTCAACCGTCAGACCTCGTCCGCAACCCTCAACCCTCAACCCTCAATCCTCAATCTTCAATCATCAATACTCAATCCTCAATCTTCAATCCTCAATGCCCAATCCTCCATCCTCAATCCTCAGTCCTCAATCCTCAATCCTCAATCCTGATTCTTCAATCCTCAATACCCAATCCTCAATCTTCAATCCTCAGTCCTCAATCCTCAATTCTCAATCCTAAATCCTCAACCCTCAATCCTCAATCCTCAATCGTCAGTCTTCAATCCTCAATACTCTGTCTGCAATCCTCAATCCCCAATGCTCAATCCTCAATCCTCATTCCTCAATCCTCAATACCCAATCCCCAATCTTCAATCCTCAATCCTCAATCCCCAATTCTCAATCCTCAATCCTCAAACCTCAGACCTCAAACATCAATACTCAACCCTCAGTCCTCGTCCTCAATCCACAACCCTCAATCCTCAATCCTCAATCATCAATCGTCAATATTCAATCTTCAATCCTCAATACTCAACCCTCAATAATCAATCCGCAATCTTCAATCATCAGTACTCAATCTTCAATCCTCAATCCTCAATACTGAATCCTCAATCCTCAACCCTTAGCCCTCATACTCAATCCTCAATCCTTATTCCTCAGTCCTCAATCTTCAATCCTCAATCCTCAATCCTCAATCCTCAATTCTAAATCCTCAACCATCAATCCTCAATCTTCAATACTCAATCCTCAATCCTCAATCCTGAATCCTCAATACTAAACCATCAATCCTCAATTCTCAATACTCAATAGAACATCCTGAATTCTCAGGACTCAATTCTCAAACCTCAAACCTCAAACCTCAAACCTCAGCCATAATCCTCAATAGTCAACCCTCAATCGTCAATCCTCAAACTTCAATCCTCAACACTCAACCTTCAACCCTCAACCCTCAATCCTCAATCGCCAATCCGCAATCCTCAATCCTCAGTCATCAATCCTCAACCTTCAATACTCAATCCTCAATCCTGAATCCTCAATCCTCAATCCTCAATCCTCATTCCTCAAACCTCAATCCTCAAACCCCAGTCCTCATCCTCAATACTCAATCCTCAATCCTCAATCATCAATCCTCAATCTTCAATACTCAATCCTCAATCCTCAAACCTCAGACCTCAAACATCAATACTCAACCCTCAGTCCTCGTCCTCAATCCACAACCATCAATCCTCAATCCTCAATCATCAATCATCAATATTCAACCTTCAATCCACAATACTCAATCCTCGATCCTCAATCCTCAATCCTCAATGTTCAATCCTCAATACCCAATCCCCAATCTTCAATCCTCAATCCTCAATCCTCAATCCTCAATTCTCAATTCTCAATCCTCAATCCTCAGTCCTCAGTCCTCAGTCCTCAGTCCTAAAACCTCAACCCTCAACCATCAGCACTCATCCTCAATCCTCAATCCTCATTCCTCAACCCTCAGACTTCAATCCTCAATTCTCAATCTTCAATACTCCGTCCTCAATCCTCAATCTTCAATCCTCAATCCTCAATCATCAATCCTCATTCCTCAATCCTCAATCCTCAATCCTGAATCCTCAATCCTCAATACTCAACCATCAACCCTCAATTCCCAATACTCAACAGAATATCCTGAATTCTCAGGATTCAATTCTCAAACCTCAAACCTCAACACTCAATCTTCAATCCTTAATCCTCAATCCTCAATAATCAATCCTCAATCCTCAATCCTCAGTCATCAATCCTCAACCTTCAATACTCCATACCCAATCCTCAATCTTCAATCCTCAATCCTCAATCCTCAATTCTCAATCCTCAATCCTCAATCCTCAGACCTCAAACATCAATACTCAACCGTCAGTCCTCGTGCTCAATCCACAGCCCTCAATCCTCAATACTCAATCTTCAATCATCAACATTCAATCTTCAGTAATCAATCCTCAGTCCTCAATCATCAATCCTCAATCTTGAATCCTCAATAATCAATATTCAGTCCTAGATCCTCAATCCCCAATCCTCAATCCTTAATCCTCAATCTTCAGTCCTCAATCCCCAGTCCTCAATCTTCAATCCTCAATGCTCCATCCTCAATCCTCTATCCTCAATCCTCAATCCTCAACCCTCAATCCTCAAACCTCAATCCTCAACCGTCAGACCTCGTCCGCAACCCTCAACCCTCAACCCTCAATCCTCAATCTTCAATCATCAATACTCAATCCTCAATCTTCAATCCTCAATGCCCAATCCTCCATCCTCAATCCTCAGTCCTCAATCCTCAATCCTCAATCCTGATTCTTCAATCCTCAATACCCAATCCTCAATCTTCAATCCTCAGTCCTCAATCCTCAATTCTCAATCCTAAATCCTCAACCCTCAATCCTCAATCCTCAATCGTCAGTCTTCAATCCTCAATACTCTGTCTGCAATCCTCAATCCCCAATGCTCAATCCTCAATCCTGATTCCTCAATCCTCAATACCCAATCCCCAATCTTCAATCCTCAATCCTCAATCCCCAATTCTCAATCCTCAATCCTCAAACCTCAGACCTCAAACATCAATACTCAACCCTCAGTCCTCGTCCTCAATCCACAACCCTCAATCCTCAATCCTCAATCATCAATCGTCAATATTCAATCTTCAATCCTCAATACTCAACCCTCAATAATCAATCCGCAATCTTCAATCATCAGTACTCAATCTTCAATCCTCAATCCTCAATACTGAATCCTCAATCCTCAACCCTTAGCCCTCATACTCAATCCTCAATCCTTATTCCTCAGTCCTCAATCTTCAATCCTCAATACTCAATTTTCAATCCTCAATCCTCAATCCTCAATCCTCAATCCTCAATTCTAAATCCTCAACCATCAATCCTCAATCTTCAATACTCAATCCTCAATCCTCAATTCTGAATCCTCAATACTAAACCATCAATCCTCAATTCTCAATACTCAATAGAACATCCTGAATTCTCAGGATTCAGTTCTCAAACCTCAATCCTCAAACCTCAAACCTCAGCCATAATCCTCAATCCTCAACCCTCAATCGTCAATCATCAACCTTCAATCCTCAACACTCAACCTTCAACCCTCAATCCTCAATCCTCAATCGTCAATCCGCAATCCTCAATCCTCAGTCATCAATCCTCAACCTTCAATCCTCAATCCTCAATCCTCAATCCTCAATCCTGATTCTTCAATCCTCAACACTCATCCTTCAACCCTCAATCCTCAATCCTCAATCGTCAATCCGAAATCCTCAATCCTCAGTCATCAATCCTCAACCTTCAATACTCAATCCTCAATCCTGAATCCTCAATCCTCAATCCTCAACCCTCATTCCTCAAACCTCAATCCTCAAACCCCAGTCCTCATCCTCAATACTCAATCCTCAATCCTCAATCATCAATCCTCAATCTTCAATACTCAATCCTCAATCCTCAATCCTCAATCCTCAATACTCAACCATCAATCCTCAATTCTCAATACTCAATAGAATATCCTGAATTCTCAGGATTCAATACTCAAACCTCAAACCTCAAACCTCAGCCCTCATCCTCAATCCTCAACACTCAATCCACACTCCTCAACCCTCAATCCTCAACACTCAACCTTCAATCCTCAATCCTCAATTCTCAATCCTCTATCCTCAATCCCCAGTCATCAATCCCCAACCTTCAATACTCAATCGTCAACCTTCAGTCCTCAATCCTCAATTCTCAATCGTCTGTACTCAATCCTCAATCGTCAGTCCTCAATCCCCAATCCTCAATCTTCAATCCTCAATCCTCAATCCTCATCCTCAAGCCTCAATCCTCAATCCTCAATCCTCAATCCTCAATCCTCAATCCTCAATCCTCAATCCTCAATCCTCAATCCTCAATCTTCAATCCTCAATACTCAATCTACAAACCTCAGTCCTCAGTCCTCAATCATCAATTCGCAATCCTAGATCCTCAATCCCCAATCCTCAATCCTTAATCCTCGTCATCAATCCTCAACCCTCAATAATCAATCCGCAATCTTCAATCATCAATACTCTATCTTCAATCCTCAATCCTCAATACTGAATCCTCAATCCTCAACCCTCAGCCCTCATCCTCAATCCTCAATCCTTATTCCTCAGTCCTCAATCTTCAATCCTCAATACTCAATTTTCAATCCTCAATCCTCAATCCTCAATCCTCAATTCTAAATCCTCAACCATCAATCCTCAATCTTCAATACTCAATCCTGAATCCTCAATCCTGAATCCTCAATACTAAACCATCAATCCTCAATTCTCAATACTCAATAGAACATCCTGAATTCTCAGGATTCAATTCTCAAACCTCAAACCTCAAACCTCAAACCTCAGCCATAATCCTCAATCCTCAACCCTCAATCGTCAATCCTCAACCTTCAATCCTCAACACTCAACCTTCAACCCTCAATCCTCAATCCTCAATCGCCAATCCGCAATCCTCAATCCTCAGTCATCAATCCTCAACCTTCAATACTCAATCCTCAATCCTGAATCCTCAATCCTCAATCCTCAATCCTCATTCCTCAAACCTCAATCCTCAAACCCCAGTCCTCATCCTCAATACTCAATCCTCAATCCTCAATCATCAATCCTCAATCTTCAATACTCAATCCTCAGTCCTCAAACCTCAGACCTCAAACATCAATACTCAACCCTCAGTCCTCGTCCTCAATCCACAACCATCAATCCTCAATCCTCAATCATCAATCATCAATATTCAACCTTCAATCCACAATACTCAATCCTCGATCCTCAATCCTCAATCCTCAATGTTCAATCCTCAATACCCAATCCCCAATCTTCAATCCTCAATCCTCAATCCTCAATCCTCAATTCTCAATTCTCAATCCTCAATCCTCAGTCCTCAGTCCTCAGTCCTCAGTCCTAAAACCTCAACCCTCAACCATCAGCACTCATCCTCAATCCTCAATCCTCATTCCTCAACCCTCAGACTTCAATCCTCAATTCTCAATCTTCAATACTCCGTCCTCAATCCTCAATCTTCAATCCTCAATCCTCAATCATCAATCCTCATTCCTCAATCCTCAATCCTCAATCCTGAATCCTCAATCCTCAATACTCAACCATCAACCCTCAATTCCCAATACTCAACAGAATATCCTGAATTCTCAGGATTCAATTCTCAAACCTCAAACCTCAACACTCAATCTTCAATCCTTAATCCTCAATCCTCAATAATCAATCCTCTATCCTCAATCCTCAGTCATCAATCCTCAACCTTCAATACTCAATACCCAATCCTCAATCTTCAATCCTCAATCCTCAATCCTCAATTCTCAATCCTCAATCCTCAATCCTCAGACCTCAAACATCAATACTCAACCGTCAGTCCTCGTGCTCAATCCACAGCCCTCAATCCTCAATACTCAATCTTCAATCATCAACATTCAATCTTCAGTAATCAATCCTCAGTCCTCAATCATCAATCCTCAATCTTGAATCCTCAATAATCAATATTCAGTCCTAGATCCTCAATCCCCAATCCTCAATCCTTAATCCTCAATCTTCAGTCCTCAATCCCCAGTCCTCAATCTTCAATCCTCAATGCTCCATCCTCAATCCTCTATCCTCAATCCTCAATCCTCAATCCTCAGTCATCAATCCTCAACCTTCAATACTCCATACCCAATCCTCAATCTTCAATCCTCAATCCTCAATCCTCAATTCTCAATCCTCAATCCTCAATCCTCAGACCTCAAACATCAATACTCAACCGTCAGTCCTCGTGCTCAATCCACAGCCCTCAATCCTCAATACTCAATCTTCAATCATCAACATTCAATCTTCAGTAATCAATCCTCAGTCCTCAATCATCAATCCTCAATCTTGAATCCTCAATAATCAATATTCAGTCCTAGATCCTCAATCCCCAATCCTCAATCCTTAATCCTCAATCTTCAGTCCTCAATCCCCAGTCCTCAATCTTCAATCCTCAATGCTCCATCCTCAATCCTCTATCCTCAATCCTCAATCCTCAACCCTCAATCCTCAAACCTCAATCCTCAACCGTCAGACCTCGTCCGCAACCCTCAACCCTCAACCCTCAATCCTCAATCTTCAATCATCAATACTCAATCCTCAATCTTCAATCCTCAATGCCCAATCCTCCATCCTCAATCCTCAGTCCTCAATCCTCAATCCTCAATCCTGATTCTTCAATCCTCAATACCCAATCCTCAATCTTCAATCCTCAGTCCTCAATCCTCAATTCTCAATCCTAAATCCTCAACCCTCAATCCTCAATCCTCAATCGTCAGTCTTCAATCCTCAATACTCTGTCTGCAATCCTCAATCCCCAATGCTCAATCCTCAATCCTCATTCCTCAATCCTCAATACCCAATCCCCAATCTTCAATCCTCAATCCTCAATCCCCAATTCTCAATCCTCAATCCTCAAACCTCAGACCTCAAACATCAATACTCAACCCTCAGTCCTCGTCCTCAATCCACAACCCTCAATCCTCAATCCTCAATCATCAATCGTCAATATTCAATCTTCAATCCTCAATACTCAACCCTCAATAATCAATCCGCAATCTTCAATCATCAGTACTCAATCTTCAATCCTCAATCCTCAATACTGAATCCTCAATCCTCAACCCTTAGCCCTCATACTCAATCCTCAATCCTTATTCCTCAGTCCTCAATCTTCAATCCTCAATCCTCAATCCTCAATCCTCAATTCTAAATCCTCAACCATCAATCCTCAATCTTCAATACTCAATCCTCAATCCTCAATCCTGAATCCTCAATACTAAACCATCAATCCTCAATTCTCAATACTCAATAGAACATCCTGAATTCTCAGGACTCAATTCTCAAACCTCAAACCTCAAACCTCAAACCTCAGCCATAATCCTCAATAGTCAACCCTCAATCGTCAATCCTCAAACTTCAATCCTCAACACTCAACCTTCAACCCTCAACCCTCAATCCTCAATCGCCAATCCGCAATCCTCAATCCTCAGTCATCAATCCTCAACCTTCAATACTCAATCCTCAATCCTGAATCCTCAATCCTCAATCCTCAATCCTCATTCCTCAAACCTCAATCCTCAAACCCCAGTCCTCATCCTCAATACTCAATCCTCAATCCTCAATCATCAATCCTCAATCTTCAATACTCAATCCTCAATCCTCAAACCTCAGACCTCAAACATCAATACTCAACCCTCAGTCCTCGTCCTCAATCCACAACCATCAATCCTCAATCCTCAATCATCAATCATCAATATTCAACCTTCAATCCACAATACTCAATCCTCGATCCTCAATCCTCAATCCTCAATGTTCAATCCTCAATACCCAATCCCCAATCTTCAATCCTCAATCCTCAATCCTCAATCCTCAATTCTCAATTCTCAATCCTCAATCCTCAGTCCTCAGTCCTCAGTCCTCAGTCCTAAAACCTCAACCCTCAACCATCAGCACTCATCCTCAATCCTCAATCCTCATTCCTCAACCCTCAGACTTCAATCCTCAATTCTCAATCTTCAATACTCCGTCCTCAATCCTCAATCTTCAATCCTCAATCCTCAATCATCAATCCTCATTCCTCAATCCTCAATCCTCAATCCTGAATCCTCAATCCTCAATACTCAACCATCAACCCTCAATTCCCAATACTCAACAGAATATCCTGAATTCTCAGGATTCAATTCTCAAACCTCAAACCTCAACACTCAATCTTCAATCCTTAATCCTCAATCCTCAATAATCAATCCTCAATCCTCAATCCTCAGTCATCAATCCTCAACCTTCAATACTCCATACCCAATCCTCAATCTTCAATCCTCAATCCTCAATCCTCAATTCTCAATCCTCAATCCTCAATCCTCAGACCTCAAACATCAATACTCAACCGTCAGTCCTCGTGCTCAATCCACAGCCCTCAATCCTCAATACTCAATCTTCAATCATCAACATTCAATCTTCAGTAATCAATCCTCAGTCCTCAATCATCAATCCTCAATCTTGAATCCTCAATAATCAATATTCAGTCCTAGATCCTCAATCCCCAATCCTCAATCCTTAATCCTCAATCTTCAGTCCTCAATCCCCAGTCCTCAATCTTCAATCCTCAATGCTCCATCCTCAATCCTCTATCCTCAATCCTCAATCCTCAACCCTCAATCCTCAAACCTCAATCCTCAACCGTCAGACCTCGTCCGCAACCCTCAACCCTCAACCCTCAATCCTCAATCTTCAATCATCAATACTCAATCCTCAATCTTCAATCCTCAATGCCCAATCCTCCATCCTCAATCCTCAGTCCTCAATCCTCAATCCTCAATCCTGATTCTTCAATCCTCAATACCCAATCCTCAATCTTCAATCCTCAGTCCTCAATCCTCAATTCTCAATCCTAAATCCTCAACCCTCAATCCTCAATCCTCAATCGTCAGTCTTCAATCCTCAATACTCTGTCTGCAATCCTCAATCCCCAATGCTCAATCCTCAATCCTCATTCCTCAATCCTCAATACCCAATCCCCAATCTTCAATCCTCAATCCTCAATCCCCAATTCTCAATCCTCAATCCTCAAACCTCAGACCTCAAACATCAATACTCAACCCTCAGTCCTCGTCCTCAATCCACAACCCTCAATCCTCAATCCTCAATCATCAATCGTCAATATTCAATCTTCAATCCTCAATACTCAACCCTCAATAATCAATCCGCAATCTTCAATCATCAGTACTCAATCTTCAATCCTCAATCCTCAATACTGAATCCTCAATCCTCAACCCTTAGCCCTCATACTCAATCCTCAATCCTTATTCCTCAGTCCTCAATCTTCAATCCTCAATACTCAATTTTCAATCCTCAATCCTCAATCCTCAATCCTCAATCCTCAATTCTAAATCCTCAACCATCAATCCTCAATCTTCAATACTCAATCCTCAATCCTCAATTCTGAATCCTCAATACTAAACCATCAATCCTCAATTCTCAATACTCAATAGAACATCCTGAATTCTCAGGATTCAGTTCTCAAACCTCAATCCTCAAACCTCAAACCTCAGCCATAATCCTCAATCCTCAACCCTCAATCGTCAATCATCAACCTTCAATCCTCAACACTCAACCTTCAACCCTCAATCCTCAATCCTCAATCGTCAATCCGCAATCCTCAATCCTCAGTCATCAATCCTCAACCTTCAATCCTCAATCCTCAATCCTCAATCCTCAATCCTGATTCTTCAATCCTCAACACTCATCCTTCAACCCTCAATCCTCAATCCTCAATCGTCAATCCGAAATCCTCAATCCTCAGTCATCAATCCTCAACCTTCAATACTCAATCCTCAATCCTGAATCCTCAATCCTCAATCCTCAACCCTCATTCCTCAAACCTCAATCCTCAAACCCCAGTCCTCATCCTCAATACTCAATCCTCAATCCTCAATCATCAATCCTCAATCTTCAATACTCAATCCTCAATCCTCAATCCTCAATCCTCAATACTCAACCATCAATCCTCAATTCTCAATACTCAATAGAATATCCTGAATTCTCAGGATTCAATACTCAAACCTCAAACCTCAAACCTCAGCCCTCATCCTCAATCCTCAACACTCAATCCACACTCCTCAACCCTCAATCCTCAACACTCAACCTTCAATCCTCAATCCTCAATTCTCAATCCTCTATCCTCAATCCCCAGTCATCAATCCCCAACCTTCAATACTCAATCGTCAACCTTCAATCCTCAATCCTCAATTCTCAATCGTCTGTACTCAATCCTCAATCGTCAGTCCTCAATCCCCAATCCTCAATCTTCAATCCTCAATCCTCAATCCTCATCCTCAAGCCTCAATCCTCAATCCTCAATCCTCAATCCTCAATCCTCAATCCTCAATCCTCAATCCTCAATCCTCAATCCTCAATCTTCAATCCTCAATACTCAATCTACAAACCTCAGTCCTCAGTCCTCAATCATCAATTCGCAATCCTAGATCCTCAATCCCCAATCCTCAATCCTTAATCCTCGTCATCAATCCTCAACCCTCAATAATCAATCCGCAATCTTCAATCATCAATACTCTATCTTCAATCCTCAATCCTCAATACTGAATCCTCAATCCTCAACCCTCAGCCCTCATCCTCAATCCTCAATCCTTATTCCTCAGTCCTCAATCTTCAATCCTCAATACTCAATTTTCAATCCTCAATCCTCAATCCTCAATCCTCAATTCTAAATCCTCAACCATCAATCCTCAATCTTCAATACTCAATCCTGAATCCTCAATCCTGAATCCTCAATACTAAACCATCAATCCTCAATTCTCAATACTCAATAGAACATCCTGAATTCTCAGGATTCAATTCTCAAACCTCAAACCTCAAACCTCAAACCTCAGCCATAATCCTCAATCCTCAACCCTCAATCGTCAATCCTCAACCTTCAATCCTCAACACTCAACCTTCAACCCTCAATCCTCAATCCTCAATCGCCAATCCGCAATCCTCAATCCTCAGTCATCAATCCTCAACCTTCAATACTCAATCCTCAATCCTGAATCCTCAATCCTCAATCCTCAATCCTCATTCCTCAAACCTCAATCCTCAAACCCCAGTCCTCATCCTCAATACTCAATCCTCAATCCTCAATCATCAATCCTCAATCTTCAATACTCAATCCTCAGTCCTCAAACCTCAGACCTCAAACATCAATACTCAACCCTCAGTCCTCGTCCTCAATCCACAACCATCAATCCTCAATCCTCAATCATCAATCATCAATATTCAACCTTCAATCCACAATACTCAATCCTCGATCCTCAATCCTCAATCCTCAATGTTCAATCCTCAATACCCAATCCCCAATCTTCAATCCTCAATCCTCAATCCTCAATCCTCAATTCTCAATTCTCAATCCTCAATCCTCAGTCCTCAGTCCTCAGTCCTCAGTCCTAAAACCTCAACCCTCAACCATCAGCACTCATCCTCAATCCTCAATCCTCATTCCTCAACCCTCAGACTTCAATCCTCAATTCTCAATCTTCAATACTCCGTCCTCAATCCTCAATCTTCAATCCTCAATCCTCAATCATCAATCCTCATTCCTCAATCCTCAATCCTCAATCCTGAATCCTCAATCCTCAATACTCAACCATCAACCCTCAATTCCCAATACTCAACAGAATATCCTGAATTCTCAGGATTCAATTCTCAAACCTCAAACCTCAACACTCAATCTTCAATCCTTAATCCTCAATCCTCAATAATCAATCCTCTATCCTCAATCCTCAGTCATCAATCCTCAACCTTCAATACTCAATACCCAATCCTCAATCTTCAATCCTCAATCCTCAATCCTCAATTCTCAATCCTCAATCCTCAATCCTCAGACCTCAAACATCAATACTCAACCGTCAGTCCTCGTGCTCAATCCACAGCCCTCAATCCTCAATACTCAATCTTCAATCATCAACATTCAATCTTCAGTAATCAATCCTCAGTCCTCAATCATCAATCCTCAATCTTGAATCCTCAATAATCAATATTCAGTCCTAGATCCTCAATCCCCAATCCTCAATCCTTAATCCTCAATCTTCAGTCCTCAATCCCCAGTCCTCAATCTTCAATCCTC
This sequence comes from Calliopsis andreniformis, assembly GCF_051401765.1. Lineage (NCBI taxonomy): Eukaryota > Metazoa > Arthropoda > Insecta > Hymenoptera > Andrenidae > Calliopsis > Calliopsis andreniformis. The sequence goes on along the minus strand of NW_027480515.1, from coordinate 159,703 downwards.
AATGCTCCATCCTCAATCCTCTATCCTCAATCCTCAATCCTCAACCCTCAATCCTCAAACCTCAATCCTCAACCGTCAGACCTCGTCCGCAACCCTCAACCCTCAACCCTCAATCCTCAATATTCAATCATCAATACTCAATCCTCAATCTTCAATCCTCAATGCCCAATCCTCCATCCTCAATCCTCAGTCCTCAATCCTCAATCCTCAATCCTGATTCATCAATCCTCAATACCCAATCCTCAATCTTCAATCCTCAGTCCTCAATCCTCAATTCTCAATCCTAAATCCTCAACCCTCAATCCTCAATTCTCAATCGTCAGTCTTCAATCCTCAATACTCTGTCTGCAATCCTCAATCCTCAATGCTCAATCCTCAATCCTTATTCCTCAATCCTCAAACCTCAGACCTCAAACATCAATACTCAACCCTCAGTCCTCGTCCTCAATCCACAACCCTCAATCCTCAATCCTCAATCATCAATCGTCAATATTCAATCTTCAATCCACAATACTCAATCCTCGATCCTCAATACTCAATCCACAATGTTCAATCCTCAATACCCAGTCCCCAATCTTCAATCCTCAATCCTCAATTCTCAATTCTCAATCCTCAACCCTCACTCCTCAGTCCTCAGTACTAAAACCTCAACCCTCAACCATCAGCTCTCATCCTCAATCCTCAATCCTCATTCCTCAATCCTCAGACTTCAATACTCAATTCTCAATCTTCAATCCACAATCCTCAATCCTCAATCCTCAATCCTCAATCCTCAATCATCAATCCTCAATCTTCAATACTCAATCCTCAATCCTGAATCCTGAATCCTCAATACTCAACCATCAACTCTCAATTCCCAATACTCAACAGAATATCCTGAATTCTCAGGATTCAATACTCAAACCTCAAACCTCAACGCTCAATCTTCAATCCTTAATCCTCAATCCTCAATCCTCAATCCTCAATCCTCAATCCTCAATCCTAAGTCATCAATCCTCAACCTTCAATACTCAATCCTCAATACTCAATCCTCAAACCTCAATCCTCAATCCTCAATCTTCAATCCTCATTCCTCAAACCTCAATCCTCAACCCTCAGTCCTTATCCTCAATTCTCAATTCTCAATACTCAATCCTCAATCCACAATCTTCAATCCACAATAATCAATTTTCAATCCTAGATCCACAATCCCCAATCCTCAATCCTTAATCCTCAATCTTCAATCCTCAATACTCAATCTTCAACCCTCAGTCCTCAGTCCTCAATCCTCAATTCTGAATTCTCAATCCTGAAACCTCAATCTTCAGCCCTCAGTCCTCAACAATCAGTTGTCAAATCTCAATCCTCAATAGTATATCATCAATTCACAGTTTTCAATACTCAATGCTCCATCCGCAATCTTCAAATATCTATCCACAAACATCAATTCTCATCACACAACCCTCAACACTCAGTCCCCTATCCTCAATCTTCAATCCTCAATCCTCAACCCTCAATCCTCAATCCTCAATCTTCAATCCTCAATAATCAATCTCGAATCCTAGATCCCCAGTCCCCAATCCTCAATCCTTAATCCTCAATCTTCAATCCTCAATCCCCAGTTCTCAATCTTCAATCCTCAATGCTCAATCCTCAATCCTCAATCCTCAGTCCTCAATCCTCAATCCTCAATCCTCAATCCTCAATCCTAAATCCTCAATCATCAATCCTGAATCTTCAATACTCAATCCTTAATCCTCAATCCTGAATCCTCAATACTAAAGCATCAATCCTCAATTCTCAATACTCAATAGAACATCCTGAATTCTCAGGATTCAATACTCAAACCTCAAACCTCAAATCTCAGCCATCATCCTCAATCCTCAATCCTCAATCGTCAATCCTCAACCTTCAATCCTCAACACTCAACCTTCAATCCTCAACACTCAACCTTCAACCCTCAATCCTCAATCCTCAATCGTCAATCCGCAATCCTCCATCCTCAGTCATCAATCCTCAACCTTCAATACTCAATCCTCAATCCTCAATCCTCAATCCTCAATCCCCAATCCTCAATCCTCATTCCTCAAACCTCAATCCCCAAACCTCGGTCCTCATCCTCAATTCTCAATCCTCAATCCTCAATCCTCAAACCACAACCCTCAACCGCCAGTCCTCGTCCTCAACCCTCAACACTCAATCCTCAATCCTGAATCTTCAATCATCAATACTCAATCTCCAATCCTCAATCATCAATCCTCAATCCTCAATCCTCAATATTCAATCCTCAACCCACAATCCTCAATACTCAATCCTCAATCCACAATCCACAATAATCAATCTTCAATGCTCAATCCTCAATCCTCAATCCTCATTCCTCAATCCTCAATCCTCAACCCTCAATCCTCAACGCTCAATCTTCAATCCTTAATCCTCAATCCTCAATCCTCAATCCTCAATCCTCAATCCTCAATCCTAAGTCATCAATCCTCAACCTTCAATACTCAATCCTCAATACTCAATCCTCAAACCTCAATCCTCAATCCTCAATCTTCAATCCTCATTCCTCAAACCTCAATCCTCAACCCTCAGTCCTTATCCTCAATTCTCAATTCTCAATACTCAATCCTCAATCCACAATCTTCAATCCACAATAATCAATTTTCAATCCTAGATCCACAATCCCCAATCCTCAATCCTTAATCCTCAATCTTCAATCCTCAATACTCAATCTTCAACCCTCAGTCCTCAGTCCTCAATCCTCAATTCTGAATTCTCAATCCTGAAACCTCAATCTTCAGCCCTCAGTCCTCAACAATCAGTTGTCAAATCTCAATCCTCAATAGTATATCATCAATTCACAGTTTTCAATACTCAATGCTCCATCCGCAATCTTCAAATATCTATCCACAAACATCAATTCTCATCACACAACCCTCAACACTCAGTCCCCTATCCTCAATCTTCAATCCTCAATCCTCAACCCTCAATCCTCAATCCTCAATCTTCAATCCTCAATAATCAATCTCGAATCCTAGATCCCCAGTCCCCAATCCTCAATCCTTAATCCTCAATCTTCAATCCTCAATCCCCAGTTCTCAATCTTCAATCCTCAATGCTCAATCCTCAATCCTCAATCCTCAGTCCTCAATCCTCAATCCTCAATCCTCAATCCTCAATCCTAAATCCTCAATCATCAATCCTGAATCTTCAATACTCAATCCTTAATCCTCAATCCTGAATCCTCAATACTAAAGCATCAATCCTCAATTCTCAATACTCAATAGAACATCCTGAATTCTCAGGATTCAATACTCAAACCTCAAACCTCAAATCTCAGCCATCATCCTCAATCCTCAATCCTCAATCGTCAATCCTCAACCTTCAATCCTCAACACTCAACCTTCAATCCTCAACACTCAACCTTCAACCCTCAATCCTCAATCCTCAATCGTCAATCCGCAATCCTCCATCCTCAGTCATCAATCCTCAACCTTCAATACTCAATCCTCAATCCTCAATCCTCAATCCTCAATCCCCAATCCTCAATCCTCATTCCTCAAACCTCAATCCCCAAACCTCGGTCCTCATCCTCAATTCTCAATCCTCAATCCTCAATCCTCAAACCACAACCCTCAACCGCCAGTCCTCGTCCTCAACCCTCAACACTCAATCCTCAATCCTGAATCTTCAATCATCAATACTCAATCTCCAATCCTCAATCATCAATCCTCAATCCTCAATCCTCAATATTCAATCCTCAACCCACAATCCTCAATACTCAATCCTCAATCCACAATCCACAATAATCAATCTTCAATGCTCAATCCTCAATCCTCAATCCTCATTCCTCAATCCTCAATCCTCAACCCTCAATCCTCAATCCTCGATCTTCAATCCTCAATACTCAATCCTCAATCCTCAGTCCTCAATCCTCAATCCTCAATCCTCAATACTCAATCTTCAATCCTCTATACTCAATCTTCAATCCTCAATCCTCAACCCTCAATCCTCAATCCTCATACTTCAATCCTCAATACCCAATCCTCAATCTTCAATCGTCAATCCTCTGTCCTCAATTCTCAATCCTCAATCCTCAGTCCTCAGTCCTCAAGCCTCAATCCTCAACCCTCAGCCCTCATCCTCAATCCTCAATCCTTATTCCTCAGTCCTCAATCCTCAATCCTGAATCCTCAATCCTCAATACTCAACCCTCAATCCTCAACACTCAATCTTCAATCCTCAATCCTCAATCCTCAATCCTCAAACCTCTATCTTCAATCCTAAATAATCAATCTCGAATACTAGATCCTCAATCCCCAATCCTCAATCCTCAATACCCAATCCTAAATCTTCAATCCTCAATCCTCAATTATCAATTCTCAGTCCTCAGTCCTCAATCCTCTGTCCTCAAACCTCAATCCTCAACCCTCAGTCCTCGTCCTCAAACCTCAACCCTCAGTAATCAATCCGCAATCTTCGCTCATCAATACTCAATCTTAAATCCTCAATCCTCAATAGTCAATCCTAAATCCGCAATACTCAATCCTCAGTCCACAGTCATCAATCTTCAATACTCAATCCGCCAATCCTCAATATTCAACACACAACCCTCAATCATCAATCCTCAATACTCAACCATCAATCCAAAATTCTCAATACTCGATAGAATATCCTGAATTCTCAGCTTTCAATACTCAATCCTCAATCTTCAATCTTCAAATCTCCATCCACAAACATCAATTCTCATCACTGAACCCTCAACACTCAGTCCCCAATCCTCAATCCTCAATTCTCAATCCTCAACCTTCAATCCTCAATCCTCAATCCTCAATCCTCAATCCTGATTCTTCAATCCTCAATACCCAATCCTCAATCTTCAATCCTCAGTCCTCAATCCTCAATTCTCAATCCTAAATCCTCAACCCTCAATCCTCAATCCTCAATCGTCAGCCTTCAATCCTCAATACTCAACCCTCAATAATCAATCCGCAATCTTCAATCATCAGTACTCAATCTTCAATCCTCAATCCTCAATACTGAATCCTCAATCCTCAACCCTTAGCCCTCATCCTCAATCCTCAATCCTTATTCCTCAGTCCTCAATCTTCAATCCTCAATACTCAATTTTCAATCCTCAATCCTCAATCCTCAATCCTCAATTCTAAATCCTCAACCATCAATCCTCAATCTTCAATACTCAATCCTCAATCCTCAATCCTGAATCCTCAATACTAAACCATCAATCCTCAATTCTCAATACTCAATAGAACATCCTGAATTCTCGGGATTCAGTTCTCAAACCTCAAACCTCAAACCTCAAACCTCAGCCATAATCCTCAATCCTCAACCCTCAATCGTCAATCATCAACCTTCAATCCTCAACACTCAACCTTCAACCCTCAATCCTCAATCCTCAATCGTCAATCCGCAATCCTCAATCCTCAGTCATCAATCCTCAACCTTCAATCCTCAATCCTCAATCCTCAATCCTCAATCCTGATTCTTCAATCCTCAATACCCAATCCTCAATCTTCAATCCTCAGTCCTCAATCCTCAATTCTCAATCCTAAATCCTCAACCCTCAATCCTCAATCCTCAATCGTCAGCATTCAATCCTCAATACTCAATCTTCAATCCTCAATCCTCAATACTCAATCCTCAACCCTCATTCTTCAATCCTTGATACCCAATCCTCAATCTTCCATCCTCAATCCTCAACCCTTAGTTCTCAACCCTCAATCCTCTGTCCTCAGTCCTCAAACCTCAATCCTCAACCTTCGGCCCTCATCCTCGATCCTCAATCCTCAATCTTCAATCCTCAATCCTCAATCCTCATCCTCAAGCCTCAATCCTCAATCCTCAATCCTCAATCCTCAATCCTCAATCCTCAATCCTCAATCCTCAACCCTCAATCCTCAATCTTCAATCCTCAATACTCAATCTTCAAACCTCAGTCCTCAGTCCTCAATCATCAATTCGCAATCCTAGATCCTCAATCCCCAATCCTCAATCCTTAATCCTCGTCATCAATCCTCAACCCTCAATAATCAATCCGCAATCTTCAATCATCAATACTCTATCTTCAATCCTCAATCCTCAATACTGAATCCTCAATCCTCAACCCTCAGCCCTCATCCTCAATCCTCAATCCTTATTCCTCAGTCCTCAATCTTCAATCCTCAATACTCAATTTTCAATCCTCAATCCTCAATCCTCAATCCTCAATCCTCAATTCTAAATCCTCAACCATCAATCCTCAATCTTCAATACTCAATCCTCAACCCTCAATCCTGAATCCTCAATACTAAACCATCAATCCTCAATTCTCAATACTCAATAGAACATCCTGAATTCTCAGGATTCAATTCTCAAACCTCAAACCTCAAACCTCAAACCTCAGCCATAATCCTCAATCCTCAACCCTCAATCGTCAATCCTCAACCTTCAATCCTCAACACTCATCCTTCAACCCTCAATCCTCAATCCTCAATCGTCAATCCGCAATCCTCAATCCTCAGTCATCAATCCTCAACCTTCAATACTCAATCCTCAATCCTGAATCCTCAATCCTCAATCCTCAATCCTCATTCCTCAAACCTCAATCCTCAAACCCCAGTCCTCATCCTCAATACTCAATCCTCAATCCTCAATCATCAATCCTCAATCTTCAATACTCAATCCTCAATCCTCAATCCTCAATCCTCAATACTCAACCATCAATCCTCAATTCTCAATACTCAATAGAATATCCTGAATTCTCAGGATTCAATACTCAAACCTCAAACCTCAAACCTCAGCCCTCATCCTCAATCCTCAACACTCAATCCACACTCCTCAACCCTCAATCCTCAACACTCAACCTTCAATCCTCAATCCTCAATTCTCAATCCTCTATCCTCAATCCCCAGTAATCAATCCTCAACCTTCAATACTCAATCGTCAACCTTCAATCCTCAATCCTCAATTCTCAATCGTCTGTACTCAATCCTCAATCGTCAGTCCTCAATCCCCAATCCTCAATCTTCAATCCTCAATCCTCAATCCTCATCCTCAAGCCTCAATCCTCAATCCTCAATCCTCAATCCTCAATCCTCAATCCTCAATCCTCAATCCTCAATCCTCAATCCTCAATCTTCAATCCTCAATACTCAATCTACAAACCTCAGTCCTCAGTCCTCAATCATCAATTCGCAATCCTAGATCCTCAATCCCCAATCCTCAATCCTTAATCCTCGTCATCAATCCTCAACCCTCAATAATCAATCCGCAATCTTCAATCATCAATACTCTATCTTCAATCCTCAATCCTCAATACTGAATCCTCAATCCTCAACCCTCAGCCCTCATCCTCAATCCTCAATCCTTATTCCTCAGTCCTCAATCTTCAATCCTCAATACTCAATTTTCAATCCTCAATCCTCAATCCTCAATCCTCAATTCTAAATCCTCAACCATCAATCCTCAATCTTCAATACTCAATCCTCAATCCTCAATCCTGAATCCTCAATACTAAACCATCAATCCTCAATTCTCAATACTCAATAGAACATCCTGAATTCTCAGGATTCAATTCTCAAACCTCAAACCTCAAACCTCAAACCTCAGACATAATCCTCAATAGTCAACCCTCAATCGTCAATCCTCAAACTTCAATCCTCAACACTCAACCTTCAACCCTCAATCCTCAATCCTCAATCGCCAATCCGCAATCCTCAATCCTCAGTCATCAATCCTCAACCTTCAATACTCAATCCTCAATCCTGAATCCTCAATCCTCAATCCTCAATCCTCATTCCTCAAACCTCAATCCTCAAACCCCAGTCCTCATCCTCAATACTCAATCCTCAATCCTCAATCATCAATCCTCAATCTTCAATACTCAATCCTCAATCCTCAAACCTCAGACCTCAAACATCAATACTCAACCCTCAGTCCTCGTCCTCAATCCACAACCATCAATCCTCAATCCTCAATCATCAATCATCAATATTCAACCTACAATCCACAATACTCAATCCTCGATCCTCAATCCTCAATCCTCAATGTTCAATCCTCAATACCCAATCCCCAATCTTCAATCCTCAATCCTCAATCCTCAATCCTCAATTCTCAATTCTCAATCCTCAATCCTCAGTCCTCAGTCCTCAGTCCTCAGTCCTAAAACCTCAACCCTCAACCATCAGCACTCATCCTCAATCCTCAATCCTCATTCCTCAACCCTCAGACTTCAATCCTCAATTCTCAATCTTCAATACTCCGTCCTCAATCCTCAATCTTCAATCCTCAATCCTCAATCATCAATCCTCATTCCTCAATCCTCAATCCTCAATCCTGAATCCTCAATCCTCAATACTCAACCATCAACCCTCAATTCCCAATACTCAAAAGAATATCCTGAATTCTCAGGATTCAATTCTCAAACCTCAAACCTCAACACTCAATCTTCAATCCTTAATCCTCAATCCTCAATAATCAATCCTCAATCCTCAATCCTCAGTCATCAATCCTCAACCTTCAATACTCAATACCCAATCCTCAATCTTCAATCCTCAATCCTCAATCCTCAATTCTCAATCCTCAATCCTCAATCCTCAGACCTCAAGCATCAATACTCAACCGTCAGTCCTCGTGCTCAATCCACAGCCCTCAATCCTCAATACTCAATCTTCAATCATCAACATTCAATCTTCAGTAATCAATCCTCAGTCCTCAATCATCAATCCTCAATCTTGAATCCTCAATAATCAATATTCAGTCCTAGATCCTCAATCCCCAATCCTCAATCCTTAATCCTCAATCTTCAGTCCTCAATCCCCAGTCCTCAATCTTCAATCCTCAATGCTCCATCCTCAATCCTCTATCCTCAATCCTCAATCCTCAACCCTCAATACTCAAACCTCAATCCTCAACCGTCAGACCTCGTCCGCAACCCTCAACCCTCAACCCTCAATCCTCAATCTTCAATCATCAATACTCAATCCTCAATCTTCAATCCTCAATGCCCAATCCTCCATCCTCAATCCTCAGTCCTCAATCCTCAATCCTCAATCCTGATTCTGCAATCCTCAATACCTAATCCTCAATCTTCAATCCTCAGTCCTCAATCCTCAATTCTCAATCCTAAATCCTCAACCCTCAATCCTCAATCCTCAATCGTCAGTCTTCAATCCTCAATACTCTGTCTGCAATCCTCAATCCTCAATGCTCAATCCTCAATCCTCATTCCTCAATCCTCAATACCCAATCCCCAATCTTCAATCCTCAATCCTCAATCCCCAATTCTCAATCCTCAATCCTCAAACCTCAGACCTCAAACATCAATACTCAACCCTCAGTCCTCGTCCTCAATCCACAACCCTCAATCCTCAATCCTCAATCATCAATCGTCAATATTCAATCTTCAATCCTCAATACTCAACCCTCAATAATCAATCCGCAATCTTCAATCATCAGTACTCAATCTTCAATCCTCAATCCTCAATACTGAATCCTCAATCCTCAACCCTTAGCCCTCATCCTCAATCCTCAATCCTTATTCCTCAGTCCTCAATCTTCAATCCTCAATACTCAATTTTCAATCCTCAATCCTCAATCCTCAATCCTCAATTCTAAATCCTCAACCATCAATCCTCAATCTTCAATACTCAATCCTCAATCCTCAATCCTGAATCCTCAATACTAAACCATCAATCCTCAATTCTCAATACTCAATAGAACATCCTGAATTCTCAGGATGCAGTTCTCAAACCTCAATCCTCAAACCTCAAACCTCAGCCATAATCCTCAATCCTCAACCCTCAATCGTCAATCATCAACCTTCAATCCTCAACACTCAACCTTCAACCCTCAATCCTCAATCCTCAATCGTCAATCCGCAATCCTCAATCCTCAGTCATCAATCCTCAACCTTCAATCCTCAATCCTCAATCCTCAATCCTCAATCCTGATTCTTCAATCCTCAAAACCCAATCCTCAATCTTCAATCCTCAGTCCTCAATCCTCAATTCTCAATCCTCAATTCTCAATCGTCAGCATTCAATCCTCAATACTCAATCTGCAATCCTCAATCCTCAATACTCAATCCTCAATCCTCATTCTTCAATCCTCGATACCCAATCCTCAATCTTCCATCCTCAATCCTCAACTCTTAGTTCTCAACCCTCAATCCTCTGTCCTCAGTCCTCAAACCTCAATCCTCAACCTTCGGCCCTCATCCTCGATCCTCAATCCTCAATCTTCAATCCTCAATCCTCAATCCTCATCCTCAAGCCTCAATCCTCAATCCTCAATCCTCAATCCTCAATCCTCAATCCTCAATCCTCAATCCTCAACCCTCAATCCTCAATCTTCAATCCTCAATACTCAATCTTCAAACCTCAGTCCTCAGTCCTCAATCATCAATTCGCAATCCTAGATCCTCAATCCCCAATCCTCAATCCTTAATCCTCGTCATCAATCCTCAACCCTCAATAATCAATCCGCAATCTTCAATCATCAATACTCAATCTTCAATCCTCAATCCTCAATACTGAATCCTCAATCCTCAACCCTCAGCCCTCATACTCAATCCTCAATCCTTATTCCTCAGTCCTCAATCTTCAATCCTCAATACTCAATTTTCAATCCTCAATACTCAATCCTCAATCCTCAATCCTCAATTCTAAATCCTCAACCATCAATCCTCAATCTTCAATACTCAATCCTCAACCCTCAATCCTGAATCCTCAATACTAAACCATCAATCCTCAATTCTCAATACTCAATAGAACATCCTGAATTCTCAGGATTCAATTCTCAAACCTCAAACCTCAAACCTCAAACCTCAGCCATAATCCTCAATCCTCAACCCTCAATCGTCAATCCTCAACCTTCAATCCTCAACACTCATCCTTCAACCCTCAATCCTCAATCCTCAATCGTCAATCCGAAATCCTCAATCCTCAGTCATCAATCCTCAACCTTCAATACTCAATCCTCAATCCTGAATCCTCAATCCTCAATCCTCAATCCTCATTCCTCAAACCTCAATCCTCAAACCCCAGTCCTCATCCTCAATACTCAATCCTCAATCCTCAATCATCAATCCTCAATCTTCAATACTCAATCCTCAATCCTCAATCCTCAATCCTCAATACTCAACCATCAATCCTCAACACTCAACCTTCAATCCTCAATCCTCAGTTCTCAATCCTCTATCCTCAATCCCCAGTCATCAATCCTCAACCTTCAATACTCAATCGTCAACTTTCAATCCTCAATCCTCAATTCTCAATCGTCTGTACTCAATCCTCAATCCTCAATCCTCAATCCTCAATCCTCAATCCTCAATCCTCAATCCTCAATCCTCAATCCTCAATCTTCAATCCTCAATACTCAATCTACAAACCTCAGTCCTCAGTCCTCAATCATCAATTCGCAATCCTAGATCCTCAATCCCCAATCCTCAATCCTTAATCCTCGTCATCAATCCTCAACCCTCAATAATCAATCCGCAATCTTCAATCATCAATACTCTATCTTCAATCCTCAATCCTCAATACTGAATCCTCAATCCTCAACCCTCAGCCCTCATCCTCAATCCTCAATCCTTATTCCTCAGTCCTTAATCTTCAATCCTCAATACTCAATTTTCAATCCTCAATCCTCAATCCTCAATCCTCAATTCTAAATCCTCAACCATCAATCCTCAATCTTCAATACTCAATCCTCAATCCTCAATCCTGAATCCTCAATACTAAACCATCAATCCTCAATTCTCAATACTCAATAGAACATCCTGAATTCTCAGGTTTCAATTCTCAAACCTCAAACCTCAAACCTCAATCTTCAATCATCAATACTCAATCCTCAATCTTCAATCCTCAATGCCCAATCCTCCATCCTCAATCCTCAGTCCTCAATCCTCAATCCTCAATCCTGATTCTTCAATCCTCAATACCCAATCCTCAATCTTCAATCCTCAGTCCTCAATCCTCAATTCTCAATCCTAAATCCTCAACAGTCAATCCTCAATCCTCAATCGTCAGTCTTCAATCCTCAATACTCTGTCTGCAATCCTCAATCCCCAATGCTCAATCCTCAATCCTCATTCCTCAATCCTCAATACCCAATCCCCAATCTTCAATCCTCAATCCTCAATCCCCAATTCTCAATCCTCAATCCTCAAACCTCAGACCTCAAACATCAATACTCAACCCTCAGTCCTCGATCCTCAATACTCAATCCTCAATGTTCAATCCTCAATACCCAGTCCCCAATCTTCAATCCTCAATCCTCAATTCTCAATCCTCAATTCTCAATTCTCAATCCTCAACCCTCACTCCTCAGTCCTCAGTACAAAAACCTCAACCCTCAACCATCAGCTCTCATCCTCAATCCTCAATCCTGATTCCTCAATCCTCAGACTTCAATACTCAATTCTCAATCTTCAATCCTCAATCCTCAATCCTCAATCCTCAATCCTCAATCCTCAATCATCAATCCTCAATCTTCAATACTCAATCCTCAATCCTGAATCCTGAATCCTCAATACTCAACCATCAACCCTCAATTCCCAATACTCAACAGAATATCCTGAATTCTCAGGATTCAATACTCAAACCTCAAACCTCAACGCTCAATCTTCAATCCTTAATCCTCATCCTCAATCCTCAATCCTCAATCCTCAATCCTCAATCCTAAGTCATCAATCCTCAACCTTCAATACTCGATCCTCAATACTCAATCCTCAAACCTCAATCCTCAATCCTCAATCTTCAATCCTCATTCCTCAAACCTCAATCCTCAACCCTCAGTCCTTATCCTCAATTCTCAATTCTCAATACTCAATCCTCAATCCTCAATCTTCAATCCACAATAATCAATTTTCAATCCTAGATCCACAATCCCCAATCCTCAATCCTTAATCCTCAATCTTCAATCCTCAATACTCAATCTTCAACCCTCAGTCCTCAGTCCTCAATCCTCAATTCTGAATTCTCAATCCTGAAACCTCAATCTTCAGCCCTCAGTCCTCAACAATCAGTTGTCAAATCTCAATCCTCAATAGTATATCATCAATTCACAGTTTTCAATACTCAATGCTCCATCCGCAATCTTCAAATATCTATCCACAAACATCAATTCTCATCACACAACCCTCAACACTCAGTCCCCTATCCTCAATCTTCAATCCTCAATCCTCAACCCTCAATCCTCAATCCTCAATCTTCAATCCTCAATAATCAATCTCGAATCCTAGATCCCCAGTCCCCAATCCTCAATCCTTAATCCTCAATCTTCAATCCTCAATCCCCAGTTCTCAATCTTCAATCCTCAATGCTCAATCCTCAATCCTCAATCCTCAGTCCTCAATCCTCAATCCTCAATCCTCAATCCTCAATCCTAAATCCTCAATCATCAATCCTGAATCTTCAATACTCAATCCTTAATCCTCAATCCGGAATCCTCAATACTAAAGCATCAATCCTCAATTCTCAATACTCAATAGAACATCCTGAATTCTCAGGATTCAATACTCAAACCTCAAACCTCAAACCTCAGCCATCATCCTCAATCCTCAATCCTCAATATACAATCCTCAATCTTCAATCCTCAATCCTCAATCCTCAATACTCAATACTAAATCCTCAACCCTCAATCCTCAATCCTCAATCGTCAGTCTTCAATCCCCAATACTCAGTCTTCAATCCTCAATCCTCAATACTCAATCCTCAATCCTCATTCTTCAATCCTCAATACCCAATCCTCAATCTTCAATCCTCAATCCTCAATCCTCAATTCTCAATCCTCAATCCTCAATCATCAGACCTCAAACATCAATACTCAACACTCAGTCCTCGTCCTCAATCCACAACCCTCAATCCCCAATCATCAATCTTCAATCATCAATATTCAATCTTCAATCCTCAATCCTCATTCCTCGATTCTCAATCCTCAATCCTCAATGTTCAATCCTCAATACCCAATCCTCAATCTTCAATCCTCAGTCCTCAATCCTCAACCCTCAATTCTCAATCATCAATCCTCAGTCCTCAGTCCACAAACCTCAATCCTCAACCCTCAGACCTCATCGTCAATTCTCAATCCTCAATCCTCAATCCTCAATCTTCAATCCACAATACTCAATCTTCAATCCACAATCCTCAATCTTCAATCCTCAATACTCAATCTTTAATCCTCAATCCTCAATCCTCAATACTCAATCCTCAATCCTCAGTCCTCAATCCTCAATCTTCAATCCTCAATACTCGATCTTCAATCCTCAATCCTCAATCCTCAATCCTCAATCCTCATTTTTCAATCCTCAAAACCCAATCCTCAATCTTCAATCCTCAATCCACAATCCTCAATTCTCAATCCTCAATCCTCAATAATCAATCTTCAATCCTCAATCCTCAGTCCTCAAACCTCAATTCTGAATCCTCAATCCTGAATCCTCAATCGTCAGCCCTCAGTCCTCAACAATCAGTTGACAATACTCAATCCTCAATAGAATATCCTCAATTCACAGTTTTCAATACTCAATACTCAATCTGCAATCTTCAAACCTCTATCCACAAACATCAATTCTCATCGCTGAACCCTCAACACTCAGTCCTCAATGTTCAATACACAATCTTCAATCCACAATCCTCAATCGTCAATCTTCAATCCTCAATACTCAATCTTCAATCCTCAATCCTCAATCCTCAATTCTCAATCCTCAATCCTCAGTCCTCAGTCCTTAAACCTCAATCCTCAACCCTCAGCCCTCATCCTCAATCCTCAATTCTCAATCCTCAATCCTCAATCTTCAATCCTCAATACACAACCTTCAATCCTCAATCCTCAATCCTCAGTCCTCAAACCTCAATTCTGAATCCTCAATCCTGAATCCTCAATCTTCAGCCCTCAGTCCTCAACAATCAGGTGACAATCCTCAATCCTCAATTGAATATCCTCAATTCACAGTTTTCAATACACAATACTCAATCTGCAATTTTCAAATCTCTATCCACAAACATCAATTCTCATCACTCAACCCTCAACACACAGTCCTCAATGTTCAATCCGCAATCCTCAATTCTCAATCTTCAATCCTCAATACTCAATCTTTAATCCTCAATCATGAATCCTCAATCTTCAACCCTCAGTCCAACAATACTCAATCCTCAATCCTCAATCCTCAATCCTCAATCATCAATCCTCAGCCTTCAATACTCAATCCTCAATCCTCAATCCTCAATCCTCAATCCCCAATCCTGAATCTTCAATCCTCAGTCGCCAATCCTGAATCCTCAATCCTCAATTATCAATTCTCAATCCTCAATCCTCAATCCTCTGTCCTCAGACCTCAATCCTCAACCCTCAGTCCTCGTCCTCAAACCTCAACCCTCAATAATCAATCCGCAATCTTCACTCATCAATACTCAATCTTAAATCCTCAATCCTCAATACTCAATCCTAAATCCTCAATCCTCGTACCTCAAACCTCAATCCTCAATCCTCAATCCTCAATCCTCAATCCTCAATCCTCAATCCTCAATCCTCAATCCTCAATCCTCAATCTTCAATCCTCAATACTCAATCTACAAACCTCAGTCCTCAGTCCTCAATCATCAATTCGCAATCCTAGATCCTCAATCCCCAATCCTCAATCCTTAATCCTCGTCATCAATCCTCAACCCTCAATAATCAATCCGCAATCTTCAATCATCAATACTCTATCTTCAATCCTCAATCCTCAATACTGAATCCTCAATCCTCAACCCTCAGCCCTCATCCTCAATCCTCAATCCTTATTCCTCAGTCCTCAATCTTCAATCCTCAATACTCAATTTTCAATCCTCAATCCTCAATCCTCAATCCTCAATTCTAAATCCTCAACCATCAATCCTCAATCTTCAATACTCAATCCTCAATCCTCAATCCTGAATCCTCAATACTAAACCATCAATCCTCAATTCTCAATACTCAATAGAACATCCTGAATTCTCAGGATTCAATTCTCAAACCTCAAACCTCAAACCTCAAACCTCAGACATAATCCTCAATAGTCAACCCTCAATCGTCAATCCTCAAACTTCAATCCTCAACACTCAACCTTCAACCCTCAATCCTCAATCCTCAATCGCCAATCCGCAATCCTCAATCCTCAGTCATCAATCCTCAACCTTCAATACTCAATCCTCAATCCTGAATCCTCAATCCTCAATCCTCAATCCTCATTCCTCAAACCTCAATCCTCAAACCCCAGTCCTCATCCTCAATACTCAATCCTCAATCCTCAATCATCAATCCTCAATCTTCAATACTCAATCCTCAATCCTCAAACCTCAGACCTCAAACATCAATACTCAACCCTCAGTCCTCGTCCTCAATCCACAACCATCAATCCTCAATCCTCAATCATCAATCATCAATATTCAACCTACAATCCACAATACTCAATCCTCGATCCTCAATCCTCAATCCTCAATGTTCAATCCTCAATACCCAATCCCCAATCTTCAATCCTCAATCCTCAATCCTCAATCCTCAATTCTCAATTCTCAATCCTCAATCCTCAGTCCTCAGTCCTCAGTCCTCAGTCCTAAAACCTCAACCCTCAACCATCAGCACTCATCCTCAATCCTCAATCCTCATTCCTCAACCCTCAGACTTCAATCCTCAATTCTCAATCTTCAATACTCCATCCTCAATCCTCAATCTTCAATCCTCAATCCTCAATCATCAATCCTCATTCCTCAATCCTCAATCCTCAATCCTGAATCCTCAATCCTCAATACTCAACCATCAACCCTCAATTCCCAATACTCAAAAGAATATCCTGAATTCTCAGGATTCAATTCTCAAACCTCAAACCTCAACACTCAATCTTCAATCCTTAATCCTCAATCCTCAATAATCAATCCTCAATCCTCAATCCTCAGTCATCAATCCTCAACCTTCAATACTCAATACCCAATCCTCAATCTTCAATCCTCAATCCTCAATCCTCAATTCTCAATCCTCAATCCTCAATCCTCAGACCTCAAGCATCAATACACAACCGTCAGTCCTCGTGCTCAATCCACAGCCCTCAATCCTCAATACTCAATCTTCAATCATCAACATTCAATCTTCAGTAATCAATCCTCAGTCCTCAATCATCAATCCTCAATCTTGAATCCTCAATAATCAATATTCAGTCCTAGATCCTCAATCCCCAATCCTCAATCCTTAATCCTCAATCTTCAGTCCTCAATCCCCAGTCCTCAATCTTCAATCCTCAATGCTCCATCCTCAATCCTCTATCCTCAATCCTCAATCCTCAACCCTCAATACTCAAACCTCAATCCTCAACCGTCAGACCTCGTCCGCAACCCTCAACCCTCAACCCTCAATCCTCAATCTTCAATCATCAATACTCAATCCTCAATCTTCAATCCTCAATGCCCAATCCTCCATCCTCAATCCTCAGTCCTCAATCCTCAATCCTCAATCCTGATTCTTCAATCCTCAATACCTAATCCTCAATCTTCAATCCTCAGTCCTCAATCCTCAATTCTCAATCCTAAATCCTCAACCCTCAATCCTCAATCCTCAATCGTCAGTCTTCAATCCTCAATACTCTGTCTGCAATCCTCAATCCTCAATGCTCAATCCTCAATCCTCATTCCTCAATCCTCAATACCCAATCCCCAATCTTCAATCCTCAATCCTCAATCCCCAATTCTCAATCCTCAATCCTCAAACCTCAGACCTCAAACATCAATACTCAACCCTCAGTCCTCGTCCTCAATCCACAACCCTCAATCCTCAATCCTCAATCATCAATCGTCAATATTCAATCTTCAATCCTCAATACTCAACCCTCAATAATCAATCCGCAATCTTCAATCATCAGTACTCAATCTTCAATCCTCAATCCTCAATACTGAATCCTCAATCCTCAACCCTTAGCCCTCATCCTCAATCCTCAATCCTTATTCCTCAGTCCTCAATCTTCAATCCTCAATACTCAATTTTCAATCCTCAATCCTCAATCCTCAATCCTCAATCCTAAATCCTCAACCATCAATCCTCAATCTTCAATACTCAATCCTCAATCCTCAATCCTGAATCCTCAATACTAAACCATCAATCCTCAATTCTCAATACTCAATAGAACATCCTGAATTCTCAGGATTCAGTTCTCAAACCTCAATCCTCAAACCTCAAACCTCAGCCATAATCCTCAATCCTCAACCCTCAATCGTCAATCATCAACCTTCAATCCTCAACACTCAACCTTCAACCCTCAATCCTCAATCCTCAATCGTCAATCCGCAATCCTCAATCCTCAGTCATCAATCCTCAACCTTCAATCCTCAATCCTCAATCCTCAATCCTCAATCCTGATTCTTCAATCCTCAAAACCCAATCCTCAATCTTCAATCCTCAGTCCTCAATCCTCAATTCTCAATCCTCAATCCTCAATCGTCAGCATTCAATCCTCAATACTCAATCTTCAATCCTCAATCCTCAATACTCAATCCTCAATCCTCATTCTTCAATCCTCGATACCCAATCCTCAATCTTCCATCCTCAATCCTCAACCCTTAGTTCTCAACCCTCAATCCTCTGTCCTCAGTCCTCAAACCTCAATCCTCAACCTTCGGCCCTCATCCTCGATCCTCAATCCTCAATCTTCAATCCTCAATCCTCAATCCTCATCCTCAAGCCTCAATCCTCAATCCTCAATCCTCAATCCTCAATCCTCAATCCTCAATCCTCAATCCTCAACCCTCAATCCTCAATCTTCAATCCTCAATACTCAATCTTCAAACCTCAGTCCTCAGTCCTCAATCATCAATTCGCAATCCTAGATCCTCAATCCCCAATCCTCAATCCTTAATCCTCGTCATCAATCCTCAACCCTCAATAATCAATCCGCAATCTTCAATCATCAATACTCAATCTTCAATCCTCAATCCTCAATACTGAATCCTCAATCCTCAACCCTCAGCCCTCATCCTCAATCCTCAATCCTTATTCCTCAGTCCTCAATCTTCAATCCTCAATACTCAATTTTCAATCCTCAATACTCAATCCTCAATCCTCAATCCTCAATTCTAAATCCTCAACCATCAATCCTCAATCTTCAATACTCAATCCTCAACCCTCAATCCTGAATCCTCAATACTAAACCATCAATCCTCAATTCTCAATACTCAATAGAACATCCTGAATTCTCAGGATTCAATTCTCAAACCTCAAACCTCAAACCTCAAACCTCAGCCATAATCCTCAATCCTCAACCCTCAATCGTCAATCCTCAACCTTCAATCCTCAACACTCATCCTTCAACCCTCAATCCTCAATCCTCAATCGTCAATCCGAAATCCTCAATCCTCAGTCATCAATCCTCAACCTTCAATACTCAATCCTCAATCCTGAATCCTCAATCCTCAATCCTCAATCCTCATTCCTCAAACCTCAATCCTCAAACCCCAGTCCTCATCCTCAATACTCAATCCTCAATCCTCAATCATCAATCCTCAATCTTCAATACTCAATCCTCAATCCTCAATCCTCAATCCTCAATACTCAACCATCAATCCTCAACACTCAACCTTCAATCCTCAATCCTCAGTTCTCAATCCTCTATCCTCAATCCCCAGTCATCAATCCTCAACCTTCAATACTCAATCGTCAACTTTCAATCCTCAATCCTCAATTCTCAATCGTCTGTACTCAATCCTCAATCCACAATCCTCAATCCTCAATCCTCAATCCTCAATCCTCAATCCTCAATCCTCAATCCTCAATCTTCAATCCTCAATACTCAATCTACAAACCTCAGTCCTCAGTCCTCAATCATCAATTCGCAATCCTAGATCCTCAATCCCCAATCCTCAATCCTTAATCCTCGTCATCAATCCTCAACCCTCAATAATCAATCCGCAATCTTCAATCATCAATACTCTATCTTCAATCCTCAATCCTCAATACTGAATCCTCAATCCTCAACCCTCAGCCCTCATCCTCAATCCTCAATCCTTATTCCTCAGTCCTCAATCTTCAATCCTCAATACTCAATTTTCAATCCTCAATCCTCAATCCTCAATCCTCAATTCTAAATCCTCAACCATCAATCCTCAATCTTCAATACTCAATCCTCAATCCTCAATCCTGAATCCTCAATACTAAACCATCAATCCTCAATTCTCAATACTCAATAGAACATCCTGAATTCTCAGGATTCAATTCTCAAACCTCAAACCTCAAACCTCAAACCTCAGACATAATCCTCAATAGTCAACCCTCAATCGTCAATCCTCAAACTTCAATCCTCAACACTCAACCTTCAACCCTCAATCGTCAATCCTCAATCGCCAATCCGCAATCCTCAATCCTCAGTCATCAATCCTCAACCTTCAATACTCAATCCTCAATCCTGAATCCTCAATCCTCAATCCTCAATCCTCATTCCTCAAACCTCAATCCTCAAACCCCAGTCCTCATCCTCAATACTCAATCCTCAATCCTCAATCATCAATCCTCAATCTTCAATACTCAATCCTCAATCCTCAAACCTCAGACCTCAAACATCAATACTCAACCCTCAGTCCTCGTCCTCAATCCACAACCATCAATCCTCAATCCTCAATCATCAATCATCAATATTCAACCTACAATCCACAATACTCAATCCTCGATCCTCAATCCTCAATCCTCAATGTTCAATCCTCAATACCCAATCCCCAATCTTCAATCCTCAATCCTCAATCCTCAATCCTCAATTCTCAATTCTCAATCCTCAATCCTCAGTCCTCAGTCCTCAGTCCTCAGTCCTAAAACCTCAACCCTCAACCATCAGCACTCATCCTCAATCCTCAATCCTCATTCCTCAACCCTCAGACTTCAATCCTCAATTCTCAATCTTCAATACTCCATCCTCAATCCTCAATCTTCAATCCTCAATCCTCAATCATCAATCCTCATTCCTCAATCCTCAATCCTCAATCCTGAATCCTCAATCCTCAATACTCAACCATCAACCCTCAATTCCCAATACTCAAAAGAGTATCCTGAATTCTCAGGATTCAATTCTCAAACCTCAAACCTCAACACTCAATCTTCAATCCTTAATCCTCAATCCTCAATAATCAATCCTCAATCCTCAATCCTCAGTCATCAATCCTCAACCTTCAATACTCAATACCCAATCCTCAATCTTCAATCCTCAATCCTCAATCCTCAATTCTCAATCCTCAATCCTCAATCCTCAGACCTCAAGCATCAATACACAACCGTCAGTCCTCGTGCTCAATCCACAGCCCTCAATCCTCAATACTCAATCTTCAATCATCAACATTCAATCTTCAGTAATCAATCCTCAGTCCTCAATCATCAATCCTCAATCTTGAATCCTCAATAATCAATATTCAGTCCTAGATCCTCAATCCCCAATCCTCAATCCTTAATCCTCAATCTTCAGTCCTCAATCCCCAGTCCTCAATCTTCAATCCTCAATGCTCCATCCTCAATCCTCTATCCTCAATCCTCAATCCTCAACCCTCAATACTCAAACCTCAATCCTCAACCGTCAGACCTCGTCCGCAACCCTCAACCCTCAACCCTCAATCCTCAATCTTCAATCATCAATACTCAATCCTCAATCTTCAATCCTCAATGCCCAATCCTCCATCCTCAATCCTCAGTCCTCAATCCTCAATCCTCAATCCTGATTCTTCAATCCTCAATACCTAATCCTCAATCTTCAATCCTCAGTCCTCAATCCTCAATTCTCAATCCTAAATCCTCAACCCTCAATCCTCAATCCTCAATCGTCAGTCTTCAATCCTCAATACTCTGTCTGCAATCCTCAATCCTCAATGCTCAATCCTCAATCCTCATTCCTCAATCCTCAATACCCAATCCCCAATCTTCAATCCTCAATCCTCAATCCCCAATTCTCAATCCTCAATCCTCAAACCTCAGACCTCAAACATCAATACTCAACCCTCAGTCCTCGTCCTCAATCCACAACCCTCAATCCTCAATCCTCAATCATCAATCGTCAATATTCAATCTTCAATCCTCAATACTCAACCCTCAATAATCAATCCGCAATCTTCAATCATCAGTACTCAATCTTCAATCCTCAATCCTCAATACTGAATCCTCAATCCTCAACCCTTAGCCCTCATCCTCAATCCTCAATCCTTATTCCTCAGTCCTCAATCTTCAATCCTCAATACTCAATTTTCAATCCTCAATCCTCAATCCTCAATCCTCAATTCTAAATACTCAACCATCAATCCTCAATCTTCAATACTCAATCCTCAATCCTCAATCCTGAATCCTCAATACTAAACCATCAATCCTCAATTCTCAATACTCAATAGAACATCCTGAATTCTCAGGATTCAGTTCTCAAACCTCAATCCTCAAACCTCAAACCTCAGCCATAATCCTCAATCCTCAACCCTCAATCGTCAATCATCAACCTTCAATCCTCAACACTCAACCTTCAACCCTCAATCCTCAATCCTCAATCGTCAATCCGCAATCCTCAATCCTCAGTCATCAATCCTCAACCTTCAATCCTCAATCCTCAATCCTCAATCCTCAATCCTGATTCTTCAATCCTCAAAACCCAATCCTCAATCTTCAATCCTCAGTCCTCAATCCTCAATTCTCAATCCTCAATCCTCAATCGTCAGCATTCAATCCTCAATACTCAATCTTCAATCCTCAATCCTCAATACTCAATCCTCAATCCTCATTCTTCAATCCTCGATACCCAATCCTCAATCTTCCATCCTCAATCCTCAACCCTTAGTTCTCAACCCTCAATCCTCTGTCCTCAGTCCTCAAACCTCAATCCTCAACCTTCGGCCCTCATCCTCGATCCTCAATCCTCAATCTTCAATCCTCAATCCTCAATCCTCATCCTCAAGCCTCAATCCTCAATCCTCAATCCTCAATCCTCAATCCTCAATCCTCAATCCTCAATCCTCAACCCTCAATCCTCAATCTTCAATCCTCAATACTCAATCTTCAAACCTCAGTCCTCAGTCCTCAATCATCAATTCGCAATCCTAGATCCTCAATCCCCAATCCTCAATCCTTAATCCTCGTCATCAATCCTCAACCCTCAATAATCAATCCGCAATCTTCAATCATCAATACTCAATCTTCAATCCTCAATCCTCAATACTGAATCCTCAATCCTCAACCCTCAGCCCTCATCCTCAATCCTCAATCCTTATTCCTCAGTCCTCAATCTTCAATCCTCAATACTCAATTTTCAATCCTCAATACTCAATCCTCAATCCTCAATCCTCAATTCTAAATCCTCAACCATCAATCCTCAATCTTCAATACTCAATCCTCAACCCTCAATCCTGAATCCTCAATACTAAACCATCAATCCTCAATTCTCAATACTCAATAGAACATCCTGAATTCTCAGGATTCAATTCTCAAACCTCAAACCTCAAACCTCAAACCTCAGCCATAATCCTCAATCCTCAACCCTCAATCGTCAATCCTCAACCTTCAATCCTCAACACTCATCCTTCAACCCTCAATCCTCAATCCTCAATCGTCAATCCGAAATCCTCAATCCTCAGTCATCAATCCTCAACCTTCAATACTCAATCCTCAATCCTGAATCCTCAATCCTCAATCCTCAATCCTCATTCCTCAAACCTCAATCCTCAAACCCCAGTCCTCATCCTCAATACTCAATCCTCAATCCTCAATCATCAATCCTCAATCTTCAATACTCAATCCTCAATCCTCAATCCTCAATCCTCAATACTCAACCATCAATCCTCAACACTCAACCTTCAATCCTCAATCCTCAGTTCTCAATCCTCTATCCTCAATCCCCAGTCATCAATCCTCAACCTTCAATACTCAATCGTCAACTTTCAATCCTCAATCCTCAATTCTCAATCGTCTGTACTCAATCCTCAATCCTCAATCCTCAATCCTCAATCCTCAATCCTCAATCCTCAATCCTCGATCCTCAATCCTCAATCTTCAATCCTCAATACTCAATCTACAAACCTCAGTCCTCAGTCCTCAATCATCAATTCGCAATCCTAGATCCTCAATCCCCAATCCTCAATCCTTAATCCTCGTCATCAATCCTCAACCCTCAATAATCAATCCGCAATCTTCAATCATCAATACTCTATCTTCAATCCTCAATTCTCAATACTGAATCCTCAATCCTCAACCCTCAGCCCTCATCCTCAATCCTCAATCCTTATTCCTCAGTCCTTAATCTTCAATCCTCAATACTCAATTTTCAATCCTCAATCCTCAATCCTCAATCCTCAATTCTAAATCCTCAACCATCAATCCTCAATCTTCAATACTCAATCCTCAATCCTCAATCCTGAATCCTCAATACTAAACCATCAATCCTCAATTCTCAATACTCAATAGAACATCCTGAATTCTCAGGTTTCAATTCTCAAACCTCAAACCTCAAACCTCAATCTTCAATCATCAATACTCAATCCTCAATCTTCAATCCTCAATGCCCAATCCTCCATCCTCAATCCTCAGTCCTCAATCCTCAATGCTCAATCCTGATTCTTCAATCCTCAATACCCAATCCTCAATCTTCAATCCTCAGTCCTCAATCCTCAATTCTCAATCCTAAATCCTCAACCCTCAATCCTCAATCCTCAATCGTCAGTCTTCAATCCTCAATACTCTGTCTGCAATCCTCAATCCCCAATGCTCAATCCTCAATCCTCATTCCTCAATCCTCAATACCCAATCCCCAATCTTCAATCCTCAATCCTCAATCCCCAATTCTCAATCCTCAATCCTCAAACCTCAGACCTCAAACATCAATACTCAACCCTCAGTCCTCGATCCTCAATACTCAATCCTCAATGTTCAATCCTCAATACCCAGTCCCCAATCTTCAATCCTCAATCCTCAATTCTCAATCCTCAATTCTCAATTCTCAATCCTCAACCCTCACTCCTCAGTCCTCAGTACAAAAACCTCAACCCTCAACCATCAGCTCTCATCCTCAATCCTCAATCCTGATTCCTCAATCCTCAGACTTCAATACTCAATTCTCAATCTTCAATCCTCAATCCTCAATCCTCAATCCTCAATCCTCAATCCTCAATCATCAATCCTCAATCTTCAATACTCAATCCTCAATCCTGAATCCTGAATCCTCAATACTCAACCATCAACCCTCAATTCCCAATACTCAACAGAATATCCTGAATTCTCAGGATTCAATACTCAAACCTCAAACCTCAACGCTCAATCTTCAATCCTTAATCCTCATCCTCAATCCTCAATCCTCAATCCTCAATCCTCAATCCTAAGTCATCAATCCTCAACCTTCAATACTCGATCCTCAATACTCAATCCTCAAACCTCAATCCTCAATCCTCAATCTTCAATCCTCATTCCTCAAACCTCAATCCTCAACCCTCAGTCCTTATCCTCAATTCTCAATTCTCAATACTCAATCCTCAATCCTCAATCTTCAATCCACAATAATCAATTTTCAATCCTAGATCCACAATCCCCAATCCTCAATCCTTAATCCTCAATCTTCAATCCTCAATACTCAATCTTCAACCCTCAGTCCTCAGTCCTCAATCCTCAATTCTGAATTCTCAATCCTGAAACCTCAATCTTCAGCCCTCAGTCCTCAACAATCAGTTGTCAAATCTCAATCCTCAATAGTATATCATCAATTCACAGTTTTCAATACTCAATGCTCCATCCGCAATCTTCAAATATCTATCCACAAACATCAATTCTCATCACACAACCCTCAACACTCAGTCCCCTATCCTCAATCTTCAATCCTCAATCCTCAACCCTCAATCCTCAATCCTCAATCTTCAATCCTCAATAATCAATCTCGAATCCTAGATCCCCAGTCCCCAATCCTCAATCCTTAATCCTCAATCTTCAATCCTCAATCCCCAGTTCTCAATCTTCAATCCTCAATGCTCAATCCTCAATCCTCAATCCTCAGTCCTCAATCCTCAATCCTCAATCCTCAATCCTCAATCCTAAATCCTCAATCATCAATCCTGAATCTTCAATACTCAATCCTTAATCCTCAATCCTGAATCCTCAATACTAAAGCATCAATCCTCAATTCTCAATACTCAATAGAACATCCTGAATTCTCAGGATTCAATACTCAAACCTCAAACCTCAAACCTCAGCCATCATCCTCAATCCTCAATCCTCAATATACAATCCTCAATCTTCAATCCTCAATCCTCAATCCTCAATACTCAATACTAAATCCTCAACCCTCAATCCTCAATCCTCAATCGTCAGTCTTCAATCCCCAATACTCAGTCTTCAATCCTCAATCCTCAATACTCAATCCTCAATCCTCATTCTTCAATCCTCAATACCCAATCCTCAATCTTCAATCCTCAATCCTCAATCCTCAATTCTCAATCCTCAATCCTCAATCATCAGACCTCAAACATCAATACTCAACACTCAGTCCTCGTCCTCAATCCACAACCCTCAATCCTCAATCATCAATCTTCAATCATCAATATTCAATCTTCAATCCTCAATCCTCATTCCTCGATTCTCAATCCTCAATCCTCAATGTTCAATCCTCAATACCCAATCCTCAATCTTCAATCCTCAGTCCTCAATCCTCAACCCTCAATTCTCAATCCTCAATCCTCAGTCCTCAGTCCACAAACCTCAATCCTCAACCCTCAGACCTCATCGTCAATTCTCAATCCTCAATCCTCAATCCTCAATCTTCAATCCTCAATACTCAATCTTCAATCCACAATCCTCAATCTTCAATCTTCAATACTCAATCTTTAATCCTCAATCCTCAATCCTCAATACTCAATCCTCAATCCTCAATACTCAGTCCTCAATCCTCAATCTTCAATCCTCAATACTCAATCTTCAATCCTCAATCCTCAATCCTCAATCCTCAATCCTCAATCCTCATTCTTCAATCCTCAAAACCCAATCCTCAATCTTCAATCCTCAATCCACAATCCTCAATTCTCAATCCTCAATCCTCAATACTGAATCCTCAATCCTCAATACTCAATCCCCAGTCCTCAGTCCTCAATCTTCAATACTCAATCCTCAATCCTAAATCCTCAGTCCTCAATCCTCAATCCTCAATCCTCAATACTCAATCTTCAATCCTCAATACTGAATGCTCAATCCTCTATACTCAATCCCCAGTCCTCAGACCTCAATCTTCAATACTCAATCCTCAATCCTCAATCCTCAATCCTCAATCCTCAATCCTCAATCATCAATCCTCAATCCTCAACCCTCAATCCTCAATCTTCAATCCTCAATGCCCAATCCTCCATCCTCAATCCTCAGTCCTCAATCCTCAACCTTCAGTCCTCGTCATCAATCCTCAACCCTCAATAATCAATCCGCAATCTTCAATCATCAATACTCAATCTTCAATCCTCAATCCTCAATGCTGAATCCTCAATCCTCAATACTCAATCCCCAGTCCTCAGTCCTCAATCTTCAATACTCAATCCTCAATCCTCAATCCTCAGTCCTCAATCCTCAATTCTCAATCCTCAATACTCAATCTTCAATCCTCAATACTCAATCTTCAATCCCCAATCCTCAATTCTCAATCCTCAATCATCATTCTTCAATCCTCAGTACCCAATCCTCAATCTTCAATCCTCAATCCTCACTCCTCAATCCTCAACCCTCAGTCCTTATCCTCAATTCTCAATTCTCAATCCTCAATCCTCAATCCTCAATCTTTAATCCTCAATAATCAATATTCAGTCCTAGATCCTCAATCCCCATACCTCAATCATTAATCCTCAATCTACAGTCCTCAATCCCCAGTCCTCAATCTTCAATCCTCAATGCTCCATCCTCAATCCTCTATACTCAGTCCTCAGTCCTCAACCCTCAATCCTCAAACCTCAATCCTCAACCGTCTGTCCTCGTCCGCAACCCTCAACCCTCAACCCTCAATCCTCAATCTTCAATCATCAATACACAATCTTCAATCCTCAATACCCAACATTCAATCCCCAATCATCAATCCTCAATCCTGAATCCTCATTCTTCAATCCTCAATTACCAATCCCCAATCTTCAATCCTCAATCCTCAGTCCTAAAACCTCAACCCTCAACCATCAGCCCTCGTCCTCAATCCTCAAACCTCATTCCTCAATCCTCAACCTTCAATCCTCAATTCTCAATCTTCAATACTCAATCCTCAATCCTCAATCCTCAATTCTCAATCCTCAATCCTCAATCTTCAATCCTCAATCTTCAATCCCCAATCCTCAATCCCCAATCCTCAATATTCAATCCTCAATACTCAATTTTCAATACTCAATCCGCAATCATCAATCCTCAATCTTCAATACTCAATCCTCAATCCTCAATCCTCAATCCCCAATCCTCAATACTCAATTTTCAATACTCAATCCGCAATCATCAATCCTCAATCCTCAACCCTCAGTCATCAATCCTCAATCTTCAATACTCAATCGTCAATCCTCAGTCCTCAATCCTCAATCCTCAATCCTCGTACCTCAAACCTCAATCCTCAACCCTCAGTCCTCATCCTCAATTCTCAATTCTCAATCCTCAATCCTCAACACTCAATCTTCAATCCTCAAGAATCAATCTCCAATCCTAGATCCCCTATCCCCAATCCTCAATCCTTAATCCTCAATCTTCAATCCTCAATCCCCAGTCCTCAATCTTCAATCCTCAATGCCCAAACCTCCATCCTCAATCCTCAGTGCTCAATCCTCAACCCTCAGACCTCGTCATCAATCCTCAACCCTCAATAATCAATCCGCAATCTTCAATCATCAATACTCGATCTTCAATCCTCAACCCTCAATACTGAATCCTCAATCCTCTATACTCAATCCCCAGTCCTCAGACCTCAATCTTCAATACTCAATCCTCAATCCTCAATCCCCAATCCTCAATCCTCAATCCTCAATCCTCAACCCTCAATCCTCAATCTTCAATCCTCAATGCCCAATCCTCCATCCTCAATCCTCAGTCCTCAATCCTCAATCTTCAGTCCTCGTCATCAATCCTCAATCCTCAATAATCAATCCGCAATCTTCAATCATCAATACTCAATCTTCAATCCTCAATCCTCAATACTGAATCCTCAATCCTCAATACTCAATCCCCAGTCCTCAGTCCTCAATCTTCAATACTCAATCCTCAATCCTCAATCCTCAGTCCTCAATCCTCAATTCTCAATCCTCAATACTCAATCTTCAATCCTCAATACTCAATCTTCAATCCCCAATCCTCAATTCTCAATCCTCAATCCTCATTCTTGAATCCTCAGTACCCAATCCTCAATCTTCAATCCTCAATCCTCACTCCTCAATCCTCAACCCTCAGTCCTTATCCTCAATTCTCAATTCTCAATCCTCAATCCTCAATCCTCAATCTTTAATCCTCAATAATCAATATTCAGTCCTAGATCCTCAATCCCCAATCCTCAATCCTTAATCCTCAATCTTCAGTCCTCAATCCCCAGTCCTCAATCTTCAATCCTCAATGCTCCATCCTCAATCCTCTATACTCAGTCCTCAGTCCTCAACCCTCAATCCTCAAACCTCAATCCTCAACCGTCTGTCCTCGTCCGCAACCCTCAACCCTCAACCCTCAATCCTCAATCTTCATTCATCAATATACAATCTTCAATCCTCAATACCCAACCTTCAATCCCCAATCATCAATCCTCAATCCTGAATCCTCATTCTTCAATCCTCAATTACCAATCCCCAATCTTCAATCCTCAATCCTCAGTCCTAAAACCTCAACCCTCAACCATCAGCCCTCGTCCTCAATCCTCAAACCTCATTCCTCAATCCTCAACCTTCAATCCTCAATTCTCAATCTTCAATACTCAATCCTCAATCCTCAATCCTCAATCCTCAATCCTCAATCATCAATCCTCAATCTTCAATACTCAATCCTCAATCCTCAATCCTCAATCCTCAATACTCAACCATCAATCCTCAATTCTCAATACTCAATAGAATATCCTGAATTCTCAGGATTCAATACTCAAACCTCAAACCTCAAACCTCAGCCCTCATCCTCAATCCTCATCACTCAATCCTCACTCCTCAACCCACAATCCTCAACACTCAATCTTCAATCCTCAATCCTCAATCCTCAATCCTCAATCCCCAATCCTCAGTCATCAATCCCCAACCTTCAATGCTCAATCCTCAATCCTCAGTCCTCAATCCTCAATCCTCAATCCTCATTCCTCAAACCTCAATCCTCAAGCCTCAGTCATCATCCTCAATTCTCAATTCTCAATCCTCAATCCTCAACCCTCTATCTTCAATCCTAAATAATCAATCTCCAATACTAGATCCTCAATCCCCAATCCTCAGTCCTCAATACCCAATCATAAATTTTCAATCCTCAATCTTCAATTATCAATTCTCAATCTTCAATCCTCAATCTTCTGTCCTCAAACCTCAATCCACCACCCCCAGTCCTCGTCCTCAAACCTCAACCCTCAATGATAAATCCGCAATCTTCACTCATCAATACTCTTAAATTCTCAACCCTCAATACTCAATCCTCAATCCTCAATACGCAATCCTCAGACCTGAGTCCACAATCTTCAATACTCACTCCGCCAATCCTCAATATTCAAAACACAACCCTCAACCATCAATCCTCAATACTCAACCATCAATCCAAAACTCTCAATACTCAATAGAATATCCTGAATTCTCAGCTTTCAATACTCAATCCTCAATCTTCAATCTTCAAATCTCCATCCACAAACATCAATTCTCATTACTCAACCCTCAACACTCAGTCCCCAATCCTCAATCTTCAATCCTCAATCCTCAATCCTCAATCCGCAATCCTCAATCTTCAATCCTCAATACACAAACTTCAATCCTCAATCCTCAATCCTCAATACTCAATCTTTAATCCTCAATCCTCAATCCTCAATACTCAATCCTCAATCCTCAATACTCAATACTAAATCCTCAACCCTCAATCCTCAATCCTCAATCGTCAGTCTTCAATCCCCAATACTCAGTCTTCAATCCTCAATCCTCAATACTCAATCCTCAATCCTCATTCTTCAATCCTCAATACCCAATCCTCAATCTTCAATCCTCAATCCTCAATCCTCAATTCTCAATCCTCAATCCTCAATCATCAGACCTCAAACATCAATACTCAACACTCAGTCCTCGTCCTCAATCCACAACCCTCAATCCCCAATCATCAATCTTCAATCATCAATATTCAATCTTCAATCCTCAATCCTCATTCCTCGATCCTCAATCCTCAATCCTCAATGTTCAATCCTCAATACCCAATCCTCAATCTTCAATCCTCAGTCCTCAATCCTCAACCCTCAATTCTCAATCATCAATCCTCAGTCCTCAGTCCACAAACCTCAATCCTCAACCCTCAGACCTCATCGTCAATTCTCAATCCTCAATCCTCAATCCTCAATCTTCAATCCTCAATACTCAACCTTCAACCCACAATCCTCAGTCTTCAATCCTCAATACTCAATCTTTAATCCTCAATCCTCAATCCTCAATACTCAATCCTCAATCCTCAGTCCTCAATCCTCAATCTTCAATCATCAATACTCAATCTTCAATCCTCAATCCTCAATCCTCAATCCTCAATCCTCATTCTTCAATCCTCAAAACCCAATCCTCAATCTTCAATCCTCAATCCACAATCCTCAATTCTCAATCCTCAATCCTCAATAATCAATCTTCAATCCTCAATCCTCAGTCCTCAAACCTCAATTCTGAATCCTCAATCCTGAATCCTCAATCGTCAGCCCTCAGTCCTCAACAATCAGTTGACAATACTCAATCCTCAATAGAATATCCTCAATTCACAGTTTTCAATACTCAATACTCAATCTGCAATCTTCAAACCTCTATCCACAAACATCAATTCTCATCGCTGAACCCTCAACACTCAGTCCTCAATGTTCAATCCTCAATCCTCAATTCTCAATCTTCAATCCTCAATACTGAATCTTCAATCCTCAATCCTCAACCCTCAATCCTCAATCCTCAATCCTCATTCCTCAAACCTCAATCCTCAAGCCCCAGTCCTCATCCTTAATTCTCAATTCTCAATCCTCAATCCTCAATTCTCAATCATCAATCCTCAATAATCAATACTCAATCTTCAATCCTCAATCCTCAATACTCAATCCTCAATCCTCAAACCTCAATATTCAGCACACAACCCTCAACCATCAATTCTCAATACTCAACCATCAATCCTCAAAGCTCAACCATCAATACTCAATTCTCACTACTCAATAGAATATCCTCAATTCTGATGTTTCAATACTCAACCCACATTACTCAATAATCAAATATCAATCCTCAAACATCAATTCTCAACACCCAATCCTCAAGACTCAGTCCTCTCTCTTCAATCTTCCATCATCAATACTCTATCCTCAAGCGTCAATCCTCAATCCTCAATCCTCAGCCCTCAATCCTCAGTCCTCAAACCTCAATTCCGAATCCTCAATCCTGAATCCTCAATCTTCATCCCTCAGTCCGCAACAATCAATTGTCAATCCTCAATCCTCAATAGAATATCCTCAATTCACAGTTTTCAATACACAATCCCCAACCTTCAATCTTCAAATCTCAATGCACAAACATTAATTCTCATCACTCAAGCATCAACACTCAGTCCTCAAACTTAAATCCTCAATCCTCAATCCTCAATCGTCAATCCTCAATCCCCAATCCTCTATCATCAATCCTCAATCCGCAATCCTCAATCCCCAATGCTCAATCCTCAATCTTCAATCCTCAATACTCAATCCTCAATCCTCAATCCTCAATCCTCAGTCCTCATCCTTCAATCCTCAATACACAATCCTCAATCTTCAATCCTCAATCCTCAATCCCCAATTCTCAATCCTCAATCCTGAAATCCTCAGACCTCAAACATCAATACTCAACCCTCAGTCCTCGTCCTCAATCGACCACCCTCAATCCTCAATCCTCAATCTTCAATCATCAGTATTCAATCTTCAATCCTCAATCCTCAATCCTCGATCCTCAATCCTCAATCCTCAATGTTCAATCCTCAATACCCAATCCTCAATCTCAAATCCTCAATCCTCAGTCCTCAATCCTCAATCCGCAATCCTCAATCCTCAATCCTCTGTCCTCAAACCTCAATCCTGAATCCTCAATCCTGAATCCTCAATCTTCAGCCCTCAGTCCTCAACAATCAGTTGTCAATCCTCAATCCTCAATAGAATATCATCAATTCACAGTTTTCAATACTCAATACTCAATCTGCAATCTTCAAATCTCTATCCACAAACATCAATTATCATCACTCAACCCTCAACGCTCAGTCCTCAATGTTCAATCCTCAATCCTCAATTCTCAATCTTCAATCCTCAATACTGAATCTTCAATCCTCAATCCTCAACCCTCAATCCTCAATCCTCAATCCTCATTCCTCAAACCTCAATCCACAACCCCCAGTCCTCATCCTTAATTCTCAATTCTCAATCCTCAATCCTCAATTCTCAATCATCAATCCTCAATAATCAATACTCAATCTTCAATCCTCAATCCTCAATCCTCAATCCTCAATCCTCAAACCTCAATATTCAGCACACAACCCTCAACCATCAATTCTCAATACTCAACCATCAATCCTCAATTCTCAATACTCAATTGAATATCCTGAATTCTCATGGTTCAATACTCAACCACAATATTCAATAATCAAATCTCAATCCTCAAACATCAATTCTCAACACTCAATCCTCAACACGCAGTCCTCTCTCTTCAATCCTCCATCCTCAATCCTCAATTCTCAGTCCTCAAACCTCAATCCCGAATCCGCAAACCTGAATCCTCAATCTTCAGCCCTCAGTCATCAACAATCAATTGTCAATCCTCAATCCTCTATAGAATATCCTCACTTCACAGTTTTCAATACTCAATCACCATTCTTCAATCTTCAAATCTCAATCCACGAACATCAGTTCTCATCACTCAACCCTCAACACTCAGTCCTCAATCTTCATCCCTCGATCCTCAATCCTCAATCTTCAATCCTCAATACACAATCTTCAATCCTCAATCCTCAATTCTCAGTCCTCAATACTCAATCCTCAATCGTCAATCCTCAATCCCCAATCCTCAATCTTCAATCCTCAATCCTCAATCCTCAATCCTCAATCCTCAATCTTCAGTCCTCAATACTCAATCTTCAATCCTCAATCCTCAACCCTCAATCCTCAATCCTCAATCCACAATCCTCAATACTCAACACACAACCCTCAACCATCAATCCTCAAAACTCAACCATCAATACTCAATTCTCAATACTCAATAGAATATCCTCAATTCTCATGTTTCAATACTCAACCCACAATATTCAATAATCAAATATCAATCCTCAAACATCAATTCTCAACACCCAATCCTCAAGACTCAGTCCTCTCTCTTCAATCTTCCATCATCAATCCTCTATCCTCAAGCGTCAATCCTCAATCCTCAATCCTCAACCCTCAATCCTCAGTCCTCAAACCTCAATTCCGAATCCTCAATCCTGAATCCTCAATCTTCATCCCTCAGTCCGCAACAATCAATTGTCAATCCTCAATCCTCAATAGAATATCCACAATTCACAGTTTTCAATACTCAATCCCCAACCTTCAATCTTCAAATCTCAATGCACAAACATTAATTCTCATCACTCAAGCATCAACACTCAGTCCTCAAACTTAAATCCTCAATCCTCAATCCTCAATCGTCAATCCTCAATCCCCAATCCTTTATCATCAATCCTCAATCCGCAATCCTCAATCCCCAATGCTCAATCCTCAATCTTCCATCCTCAATACTCAATCCTCAATCCTCAATCCTCAATCCTCAGTCCTCATCCTTCAATCCTCAATACACAATCCTCAATCTTCAATCCTCAATCCTCAATCCCCAATACTCAATCCTCAATCCTGAAATCCTCAGACCTCAAACATCAATACTCAACCCTCAGTCCTCGTCCTCAATCGACCACCCTCAATCCTCAATCCTCAATCTTCAATCATCAGTATTCAATCTTCAATCCTCAATCCTCAATCCTCGATCCTCAATCCTCAATCCTCAATGTTCAATCCTCAATACCCAATCCTCAATCTCCAATCCTCAATCCTCAGTCCTCAATCCTCAATCCTCAATCCTCAATCCTCAATCCTCTGTCCTCAAACCTCAATCCTGCATCCTCAATCCTGAATCCTCAATCTTCAGCCCTCAGTCCTCAACAATCAGTTGTCAATCCTCAATCCTCAATAGAATATCATCAATTCACAGTTTTCAATACCCAATACTCAATCTGCAATCTTCAAATCTCTATCCACAAACATCAATTCTCATCACTCAACCCTCAACGCTCAGTCCTCAATGTTCAATCCTCAATCCTCAATTCTCAATCTTCAATCCTCAATACTGAATCTTCAATCCTCAGTCCTCAACCCTCAATCCTCAATCCTCAAACCTCAATCCTCAACCCCCAGTCCTCAACCCCCAGTCCTCATCCTAAATCCTCAATTCTCAATCCTCAATCCTCAATTTTCAATCATCAATCCTCAATAATCAATACTCAATCTTCAATCCTCAATCCTCAATCCTCAATCCTCAATCCTCAAACCTCAATATTCAGCACACAACCCTCAACCATCAATTCTCAATACTCAACCATCAATCCTCAATTCTCAATACTCAATTGAATATCCTGAATTCTCATGGTTCAATACTCAACCACAATATTCAATAATCAAATCTCAATCCTCAAACATCAATTCTCAACACTCAATCCTCAACACTCAGTCCTCTCTCTTCAATCCTCCATCCTCAATCCTCAATTCTCAGTCCTCAAACCTCAATCCCGAATCCTCAAACCTGAATCCTCAATCTTCAGCCCTCAGTCATCAGCAATCAATTGTCAATCCTCAATCCTCTATAGAATATCCTCACTTCACAGTTTTCAATAATCAATCACCATTCTTCAATCTTCAAATCTCAATCCACGAACATCAGTTCTCATCACTCAACCCTCAACACTCAGTCCTCAATCTTCATCCCTCGATCCTCAATCCTCAATCTTCAATCCTCAATACACAATCTTCAATCTTCAATCCTCAATTCTCAGTCCTCAATACTCAATCCTCAATCGTCAATCCTCAATCCCCAATCCTCAATCTTCAATCCTCAATCCTCAATCCTCAATCCTCAATCCTCAATCTTCAGTCCTCAATACTCAATCTTCAATCCTCAATCCTCAACCCTCAATCCTCAATCCTCAATCCACAATCCTCAATACTCAACACACAACCCTCAACCATCAATCCTCAAAACTCAACCATCAATACTCAATTCTCAATACTCAATAGAATATCCTCAATTCTCATGTTTCAATACTCAACCCACAATATTCAATAATCAAATATCAATCCTCAAACATCAATTCTCAACACCCAATCCTCAAGACTCAGTCCTCTCTCTTCAATCTTCCATCATCAATCCTCTATCCTCAAGCGTCAATCCTCAATCCTCAATCCTCAACACTCAATCCTCAGTCCTCAAACCTCAATTCCGAATCCTCAATCCTGAATCCTCAATCTTCATCCCTCAGTCCGCAACAATCAATTGTCAATCCTCAATCCTCAATAGAATATCCTCAATTCACAGTTTTCAATACTCAATCCCCAACCTTCAATCTTCAAATCTCAATGCACAAACATTAATTCTCATCACTCAAGCATCAACACTCAGTCCTCAAACTTAAATCCTCAATCCTCAATCCTCAATCGTCAATCCTCAATCCCCAATCCTTTATCATCAATCCTCAATCCGCAATCCTCAATCCCCAATGCTCAATCCTCAATCTTCCATCCTCAATACTCAATCCTCAATCCTCAATCCTCAATCCTCAGTCCTCATCCTTCAATCCTCAATACACAATCCTCAATCTTCAATCCTCAATCCTCAATCCCCAATTCTCAATCCTCAATCCTGAAATCCTCAGACCTCAAACATCAATACTCAACCCTCAGTCCTCGTCCTCAATCGACCTCCCTCAATCCTCAATCCTCAATCTTCAATCATCAGTATTCAATCTTCAATCCTCAATCCTCAATCCTCGATCCTCAATCCTCAATCCTCAATGTTCAATCCTCAATACCCAATCCTCAATCTCCAATCCTCAATCCTCAGTCCTCAATCCTCAATCCTCAATCCTCAATCCTCAATCCTCTGTCCTCAAACCTCAATCCTGAACCCTCAATCCTGAATCCACAATCTTCAGCCCTCAGTCCTCAACAATCAGTTGTCAATCCTCAATCCTCAATAGAATATCATCAATTCACAGTTTTCAATACCCAATACTCAATCTGCAATCTTCAAATCTCTATCCACAAACATCAATTCTCATCACTCAACCCTCAACGCTCAGTCCTCAATGTTCAATCCTCAATCCTCAATTCTCAATCTTCAATCCTCAATACTGAATCTTCAATCCTCAGTCCTCAACCCTCAATCCTCAATCCTCAAACCTCAATCCTCAACCCCCAGTCCTCAACCCCCAGTCCTCATCCTAAATCCTCAATTCTCAATCCTCAATCCTCAATTCTCAATCATCAATCCACAATAATCAATACTCAATCTTCAATCCTCAATCCTCAATCCTCAATCCTCAATCCTCAAACCTCAATATTCAGCACACAACCCTCAACCATCAATTCTCAATACTCAACCATCAATCCTCAATTCTCAATACTCAATTGAATATCCTGAATTCTCATGGTTCAATACTCAACCACAATATTCAATAATCAAATCTCAATCCTCAAACATCAATTCTCAACACCCAATCCTCAAGACTCAATCCTCTCTCTTCAATCTTCCATCATCAATCCTCTATCCTCAAGCGTCAATCCTCAATCCTTAATCCTCAACCCTCAATCCTCAGTCCTCAAACCTCAATTCCGAATCCTCAATCCTGAATCCTCAATCTTCATCCCTCAGTCCGCAACAATCAATTGTCAATCCTCAATCCTCAATAGAATATCCTCAATTCACAGTTTTCAATACTCAATCCCCAACCTTCAATCTTCAAATCTCAATGCACAAACATTAATTCTCATCACTCAAGCGTCAACACTCAGTCCTCAAACTTAAATCCTCAATCCTCAATCCTCAATCGTCAATCCTCAATCCCCAATCCTCTATCATCAATCCTCAATCCGCAATCCTCAATCCCCAATGCTCAATCCTCAATCTTCCATCCTCAATACTCAATCCTCAATCCTCAATCCCCAATCCTCAATCCTCAATCCTCAGTCCTCATCCTTCAATCCTCAATACACAATCCTCAATCTTCAATCCTCAATCCTCAATCCCCAATTCTCAATCCTCAATCCTGAAATCCTCAGACCTCAAACATCAATACTCAACCCTCAGTCCTCGTCCTCAATCGACCACCCTCAATCCTCAATCCTCAATCTTCAATCATCAGTATTCAATCTTCAATCCTCAATACTCAATCCTCGATCCTCAATCCTCAATCCTCAATGTTCAATCCTCAATACCCAATCCTCAATCTTCAATCCTCAATCCTCAATCCTCAATGTTCAACCCTCAATCCTCAATCCTCAATCTTCAATCCTCAATCCACAATCCTCAATCCTCAATCCTCAAACCTCAATCCTCAGTCCTCAAACCACAATCCTGAATCCTCAATCCTGAAACCTCAATCTTCATCCCTCAGTCCTCAACAATCAGTTGTCAATCCTCAATCCTCAATAGAATCTCGTCAGTTCAGAGCTTTCCATACGCAATACTCAATCTGCAATCTTCAAATCTCTATCCACAAACATCAATTCTCATCACTCAACCCTCAACACTCAGTCCCCAATCCTGAATCTTCAATCCTCAATCCTCAATCCACAATCCCCAATCCTCAATCTTCAATCCTCAAACCTCAATCCTCAGTCCTCATTCTTCAGTCCTCAATCCTCAACCCTCAATCTTCAATCCTCAATCCTCAATCGTCAATCCTCAATCCTCAATCTTCATTCTTCAATCCTCAATACCCAGTCCTCAATCTTCAATCCTAAATCCTCAATCCTCAATTCTCAATCCTCAATCCTCAGTCCTCAGTCCTCAAACCGCAATCCTCAACCCTCAGCCCTCATAGTCAATCCTCAATCCTCAATTCTCAATACTCAATCTTCAATCCTCAATACTCAATCTTCAATCCTCAATCCTCAATCCTCAATCCCCAATCCTCATTCTTCAATACTCAATACCCAATCCTCAATCTTGAATCCTCAATCCTCAATCCTCAATTCTCAATCTTCAATCCTCAATCCTCAGACCTCAAACATCAATACTCAACCATCAGTCCTCGTCCTCAATCCACAGCCCTCAATCCTCAATCCTCAATCTTCAATCATCAATATTCAATCTTCAGTCCTCAATCCTCAGTCCTCAATCCTCAATCCTCAATCCTCAATGTTCAATCCGCAATACCCAATCCACAATCCTCAGTCCTCAAACCTCAATCCTGAATCCTCAATCCTGAATCCTCAATCTTCAGACCTAAGTCATCAACAATCAGTTGTCAGTTCTCAATCCTCAATAGAATATCATGAATTCACAGTTTTCAATACTCAATACTCAATCTGCAGTCTTTAAGTCTCTATCCACAGACATCAATTCTCATCACTCAACCCTCAACACTCAGTCCCCAATCCTCAATCTTCAATCCTCAATCCTCAATACTCAATCCTCAATCCTCAATCCTCAATATTCAATCCTCAATACTCAATACTCAATCATCAATCCTCAATCCTCAATCCTCAATCCTCAATGCTCAACCCTCAATCGTCAGTCTTCAAACCTCAATACTCAATCTTCAATCCTCAATCCTCAATCCTCAATCCTCAAGCCTCATCCTTCAATCCTCAGTACCCAATCCTCAATCTTCAATACTCTATCCTCAATCCTCAATTCTTAATACTCAATCCTCATTCCTCAGTCCTCAAACCTCAATCCTCAACGCTCAGCTCTCATCCTCAACACTCAATCCTCAATCCTCAATCCTCAATCCTCAATCCTCAATCCTCAATATTCAATCCTCAATAAACAATGTTCTATCCTCAATCCTCAGTCCTCAAACCTCAATTCTGAATCCTCAATCCTGAATCCTCAATCTTCAGCCCTCAGTCCTCAACAATCAATTGTCAATCCTCAATCCTCAATATTCAATCCTCAATACTCAACCTTCAATACTCAATCCGCAATCATCAATCCTCAATTCTCAATCGTCAGTCATCAATCCTCAATCTTCAATACTCAATCGTCAATCCTCTCTCCTCAATCCTCAATCCTCAATCCTCGTTCCTCTAACCGCAATCCTCAACCCTCAGTCCCCATCCTCAATTCTCAATTCTCTATCCTGAATCCTCAACCCTCAACATTCAATCCTCAATAATCAATCTCCAATCCTAGATCCCCAATCCCCAATCCTCAATCCAAATCCTCAATCTTCAATTCTCAATCCCTGTCCTCAATCTTCAATCCTCAATGCTCAGTCCTCAATCCTCAATCCTCAGTCCACAATCCTCAATCCTCAATCCACAAACCTCAATCCTCAACCGTCAGTCCTCGTCCTCAATCCTCAACACTCAATCCTCAATCCTGAGTCTTCAATCGTCAATACTAAATCTTCAATCCTCAATCTTCAGTCCTCAATCCTCAATCCCCAATCCTCAATATTCAACACATAACCCCCAACCATCAATCCTAAATACTCAACCATCAATACTCAATTCTCAATACTCAATAGAATATCCTGAATCCTCATGGTTCAATACTCAATCCACAATATTCGATAATCAAATCTCAATCCTCAAACATCAATTCTCAACACTCAATCCTCAACACTCAGTCCTCTCTCTTCAATCCTCCATCCTCAACCATCAATCCTCAAGCGTCAATCCTCAATCCTCAATCCTCAACCCTCAATCCTCAGTCCTCAAACCTCAATCCTCAATCATCAATCCTCAAACCTCAATCCTCAGTCCTCAAACCACAATCCTGAATACTCAATCCTGAAACCTCAATATTCAGCCCTCAGTCCTCAACAATCAGTTGTCAATCCTCAATCCTCAATAGAATATCCTCAGTTCAGAGTTTTCCATACGCAATACTCAATCTGCAATCCTCAATTCTCAATCCTCAATCCTCAGTCCACAGTCCTCAAACCTCAGTCCTCAACGCTCAGCTCTCATCCTCAATCCTCAATCCTCAATCCTCAGTCCTCAATCCACAATACTCAATAGAATATCCTGAATTCTCACGATTCAACACTCAAACCTCAAACCTCAAACCTCAGCCCTCATCCTCAATCCTCAATCCTCAATCCTCAATCCTCAATCCTCAACCCTCAATCCTCAACACTCAATCCTCAGTCCTCAATTCTCAATCCTCAATACTCAATCCTCAATCGACAATCCTCAATCCCCAATCCTCAATCTTCAATCCTCAATCCTCAATCCTCAATCCTCAATCCTCAATCTTCAATTCCCAATTCTCGATCCTCAATCCTCAAACCTCAATCTTCAATCCTCAATAATCAATCTCCAATCCTAGATCCCCAATCCCCAATCCTCAATCCTTAATCCTCAATCTTCAATCCTCAATCCCTAGTCCTCAATCTTCAATCCTCAATGCTCAATCCTCAATCCTCAACCCTCAGTCCTCAATCCTCAACCCTCAGTCCTCGCGCTCAATCCTCAACCCTTAATAATCAATCCGCAATCTTCAATCATCAATACTCAAACTTCAATCCTCAATCATCAATCCTCAATCCTCAATCCTCAACCCTCAATCCTCAGTCCTCAAACCTCAATTCCGAATCCTCAATCCTGAATCCTCAATCTTCAGCCCTCAGTCCTAAAACCTCAACCATCAACCCTCAGCCCTCATCCTCAATCCTCAATCCTCATTCCTCAATCCTCAACCTTCAATCCTCAATTCTCAATCTTCAATACTCAATCCTCAATCCTCAATTCTCAATCCTCAATCCTCAGTCCACAGTCCTC
This sequence comes from Calliopsis andreniformis, assembly GCF_051401765.1. Classification (NCBI taxonomy): domain Eukaryota; kingdom Metazoa; phylum Arthropoda; class Insecta; order Hymenoptera; family Andrenidae; genus Calliopsis; species Calliopsis andreniformis. The sequence continues at coordinate 117,570 of NW_027480515.1, read as the reverse complement.
AAACATCAGTCCTCAACGCTCAGCTCCCATCCTCAATCCTCAATCCTCAATCCTCAGTCCTCAATCCACAATACTCAATAGAATATCCTGAATTCTCACGATTCAACACTCAAACCTCAAACCTCAAACCTCAGCCCTCATCCTCAATCCTCAATCCTCAATCCTCAATCCTCAACCCTCAATCCTCAATCCTCAATCCTCAATCCTCATTCTTCAATCCTCAATACCCAGTCCTCAATCTTCAATCCTAAATCCTCAATCCTCAATTCTCAATCCTCAATCCTCAGTCCTCAGTCCTCAAACCGCAATCCTCAACCCTCAGCCCTCATAGTCAATCCTCAATCCTCAATTCTCAATACTCAACCTTCAATCCTCAATACTCAATCTTCAATCCTCAATCCTCAATCCTCAATCCCCAATCCTCATTCTTCAATACTCAATACCCAATCCTCAATCTTGAATCCTCAATCCTCAATCCTCAATCCTCAATTCTCAATCTTCAATCCTCAATCCTCAGACCTCAAACATCAATACTCAACCATCAGTCCTCGTCCTCAATCCACAGCCCTCATTCCTCAATCCTCAATCTTCAATCATCAATATTCAATCTTCAGTCCTCAATGCTCAGTCCTCAATCCTCAATCCTCAATCCTCAATGTTCAATCCGCAATACCCAATCCTCAATCCTCAGTCCTCAAACCTCAATACTGAATCCTCAATCTTCAGACCTAAGTCATCAACAATCAGTTGTCAATTCTCAATCCTCAATAGAATATCATGAATTCACAGTTTTCAATACTCAATACTCAATCTGCAGTCTTTAAATCTCTATCCACAGACATCAATTCTCATCACTCAAACCTCAACACTCAGTCCCCAATCCTCAATCTTCAATCCTCAATCTTCAATACTCAATTCTCAATCCTCAATCCTCAATATTCAATCCTCAATACTCAATACTCAATCATCAATCCTCAATCCTCAATCCTCAATCCTCAATCCTCAACCCTCAATCGTCAGTCTTCAAACCTCAATACTCAATCTTCAATCCTCAATCCTCAATCCTCAATCCTCAAGCCTCATCCTTCAATCCTCAATACCCAATCCTCAATCTTCAATACTCAATCCTCAATCCTCAATTCTCAATACTCAATCCTCATTCCTCAGTCCTCAAACCTCAATCCTCAACGCTCAGCTCTCATCCTCAACACTCAATCCTCAATCCTCAATCCTCAATCCTCAATCCTCAATATTCAATCCTCAATAAACAATCTTCAATCCTCAATCCTCAGTCCTCAAACCTCAATTCTGAATCCTCAATCCTGAATCCTCAATCTTCAGCCCTCAGTCCTCAACAATCAATTGTCAATCCTCAATCCTCAATATTCAATCCTCAATACTCAACTTTCAATACTCAATCCGCAATCATCAATCCTCAATTCTCAATCGTCAGTCATCAATCCTCAATCTTCAATACTCAATCGTCAATCCTCTCTCCTCAATCCTCAATCCTCAATCCTCGTTCCTCTAACCGCAATCCTCAACCCTCAGTCCCCATCCTCAATTCTCAATTCTCTATCCTTGTACAGGAAAAGAATTGCCTCTCTTCTCTTTATTTGTCCACACACAGGGCTTATTGCTGATCGATTGATTCTTTCATACTGATCCTCACAGTTTATATCTCCTTAGCGCCATTGTTTCGCAGGTAACCGGAGAGCCAGAGCGGTCGACCCGTCGTGACCCAAACTTGTCATTAAACATAAATATTTTCAATTAACCCCATTAGCGATTCTCGTGACTCTTCCTGTAGCCTGGCGGCCCCGGATTGACCATTTTTGATCTCACCGTGCACGCTTTTTAACCTTCACACTCAGGGAGATGGCCTCCCTCTTGAGGTTTATGGCGGCCTAAGGTCGACGTTTTCACGTCTACCTTTGCACGCTTGGCTTGAACCACGACTAAACGCTGCTGCGTAGTCGAGTGTTTCTGTCAGCGAGAATTCGCGCGTTTTTTAGGGTAAACCCGCGCGTTTGAAGTCAATTCATCCGCAGATGCATACATGTCGGGACATCAATTTTCACTCCGGACCCCCCCGCTATGGCTCTCTTTTTGGACCTTCCTAGCCGCGTATACTCTCATCCTCATACAATTTCGCGCTTAAACTTACACATTCATCGGATTCAATCATCTTACAATGTTTTGATCACGTCAACGCACTCACATTGGACGCGGAAGCATTCACTCCATTCAGCGCTTCTCGGATAATTTGGAAACGGTGTTCCTTGGCGAGCTTCTTTTAGTTCACTTTGAACTAAACATAATCCGTACCACGATGCGAGTGAGTCAATCACACTCCACACTCTCTTACCTTTCCGCAACAAAAAGAACACACTTATACCTATCCACAACATTCTCCCCCTCAAATTAAACATATTTAATTTTTAATTCAAACAAATGCTTCTTTCTTCTTGGAGTTAATTGAACTAGGAGGCTTAGCACCTAATTTTTATATCAACCAAAAATAATAATAATTAATTTTTCTTTGCGAATAGCAAATTATCATCCGAGCTCCATTACTTTCCAGCTATGCTAGCCCCGTTGTTCACTTGAACCACTTAATCTAATTAATTTTCGCGCGGGTCGTGTGAATACGCCCGCCGAGGTGCGCACTTTCGCGATCCTAACTACGCCGTCCGCTCCAGGGAATACTTCCGTCACTGTCCCTGTTTTCCACAAATTTCGCGGCGCCTGCAGATCGACGATAAGGACCAGGTCTCCCTTCTCTAGAGAATTTTCTGTTTCATGCCACTTCGCACGCGGTATCAATCCGGGTAGATACTCACGCAGCCAACGCCGCCAGTACGCGTTGGCGAAGGATTGCGCGATTTGCCACTGTTTTCTCAGGCAGGTCGCTTGTAGATCATACTTGATTATCTTTATCTCGCCGGATGATGCTCCTATGAGGAAGTGATTCGGGGTCAGCGCTTCCTCATCTCGCGGATCCAAGGACACGTCTGTCAGCGGTCGCGAATTGACCGAATGTTCAATCTCTACCAGTAACGTGCTTAAAACTTCCTCGCTGGGAACTTGATTTCGCAGGGTTGCATTCAGGGCCACCTTTACCGACCGAATCAACCTCTCCCATGCTCCGCCCATATGGGGCGCGTCCGGTGGGTTAAATACCCATTTTATTTGTTTACTTAATGCATGGTCCACCAAGGCTTCGGTATCGATTGCCTTGGTCGCATCCCGAAGTTCTTTAATCGCACCCTTGAAGTTCGTACCGTTGTCGCTATAAACGACTAATGGCGTGCCTCTACGTGCTGCAAATCGTTGCAGAGCCATAATGGCAGAGCTCGCGCTCAGACTGTTGGCCAACTCTAAGTGAATCGCTCGCGTGGTAAGGCAAGTAAAAAGTACTCCCCAGCGTTTTTCTCTACGCCTTCCGATCTTAACTAACATCGGGCCAAAGTAATCAACGCCACAGTGTCTAAATGGTCTTTGTCCAAGCGCGACGCGTCCAGCTGGCAAAGCGGACATTGTCGGGTTCTGGGGTTTCGCCCGCCTCAGCCTACATATAATACACTTGCTTATTAACGAGCGTAGCACGCGTCTAAGACCGATTATGTAATACTTCTGCCGCATTTCATTGACGACCGTGTTATTGCTTCCATGATAATATCGTCGGTGGTAATTTTGTATCAGCAATCTAGTTGCGGCATGTTTGGCGTCTAAAATTATTGGTTGGTTGCAGAACTCCTCGTCTGCGAGTTTAATTACCCGTCCACTCGCTCTCAATATTCCAATTGCGTCTAGGAACGGTTTTAACGCTATAATTCGGCTTCCCTTGTTAACACTTTTTCCGGTCATTAATGCCTTCAGTTCATCCGCGAAAACGTCAGATTGTATCACGCGGTACCAATAGTTTTCCGCCTCGCTCACCGTCTCTACTGTAATCAGCGCTTGCGCTTTTCCCTTCCAACGATTAAACGCCGCTCTTACCCGTCGCGCAACTACAAGCAACCCTGGCCATCCCAGAAATTTCGCGACGAGCGGAATTTCGTACTCAGCACTGTGTGTGACATACACTTGTGCTTTTCGTAACTCCATGCCGTCAATTGCTATCTTCTCCGCCTCGTCTATGGGTCTGTCCGTTGGCCAATTAGACTCCGCAAGTTGCAAAAACTCTGGGCCCACGAACCAACGTCCCGCAGGATCCAAGGCCTCGCTAGACCAGCGAGTCGCATCGTCGGCAGGATTCAATCTGGACGGGACCCATCGCCACTCTGAACTCAACGTCAGCTCGCCAATTTCGCCTAATCGATGAGCGACGAATACTTGGCGTATCCGCGGTTCCGACTTTATCCACCGAATGACTGTGATGGAATCGGACCATAAATATCGTCGGTTCACGTCGATCTTAAGCTCCTCCGTAACCGTTTTCGCTAACCTCGCCCCTAACAATGCAGCCTGTAGTTCCAATCGTGGCACGGATAACGGTTTTAAAGGTGCTACCCTCGTCTTCGCCATAACTAGCGCCACCCGCGTCCCGCTTTCCGTTGCTACCCGCAAGTAAGCGACCGCTGCGTAGCCCTTCAGGCTTGCATCACAGAACACGTGTATCTGCGTATCGTCGTAATGAAATCCCGCCGGTACATAGCAACGCGGTACCCGACAATTCTTTATGTTCATTAGGCCTTTCAGCCACGACAACCAGCCTATCTGTTCGTCGTCCCTTAGTTGGTGGTCCCACCCTATACCGCTGCGCCATACTTCCTGCATTAATATTTTCGCATTGAGCGTAAATGGTGAGAGGAAGCCCAATGGATCGTACACCGACATAATTATCCGAAGAAATTCTCGCTTAGTTGGTTTAATCGTCCCCATTAGTATTTTCTTCGGAATTCTCGCCATTCCTACATTGAATTCTAGCTTATCGTTTTGCGTGTCCCATATAAGGCCTAATACTCTCTCTCCCCCTCGGTCACACAAGCGCATCCCCTTCTCATTACCCGGTCGTGGAATTTCCGGTATCGAACTCACTAGACCCACGACATTGCTAGCCCAGTCGTGCATTTCAAAATCCGCCTCAGAATTAATTCTAATTACGTCGCGAATAAGTCTCTTGGCCTCTTCACTAGTCCTCCGACTCGCTAAATAATCATCCATGTAGCTATCGTTGATGATACTTTTCACCGCATCAGGATACAACCCGGCATTCTCGCGGGCGTTTCTATTTTTTACGTATATCGCGGTACACGGCGACGACTTCGCCCCGAATATCAAACGCGTCATTTCGTAGGTTTCCGGGCTTCCTTGCCTATTCTTACCACGCCACAGAAACCTTTGCGCTCCACGATCCTCTTCTCTAATCTTTATCCGCAGGAACATGTCCTTTATATCCGCTTTAAACGCACATTCATGTAGTCTGAAACGCAACAATATACCTGGCAACGATTGTAACAAATCCGGCCCGGATTCGAGTTGGTCGTTTAAACTGACCCCCGTCGTCTTCGCGGCAGCATCGAACACGAGCCGAACTTTTCCCGGCTTAGTACTGCTTCGCACTCCAAAATGCGGCAAGTACCACGGTCGTGATGTAGTTACTTGGTCATTTACCTTCACCGCGTAACCATTTTCAATAAAGCGCTCCATCTCCGCGTGATATAATGACGCGTATTCCGGTTCGCGATCGAGTTTCCTTTCTAACGATATAAGCCTCTTTTGTGCGACGATTTTACCATTTACGTTCGGCGCGCACTTTTCGTTCCACAGTAGACCTGCTTCCCATGATTTTCCTACGCGACGGCTTGTCTCATCCAATAACTTTAGCGCGCGTTCGTGTTCATTAGCGTTTTTCATTTTTTCGCAAACTCCGAGACTGTCTATTTCAAAATATTGCCGAATCAATTGGTCCAGCTGTTCGTTGGGATCAAGCGCGATGTCCCCGTCTGGATCCCCTCGGTCCATCTGCTGCGTCCCGTACGTATTCAAAGTCGTTCCTGACGCTCCGCAGCCCGTCACAAGCCCATGCAACGCCCATCCCAAGGAACAGCGCGAAAGCGCGAGGCTCCTTCCTACCATCTCACGTAATTCTCGAGCAACTATCAAGTCCCAGTTGTCTTGTCCAATAAGTATCGTGGGCCGTGCATCGTGGTAGGATTTTATGTCTACATTTTCGACAGCCCTAACGTATCGCGCGATGTTTCCTGAAATGGACTGGACAGGAAGACTCAGCACACTTACCGCGACGGCTCTGTTTATTTTATACAAACTAAAGGCTCCTTCTATTTCAAATTCGACCCTCTCACAGTCGGGCATAATCTTCGCTCTAGGATCGATACTCTTTAAAGCTATTTTCATAGGCCTTCCTATTGCGCCTACGTCTCGAGATATCTTACGATCGATCAACGTTATTGTCGAGCCCTCGTCCAATAAGGCGAACGTGTTTACAGCATTTTTCGGCCCTACTATCCGAACGGGTAATATCTTTAGTTACACACGCGGTAACTCTAGTCAAATCTCTTCGGTCGCGTTGGCCACATTGACCTCTGTTCGCGATGTGTCTCGAGTGCGAGTCTCTCGGGTGGTCGGTTTGATCGCCCTTCTCGCTGCTCTATAACAGGATCTCGGATCATGCAGAAGGCTGTGGTGGTTCCCTCTACAGACCGAACAGTTAGTGTCTCTGCAGTCTCCGCGGACATGTCCCTCACACAAACATTTGAAGCAAAGCTTATGTTTTTTCACTAAGAACCATCGCCGAGCCACCCCCTCGCGCGCAAACCCTCTGCATTCCGCCGATCTATGGTTTGATCTATCGCAAAATACGCAGCTGGGGACTGACTTCCCGATGGAACTCTTACGGGCACTCGTTGCGCTGACTCCGAACACTTTCGCGCTTGAAGCAATCGGTTTTCTCGCTCCGCCACGGCCCTTCGAGACAATCGTCATTTGCGACGTTGACGTCGATCTAGGTTCTAGGCCAAATACACCTGCTGCCACAGCGAGGTCAGCTTCTTGGTACACAAAATCCGACAATTTTTCGAGTTCTGTTTTCTCCTGGGGTGCTTCTGCCGAATATTTGTGATACGCGTATCTAAGAGCGGATGGTAATTTACTTCCCACATTTTGTATCAAATCGGGGCTATGTAGATACCCTATAAGTTTGAGAGATCGGAAAGCTGTGACGGCACCTCGGAGTTTCGTTGCGAACTGTGCAATATTTATTTTACCAGTGTCTAGTTCCGGTAATTCCCTGATATCTGCGATGATTTTTCGCGCTATTATGTTCTTATTTCCGAAATTCAGCTCAAGGGTACGCATAATAGTCGCTGCGTCTTGACCCGTCGCCAGCAACGTGCTTATTGCATCCCTTGCTTCACCTTTTAGTGCCGCAAAAAGCCTCACAATATTTTCGCGGTCTGTATACGCCCCCATTTCCGAAGTTAAATCGTATGTTTCTTTGAAGTGGAGCCATTCTAACGGGTCCCCTGCGAATTTAGGCAACGAACGTGCTAATGTCAGGCGGTTCGCGACTCGCGAGCCCTCTCCGACTACAGATGCATCGCGTATTACACGCAAAGTGGACTCTATCGCATCCACCAAACGCGCGGTTGGGTCGATCGCGGGTCGCGGTTGTTCATTATTACGTTCTCCTGGAAGAGCCGTACTATTTACCCACTCCTGGAATCTGTCACCAGCGACTGCTGCTCTAGGTTCCTCATCCATGTAGGCACGCATGTTGTTTCCGGCAACCAAGGATCTCGAGGACGTGTCTGTAACGGGGGCCGCCATCTGCACTACGCTGGATTGTCGTTGCTCCTCTTCGGTATCTCTTGACTGCGACCTCCTCCTTTCCGACGATGGACGTCTCCTCAGACCCATTTGAATACAGGAGGGACCTGCACGTTCTTCACCGGATTGCTCGCCGGAGGTCCTCGCCATTTCTTCTCCGCTCAAATTTCGTGACCTCTTTGCCTGTCCACGAGTTGCTGCCGCTGGTCCTGGCGCGGCTCTCTTCTTGCTTCCCCGAGCCATGGAGCAACAAATCTTCCCAAACCGCACTCGCGAGAAACCCGCTCACTGAATATCGGACACCTTTCCTATTCTCAACCGGCGAAAGTCCCGGGTTTCGGCACCAAAAATGTACAGGAAAAGAATTGCCTCTCTTCTCTTTATTTGTCCACACACAGGGCTTATTGCTGATCGATTGATTCTTTCATACTGATCCTCACAGTTTATATCTCCTTAGCGCCATTGTTTCGCAGGTAACCGGAGAGCCAGAGCGGTCGACCCGTCGTGACCCAAACTTGTCATTAAACATAAATATTTTCAATTAACCCCATTAGCGATTCTCGTGACTCTTCCTGTAGCCTGGCGGCCCCGGATTGACCATTTTTGATCTCACCGTGCACGCTTTTTAACCTTCACACTCAGGGAGATGGCCTCCCTCTTGAGGTTTATGGCGGCCTAAGGTCGACGTTTTCACGTCTACCTTTGCACGCTTGGCTTGAACCACGACTAAACGCTGCTGCGTAGTCGAGTGTTTCTGTCAGCGAGAATTCGCGCGTTTTTTAGGGTAAACCCGCGCGTTTGAAGTCAATTCATCCGCAGATGCATACATGTCGGGACATCAATTTTCACTCCGGACCCCCCCGCTATGGCTCTCTTTTTGGACCTTCCTAGCCGCGTATACTCTCATCCTCATACAATTTCGCGCTTAAACTTACACATTCATCGGATTCAATCATCTTACAATGTTTTGATCACGTCAACGCACTCACATTGGACGCGGAAGCATTCACTCCATTCAGAGCTTCTCGGATAATTTGGAAACGGTGTTCCTTGGCGAGCTTCTTTTAGTTCACTTTGAACTAAACATAATCCGTACCACGATGCGAGTGACTCAATCACACTCCACACTCTCTTACCTTTCCGCAACAAAAAGAACACACTTATACCTATCCACAACAATCCTGAATCCTCAACCCTCAACATTCAATCCTCAATAATCAATCTCCAATCCTAGATCCCCAATCCCCAATCCTCAATCCAAATCCTCAATCTTCAATTCTCAATCCCTGTCCTCAATCATCAATCCTCAATGCTCAGTCCTCAATCCTCAATCCTCAGTCCACAATCTTCAATCCTCAACCCTCAATCCTCAACACTCAATCCTCAGTCCTTAGTCCTCAATCCTCAATCCTCATTCTTCAATCCTCAATACCCAATCCTCAATCTTCAATCCTCAATCCTAAATCCTCAATTCACAATCCTCAATCCTGAAATCCTCAGACCTCAAACATCAATACTCAACCCTCAGTCCTCGTCCTCAATCCACTACCCTCAATCCTCAATCCTCAATCTTCAATCATCAATATTCAATCTTCAATCCTCAATCCTCAATCCTCAATCCTCAGTCCTCAATCCACAATACTCAATAGAATATCCTGAATTCTCACGATTCAACACTCAAACCTCAAACCTCAAACCTCAGCCCTCATCCTCAATCCTCAATCCTCAATCCTCAATCCTCAATCCTCAACCCTCAATCCTCAACACTCAATCCTCAGTCCTCAATTCTCAATCCTCAATACTCAATCCTCAATCGACAATCCTCAATCCCCAATCCTCAATCTTCAATCCTCAATCCTCAATCCTCAATCCTCAATCCTCAATCTTCAATTCCCAATTCTCGATCCTCAATCCTCAAACCTCAATCTTCAATCCTCAATAATCAATCTCCAATCCTAGATCCCCAATCCCCAATCCTCAATCCTTAATCCTCAATATTCAATCCTCAATCCCTAGTCCTCAATCTTCAATCCTCAATGCTCAATCCTCAATCCTCAACCCTCAGTCCTCAATCCTCAACCCTCAGTCCTCGCCCTCAATCCTCAACCCTTAATAATCAATCCGCAATCTTCAATCATCAATACTCAAACTTCAATCCTCAATCATCAATCCTCAATCCTCAATCCTCAACCCTCAATCCTCAGTCCTCAAACCTCAATTCCGAATCCTCAATCCTGAATCCTCAATCTTCAGCCCTCAGTCCTAAAACCTCAACCATCAACCCTCAGCCCTCATCCTCAATCCTCAATCCTCATTCCTCAATCCTCAACCTTCAATCCTCAATTCTCAATCTTCAATACTCAATCCTCAATCCTCAATTCTCAATCCTCAATCCACAATACTCAATAGAATATCCTGAATTCTCACGATTCAACACTCAAACCTCAAACCTCAAACCTCAGCCCTCATCCTCAATCCTCAATCCTCAATCCTCAATCCTCAACCCTCAATCCTCAATCCTCAATCCTCAATCCTCATTCTTCAATCCTCAATACCCAGTCCTCAATCTTCAATCCTAAATCCTCAATCCTCAATTCTCAATCCTCAATCCTCAGTCCTCAGTCCTCAAACCGCAATCCTCAACCCTCAGCCCTCATAGTCAATCCTCAATCCTCAATTCTCAATACTCAACCTTCAATCCTCAATACTCAATCTTCAATCCTCAATCCTCAATCCTCAATCCCCAATCCTCATTCTTCAATACTCAATACCCAATCCTCAATCTTGAATCCTCAATCCTCAATCCTCAATCCCCAATTCTCAATCTTCAATCCTCAATCCTCAATACTCAATTCTCAATCCTCAATCCTCAATATTCAATCCTCAATACTCAATACTCAATCATCAATCCTCAATCCTCAATCCTCAATCCTCAATCCTCAATCCTCAATTCTCAATCCTCAATCCTCAGTCCACAGTCCTCAAACATCAGTCCTCAACGCTCAGCTCTCATCCTCAATCCTCAATCCTCAATCCTCAGTCCTCAATCCACAATACTCAATAGAATATCCTGAATTCTCACGATTCAACACTCAAACCTCAAACCTCAAACCTCAGCCCTCATCCTCAATCCTCAATCCTCAATCCTCAATCCTCAACCCTCAATCCTCAATCCTCAATCCTCAATCCTCAATGTTCAATCCTCAATACTCAATCTTCAGTCGTCAATCCTCAGTCCTCATACTCAATCCTCAATCCTCAATCCTCAATCCTCAATGTTCAATCCTCAATACTCAATATTCAATCCTCAATCCTCAATCCTCAGACCTCAAACCTCAATTCCGAATCCTCAATCCTGAATCCTCAATCTTCAGCCCTCAGTCCTCAACAATCAGGTGACAATCCTCAATCCTCAATAGGATATCCTCCATTCGCAGTTTTCGGTACACAATACTCAATCTGCAATCTTTAAATCTCTATCCACAAACATCAATTCTCATCACTCAACCCTCAACACTCAGTCCTCAATGTTCAATCCTCAATCCTCAATCCTCAATCCTCAATCCTCAACCCTCAATCCTCAACACTCAATCCTCAGTCCTCAGTCCTCAATCCTCAATCCTCAACCCTCAATCTTCAATCCTCAATCCTCAATCCTCAATCCTCAATCCTCAATCTTCATTCTTCAATCCTCAATACCCAGTCCTCAATCTTCAATCCTAAATCCTCAATCCTCAATTCTCAATCCTCAATCCTCAGTCCTCAGTCCTCAAACCGCAATCCTCAACCCTCAGGCCTCATAGTCAATCCTCAATCCTCAATTCTCAATACTCAATCTTCAATCCTCAATACTCAATCTTCAATCCTCAATCCTCAATCCTCAATCCTCAATCCTCAATCCTCAGTCCTCAATCCACAATACGCAATAGAATATCCTGAATTCTCACGATTCAACACTCAAACCTCAAACCTCAAACCTCAGCCCTCATCCTCAATCCTCAATCCTCAATCCTCAATCCTCAATCCTCAACCCTCAATCCTCAACACTCAATCCTCAGTCCTCAATTCTCAATCCTCAAAACTCAATCCTCAATCGACAATCCTCAATCCCCAATCCTCAATCTTCAATCCTCAATCCTCAATCCTCAATCCTCTATCCTCAATCTTCAATTCCCAATTCTCGATCCTCAATCCTCAAACCTCAATCTTCAATCCTCAATAATCAATCTCCAATCCTAGATCCCCAATCCCCAATCCTCAATCCTTAATCCTCAATCTTCAATCCTCAATCCCTAGTCCTCAATCTTCAATCCTCAATGCTCAATCCTCAATCCTCAACCCTCAGTCCTCAATCCTCAACCCTCAGTCCTCGCCCTCAATCCTCAACCCTTAATAATCAATCCGCAATCTTCAATCATCAATACTCAAACTTCAATCCTCAATCATCAATCCTCAATCCTCAATCCTCAACCCTCAATCCTCAGTCCTCAAACCTCAATTCCGAATCCTCAATCCTGAATCCTCAATCTTCAGCCCTCAGTCCTAAAACCTCAACCATCAACCCTCAGCCCTCATCCTCAATCCTCAATCCTCATTCCTCAATCCTCAACCTTCAATCCTCAATTCTCAATCTTCAATACTCAATCCTCAATCCTCAATTCTCAATCCTCAATCCACAATACTCAATAGAATATCCTGAATTCTCACGATTCAACACTCAAACCTCAAACCTCAAACCTCAGCCCTCATCCTCAATCCTCAATCCTCAATCCTCAATCCTCAACCCTCAATCCTCAATCCTCAATCCTCAATCCTCATTCTTCAATCCTCAATACCCAGTCCTCAATCTTCAATCCTAAATCCTCAATCCTCAATTCTCAATCCTCAATCCTCAGTCCTCAGTCCTCAAACCGCAATCCTCAACCCTCAGCCCTCATAGTCAATCCTCAATCCTCAATTCTCAATACTCAACCTTCAATCCTCAATACTCAATCTTCAATCCTCAATCCTCAATCCTCAATCCCCAATCCTCATTCTTCAATACTCAATACCCAATCCTCAATCTTGAATCCTCAATCCTCAATCCTCAATCCCCAATTCTCAATCTTCAATCCTCAATCCTCAATACTCAATTCTCAATCCTCAATCCTCAATATTCAATCCTCAATACTCAATACTCAATCATCAATCCTCAATCCTCAATCCTCAATCCTCAATCCTCAACCCTCAATCGTCAGTCTTCAAACCTCAATACTCAATCTTCAATCCTCAATCCTCAATCCTCAATCCTCAAGCCTCATCCTTCAATCCTCAATCTTCAATACTCAATCCTCAATCCTCAATTCTCAATACTCAATCCTCATTCCTCAGTCCTCAAACCTCAATCCTCAACGCTCAGCTCTCATCCTCAACACTCAATCCTCAATCCTCAATCCTCAATCCTCAATCCTCAATATTCAATCCTCAATAAACAATCTTCAATCCTCAATCCTCAGTCCTCAAACCTCAATTCTGAATCCTCAATCCTGAATCCTCAATCTTCAGCCCTCAGTCCTCAACAATCAATTGTCAATCCTCAATCCTCAATATTCAATCCTCAATACTCAACTTTCAATACTCAATCCGCAATCATCAATCCTCAATTCTCAATCGTCAGTCATCAATCCTCAATCTTCAATACTCAATCGTCAACCCTCTCTCCTCAATCCTCAATCCTCAATCCTCGTTCCTCTAACCGCAATCCTCAACCCTCAGTCCCCATCCTCAATTCTCAATTCTCTATCCTCAAACCTCAATCCTCAGTCCTCAAACCACAATCCTGAATCCTCAATCCTGAAACCTCAATCTTCAGCCCTCAGTCCTCAACAATCAGTTGTCAATCCTCAATCCTCAATAGAATCTCCTCAGTTCAGAGCTTTCCATACGCAATACTCAATCTGCAATCTTCAAATCTCTATCCACAAACATCAATTCTCATCACTCAACCCTCACCACTCAGTCCCCAATCCTCAATCTTCAATCCTCAATCCTGAATCCACAATCCCCAATCCTCAATCTTCAATCCTCAATCCTCAATCCTCAATCCTCATTCTTCAATCCTCAATAGCCAATCCTCAATCTTCAATCCTCAATCCTAAATCCTCAATTCTCAATCCTCAATCCTCAGTCCTCAGTCCTAAAACCTCAACCATCAACCCTCAGCCCTCATCCTCAATCCTCAATCCTCACTCCTCAATCCTCAACCTTCAATCCTCAATTCACAATCTTCAATACTCAATCCTCAGTCCTCAATTCTCAATCCTCAATCCTCAGTCCACAGTCCTCAAACCTTAGTCCTCAATGCTCAGCTCTCATCCTCAATCCTCAATCCTCAATCCTCAGTCCTCATTCCACAATACTCAATAGAATATCCTGAATTCTCATGATTCAACACTCAAACCTCAAACCTCAAACCTCAGCCCTCATCCTCAATCCTCAATCCTCAATCCTCAATCCTCAACCCTCAATCCTCAACACTCAATCCTCAGTCCTTAGTCCTCAATCCTCAATCCTCAACCCTCAGCCCTCATCGTCAATCCTCAAACCACAATTCTCAATCCTCAACCGTCAATCCTCAATACTCAATCTTCAATCTTCAATCCTCAATACTCAATCCTCAATACTCAATCCTCAATCGACAATCCTCAATCCCCAATCCTCAATCTTCAATCCTCAATCCTCAATCCTCAATCCTCAATCCCCAATCTTCAATTCCCAAATCTCGATCCTCAATCCTCAACCCTCAATCTTCAATCCTCAATAATCAATCTCCAATCCTAGATCCCCAATCCCCAGTCCTCAATCCTTAATCCTCAATCTTCAATCCTCAATCCCTAGTCCTCAATCTTCAATCTTCAATGCTCAATCCTCAATCCTCAACCCTCAGTCCTCAATCCTCAACCCTCAGTCCTCGCCCTCAATCCTCAACCCTTAATAATCAATCCGCAATCTTCAATCATCAATACTCAAACTTCAGTCCTCAATCATCAATACTCAATCCTCAATCCTCAATCCTCAATCCTCAATCCTCAATCCTCATTCCTCAATCCTCAATACCCAGTCCTCAATCTTCAATCCTAAATCCTCAATCCTCAATTCTCAATCCTCAATCCTCAGTCCTCAGTCCTCAAACCGCAATCCTCAATCCTCAGCCCTCATAGTCAATCCTCAATCCTCAATTCTCAATACTCAATCTTCAATCCTCAATACTCAATCTTCAATCCTCAATCCTCAATCCTCAATCCTCAATCCTCATTCTTCAATACTCAATACCCAATCCTCAATCTTGAATCCTCAATCCTCAATCCTCAATTCTCAATCCTCAATCCTCAATCCTCAGACCTCAAACATCAATACTCAACCATCAGTCCTCGTCCTCAATCCACAGCCCTCAATCCTCAATCCTCAATCTTCAATCATCAATATTCAATCTTCAGTCCTCAATCCTCAGTCCTCAATCCTCAATCCTCAATCCTCAATGTTCAATCCGCAATACCCAATCCTCAATCCTCAGTCCTCAAACCTCAATCCTGAATCCTCAATCCTGAATCCTCAATCTTCAGACCTAAGTCATCAACAATCAGTTGTCAATTCTCAATCCTCAATAGAATATCATCAATTCACAGTTTTCAATACTCAATACTCAATCTGCAGTCTTTAAATCTCTATCCACAAACATCAATTCCCATCACTCTACCCTCAACACTAAGTCCTCAATATTCAATCCACAATCCTCAATCCTCAATCTTCAATCCTCAATCCTCAATCCTCAATCGTCATTACTCAATCCTAAATCGTCAATCCTCAATCCCCAATTCTCAATCTTCAATACTCAATCCTCAATCCTCAATTCTCAATCCTCAATCCACAATACTCAATAGAATATCCTGAATTCTCACGATTCAACACTCAAACCTCAAACCTCAAACCTCAGCCCTCATCCTCAATCCTCAATCCTCAATCCTCAATCCTCAACCCTCAATCCTCAATCCTCAATCCTCAATCCTCATTCTTCAATCCTCAATACCCAGTCCTCAATCTTCAATCCTAAATCCTCAATCCTCAATTCTCAATCCTCAATCCTCAGTCCTCAGTCCTCAAACCGCAATCCTCAACCCTCAGCCCTCATAGTCAATCCTCAATCCTCAATTCTCAATACTCAACCTTCAATCCTCAATACTCAATCTTCAATCCTCAATCCTCAATCCTCAATCCCCAATCCTCATTCTTCAATACTCAATACCCAATCCTCAATCTTGAATCCTCAATCCTCAATCCTCAATCCCCAATTCTCAATCTTCAATCCTCAATCCTCAATACTCAATTCTCAATCCTCAATCCTCAATATTCAATCCTCAATACTCAATACTCAATCATCAATCCTCAATCCTCAATCCTCAATCCTCAATCCTCAACCCTCAATCGTCAGTCTTCAAACCTCAATACTCAATCTTCAATCCTCAATCCTCAATCCTCAATCCTCAAGCCTCATCCTTCAATCCTCAATCTTCAATACTCAATCCTCAATCCTCAATTCTCAATACTCAATCCTCATTCCTCAGTCCTCAAACCTCAATCCTCAACGCTCAGCTCTCATCCTCAACACTCAATTCTCAATCCTCAATCCTCAATCCTCAATCCTCAATATTCAATCCTCAATAAACAATCTTCAATCCTCAATCCTCAGTCCTCAAACCTCAATTCTGAATCCTCAATCCTGAATCCTCAATCTTCAGCCCTCAGTCCTCAACAATCAATTGTCAATCCTCAATCCTCAATATTCAATCCTCAATACTCAACTTTCAATACTCAATCCGCAATCATCAATCCTCAATTCTCAATCGTCAGTCATCAATCCTCAATCTTCAATACTCAATCGTCAACCCTCTCTCCTCAATCCTCAATCCTCAATCCTCGTTCCTCTAACCGCAATCCTCAACCCTCAGTCCCCATCCTCAATTCTCAATTCTCTATCCTGAATCCTCAACCCTCAACATTCAATCCTCAATAATCAATCTCCAATCCTAGATCCCCAATCCCCAATCCTCAATCCAAATCCTCAATCTTCAATTCTCAATCCCTGTCCTCAATCTTCAATCCTCAATGCTCAGTCCTCAATCCTCAATCCTCAGTCCACAATCTTCAATCCTCAATCCACAAACCTCAATCCTCAACCGTCAGTCCTCGTCCTCAATCCACTAACCTCAATCCTCAATCCTCAATCTTCAATCATCAATATTCAATCTTCAATCCTCAATCCTCAATCCTCAATGTTCAATCCTCAATACACAATCCTCAATCTTCAATCCTCAATCCTCAATCCTCAATGTTCAACACTCAATCCTCTATCCTCAATCTTCAATCCTCAATCCTCATCCTCAATCCTCAATCCTCAATCCTCAAACCTCAATCCTCAGTCCTCAAACCACAATCCTGAATCCTCAATCCTGAAACCTCAATCTTCAGCCCTCAGTCCTCAACAATCAGTTGTCAATCCTCAATCCTCAATAGAATCTCCTCAGTTCAGAGCTTTCCATACGCAATACTCAATCTGCAATCTTCAAATCTCTATCCACAAACATCAATTCTCATCACTCAACCCTCACCACTCAGTCCCCAATCCTCAATCTTCAATCCTCAATCCTCAATCCACAATCCCCAATCCTCAATCTTCAATCCTCAATCCTCAATCCTCAATCCTCATTCTTCAATCCTCAATAGCCAATCCTCAATCTTCAATCCTCAATCCTAAATCCTCAATTCTCAATCCTCAATCCTCAGTCCTCAGTCCTAAAATCTCAACCATCAACCCTCAGCCCTCATCCTCAATCCTCAATCCTCACTCCTCAATCCTCAACCTTCAATCCTCAATTCACAATCTTCAATACTCAATCCTCAATCCTCAATTCTCAATCCTCAATCCTCAGTCCACAGTCCTCAAACCTTAGTCCTCAATGCTCAGCTCTCATCCTCAATCCTCAATCCTCAATCCTCAGTCCTCATTCCACAATACTCAATAGAATATCCTGAATTCTCATGATTCAACACTCAAACCTCAAACCTCAAACCTCAGCCCTCATCCTCAATCCTCAATCCTCAATCCTCAATCCTCAACCCTCAATCCTCAACACTCAATCCTCAGTCCTTAGTCCTCAATCCTCAATCCTCAACCCTCAGCCCTCATCGTCAATCCTCAAACCACAATTCTCAATCCTCAACCGTCAATCCTCAATACTCAATCTTCAATCCTCAATCCTCAATACTCAATCCTCAATACTCAATCCTCAATCGACAATCCTCAATCCCCAATCCTCAATCTTCAATCCTCAATCCTCAATCCTCAATCCTCAATCCCCAATCTTCAATTCCCAAATCTCGATCCTCAATCCTCAACCCTCAATCTTCAATCCTCAATAATCAATCTCCAATCCTAGATCCCCAATCCCCAGTCCTCAATCCTTAATCCTCAATCTTCAATCCTCAATCCCTAGTCCTCAATCTTCAATCTTCAATGCTCAATCCTCAATCCTCAACCCTCAGTCCTCAATCCTCAACCCTCAGTCCTCGCCCTCAATCCTCAACCCTTAATAATCAATCCGCAATCTTCAATCATCAATACTCAAACTTCAGTCCTCAATCATCAATACTGAATCCTCAATCCTCAATCCTCAATCCTCAATCCTCAATCCTCATTCCTCAATCCTCAATACCCAGTCCTCAATCTTCAATCCTAAATCCTCAATCCTCAATTCTCAATCCTCAATCCTCAGTCCTCAGTCCTCAAACCGCAATCCTCAATCCTCAGCCCTCATAGTCAATCCTCAATCCTCAATTCTCAATACTCAATCTTCAATCCTCAATACTCAATCTTCAATCCTCAATCCTCAATCCTCAATCCTCAATCCTCATTCTTCAATACTCAATACCCAATCCTCAATCTTGAATCCTCAATCCTCAATCCTCAATTCTCAATCCTCAATCCTCAATCCTCAGACCTCAAACATCAATACTCAACCATCAGTCCTCGTCCTCAATCCACAGCCCTCAATCCTCAATCCTCAATCTTCAATCATCAATATTCAATCTTCAGTCCTCAATCCTCAGTCCTCAATCCTCAATCCTCAATCCTCAATGTTCAATCCGCAATACCCAATCCTCAATCCTCAGTCCTCAAACCTCAATCCTGAATCCTCAATCCTGAATCCTCAATCTTCAGACCTAAGTCATCAACAATCAGTTGTCAATTCTCAATCCTCAATAGAATATCATCAATTCACAGTTTTCAATACTCAATACTCAATCTGCAGTCTTTAAATCTCTATCCACAAACATCAATTCCCATCACTCTACCCTCAACACTAAGTCCTCAATATTCAATCCACAATCCTCAATCCTCAATCTTCAATCCTCAATCCTCAATCCTCAATCGTCATTACTCAATCCTAAATCGTCAATCCTCAATCCCCAATCCTCAATCTTCAATCCTCAATCCTCAATCCTCAATCCTCAATAGTCAATCTTCAATCCTCAATACTCAATCCTCAATCCTCAATCATCAATCCTCAGTCATCAATCCTCAATCGTCAATCCTCAATCTTCAATCCTCAATCCTCAATGTTCAATCCTCAATCCTCAATACTCAATCTTCAATCCTCAATCCTCAATCCTCAATCCTCAATCCTCAATCCTCAATCCTCAATCCTCAATACTCAGTCCTCAATCCACAATCCTGAATCCTCAGCCCTGAATCCTCAATCTTCAGCGCCCTGTCCCCAACAATCAGTTATCAATCCTCAATCCTCAATAGAATATCCTCAGTTCGGAGTTTTCCATACGCAATACTCAATCTGCAATCTTCAAATCTCTATCCACAAACATCAATTCTCATCACTCAACCCTCAACACTCAGTCCCGAATCCTCAATCTACAATCCTCAATCCTCAGTCCTCAATCCTCAATCCTCAATCTTCAATCCTCAATACTCAATCTTCAATCCTCCATCCTCAATCCTCAATCCTCAATCTTCAATCCTCAAAACTCAATCCTCTATCCTCAATCCTCATTCTTCAATCCTCAATACCCAATCCTCAATCTTCAATCCTCAATCCTGAATCCTCAATTCTCAATCCTCAATCCTCAGTCCTCAGTCCTCAAACCTCAATCCTCAACCCTCAGCCCTCATAGTCAATCCTCAATCCTCAATCCTCAATCCTCAATCTTCAATCCTCAATACTGAATCTTCAATCCTCAATCTTCAATCCTCAATCCTCAGTCCTCAATCCTCAATCCTCATTCTTCAATCCTCAATACCCAATCCTCAATCTTGAATCCTCAATCTTCAATCCTCAATTCTCGATCCTCAATCCTCAATCCTCAGAAATCAAGCATCAATACTCAACCATCAGTCCTCGTCCTCAATCCACAGCCCTCAATCCTCAATCCTTAATCTTCAATCATCAATATTCAATCTTCAGTACTCAATCATCAGTCCTCAATCCTCAATCCTCAATCCTCAATGTTCAATCCGCAATACCCAATCCTCAATCCTCAGTCCTCAAACCTCAATCCTGAATCCTCAATCCTGAATCCTCAATCTTCAGACCTAAGTCCTCAACAATCAGTTGTCAATTCTCAATCCTCAATAGAATATCATCAATTCACAGTTTTCAATACTCAATACTCAATCTGCAATCTTTAAATCTCTATCCACAATCATCAATTCTCATCACTCAACCCTCAACACTCAGTCCCCAAACCTCAATCTTCAATCCTCAATCCTCAATACTCAATCCTCAATCCTCAATCCTCAATCCTCAATCTTCAATCCTCAATACTCAATCATCAGTCCTCAATCCTCAATCCTCTATCCTCAATCCTCAACCCTCAATCGTCAGTCATCAAACCTCAATACTCAATCTTCAATCCTCAATCCTCAATCCTCAATCCTCAAGCCTCATTCTTCAATCCTCAATGCCCAATCCTCAATCTTCAATACTCAATCCTCAATCCTGAATTCTCAATACTCAATCCTCAGTCCTCAGTCCTCAAACCTCAATCCTCAACGCTCAGCTCTCATCCTCAATCCTCAATCCTCAATCCTCAATCCTCAATCCTCAATATTCAATCCTTAATAATCAATCTTCAACCCTCAATCCTCAGTCCTCAAACCTCAATTCTGAATCCTCAATCCTGAATCCTCAATCTTCAGCCCTCAGTCCTCAACAATCAATTGTCGATCCTCAATCCTCAATATTCAATCCTCAATACTCAACCTTCAATCCTCAATCCGCAATCATCAATCCTCAATTCTCAATCGTCAGTCATCAATCCTTAATCTTCAATACTCAATCGTCAATCCTCTGTCCTCAATCCTCAATCCTCAATCCTCGTTCCTCAAACCTCAATCCTCAACCCTCAGTCCCCATTCTCAATTCTCAATTCTCAATCCTGAATCCTCAACCCTCAATCTTCAATCCTCAATAATCAATCTCCAATCCTAGATCCCCAATCCCCAATCCTCAATCCTTAATCCTCAATCTTCAATCCTCAATCCCTGTCCTCAATCTTCAATCCTCAATGCTCAGTCCTCCATCCTCAATCCTCAGTCCTCAATCCTCAATCCTCAATCCACAAACCTCAATCCTCAACCGTCAGACCTCGTCCTCAATCCTCAACACTCAATCCTCAATCCTCAGTCTTCAATCGTCAACACTAAATCTTCAATCCTCAATCTTCAGTCCTCAATCCTCAATCCTCAATCCTGAATATTCAACACACAACCCTCAACCAACAATCCTCAATACTCAGCCATCAATACTCAATTCTCAATACTCAATAGAATATCCTGAATTCTCATGGTTCAATACTCAATCCACAATTTTCAATAACAAATGTCAATCCTCAAACATCAATTCTCAACACTCAATCCTCAACACTCAGTTCTCTCTCTTCAATCCTCCATCCTCAACCATCAATCCTCAAGCGTCAATCCTCAATCCTCAATCCTCAACCCTCAATCCTCAGTCCTCAAGCCTCAATCCTCAATCATCAATCCTCAAACATTTAATCCTCAGTCCTCAAACCACAATCCTGAAACCTCAATCCTGAAACCTCAATCTTCAGCCCTCAGTCCTCAACAATCAGTTGTCAATCCTCAATCCTCAATAGAATATCCTCAGTTCAGACCTTTCCATACGCAATACTCAATCTGCAATCTTGAAATCTCTATCCACAAACATCAATCCTCATCACTCAACCCTCAACACTCAGTCCCCAATTCTCAATCTTCAATCCTCAATCCTCAATCCTCAATCCCCAATCCTCAATCTTCAATCCTCAATACTCAATCTTCAATCCTCAATCCTCAATCCTCAATCCTCAATCTTCAATCCTCAATCCTCAATCCTCAATCCTCAATCCTCATTCTTCAATCCTCAATAACCAATCCTCAATCTTGAATCCTCAATCCTCAATCCTCAATTCTCAATCCTCAATCCTCAATCCTCAGACCTCAAACCTCAATTCTGAATCCTCAATCCTGAATTCTCAATCTTCAGCCCTCAGTCCTCAACAATCAGGTGACAATCCTCAATCCTCAATAGAATATCCTCAATTCGCAGTTTTCGGTACACAATACTCAATGTGCAATCTTCAAATCTCTATCCACAAACATCAATTCTCATCACTCAACCCTCAACACTCAGTCCTCAATGTTCAATCCTCAATCCTCAATCCTCAATCTTCAATCCTCAATACTCAATCTTCAATCCTCAATCCTCAATCCTCAATCCTCAGTCCTCATTCTTCAATCCTCAATACCCAATCCTCAATCTTCAATCCTCAATCCTCAATCCCCAGTTCTCAATCCTCAATCCTCAATCCTCAGACCTCAAACATCAATACTCAACCCTCAGTCCTCGTCCTCAATCCACTACACTCAATCCTCAATACTCAATCTTCAATCATCAATATTCAATCTTCAACCCTCAATCCTCAATCCTCGATCCTCAATCCTCAATCCCCAATGTTCAATCCTCAATACCCGATCCTCAATCTTCAATCCTCAGTCCTCAATACTCAATCCTCAATCTTCAATCCTCAATACTCAATCTTCAATACTCCATCCTCAATCCTCAATCCTCAATCTTCAATCCTCAATCCTCAATCCTCTATCCTCAATCCTCATTCTTCAATCCTCAATACCCAATCCTCAATCTTCAATCCTCAATCCTCAATCCTCAATCTTCAATCATCAATATTCAATCTTCAGTCCTGAATCATCAGCCCTCAATCCTCAATCCTCAATCCTCAATGTTCAATCCGCAATACCCAATCCTCAATCCTCAGTCCTCAAACCTCAATCCTGAATCCTCAATCCTGAATCCTCAATCTTCAGACCTAAGTCCTCAACAATCAGTTGTCAATTCTCAATCCTCAATAGAGTATCATCAATTCACAGTTTTCAATACTCAATACTCAATCTGCAATCTTTAAATCTCTATCCACAATCATCAATTCTCATCACTCAACCCTCAACACTCAGTCCCCAATCCTCAATCTTCAATCCTCAATCCTCAATACTCAATCCTCAATCCTCAATCCTCAATCTTCAATCCTCAATACTCAATCATCAATCCTCAATCCTCAATCCTCAATCCTCAATCCTCAACCCTCAATCGTCAGTCATCAAACCTCAATACTCAATCTTCAATCCTCAGTCCTCAATCCTCAATCCTCAAGCCTCATTCTTCAATCCTCAATGCCCAATCCTCAATCTTCAATACTCAATCCTCAATCCTGAATTCTCAACACTCAATCCTCAGTCCTCAGTCCTCAAACCTCAATCCTCAACGCTCAGCTCTCATCCTCAATCCTCAATCCTCAATCCTCAATCCTCAATCCTCAATATTCAATCCTCAATAATCAATCTTCAATCCTCAATCCTCAGTCCTCAAACCTCAATTCTGAATCCTCAATCTTGAATCCTCAATCTTCAGCCCTCAGTCCTCAACAATCAATTGTCAATCCTCAATCCTCAATATTCAATCCTCAATACTCAACCTTCAATCCTCAATCCGCAATCATCAATCCTCAATTCTCTATCGTCAGTCATCAATCCTCAATCTTCAATACTCAATCGTCAATCCTCTGCCTCAATCCTCAATCCTCAATCCTCGTTCCTCAAACCTCAATCCTCAACCCTCAGTCCCCATCCTCAATTCTCAATTCTCAATCCTGAATCCTCAACCCTCAATCTTCAATCCTCAATAATCAATCTCCAATCCTAGATCCCCAATCCCCAATCCTCAATCCTTAATCCTCAATCTTCAATCCTCAATCCCTGTCCTCAATCTTCAATCCTCAATGCTCAGTCCTCCATCCTCAATCCTCAGTCCTCAATCCTCAATCCTCAATCCACAAACCTCAATCCTCAACCGTCAGACCTCGTCCTCAATCCTCAATCTTCAATCCTCAATCCTCAATCCTCAATCCTCAATCCTCAATCCTCAATCCCCAATCCTCAATCTTCAATCCTCAATACTCAATCTTCAATCCTCAATCCTCAATCCTCAATCCTCAATCTTCAATCCTCAATCCTCAATCCTCAATCCTCAATCCTCATTCTTCAATCCTCAGTACCCAGTCCTCAATCTTCAATCCTAAATCCTCAATCCTCAATTCTCAATCCTCAATCCTCAGTCCTCAGTCCTCAAACCTCAATCCTCAACCCTCAGCCCTCATAGTCAATCCTCAATCCTCAATCCTCAATCCTCAATCTTCAATCCTCAATACTGAATCTTCAATCCTCAATCCTCAATCCTCAATTATTAATCGCCAATGCTCAATCCTCAATCGTCAATCCTCAATCCCCAATCCTTAATCTTCAATCCTCAATCCTCAATCCTCAATCCTCAATCCACAATCCTCAATATTCAATCCTCAATACTCAATCTTCAATCCTCAATCCGCAATCCTCAATCCTCAATCCTCAATCCTCAATCCTGAACCATCAATCTTGAATCCTCAATACCCAATCTTCAATCCCCAATCCTCAATCTTCAATCCTCAATCCTCAATCCTCAATCCTCAATTCTCAATCCTCAATCCTCAGTCCTCAGTCCTCAAACCTCAATCCTCAACCCTCAGCCCTCATAGTCAATCCTCAATCCTCAATCCTCAACCCTCAATCCTCAATCTTCAATCCTCAATACTGAATCTT
The DNA here is from genome assembly GCF_051401765.1 of Calliopsis andreniformis. Lineage (NCBI taxonomy): Eukaryota > Metazoa > Arthropoda > Insecta > Hymenoptera > Andrenidae > Calliopsis > Calliopsis andreniformis. The sequence goes on along the minus strand of NW_027480515.1, from coordinate 92,519 downwards.
CAATCCTCAATCCTCAATCCTCAATTATTAATCCTCAATACTCAATCCTCAATCGTCAATCCTCAATCCCCAATCCTTAATCTTCAATCCTCAATCCTCAATCCTCAATCCACAATCCTCAATATTCAATCCTCAATACTCAATCTTCAATCCTCAATCCTCAATCCTCAATCCTCAATCCTCAATCCCCATTCCTCAATCCTCAATCCTCAATCCTCAATCTTCAATCCTGAATACTCAATCTTCAATCCTCAATCCTCAATCCTCAATCCTCAATCCTCAATCCTCAATCCTCAATATTCAACACACAACCGTCAACCATAAATCCTCAACTACACAACCATCAACCCTCAAGACTCAATACTCAATAGAATACCCTGAATTCTCATCGTTCAATACTCAATCCACAAAAATCAATAATCAAATCTCAACCCACAAAAATCAATCCTCAACACTCAGTCCTCTCTATTCAATCCTCCATCCTCAATCCTCAATCCTCAATCCTCAATCATCAATCCTCAATCTTCAATCCTCAATTCTCAATCCTCAATCCTCAATCCTCAATCTTCAATCCTCAATACTCAGTCATCAATCCTCAATCCTCAATTCTCAATCGTCAATACTCAATCCTCAATCGTCAATCCTTAATCCCCAATCGTCAATCTTCAATCGTCAATCCTCAATCCTCAATCCTCAATCTTCAATCCTCAATCCTCAATCCTCAATTCTCAATCGTCAATACTCAATCCTCAATCCTCAATCTTCAATCCTCAATCCTCAATTCTCAATCTTCAATCCCCAATGCCCAATCCTCAATCCTCTATCCTCAGTCCTCAATCCTCTAACCCTCAGTCCTCGGCCTGAATCCTCATCCCTCAATAATCAATCCGCAATCTTCAATCATCAATACTCAATCTTCAATCCTCAATCCTCAATTCTCAATCCTCAATCCTCAATACTCAATCCCCAGTCCTCAGTCCCCAATCTTCAATACTCAGTCCGCCAATCCTCAATATTCAGCACACAACCCTCAGCTATCAATCCTCAATACTCAACCATCAATCCTCAATTCTCAATACACAGTAGAATATCCTGAGTTCTCAGTTTTCAATACTCAATCCTCAATCTTCAATCTTCGAATCTCCATCCACAAACATCAATTCTCATCTCTAAACCCTCAACACACAGTCCTCAATCTTCAATCCTCAATCCTCAATCCTCAATCTTCAATTCTCAATACTCAATCTTCAATCCTCAATCCTCAATTCTCAATCTTCAATCCTCAACCCTCAATCCTCAATCATCAATATTCAATCCTCAATACTCAATCTTCGATCCTCAATTCGCAATCATCAATCCTCAATCCTCAATCCTCAGTGATCAATCCTCAATCTTCAATACTCAATCGTCAATCCACAGTCCTCAATCCTCAACCCTCAGTCCTCGTTCCTCAAAACTCGGTCCTCAACCCTCAGTCCCCATCCTCAATTCTCAATTCTCAACCCTCAATCATCAACCCTCAATCTTCAATCCTCAATCCCCATCCTCAATCTTCAATCCTCAATGCTCAATCCTCAATCCTCAATCCTCAGTCCTCAATCATCAATCCTCAATCCTCAGTCCTCAATCTTCAATCATCAATACTCAATCTTCAATCCTCAATCCTCAATTCTCAATCGTCAATACTCAATCCTCAATCGTCAATCCTTAATCCCCAATCGTCAATCTTCAATCCTCAATCCTCAATCCTCAATCCTCAATCTTCAATCCTCAATCCTCAATCCTCAATTCTCAATCGTCAATACTCAATCCTCAATCCTCAATCTTCAATCCTCAATCCTCAATTCTCAACCTTCAATCCTCAACCCTCAATCCTCAATCATCAATATTCAATCCTCAATACTCAATCTTCAATCCTCAATCCTCAATCCTCAGTGATCAATCCTCAATCTTCAATCCTCAATCCTCAATCCTCTATCCTCAATCCTCATTCTTCAATCCCCAATACCCAATGCTCAATCTTCAATCCTCAATCCTGAATCCTCAATTCTCAATCCTCAATCCTCAGTCCTCAGTCCTCAAACCTCAATCCTCAACCCTCAGCCCTCATAGTCATTCCTCAATCCTCATTCTTCAATCCTCAATACCCAATCCTCAGTCTTGAATCCTCAATCCTCAATCCTCAATTCTCAATCCTCAATCCTAAATCCTCAGACCTCAAACATCAATACTCAACCCTCAGTCCTCGTCCTCAATCCACAGCCCTCAATCCTCAATCCTCAATCTTCAATCATCAATATTCAATCTTCAGTCCTCAACCCTCAGTCCTCAATCCTCAATCCTCAATCCTCAATGCTCAATCCGTAATACCCAATCCTCAATCCTCAGTCCTCAAACCTCAATCCTGAATTCTCAAGCCTGAATCCTCAATCTTCAGACCTAAGTCCTCAAGAATCAGTTGTCAATCCTCAATCCTCAATCTTCAATATTCCACACAACCCTCAACCATCAATCCTCAATACTCAACCATCAATACTCAAGCGTCAATCCTCAATCCTCAATCCTCAACCCTCAATCCTCAGTCCTCAAACCTCAATTCCGAATCCTCAACCCTGAATCCTCAATCTTCAGCCCTCAGTCCTCAACAATCAATTGTCAATCCTCAATCCTCAATAGAATATCCTCAATTCACAGTTTTCAATACTCAATCCCCATTCTTCAATCTTCAAATCTCAATCCACAAACATCAATTCCCATCACTCAACCCTCAACACTAAGTCCTCAATATTCAATCCACAATCCTCAATCCTCAATCTTCAATCCTCAATCCTCAATCATCAATCGTCATTACTCAATCCTCAATCGTCAATCCTCAATCCCCAATCCTCAATCTTCAATCCTCAATCCTCAATCCTCAATCCTCAATAGCCAATCTTCAATCCTCAATACTCAATCTTCAATCCTCAATCATCAATCCTCAGTCCTCAATCCTCAATCGTCAATCCTCAATCCTCAATCCTCAATTCTCAATCCTCAATCCTCAATCCTCAGACCTCAAACATCAATACTCAACCATCAGACCTCGTCCTCAATCCACAACCCTCAACCCTCAATCCTCAACCTTCAATCATCAATATTCAATCTTCAATCCTCAATCCTCAATCCTCAATCCTCAGTCCTCAAACCACAATCCTGAATCCTCAATCCTGAAACCTCAATCTTCAGCCCTCAGTCCTCAACAATCAGTTGTCAATCCTCAATGCTCAATAGAATATCCTCAGTTCAGAGTTTTCCATACGCAATACTCTATCTGCAATCTTCAAATCTCTATCCACAAACATCAATTCTCATCACTCAACCCTCAACACACAGTCCCCAATCCTCAATCTTCAATCCTCAATCCTCAATCCTCAATCCCCAATCCTCAATCTTCAATCCTTAATACTCAATCTTCAATGCTCAATCTTCAATCCTCAATCCTCAATCTTCAATCCTCAATCCTCAGTCCTTAATCCTCAATCCTCATTCTTCAATCCTCAATACCCAGTCCTCAATCTTCAATCCTAAATCCTCAATCCTCAATTCTCAGTCCTCAATCCTCAGTCCTCAGTCCTCAAACCGCAATCCTCAACCCTCAGCCCTCATAGTCAATCCTCAATCCTCAATTCTCAATACTCAATCTTCAATCCTCAATACTGAATCTTCAATCCTCAATCCTCAATCCTCAATTCTCAATCCTCAATACTCAGTCCTCATAGTCAATCCTCAATCCTCAATCCTCATTCTTCAATCATCAATAATCAATCTTCAATCCTCAATCCTCAATCCTCAATCCTCAATCCTCAATCCTCAATCCTCAATCCTCAATCTTCAATCCTCAATACTCATTCTTCAATCCTCAACCCTCAATCCTCAATCCTTAATCCTCATTCTTCAATCCTCAATACCCAATCCTCAATCTTGAATCCTCAATCCTCAATCCTCAATTCTCGATCCTCAATCCTCTATCCTCAGAAATCAAACATCAATACTCAACCATCAGCCCTCGTCCTCAATCCACAGACCTCAATCCTCAATCCTCAATCTTCAATCATCAATATTCAATCTTCAGTCCTCAATCATCAGTCCTCAATCCTCAATCCTCAATCCTAAATGTTCAATCCGCAATACCCAATCCTCAATCCTCAGTCCTCAAACCTCAATCCTCAATGTTCAATCCTCAATCATCAATCCTCAATCTTCAATCCTCAATCATCAATCCTCAATCCTCAATCCTCAATCCTCAAACCTCAATCCTCAGTCCTCAAACCACAATCCTGAATCCTCAATCCTGAAACCTCGATCTTCAGCCCTCAGTCCTCAACAATCAGTTGTCAATACTCAATCCTCAATAGAATATCCTCAGTTCAGAGTTTTCCATACGCAATACTCACTCTGCAATCTTCAAATCTCTATCCACAAACATCAATTCTCATCACTCAACCCTCAACACTCAGTCCCCAATCCTCAATCTTCAATCCTCAATCCTCAATCCTCAATCCCCAATCCTCAATCTTCAATCCTCAATCCTCAATCCTCAATCCTCATTCTTCAATCCTCAATACCCAATCCTCAATCTTCAATCCTCAATCCTAAATCCTCAATTCTCAATCCTCAATCCTCAGTCCTCAGCCCTAAAACCTTAACCATCAACCCTCAGCCCTCATCCTCAATCCTCAATCCTCATTCCTCAATCCTCAACCTTCAATCCTCAATTCTCAATCTTCAATGCTCAATCCTCTATCCTCAATTCTCAATCCTCAACCCTCTGTCCACAGTCCTCAAACCTCAATCCTCAAACCTCAGCCCTCATCCTCAATCCTCAATCCTCAATCCTCAATCCTCAACCCTCAATCCTCAACACTCAATCCTCAGTCCTCAGTCCTCAATCGTCAATCCTCAACCCTCAGCCCTCATCGTCAATCCTCAATCCTCAATGTTCAATCCTCAATACCCAATCCTCGGTCTTCAATCCTCAATCCTCAATCCTCAATGTTCAATCCTCAATCCTCAATCCTCAATCATCAATCCTCAATTCTCAATCCTCAATCCTCAATCCTCAATCCTCAAACCTCAATCCTCAGTCCTCAAACCACAATCCTGAATCCTCAATCCTGAAACCTCAATCTTCAGCCCTCAGTCCTCAACAATCAGTTGTCAATCCTCAATCCTCAATAGAATATCATCAATTCACAGTTTTCAATACTCAATACTCAATCTGCAATCTTTAGATCTCTATCCACAAACATCAATTCTCATCACTCAACCCTCAGCTCTCAGACCCCAATCCTCAATCTTCAATCCTCAATCCTCAATCCTCAATCCTTAATACTCAATACTCAATCCTCAATCGTCAATCCTCAATCCCGAATCCTTAATTTTCAATCCTCAATCCTCAATCCTCAATCCACAATCCTCAATATTCAATCCTCAATACTCAATCTTCAATCCTCAATCCGCAATCCTCAATCCTCAATCCTCAATCCTCAATCCTCAATCCTCAATCTTGCATCCTCAATACTCAATCTTCAATCCTCAATCCTCAATCCTCAATCCTTAATCCTCATTCTTCAATCCTCAATACCCAATCCTCAATCTTCAGTCCTCAATCCTCAATCCCCAATTCTCAATCCTCAATCCTCAATCCTCAGACGTCAAACATCAATCCTCAACCGTCAGTCCTCGTCCTCAATCCTCAACACTCAATCCTAAATCCTCAATCTTCAATCGTCAATACTAAATCTTCAATCCTCACTCTTCAGTCCTCAATCCTCAATCCTCAATCCTCAATATTCCACACAACCCTCAACCATCAATCCTCAATACTCAACCATCAATACTCAAGCGTCAATCCTCAATCCTCAATCCTCAACCCTCAATCCTCAGTCCTCAAACCTCAATCCCGAATCCTCAACCCTGAATCCTCAATCTTCAGCCCTCAGTCCTCAACAATCAATCGTCAATCCTCAATCCTCAATAGAATATCCTCAATTCACAGTTTTCAATACTCAATCCCCATTCTTCAATCTTCAAATCTCAATCCACAAACATCAATTCCCATCACTCAACCCTCAACACTAAGTCCTCAATATTCAATCCACAATCCTCAATCCTCAATCTTCAATCCTCAATCCTCAATCCTCAATCGTCATTACTCAATCCTCAATCGTCAATCCTCAATCCCCAATCCTCAATCTTCAATCCTCAATCCTCAATCCTCAATCCTCAATAGCCAATCTTCAATCCTCAATACTCAATCTTCAATCCTCAATCATCAATCCTCAGTCCTCAATCCTCAATCGTCAATCCTCAATCCTCAATCCTCAATTCTCAATCCTCAATCCTCAATCCTCAGACCTCAAACATCAATACTCAACCATCAGACCTCGTCCTCAATCCACAACACTCAATCCTCAATCCTCAACCTTCAATCATCAATATTCAATCTTCAATCCTCAATCCTCAATCCTCAATCCTCAATCCTCAAACCTCAATCCTCAATGTTCAATTCTCAATCCTCAATCCTCAATCCTCAATCCTCAACCCTCAATCCTCAATCCTCAATCCTCAAACCTCAATCCTCAGTCCTCAAACCACAATCCTGAATCCTCAATCCTCAAAGTTCAATCCTCAATACTCAATTTTCAATCCTCAATCCTCAATTCTCAATCTTCAATCCTCAACCCTCAATCCTCAATCCTCAATATTCAATCCTCAATCCTCAATCCTCAATCCTCGTTCTTCAATCCTCAATCCACAATCCTCAATATTCAATCCTCAATACTCAATCTTCAATCCTCAATCCTCAATCCACAATCCTCAATCCTCAATCCTCATTCCTCAATCCTCAATCTTCAACCCTCAATACTCAATCTTCAGTCCTCAATCCTCAATCCTCAATCCTCAATCCTCATTCTTCAATCCTCAATACCCAATCCTCAGTCTTGTATCCTCAATCCTCAATCCTCGATTCTCAATCCTCAATCCTAAATCCTCAGACCTCAAACATCAATACTCAACCCTCAGTCCTCGTCCTCAATCCACAGCCCTCAATCCTCAATCCTCAATCTTCAATCATCAATATTCAATCTTCAGTCCTCAACCCTCAGTCCTCAATCCTCAATCCTCAATCCTCAATGCTCAATCCGTAATACCCAATCCTCAATCCTCAGTCCTCAAACCTCAATCCTGAATTCTCAAGCCTGAATCCTCAATCTTCAGACCTAAGTACTCAACAATCAGTTGTCAATTCTCAATCCTCAATAGAATATCATCAATTCACAGTTTTCAATACTCAATACTCAATCTGCAATCTTTAGATCTCTATCCACAAACATCAATTCTCATCACTCAACCCTCAGCTCTCAGACCCCAATCCTCAATCTTCAATCCTCAATCCTCAATCCTCAATCCTTAATACTCAATACTCAATCCTCAATCGACAATCCTCAATCCCCAATCCTTAATTTTCAATCCTCAATCCTCAATCCTCAATCCACAATCCTCAATATTCAATCCTCAATACTCAATCTTCAATCCTCAATCCGCAATCCTCAATCCTCAATCCTCAATCCTCAATCCTCAATCCTCAATCTTGCATCCTCAATACTCAATCTTCAATCCCCAATCCTCAATCTTGAATCCTCAATCCTCAATTCTCAATCCTCAATCCTCAATCCTCAATCTTCAATCCTCAACACTCAATCATCAATCTTCAATCCTCAATTCTCAGTCTTCAATCCTCAAAGCTCAATCCTCAACATTCAATCCTCAATACTCAATCTTCAATCGTCAATCCTCAGTCCTCATCCTCAATCCTCAATCCTCAATCCTCAACACTCAATATTCAATCCTCAATCCTCAATCCTCAGACCTCAAACCTCAATTCTGAAACCTCAATCCTGAATCCTCAATCTTCAGCCCTCAGTCCTCAACAATCAGGTGACAATCCTCAATCCTCAATAGAATATCCTCAATTCGCAGTTTTCGATACGCAATACTCAATCTGCAATCTTCTAATCTCTATCCACAAACATCAATTCTCATCACTCAACCCTCAACACTCAGTCCTCAATGTTCAATCCTCAATCCTCAATCCTCAATCTTCAATCCTCAATAGTCAATCTTCAATCCTCAATCCTCAATCCTCAATCCTTAATCCTCATTCTTCAATCCTCAATACCCAATCCTCAGTCTTGTATCCTCAATCCTCAATCCTCGATTCTCAATCCTCAATCCTAAATCCTCAGACCTCAAACATCAATACTCAACCCTCAGTCCTCGTCCTCAATCCACAGCCCTCAATCCTCAATCCTCAATCTTCAATCATCAATATTCAATCTTCAGTCCTCAACCCTCAGTCCTCAATCCTCAATCCTCAATCCTCAATGCTCAATCCGTAATACCCAATCCTCAATCCTCAGTCCTCAAACCTCAATCCTGAATTCTCAAGCCTGAATCCTCAATCTTCAGACCTAAGTACTCAACAATCAGTTGTCAATTCTCAATCCTCAATAGAATATCATCAATTCACAGTTTTCAATACTCAATACTCAATCTGCAATCTTTAGATCTCTATCCACAAACATCAATTCTCATCACTCAACCCTCAGCTCTCAGACCCCAATCCTCAATCTTCAATCCTCAATCCTCAATCCTCAATCCTTAATACTCAATACTCAATCCTCAATCGACAATCCTCAATCCCCAATCCTTAATTTTCAATCCTCAATCCTCAATCCTCAATCCACAATCCTCAATATTCAATCCTCAATACTCAATCTTCAATCCTCAATCCGCAATCCTCAATCCTCAATCCTCAATCCTCAATCCTCAATCTTGCATCCTCAATACTCAATCTTCAATCCCCAATCCTCAATCTTGAATCCTCAATCCTCAATTCTCAATCCTCAATCCTCAATCCTCAATCTTCAATCCTCAACACTCAATCATCAATCCTCAATCCTCAATTCTCAGTCTTCAATCCTCAAAGCTCAATCCTCAACATTCAATCCTCAATACTCAATCTTCAATCGTGTAATCCTCAGTCCTCATCCTCAATCCTCAATCCTCAATCCTCAATCTTCAATCCTCAACACTCAATATTCAATCCTCAATCCTCAATCCTCAGACCTCAAACCTCAATTCTGAAACCTCAATCCTGAATCCTCAATCTTCAGCCCTCAGTCCTCAACAATCAGGTGACAATCCTCAATCCTCAATAGAATATCCTCAATTCGCAGTTTTCGATACGCAATACTCAATCTGCAATCTTCAAATCTCTATCCACAAACATCAATTCTCATCACTCAACCCTCAACACTCAGTCCTCAATGTTCAATCCTCAATCCTCAATCCTCAATCTTCAATCCTCAATAGTCAATCTTCAATCCTCAATCCTCAATCCTCAATCCTTCATCCTCATTCTTCAATCCTCAATACCCAATCCTCAATCTTCAGTCCTCAATCCTCAATCCCCAATTCTCAATCCTCAATCCTCAATCCTCAGACCTCAAACATCAATCCTCAACCGTCAGTCCTCGTCCTCAATCCTCAACACTCAATCCTAAATCCTCAATCTTCAATCGTCAATACTAAATCTTCAATCCTCACTCTTCAGTCCTCAATCCTCAATCCTCAATCCTCAATATTCCACACAACCCTCAACCATCAATCCTCAATACTCAACCATCAATACTCAAGCGTCAATCCTCAATCCTCAATCCTCAACCCTCAATCCTCAGTCCTCAAACCTCAATCCCGAATCCTCAACCCTGAATCCTCAATCTTCAGCCCTCAGTCCTCAACAATCAATTGTCAATCCTCAATCCTCAATAGAATATCCTCAATTCACAGTTTTCAATACTCAATCCCCATTCTTCAATCTTCAAATCTCAATCCACAAACATCAACTCCCATCACTCAACCCTCAACACTAAGTCCTCAATATTCAATCCACAATCCTCAATCCTCAATCTTCAATCCTCAATCCTCAATCCTCAATCGTCATTACTCAATCCTCAATCGTCAATCCTCAATCCCCAATCCTCAATCTTTTAATCCTCAATCCTCAATCCTCAATCCTCAATAGCCAACCTTCAATCCTCAATACTCAATCTTCAATCCTCAATCATCAATCCTCAGTCCTCAATCCTCAATCGTCAATCCTCAATCCTCAATTCTCAACCTTCAATCATCAATATTCAATCTTCAATCCTCAATCCTCAATCCTCAATCCTCAATCCTCAATCCTCAATCCTCAATGTTCAATCCTCAATCCTCAATCCTCAATCTTCAATCCTCAACCCTCAATCCCCAATCCTCAATCCTCAAACCTCAATCGTCAGTCCTCAAACCACAATCCTGAAACCTCAATCCTGAAACCTCAATCTTGAGCCCTCAGTCCTCAACAATCAGTTGTCAATCCTCAATGCTCAATAGAATATCCTCAGTTCAGAGTTTTCCATACGCAATACTCAATCTGCAATCTTCAAATCTCTATCCACAAACATCAATCCTCATCACTCAACCCTCAACACTCAGTCCCCAATCCTCAATCTTCAATCCTCAATCCTCAATCCTCAATCCCCAATCCTCAATCTTCAATCCTTAATACTCAATCTTCAATGCTCAATCTTCAATCCTCAATCCTCAATCTTCAATCCTCAATCCTCAGACCTCAATCCTCAATCCTCATTCTTCAATCCTCAATACCCAGTCCTGAATCTTCAATCCTAAATCCTCAATCCTCAATTCTCAATCCTCAATCCTCAGTCCTCAGTCCTCAAACCGCAATCCTCAACCCTCAGCCCTCATAGTCAATCCTCAATCCTCAATTCTCAATACTCAATCTTCAATCCTCAATACTGAATCTTCAATCCTCAATCCTCAATCCTCAATTCTCAATCCTCAATACTCAGTCCTCATAGTCAATCCTCAATCCTCAATCCTGAATCCTCAATCTTCAATCCTCAATACTGAATCTTCAATCCTCAATCCTCAATCCTCAATCCTCAATGTTCAATCCGCAATACCCAATCCTCAATCCTCAGTCCTCAAACCTCAATCCTGAATCCTCAATCCTGAATCCTCAATCTTCAGACCTAAGTCCTCAACAATCAGTTGTCAATTCTCAATCCTCAATAGAATATCATCAATTCACAGTTTTCAATACTCAATACTCAATCTGCAATCTTTAAATCTCTATCCACAATCATCAATTCTCATCACTCAGCCCTCAACACTCAGTCCCCAATCCTCAATCTTCAATCCTCAATCCTCAATCCCCAATCCTTAATCTTCAATCCTCAATCCTCAATCCTCAATCCACAATCCTCAATCCTCAATCCTCAATCCTCAATCCTCACTCCTCAATGTTCAATCCTCAATCCTCAATCCTCAATCTTCAATCCTCAACCCTCAATCCTCAATCCTCAATCCTCAAACCTCAATCCTCAGTCCTCAAACCACAATCCTGAATCCTCAATCCTGAAACCTCAATCTTCAGACCTAAGTCCTCAACAATCAGTTGTCAATTCTCAATCCTCAATAGAATATCATCAATTCACAGTTTTCAATACTCAATACTCAATCTGCAATCTTTAAATCTCTATCCACAATCATCAATTCTCATCACTCAACCCTCAACACTCAGTCCCCAATCCTCAATCTTCAATCCTCAATCCTCAATACTCAATCCTCTATGCTCAATCCTCAATCTTCAATCCTCAATACTCAATCATCAATCCTCAATCCTCAATCCTCAATCCTCAATCCTCAACCCTCAATCGTCAGTCTTCAAACCTCAACACTCAATCTTCAATCCTCAATCCTCAATCCTCAATCCTCAAGCCTCATTCTTCAATCCTCAATACCCAATCCTCAATCTTCAATACTCAATCCTCAATCCTCAATTCTTAATACTCAATCCTCAGTCCTCAGACCTCAAACCTCAATCCTCAACGCTCAGATCTCATCCTCAATCCTCAATCCTCAATCCTCAATCCTCAATCCTCAATATTCAATCCTCAATAATCAATCTTCAATCCTCAATCCTCAGTCCTCAAACCTCAATTCTGAATCCTCAATCCTGAATCCTCAATCTTCAGCCCTCAGTCCTCAACAATCAATTGTCAATCCTCAATCCTCAATATTCAATCCTCAATACTCAACCTTCAATCCTCAATCCGCACTCATCAATCCTCAATTCTCAATCGTCAGTCATCAATCCTCAATCTTCAATACTCAATCGTCAATCCTCTGTCCTCAATCCTCAACCCTCAATGCTCGTTCCTCAAACCTCAATCCTCAACCCTCACTCCCCATCCGCAATTATCAATTCTCAATCCTGAATCCTCAACCCTCAGCCCTCATATTCAATCCTCAATCCTCAATCCTCAATGTTCAATCCGCAATACCCAATCCTCAATCCTCAGTCCTCAAACCTCAATCCTGAATCCTCAATCCTGAATCCTCAATCTTCAGACCTAAGTCCTCAACAATCAGTTGTCAATTCTCAATCCTCAATAGAATATCATCAACTCACAGTTTTCAATACTCAATACTCAATCTGCAATCTTTAAATCTCTATCCACAATCATCAATTCTCATCACTCAACCCTCAACACTCAGTCCCCAATACTCAATCTTCAATCCTCAATCCTCAATTCTCAATCTTCAATCCTCAACACTCCATCCTCAATCCTCAATATTCAATCCTCAATAATCAATCTTCAATCCTCAATCCGCAATCATCAATCCTCAATCCTCAATCCTCAGTCATCAATCCTCAATCTTCAATACTCAATCGTCTATCCACAGTCCTCAATCATCAACGCTCAATCCTCGTCCCTCAAACCTCAATCCTCAACACACAGTCCCCATTCTCAATTCTCAATTCTCAACCCTCAATCCTCAACCCTCAATCTTCAATCCTCAATCCCCAGTCCTCAATCTTCAATCCTCAATGCTCAATCCTCAATCCTCAATCCTCAATCCTCAGTCCTCAATCCTCAATCCTCAATCCTCAATCCTCAATCTTCAATCATCAATACTCAATCTTCAATCCTCAATCCTCAATTCTCATTCGTCCATACTCAATCCTCAATCGTCAATCATCAATCCCCAATCGTCAGTCTTCAATCCTCAATCCTCAATCCTCAATCCTCAATCCTCAATCTTCAATCCTGAATACTCAATCTTCAATCCTCAATCCTCAATCCTCAATCCTCAATCCTCAATCCTCAATCCTCAATATTCAACACACAACCGTCAACCATAAATCCTCAACTACTCAACCATCTACCCTCAAGACTCAATACTCAATAGAATACCCTGAATTCTCATCGTTCAATACTCAATCCACAAAAATCAATAATCAAATCTCAACCCACAAAAATCAATCCTCAACACTCAGTCCTCTCTATTCAATACTCCATCCTCAATCCTCAATCCTCAATCCTCAATCATCAATCCTCAATCTTCAATCCTCAATTCTCAATCCTCAATCCTCAATCCTCAATCTTCAATCCTCAATACTCAGTCATCAATCCTCAATCCTCAATTCTCAATCCTCAATCCTTAATCCTCAATCTTCAATCCTCAATCCCCAGTCCTCAATCTTCAATCCCCAATGCCCAATCCTCAATCCTCAATTCTCAGTCTTCAATCCTCTAACCCTCAGTCCTCGGCCTGAATCCTCATCCCTCAATAATCAATCCGCAATCTTCAATCATCAATACTCAATCTTCAATCCTCAATCCTCAATTCTCAATCCTCAATCATCAATACTCAATCCCCAGTCCTCAGTCCCCAATCTTCAATACTCAATCCGCCAATCCTCAATATTCAGCACACAACCCTGAACCATCAATCCTCAGAACTCAACCATCAATCCTCAATTCTCAATACACAGTAGAATATCCTGAGTTCTCAGTTTTCAGTCCTCAAACCTCAATCTTCAATCCTCAATACTCAATCTTCAATCCTCAATCCTCAATTCTCAATCTTCAATCCTCAACCGTCAATCCTCAATCATCAATATTCAATCCTCAATGCTCAATCTTCAATCCTCAATTCGCAATCATCAATCCTCAATCCTCAATCCTCAGTGATCAATCCTCAATCTTCAATACTCAATCGTCAATCCACAGTCCTCAATCCTCAACCCTCAGTCCTCGTTCCTCAAACCTCGGTCCTCAACCCTCAGTCCCCATCCTCAATTCTCAATTCTCAACCCTCAATCATCAACCCTCAATCTTCAATCCTCAATCCCCATCCTCAATCTTCAATCCTCAATGCTCAATCCTCAATCCTCAATCCTCAGTCCTCAATCATCAATCCTCAATCCTCAGTCCTCAATCTTCAATCATCAATACTCAATCTTCAATCCTCAATCCTCAATTCTCAATCGTCAATACTCAATCCTCAATCGTCAATCCTCAATCCCCAATCGTCAATCTTCAATCCTCAATCCTCAATCCTCAATCCTCAATCCTCAATCTTCAATCCTGAATACTCAATCTTCAATCCTCAATCCTCAATCCTCAATCCTCAATCTTCAATCCTCAATCCTCAATCCTCAATTCTCAATCGTCAATACTCAATCCTCAATCCTCAATCTTCAATCCTCAATCCTCAATTCTCAATCTCCAATCCTCAACCCTCAATCCTCAATCATCAATATTCAATCCTCAATACTCAATCTTCAATCCTCAATGCGCAATCATCAATCCTCAATCCTCAATCCTCAGTGATCAATCCTCAATCTTCAATACTCAATCGTCAATCCACAGTCCTCAATCCTCAACCCTCAATCCTCGTTCCTCAAACCTCGGTCCTCAACCATCAGTCCCCATCCTCAATTCTCAATTCTCAACCCTCAATCATCAACCCTCAATCTTCGATCCTCAATCCCCATCCTCAATCTTCAATCCTCAATGCTCAATCCTCAATCCTCAATCCTCAGTCCTCAATCATCAATCCTCAATCCTCAGTACTCAATCTTCAATCATCAATACTCAATCTTCAATCCTCAATCCTCAATTCTCAATCGTCAATACTCAATCCTCAATCTTCAATCCTCAATCTTCAATCCTCAATCTTCAATCCTCAATACTCAAACCTCAATCCTCAACCCTCAGTCCCCATCCTCAATTCTCAATTCTCAATCCTGAATCCTCAACCCTCAATCTTCAATCCTCAATAATCAATCTCCAATCCTAGATCCCCAATCCCCAATCCTCAATCCTTAATCCTCAATCTTCAATCCTCAATCCCTGTCCTCAATCTTCAATCCTTTATGCTCAGTCCTCAATCCTAAATCCTCAGTCCTCAATCCTCAATCCTCAATCCACAAACCTCAATCCTCAACCGTCAGACATCGTTCTCAATTCCCAACACTCAATCCTCAATCCTCAGTCTTCAATCGTCAACACTAAATCTTCAATCCTCAATCTTCAGTCCACAATCCTCAATCCTCAATCCTCAATATTCAATAATCAAATCTCAATCCTCAAACATCAATTCTCAACACTCAATCCTCAACACTCAGTCCTCTCTCTTCAATCCTCCATCCTCAACCATCAATCCTCAAGCGTCAATCCTCAATCCTCAATCCTCAACCCTCAATCCTCAGTCCTCAAACCTCAATCCTCAATCATCAATCCTCAAACCTCAATCCTCAGTCCTCAAACCACAATCCTGAAACCACAATTCTGAAACCTCAATCTTCAGCCCTCAGTCCTCAACAATCAGTTGTCAATCCTCAATCCTCAATAGAATATCCTCAGTTCAGAGCTTTCCATACGCAATACTCAATCTGCAATCTTGAAATCTCTATCCACAAACATCAATTCTCATCACTCAACCCTCAACACTCAGTCCCCAATTCTCAATCTTCAATTCTCAATCCTCAATCCTCAATGCCCAATCCTCAATCTTCAATCCTCAATATTCAATCTTCAATCCTCAATCCTCAATCCTCAATCCTCAATCCACAATCCTCAATATTCAATCCTCAATACTCAATCTTCAATCCTCAATCCTCAACCCTCAATGCTCGTTCCTCAAACCTCAATCCTCAACCCTCACTCCCCATCCGCAATTATCAATTCTCAATCCTGAATCCTCAACCCTCAGCCCTCATATTCAATCCTCAATCCTCAATCCTCAATGTTCAATCCGCAATACCCAATCCTCAATCCTCAGTCCTCAAACCTCAATCCTGAATCCTCAATCCTGAATCCTCAATCTTCAGACCTAAGTCCTCAACAATCAGTTGTCAATACTCAATGCTCAATAGAATATCCTCAGTTCAGAGTTTTCCATACGCAATACTCAATCTGCAATCTTCAAATCTCTATCCACAAACATCAATTCTCATCTCTCAACCCTCAACACTCAGTCCTCAATCTTCAATCCTCAATCCTCAGTCCTCAAAGTTCAATCCTCAATACTCAATTTTCAATCCTCAATCCTCAATTCTCAATCTTCAATCCTCAACCCTCAATCCTCAATCCTCAATATTCAATCCTCAATCCTCAATCCTCAATCCTCAATCCTCGTTCTTCAATCCTCAATCCACAATCCTCAATATTCAATCCTCAATACTCAATCTTCAATCCTCAATCCTCAATCCACATTCCTCAATCCTCAATCCTCATTCCTCAATCCTCAATCTTCAACCCTCAATACTCAATCTTCAGTCCTCAATCCTCAATCCTCAATCCTCAATCCTCATTCTTCAATCCTCAATACCCAATCCTCAGTCTTGAATCCTCAATCCTCAATCCTCGATTCTCAATCCTCAATCCTAAATCCTCAGACCTCAAACATCAATACTCAACCCTCAGTACTCGTCCTCAATCCACAGCCCTCAATCCTCAATCCTCAATCTTCAATCATCAATATTCAATCTTCAGTCCTCAACCCTCAGTCCTCAATCCTCAATCCTCAATCCTCAATGCTCAATCCGTAATACCCAATCCTCAATCCTCAGTCCTCAAACCTCAATCCTGAATTCTCAAGCCTGAATCCTCAATCTTCAGACCTAAGTACTCAACAATCAGTTGTCAATTCTCAATCCTCAATAGAATATCATCAATTCACAGTTTTCAATACTCAATACTCAATCTGCAATCTTTAGATCTGTATCCACAAACATCAATTCTCATCACTCAACCCTCAACCCTCAGTCCCCATCCTCAATTCTCAATTCTCAATCCTGAATCCTCAACCCTCAATCTTCAATCCTCAATAATCAATCTCCAATCCTAGATCCCCAATCCCCAATCCTCAATCCTTAATCCTCAATCTTCAATCCTCAATCCCTGTCCTCAATCTTCAATCCTTTATGCTCAGTCCTCAATCCTAAATCCTCAGTCCTCAATCCTCAATCCTCAATCCACAAACCTCAATCCTCAACCGTCAGACATCGTTCTCAATTCCCAACACTCAATCCTCAATCCTCAGTCTTCAATCGTCAACACTAAATCTTCAATCCTCAATCTTCAGTCCACAATCCTCAATCCTCAATCCTCAATATTCAATAATCAAATCTCAATCCTCAAACATCAATTCTCAACACTCAATCCTCAACACTCAGTCCTCTCTCTTCAATCCTGCATCCTCAACCATCAATCCTCAAGCGTCAATCCTCAATCCTCAATCCTCAACCCTCAATCCTCAGTCCTCAAACCTCAATCCTCAATCATCAATCCTCAAACCTCAATCCTCAGTCCTCAAACCACAATCCTGAAACCACAATTCTGAAACCTCAATCTTCAGCCCTCAGTCCTCAACAATCAGTTGTCAATCCTCAATCCTCAATAGAATATCCTCAGTTCAGAGCTTTCCATACGCAATACTCAATCTGCAATCTTGAAATCTCTATCCACAAACATCAATTCTCATCACTCAACCCTCAACACTCAGTCCCCAATTCTCAATCTTCAATTCTCAATCCTCAATCCTCAATGCCCAATCCTCAATCTTCAATCCTCAATATTCAATCTTCAATCCTCAATCCTCAATCCTCAATCCTCAATCCACAATCCTCAATATTCAATCCTCAATACTCAATCTTCAATCCTCAATCCTCAACCCTCAATGCTCGTTCCTCAAACCTCAATCCTCAACCCTCACTCCCCATCCGCAATTATCAATTCTCAATCCTGAATCCTCAACCCTCAACCCTCATATTCAATCCTCAATCCTCAATCCTCAATGTTCAATCCGCAATACCCAATCCTCAATCCTCAGTCCTCAAACCTCAATCGTGAATCCTCAATCCTGAATCCTCAATCTTCAGACCTAAGTCCTCAATGTACAATCCTCAATCCTCAATCCTCAATCTTCAATCCTCAACCCTCAATCCCCAATCCTCAATCCTCAAACCTCAACCCTCAGTCCTCGAACCACAATCCTGAATCCTGAAACCTCAATCTTCAGCCCTCAGTCCTCAACAATCAGTTGTCAATCCTCAATGCTCAATAGAATATCCTCAGTTCAGAGTTTTCCATACGCAATACTCAATCTGCAATCTTCAAATCTCTATCCACAAACATCAATTCTCATCTCTCAACCCTCAACACTCAGTCCTCAATCCTCAATCCTCAATACTCAATCCTCAATCTTGCATCCTCAATACTCAATCTTCAATCCCCAATCCTCAATCTTCAATCCTCAATCCTCAATCATCAATCCTCAATCCTCAATCCTCAATCTTCAATCCTCAACACTCAATCATCAATCTTCAATCCTCAATTCTCAATCTTCAATCCTCAAAGCTCAATCCTCAACATTCAATCCTCAATACTCAATCTTCAATCGTCAATCCTCAGTCTTCATCCTCAATCCTCAATCCTCAATCCTCAATCTTCAATCCTCAACACTCAATATTCAATCCTCAATCCTCAATCCTCAGACCTCAAACCTCAATTCTGAAACCTCAATCCTGAATCCTCAACCTTCAGCCCTCAATCCTCAACAATCAGGTGAGAATCCTCAATCCTCAATAGAATATCCTCAATTCGCAGTTTTCGATACGCAATACTCAATCTGCAATCTTCAAATCTCTATCCACAAACATCAATTCTCATCACTCAACCCTCAACACTCAGTCCTCAATGTTCAATCCTCAATCCTCAATCCTCAACCTTCAATCCTCAATACTCAATCTTCAATCCTCAATCCTCAATCCTCAATCCTTAATCCTCATTCTTCAATCCTCAATACCCAATCCTCAATCTTCAGTCCTCAATCCTCAATCCCCAATTCTCAATCCTCAATCCTCAATCCTCAGACCTCATACATCAATCCTCAACCGTCTGTCCTCGTCCTCAATCCTCAACACTCAATCCTAAATCCTCAATCTTCAATCGTCAATACTAAATCTTCAATCCTCAGTCTTCAGTCCTCAATCCTCAATCCTCAATCCTCAATATTCCACACAACCCTCAACCATCAATCCTCAATACTCAACCATCAATACTCAAGCGTCAATCCTCAATCCTCAATCCTCAACCCTCAATCCTCAGTCCTCAAACCTCAATCCCGAATCCTCAACCCTGAATCCTCAATCTTCAGCCCTCAGTCCTCAACAATCAATCGTCAATCCTCAATCCTCAATAGAATATCCTCAATTCACAGTTTTCAATACTCAATCCCCATTCTTCAATCTTCAAATCTCAATCCACAAACATCAATTCCCATCACTCAACCCTCAACACTAAGTCCTCAATAATCAATCCACAATCCTCAATCCTCAATCTTCAATCCTCAATCCTCAATCCTCAATCGTCATTACTCAATCCTCAATCGTCAATCCTCAATCCCCAATCCTCAATCTTCAATCCTCAATCCTCAATCCTCAATCCTCAATAGCCAATCTTCAATCCTCAATACTCAATCTTCAATCCTCAATCATCAATCCTCAGTCCTCAATCCTCTATCGTCAATCCTCAATCCTCAATCCTCAATTCTCAATCCTCAATCCTCAATCCTCAGACCTCAAACATCAATACTCAACCATCAGACCTCGTCCTCAATAAACAACCCTCAATCCTCAATCCTCAACCTTCAATCATCAATATTCAATCTTCAATCCTCAATCCTCAATCCTCAATCCTCAATCCTCAATCCTCAATCCTCAATGTACAATCCTCAATCCTCAATCCTCAATCTTCAATCCTCAACACTCAATCCCCAATCCTCAATCCTCAAACCTCAATCCTCAGTCCTCGAACCACAATCCTGAATCCTGAAACCTCAATCTTCAGCCCTCAGTCCTCAACAATCAGTTGTCAATCCTCAATGCTCAATAGAATATCCTCAGTTCAGAGTTTTCCATACGCAATACTCAATCTGCAATCTTCAAATCTCTATCCACAAACATCAATTCTCATCTCTCAACCCTCAACACTCAGTCCTCAATCTTCAATCCTCAATCCTCAATCCTCAAAGTTCAATCCTCAATACTCAATTTTCAATCCTCAATCCTCAATTCTCAATCTTCAATCCTCAACCCTCAATCCTCAATCCCCAATATTCAATCCTCAATCCTCAATCCTCAATCCTCGTTCTTCAATCCTCAATCCACAATCCTCAATATTCAATCCTCAATACTCAATCTTCAATCCTCAATCCTCAATCCACAATCCTTAATCTTCAATCCTCAATCCTCAATCCTCTATCCACAATCCTCAATATTCAATCCTCAATACTCAATCTTCAATCCTCAATCCTCAATCCTCAATCCTCAATCCTCAATCCCCATTCCTCAATCCTCAATCCTCAATCCTCATTCTTCAATCCTCAATACCCAATCCTCAATCTTGAATCCTCAATACTCAATCCTCAATTCTCAATCCTCAATCCTCAATCCTCAGACCTCAATCCTCAATCCTCAATCCTCAATGCTCAATCCGCAATACCCAATCCTCAATCCTCAGTCCTCAAACCTCAATCCTGAATCCTCAATCCTGAATCCTCAATCCTGAATCCTCAATCTTCAGACCTAAGTCCACAACAATGAGTTGTCAATTCTAAATCCTCAATAGAATATCATCAATTCACAGTTTTCAATACTCAATACTCAATCTGCAATCTTGAAATCTCTATCCACAAACATCAATTCTCATCACTCAACCCTCAGCTCTCAGTCCCCAATCCTCAATCTTCAATCCTCAATCCTCAATCCTCAATTCTTAATCCTCAATACTCAATCCTCAATCGTCAATCCTCAATACCCAATCCTTAATTTTCAATCCTCAATCCTCAATTCTCAATCCACAATCCTCAATATTCAATCCTCAATACCCAATCTTCAATCCTCAATCCGCAATCCTCAATCCTCAATCCTCAATCCTCAATCCTCAATCCTCAACCTTGAATCCTAAATACTCAATCTTCAATCCCCAGTCCTCAATCTTCAATCCTCAATCCTCAATCCTCAATCTTCAATCCTCAATCCTCAATCTTCAATCCTCAACACTCAATCATCAATCTTCAATCCTCATTACTCAATCTTCAATTCTCAATGCTCAATCCTCAACCTTCAATCCTCAATACTCAATATTCAATCCTCAATCCTCAATCCTCAGTCCTCGTTCTTCAATCCTCAATCCACAATCCTCAATATTCAATCCTCAATACTCAATCTTCAATCCTCAATCCTCAATCCACAATCCTCAATCCTCAATCCTCATTCCTCAATCCTCAATCTTCAACCCTCAATACTCAATCGTCAGTCCTCAATCCTCAATCCTCAATCCTCAATCCTCATTCTTCAATCCTCAATACCCAATCCTCAGCCTTGAATCCTCAATCCTCAATCCTCGATTCTCAATCCTCAATCCTAAATCCTCAGACCTCAAACATCAATACTCAACCCTCAGTCCTCGTCCTCAATCCACAGCCCTCAATCCTCAATCCTCAATCTTCAATCATCAATATTCAATCTTCAGTCCTCAACCCTCAGTCCTCAATCCTCAATCCTCAATCCTCAATGCTCAATCCGTAATACCCAATCCTCAATCCTCAGTCCTCAAACCTCAATCCTGAATTCTCAAGCCTGAATCCTCAATCTTCAGACCTAAGTACTCAACAATCAGTTGTCAATTCTCAATCCTCAATAGAATATCATCAATTCACAGTTTTCAATACTCAATACTCAATCTGCAATCTTTAGATCTCAGTCCACAAACATCAATTCTCATCACTCAACCCTCAGCTCTCAGACCCCAATCCTCAATCTTCAATCCTCAATCCTCAATCCTCAATCCTTAATACTCAATACTCAATCCTCAATCGTCAATCCTCAATCCCCAATCCTTAATTTTCAATCCTCAATCCTCAATCCTCAATCCTCAATCCACAATCCTCAATATTCAATCCTCAATACTCAATCTTCAATCCTCAATCCGCAATCCTCAATCCTCAATCCTCAATCCTCAATCCTCAATCCTCAATCTTGCATCCTCAATACTCAATCTTCAATCCCCAATCCTCAATCTTCAATCCACAATCCTCAATCCTCAATCCTCAATCCTCAATCCTCAATCTTCAATCCTCAACACTCAATCATCAATCTTCAATCCTCAATTCTCAATCTTCAATCCTCAAAGCTCAATCCTCAACATTCAATCCTCAATACTCAATCTTCAATCGTCAATCCTCAGTCCTCATCCTCAATCCTCAATCCTCAATCCTCAATCTTCAATCCTCAACACTCAATATTCAATCCTCAATCCTCAATCCTCATACCTCAAACCTCAATTCTGAAACCTCAATCCTGAATCCTCAATCTTCAGCCCTCAGTCCTCAACAATCAGGTGACAATCCTCAATCCTCAATAGAATATCCTCAATTCGCAGTTTTCGATACGCAATACTCAATCTGCAATCTTCAAATCTCTATCCACAAACATCAATTCTCATCACTCAACCCTCAACACTCAGTCCTCAATGTTCAATCCTCAATCCTCAATCCTCAATCTTCAATCCTCAATACTCAATCTTCAATCCTCAATCCTCTATCCTCAATCCTTAATCCTCATTCTTCAATCCTCAATACCCAATCCTCAATCTTCAGTCCTCAATCCTCAATCCCCAATTCTCAATCCTCAATCCTCAATCCTCAGACCTCATACATCAATCCTCAACCGTCAGTCCTCGTCCTCAATCCTCAACACTCAATCCTAAATCCTCAATCTTCAATCGTCAATACTAAATCTTCAATCCTCACTCTTCAGTCCTCAATCCTCAATCCTCAATCCTCAATATTCCACACAACCCTCAACCATCAATCCTCAATACTCAACCATCAATACTCAATCCTCAATCCTCAATCCTCAATCCTCAACCCTCAATCCTCAGTCCTCAAACCTTAATCCCGAATCCTCAACCCTGAATCCTCAATCTTCAGCCCTCAGTCCTCAACAATCAATAGTCAATCCTCAATCCTCAATAGAATATCCTCAATTCACAGTTTTCAATACTCAATCCCCATTCTTCAATCTTCAAATCTCAATCCACAAACATCAATTCCCATCACTCAACCCTCAACACTAAGTCCTCAATATTCAATCCACAATCCTCAATCCTCAATCTTCAATCCTCAATCCTCAATCCTCAATCGTCATTACTCAATCCTCAATCGTCAATCCTCAATCCCCAATCCTCAATCTTCAATCCTCAATCCTCAATCCTCAATCTTCAATAGCCAATCTTCAATCCTCAATCATCAATCCTCAGTCCTCAATCCTCAATCGTCAATCCACAATCCTCAATCCTCAATTCTCAATCCTCAATCCTCAATCCTCAGACCTCAAACATCAATACTCAACCATCAGACCTCGTCCTCAATCCACAACCCTCAATCCTCAATCCTCAACCTTCAATCATCAATATTCAATCTTCAATCCTCAATCCTCAATCCTCAATCCTCAATCCTCAATCCTCAATCCTCAATGTTCAATCCTCAATCCTCAATCCTCAATCTTCAATCCTCAACCCTCAATCCCCAATCCTCAATCCTCAAACCTCAATCCTCAGTCCTCAAACCACAATCCTGAATCCTCAATCCTGAAACCTCAATCTTCAGCCCTCAGTCCTCAACAATCAGTTGTCAATCCTCAATGCTCAATAGAATATCCTCAGTTCAGAGTTTTCCATACGCAATACTCAATCTGCAATCTTCAAATCTCTATCCACAAACATCAATTCTCATCACTCAACCCTCAACACTCAGTCCCCAATCCTCAATCTTCAATCCTCAATCCTCAATCCTCAATCCCCAATCCTCAATCTTCAATCCTTAATACTCAATCTTCAATGCTCAACCTTCAATCCTCAATCCTCAACCTTCAATCCTCAATCCTCAGTCCTCAATCCTCAATCCTCATTCTTCAATCCTCAATACCCAGTCCTCAATCTTCAATCCTAAATCCTCAATCCTCAATTCTCAATCCTCAATCCTCAGTCCTCAGTCCTCAAACCGCAATCCTCAACCCTCAGCCCTCATAGTCAATCCTCAATCCTCAATTCTCAATACTCAATCTTCAATCCTCAATACTGAATCTTCAATCCTCAATCCTCAATCCCCAATTCTCAATCCTCAATCCTCAATCCTCAGACCTCAAACATCAATCCTCAACCGTCAGTCCTCGTCCTCAATCCTCAACACTCAATCCTAAATCCTCAATCTTCAATCGTCAACACTAAACCTTCAATCCTCACTCTTCAGTCCTCAATCATCAATCCTCAATCCTCAATATTCCACACAACCCTCAACCATCAATCCTCAATACTCAACCATCAATACTCAAGCGTCAATCCTCAATCCTCAATCCTCAACCCTCAATCCTCAGTCCTCAAACCTCAATCCCGAATCCTCAAACCTGAATCCTCAATCTTCAGCCCTCAGTCCTCAACAATCAATTGTCAATCCTCAATCGTCAATAGAATATCCTCAATTCACAGTTTTCAATACTCAATCCCCATTCTTCAATCTTCAAATCTCAATCCACAAACATCAATTCCCATCACTCAACCCTCAACACTAAGTCCTCAATATTCAATCCACAATCCTCAATCCTCAATCTTCAATCCTCAATCCTCAATCCTCAATCGTCATTACTCAATCCTCAATCGTCAATCCTCAATCCCCAATCCTCAATCTTCAATCCTCAATCCTCAATCCTCAATCCTCAGACCTCAAACCTCAATCCTCAATCCTCAATCATCAATCCTCAATCCTCATTCCTCAATCCTCAATCCTCAATCCTCATTCTTCAATCCTCAATACCCAATCCTCAATCTTGAATCCTCAATCCTCAATCCTCAATTCTCAATCCTCAATCCTCAATCCTCAGACCTCAAACCTCAATTCCGAATCCTCAATCCTGAATTCTCAATCTTCAGCCCTCAGTCCTCAACAATCAGGAGACAATCCTCAATCCTCAATCGAATATCCTCAATTCGCAGTTTTCGATACACAATACTCAATGTGCAATCTTCAAATCTCCATCCACAAACATCAATTCTCATCACTCGACCCTCAACACTCAGTCCTCAATGTTCAATCCTCAATCCTCAATCCTCAATCTTCAATCCTCAATACTCAATCCTCAATCCTCAATCTTCAATCCTCAACACTCAATCCTCAATCCTCAATCCTCAATCCTCAATCTTCAATCCTCAACCCTCAATCCCCAATCCTCAATCCTCAAACCTCAATCCTCAGTCCTCAAACCACAATCCTGAATCCTGAAACCTCAATCTTCAGCCCTCAGTCCTCAATCCTCAATCCTCAATAGCCAATCTTCAATCCTCAATACTCAATCTTCAATCCTCAATCATCAATCCTCAGTCCTCAATCCTCAATCGTCAATCCTCAATCCTCAATCCTCAATTCTCAATCCTCAATCCTCAATCCTCAGACCTCAAACATCAATACTCAACCATCATACCTCGTCCTCAATCCACAACCCTCAATCCTCAATCCTCAACCTTCAATCATCAATATTCAATCTTCAATCCTCAATCCTCAATCCTCAATCCTCAATCCTCAATCCTCAATCCTCAATGTTCAATCCTCAATCCTCAATCCTCAATCTTCAATCCTCAACCCTCAATCCTCAATCCTCAATCCTCAAACCTCAATCCTCAGTCCTCAAACCACAATCCTGAATCCTCAATCCTGAAACCTCAATCTTCAGCCCTCAGTCCTCAACAATCAGTTGTCAATACTCAATGCTCAATAGAATATCCTCAGTTCAGAGTTTTCCATACGCAATACTCAATCTGCAATCTTCAAATCTCTATCCACAAACATCAATTCTCATCTCTCAACCCTCAACACTCAGTCCTCAATCTTCAATCCTCAATCCTCAATCCTCAAAGTTCAATCCTCAATACTCAATTTTCAATCCTCAATCCTCAATTCTCAATCTTCAATCCTCAACCCTCAATCCTCAATCCTCAATATTCAATCCTCAATCCTCAATCCTCAATCCTCGTTCTTCAATCCTCAATCCACAATCCTCAATATTCAATCCTCAATACTCAATCTTCAATCCTCAATCCTCAATCCACATTCCTCAATCCTCAATCCTCATTCCTCAATCCTCAATCTTCAACCCTCAATACTCAATCTTCAGTCCTCAATCCTCAATCCTCAATCCTCAATCCTCAGACCTCAAACCTCAATTCTGAATCCTCAATACTGAATCCTCAATCTTCAGCCCTCAGTCCTCAACAATCAGGTGACAATCCTCAATCCGCAATAGAATATCCTCAATTCGCAGTTTTCGATACACAATACTCAATCTGCAACCTTCAAATCTCTATCCACAAACATCAATTCTCATCACTCAACCCTCAACACTCAGTCCTCAATGTTCAATCCTCAATCCTCAATCCTCAATCTTCAATCCTCAATACTCAATCTTCAATCCTCAATCCTCAATCCTCAATCCTCAGTCCTCATTCTTCAATCCTCAATACCCAATCCTCAATCTTCAATCCTCAATCCTCAATCCCCAGTTCTCAATCCTCAATCCTCAATCCTCAGACCTCAAACATCAATACTCAACCCTCAGGACTCGTCCTCAATCCACTACCCTCAATCCTCAATCCTCAATCTTCAATCATCAATATTCAATCTTCAATCCTCAATCCTCAATCCTCGATCCTCAATCCTCAATCCTCAATGTTCAGTCCTCAATACCCGATCCTCAATCTTCAATCCTCAGTCCTCAATCCTCAATGTTCAATCCTCAATCCTCAATCCTCAATCTTCAATCCTCAATCCTCAATCCTCAATCCTCAATCATCAATCCTCAAACCTCAATCCTCAGTCCTCAAACCGCAATCCTGAATCCTCAATCCTGAAACCTCAATCTTCAGCCCTCAGTCCTCAACAATCAGTTGTCAATCCTCAATCCTCAATAGAATATCCTCAGTTCAGAGTTTTCCATACGCAATACACAATCTGCAATCTTCAAATCTCTATCCACAAACATCAATTCTCATCACTCAACCCTCAACACTCAGTCCCCAATCCTCAATCTTCAATCCTCAATCCTCAATCCTCAAAGTTCAACCCTCAATACTCAATTTTCAATCCTCAATCCTCAATTCTCAATCTTCAATCCTCAACCCTCAATCCTCAATCCTCAATCTTCAATCCTCAATCCTCAATCTTCAATCCTCAACACTCAATCATCAATCTTCAATCCTCATTACTCAATCTTCAATCCTCAATGCTCAATCCTCAACCTTCAATCCTCAATACTCAATCTTCAATCGTCAATCCTCAGTCCTCATACTCAATCCTCAATCCTCAATCCTCAATCCTCAATCTTCAATCCTCAATACTCAATCTTCAATCCTCAATCCTCAATCCTCAGACCTCAAACCTCAATTCTGAATCCTCAATACTGAATCCTCAATCTTCAGCCCTCAGTCCTCAACAATCAGGTGACAATCCTCAATCCGCAATAGAATATCCTCAATTCGCAGTTTTCGATACACAATACTCAATCTGAAGCCTTCAAATCTCTATCCACAAACATCAATTCTCATCAGTCAACCCTCAACACTCAGTCCTCAATGTTCAATTCTCAATCCTCAATCCTCAATCTTCAATCCTCAATACTCAATCTTCAATCCTCAATCCTCAATCCTCAATCCTCAGTCCTCATTCTTCAATCCTCAATACCCAATCCTCAATCTTCAATCCTCAATCCTCAATCCCCAGTTCTCAATCCTCAATCCTCAATCCTCAGACCTCAAACATCAATACTCAACCCTCAGGACTCGTCCTCAATCCACTACCCTCAATCCTCAATCCTCAATCTTCAATCATCAATATTCAATCTTCAATCCTCAATCCTCAATCCTCGATCCTCAATCCTCAATCCTCAATGTTCAGTCCTCAATACCCGATCCTCAATCTTCAATCCTCAGTCCTCAATCCTCAATGTTCAATCCACAATCCTCAATCCTCAATCTTCAATCCTCAATCCTCAATCCTCAATCCTCAATCATCAATCCTCAAACCTCAATCCTCAGTCCTCAAACCGCAATCCTGAATCCTCAATCCTGAAACCTCAATCTTCAGCCCTCAGTCCTCAACAATCAGTTGTCAATCCTCAATCCTCAATAGAATGTCCTAAGTTCAGAGTTTTCCATACGCAATACACAATCTGCAATCTTCAAATCTCTATCCACAAACATCAATTCTCATCACTCAACCCTCAACACTCAGTCCCCAATCCTCAATATTCAATCCTCAATCCTCAATCCTCAATCACCAATCCTCAATCTTCAATCCTCAATCCTCATTCCTCAATACTCATTCTTCAATCCTCAATAACCAATCCTCAATCTTCAATCCTCAATCCTCAATCCTCAATCGTCATTACTCAATCCTCAATCGTCAATCCTCAATCCCCAATCCTCAATCTTCAATCCTCAATCCTCAATCCTCAATCCTCAATAGTCAATCTACAATCGTCAATACTCAATCTTCAATCCTCAATCATCAATCCTCAGTCCTCAATCCTCAATCGTCAATCCTGAATCCTCAATCCTCAATTCTCAATCCTCAATCCTCAATCCTCAGACCTCAAACATCAATACTCAACCATCAGACCTCGTCCTCAATCCACAACCCTCAATCCTCAATCCTCAACCCTCAATCATCAATATTCAATATTCAATCCTCAATCCTCAATCCTCAATCCTCAATCCTCAATCCTCAATGTTCAATCCTGAATCCTCAATCCTCAATCTTCAATCCTCAATCCTCAATCCTCAATCCTCAATCCTCAACCCTCAATCGTCAGTCCTCAAACCACAATCCTGAATCCTCAATCCTGAATCCTCTATCTTCAGCGCCCTGTCCTCAACAATTAGTTATCAATCCTCAATCCTCAATAGAATATCCTCAGTTCGGAGTTTTCCATACGCAATACTCAATCTGCAATCTTCAAATCTCTATCCACAAACATCAATTCTCATCACTCAACCCTCAACACTCAGTCCCCAATCCTCAATCTACAATCCTCAATCCTCAATCCTCAGTCCTCAATCCTCATTCTTCAATCCTCAATACCCAGTCCTCAATCTTCAATCCTCAATCCTCAATCCTCAATCTTCAATCCTCAGTCCTCAGTCCTCAATCCTCAATCCTCATTCTTGAATCCTCAATACCCAGTCCTCAATCTTCAATCCTAAATCCTCAACCCTCAATTCTCAATCCTCAATCCTCAGTCCTCAGTCCTCAAACCGCAAACCTCAACCCTCAGCCCTCATAGTCAATCCTCAATCCTCAATTCTCAATACTCAATCTTCAATCCTCAATACTGAATCTTCAATCCTCAATCCTCAATCCTCAATTCTCAATCCTCAACACTCAGTCCTCATAGTCAATCCTCAATCCTCAATCCTCAATCCTCAATCTTCAATCCTCAATACTGAATCTTCAATCCTCAATCCTCAATCCTCAATACTCAATGTTCAATCCGCAATACCCAGTCCTCAATCCTCAGTCCTCAAACCTCAATCCTGAATCCTCAATCCTGAATCCTCAATCTTCAGACCTAAGTCCTCAACAATCAGTTGTCAATTCTCAATCCTCAATAGAATATCATCAATTCACAGTTTTCAATACTCAATGCTCAATCTGCAATCTTTAAATCTCTATCCACAATCATCAATTCTCATCACTCAACCCTCAACACTCAGTCCCCAATCCTCAATCTTCAATCCTCAATCCTCAATACTCAATCCTCAATCCTCAATCCTCAATCCTCAATCCTCAAACCTCAATCCTCAGTCCTCAAACCACAATCCTGAATCCTCAATCCTGAAACCTCAATCTTCAGCCCTCAGTCCTCAACAATCAGTCGTCAATCCTCAAACCTCAATAGAATATCCTCAGTTCAGAGTTTTCCATAGGCAATACTCACTCTGCAATCTTCAAATCTCTATCCACAAACATCAATTCTCATCACTCAACCCTCAACACTCAGTCCCCAATCCTCAATCTTCAATCCTCAATCCTCAATCCTCAATCCCCAATCCTCAATCTTCAATCCTCAATCCTCAATCCTCAATCCTCATTCTTCAATCCTCAATACCCAATCCTCGGTCTTCAATCCTCAATCCTCAATCCTCAATGTTCAATCCTCAATCCTCAATCCTCAATCATCAATCCTCAATTCTCAATCCTCAATCCTCAATCCTCAATCCTCAAACCTCAATCCTCAGTCCTCAAACCACAATCCTGAATCCTCAATCCTGAAACCTCAATCTTCAGCCCTCAGTCCTCAACAATCAGTCGTCAATCCTCAATCCTCAATAGAATATCATCAATTCACAGTTTTCAATACTCAATACTCAATCTGCAATCTTTAAATCTCTATCCACAAACATCAATTCTCATCTCTCAACCCTCAACACTCAGTCCTCAATCTACAATCCTCAATCCTCAATCCTCAAAGTTCAATCCTCAATACTCAATTTTCAATCCTCAATCCTCAATTCTCAATCTTCAATCCTCAACCCTCAATCCTCAATCCTCAATATTCAATCCTCAATCCTCAATCCTCAATCCTCATTCTTCAATCCTCAATAGCCAATCCTCAATCTTCAATCCTCAATCCTGAATGCTCAATTCTCAATCCTCAATCCTCAGTCCTCACACCTCAAACATCAATACTCAACCCTCAGTCCTCGTCCTCAATCCTCAGCCCTCAATCCTCAATCCTCAATCTTCAATCGTCAATATTCAATCTTCAGTCCTCAATCCTCAGTCCTCAATCCTCAATCCTCAATCATCAATGCTCAATCCGCAATACCCAATCCTTAATCTTCAATCCTCAATCCTCAATCCTCTATCCACAATCCTCAATATTCAATCCTCAATACTCAATCTTCAATCCTCAATCCTCAATCCTCAATCCTCAATCCTCAATCCCCATTCCTCAATCCTCAATCCTCAATCCTCATTCTTCAATCCTCAATACCCAATCCTCAATCTTGAATCCTCAATACTCAATCCTCAATTCTCAATCCTCAGTCCTCAATCCTCACACCTCAAACATCAATACTCAACCCTCAGTCCTCGTCCTCAATCCTCAGCCCTCAATCCTCAATCCTCAATCCTCAATCCTCAATCCTCAATCCTCAATCTTCAATCCTCAATACTCAGCTTTCAATCCTCAATCCTCAATCCTCAATCCTCAATTCTCAATCCTCAATCCTCAGTCCTCAGTCCTCAAACCTCAATCCTCGACGGACAGCTCTCATCCTCAATCCTCAATCCTCAATCCTCAATCCTCAATCCTCAATCTTCAATTCTCAATAATCAATCTTCAATCCTCAAACCTTAGTCCTCAAACCTCAATTCTGAATCCTCAATCCTAAATCCTCAATCATCAATCCTCAATCCTCAATACTCAATCTTCAATACTCAATCCTCAATCCTCAATCCTGTATCCTCAATACTAAATCATCAATCCTCAATTCTCAGTACTCAATAGAACATCCTGAATTCTTAGGATTCAATACTCAAACATCAAACCTCAAACCTCAGCCATCATCCTCAATCCTCAGTCCTTAATCCTCAATCCTCAACCCTCAATCCTCAGTCTTCAATCCTCAATACTCAATCTTCAATCCTCAATCCTCAATTCTCGATCGTCAATACTCAATCCCCAATATTCAACACACAGCCCTCAACCACCAATCCTCAATACTCAACCGTCAATCCTCAATTCTCAATACTCAATAGAGTATCCTGAATTCTCATGGTTCAATACTCAATGCACAATATTCAATAATCAAATCTCAATCATCAAACATCAATTCTCAACACTCAATCCTCAACACTCAGTCCACTCTTTTCAATCCTCCATCCTCAACCCCCAATCCTCAAGCGTCAATCCTCGATCCTCAGTCCTCAACCCTCAGTCGTCAGTCCTTAAGCCTCAATCCCGAATCCTCAATCCTGAATCCTCAATCTTTAGCCCTCAGTCCTCAACAATCAATTGTCAATCCTCAATCCTCAATAGAATATCCTCAATTCACAGTTTTCAATACTCAATCCCCATTCTTCGATCTTCAAATCTCAATCCACAAACATCAATTCCCATCACTCAACCCTCAACACTAAGTCCTCAATCTTCAATCCTCAACCCTCTATCCTCAACCTTCAATCCTCAATACTCAATCTTCAATCCTCAACCCTCAATTCTGAATCTTCAATACTCAATCCTCAATCGTCAATCCTCAATCCCCAATCCTCAATCTTCAATCCTCAATCCTCAATCCTCAATCCTCAATCCTCAATCCTCAATCTTCAATCCACAATACTCAATCTTCAATCCTCAATCATCAATCCTCAACCCTCAATCCTCAATCCTCAATAGAACATCCCGAATTCTCAGGATTCGATACTCAAATTTCAAACCTCAAACATCAGCCATCATCCTCAATCCTCTATCCTCAATCCTCAACCCTCAACCTTCAATCCTCAATACTCAATCATCAATCCTCAATACTGAATACTCATTCTTCAATGCTCAATACCCAATCCTCAACCCTCAACCTTCAATCCTCGGTCCCCAATCCTCAATCCTCAATCCTCAATCCTCATTCTTCAATCCTCAATACCCAATCCTCAATCTTCAATCCTCAAACCTCAATCCTCAATCCTCAATCGTCAATCCTCAATCCTCAATCTTCAATCCTCAATACTCAATATTCAATCCTCAATCCTCAATCCTCAATCCTCAATATTCAATCCTCAATACTCAATTTTCAATACTCAATCCGCAATCATCAATCCTCAATACTCAGTCCTCAGTCATCAATCCTCAATCTTCAATACTCAATCATCAATCCTCAGTCCTCAATCCTCAATCCTCAATCCTCGTACCTCAAACCTCAATCTTCAACCCTCAGTCCTCATCCTCAATTCTCAATTCTCAATCCTCAATCCTCATCCCTCAATCTTCAATCCTCAATAATCAATCTCCAATCCTAGATCCCCTATCCCCAATCCTCAATCCTTAATCCTCAATCTTCAATCCTCAATCCCCAGTCCCCAATCTTCAATCCTCAATGCTCAATCCTCAATCCTCAATCCTCAGGCCTCAATCCTCAATCCTCAATAGAATATCCCGAATTCTCAGGATTCAATACTCAAACATCAAACCTCAAACCTCAGCCATCATCCTCAATCCTCAGTCCTCAATCCTAAATCCTCAACCCTCAATCCTCAATCTTCAATCCTCAATACTCAATCTTCAATCCTCAATTCTCGATCGTCAATACTCAATCCTCAATCGTCAATCCTCAATCCCCAATCCTCAATCTTCCATCCTCAATCCTCAATCCACAACCCTCAATCCTCAACCTTCAATCCTCAATACTCAATCTTCAATCCTCAATCCTCGATCCTCAATCCTCAATCCTCAATCCTCAATACTCAATCCTCAATCGTCAATCCTCAATCCCCAATCCTCAATCTTCAATCCTCAATCCTCAATCCTCAATCCTCAAACCTCAATCTTCAATCCACAGTACTCAATCTTCAATCCTTAATCATCAATCCTCAATCCGCAATCCTCAATACTCCATCGTCAATCCCCAATCCCCAATCCTCAACCTTCGAAACTCAATCCTCAATCCTCAATCCTCAATCCTCAATCCTCAATCTTCAATCCTCAATACTCAATCATCAATCCTCAATCCTCAATTCTCAATCCTCAATCCTTAATCCTCAATCTTCAGTCCTCAATCCCCAGTCCTCAATCTTCAATCCTCAATGCCCAATCCTCAAGCCTCAATCCTCAGTCCTCAATTCTCAACCCTCAGACCTCGTCCTCAATCCTCAACCCTCAATAATCAATCCGCAATATTCAATCATCAATACTCAATCAATCCTCAATCCTCAATTCTGAATCCTCAATCCTCAATACTCAATCCCCAGTCCTCAGTCATCAATCTTCAATACTCGATCCGCCAGTCCTCAATATACAGCACACAACCCTCAACCATCAATCCTCAATACTCAACCATCAATCCTCAATACTCAACCATCAATCCTCAATTCTCAACCATCAATCCTCAATTCTCAATACTCAGTAGAATATCCTGAATCCTCGGTGTTCAATACTCAATCCTCAATCATCAATCTTCAAATCTCCATCCACAAACATCAATTCTCATCTCTCAACCCTCAACACACAGTCCTCAATCTTCAATCCTCAATCCTCAATCCTCAATCTTCAATCCTCAATACTCAACCTTCAATCCTCAATCCTCAATTCTCGATCCTCAATCCTCAATACTCAATCGTCAATCCCCAATCCCCAATCCTCAACCTTCAATCCTCAATCCTCAATCCTCAATCCTCAATCCTCAATTCTCAATCTTCAAACCCCAATACTCAATCTTCAACCCTCAATCCTCAATCCTCAATCCTCAATCCTCAATCCTCATTCTTCTATCCTCAATACCCAATACTCAATCTTCAATCCTCAATGCTCAATCCTCAATTCTCAATCAGCAATCCCCAATCCTCAGACCTCAAACATCAGTACTCAACCCTGAGTCCTCGTCGTCAGTCCACAACCCTCAATCCTCAATCCTCAATCTTCAATCCTCAATACTCAATTTTCAATCCTCAATCCTCAATCCTCAATCCTCAATCCTCAATCTTCATTCCTCAATACCCAATCCCCAATGTTCAATCCGCAATACCCAATCTTCAATACTCAGTCGTCAATCCTCAATCCTCAATCCTCAATCCTCAACCCTCAGTCCTCAAACCTCAATCCTGAATCCTCAACCCTGAATCCTCAATCTTCAGCACTCAGTCCTCAACAATCAGTTGTCAATTCTCAATCCTCAATAGAATATCATCAATTCACAGTTTTCAGTACTCAATACTCAATCTGCAATCTTTAAATCACTATCCACAAACATCAATTCTCATCACTCAACCCTCAACACTCAGTCCCCAATCCTCAATCTTCAATCCTCAATCCTCAATCCTCAATCCTCAATCTTCAATCCTCAATACTCAATCATCAATCCTCAATCCTCAATCCTCAATCCTCAATCCTCAATCCTCAATCCTCAATCGTCTGTCTTCAAACCTCAATACTCAATCTTCAATCCTCAATCCTCAATCCTCAATCCTCAAGCCTCATCCTTCAATCCTCAATACCCAACCCTCAATCTTCAATACTCAATCCTCAATCCTCAATAATCAATCTTCAATCCTCAATCCTCAATCCTCAATCCTCAATCCTCATTCGTCAACCCTAAATACCCAATCCTCAATCTTCAGTCATCAATACTCAATCTTCAACCCTCAATCCTCAATACTCAAACCTCAATCCTCAATCCTCAATCCTCAATCCTCAATCCTCAATCTTCAATCCTCAATACTCAATCATCAATCCTCAATCCTCAATCCTCAATCCTCAATCCTCAACCCTCAATCGTCAGTCTTCAAACCTCAATACTCAATCTTCAATCCACAATCCTCAATCCTCAATCCTCAAGCCTCATCCTTCAATCCTCAATACCCAATCCTCAATCTTCAATACTCAATCCTCAATCCTCAATCCTCAATAATCAATATTGAGTCCTCAATCCTCAGTCCTCAAACCTCAATTCTGAATCCTCAATCCTGAATCCTTAACCTTCAGCACTTAGTCCTCAACAATCAGTTGACAATCCTCAATCCTCAATAGAATATCCTCAATTCACAGCTTTCAATACTCAATACTCAATCTGCAATCTTCAAACCTCTATCCACAAACATCAATTCTCATCACACAACCCTCGACACTCAGTCCTCAATGTTCAATCCTCAATCTTCAATGCACAATCCTCAATCGTCAATCTTCAATCCTCAATACTCAATCTTCAATCCTCAATCCTCAATCCTCATTCCTCAATCCTCATTCGTCAATCCTAAATACCCAATCCTCAATCTTCAATCCTCAATCCTCAATCCCCAATCCTCAATCCTTAATCCTCAATCTTCAATCCTCAATACCCAGTCCTCAATCTTCAATCCTCAATGCTCCATCCTCAATCCTCTATCCTCAGTCCTCAGTCCTCAAACCTCAATCCTCAAACCTCAATCCTCAACCGTCAGTCCTCGTCCTCAACCCTCAAGCCTCAATACTCAATCCTCAATCTTCAGTCATCAATACTCAAGCTTCAATCCCCAATACTCAATCTTCAATCCCCAATCATCAATCCTCAATCCTCCATCCTCATTCTTCAATCCTCAATACCCAATCCTCTAT
This sequence comes from Calliopsis andreniformis, assembly GCF_051401765.1. Lineage (NCBI taxonomy): Eukaryota > Metazoa > Arthropoda > Insecta > Hymenoptera > Andrenidae > Calliopsis > Calliopsis andreniformis. Next base: position 55,642 of record NW_027480515.1, on the reverse strand, counting down.
CTTCAATCCATAATCCTCAATCCTCAATTCTCAATCCTCAGTCCTCAGTCCTCAGTCCTAAAACCTCAACCCTCAACCTTCAGCCCTCATCCTCAATCCTCAATCCTCAATCCTCAATCCTCAATCATCAATCCTCAATCTTCAATCCTCAATCCTCAATCCTCAGTCATCAATCCTCAACCTTCAATACTCAATCCTCAATCCTCAATCCTCAATCCTCAATCCTCAATCCTCAATCCTCATTCCTCAAACCTCAATCCTCAAACCTCAGTCCTCATCCTCAATTCTCAGTACTCAACCCTCAATCCTCAAACCACAATCCTCAACTGTCAGTCCTCGTTCTCAATCCTCAACCCTCAATACTCAATCCTCAATCTTCAATCATCAATACTCAATCTTCAATCCTCAATCCTCAATCCTCAATCCTCATTCCTCAAACCTCAATCCTCAACCCTCAGTCCTTATCCTCAATTCTCAATTCTCAATCCTCAGTCCTCAATCCTCAATCTTCAATCCTCAATAATCAATTTCCAATCCTAGATCCTCAATCCCCAATCCTCAATCCTCAATCCTCAATTTTTCAATCCTCAATACTCAATCTTCAATCCTCAATACTCAATCTTCAATCCTGAATCCTCAGTCCTCAAACCTCAATTCTGAGTCCTCAATCCTGAATCCTCAATCCTCAATCCTCATTCTTCAATCCCCAATACCCAATCCTCAATCTTCAATCCTCAATCCTCAATCCTCAATTCTCAATCCTCAATCCTCAGTCCTCAGACCTCAAACCTCAATCCTCAACCCTCAGCCCTCATCGTCAATTATCAAACCTCAATCCTCAATCCTCAATCGTCAATCCTCAGTCCTCAATCTTCAATCCTCAATACTCAATCTTCAAACCTCAATCCTCAATCCACAATCCTCAATATTCAATCCTGAATACTCAATTTTCAATACTCAATTCGCAATCATCAATAATCAATCCTCAATCCTCAGTCATCAATCCTCAATCTTCAATACTCAATCTTCAATACTCAATCATCAATCCTCAATCCTCAATCCTCAATCCTCGTACCTCAAACCTCAATCTTCAACCCTCAGTCCTCATCCTCAATTCTCAATTCTCAATCCTCAATCCTCATCCCTCAATCTTCAATCCTCAATAATCAATCTCCAATCCTAGATCCCCTATCCCCAATCCTCAATCCTTAATCCTCAATCTTCAATCCTCAATCCCCAGTCCCCAATCTTCAATCCTCAATGCTCAATCCTCAATCCTCAATCCTCAGGCCTCAATCCTCAATCCTCAATAGAATATCCCGAATTCTCAGGATTCAATACTCAAACATCAAACCTCAAACCTCAGCCATCATCCTCAATCCTCAGTCCTCAATCCTAAATCCTCAACCCTCAATCCTCAATCTTCAATCCTCAATACTCAATCTTCAATCCTCAATTCTCGATCGTCAATACTCAATCCTCAATCGTCAATCCTCAATCCCCAATCCTCAATCTTCCATCCTCAATCCTCAATCCACAACCCTCAATCCTCAACCTTCAATCCTCAATACTCAATCTTCAATCCTCAATCCTCGATCCTCAATCCTCAATCCTCAATCCTCAATACTCAATCCTCAATCGTCAATCCTCAATCCCCAATCCTCAATCTTCAATCCTCAATCCTCAATCCTCAATCCTCAAACCTCAATCTTCAATCCACAGTACTCAATCTTCAATCCTTAATCATCAATCCTCAATCCGCAATCCTCAATACTCCATCGTCAATCCCCAATCCCCAATCCACAACCTTCGAAACTCAATCCTCAATCCTCAATCCTCAATCCTCAATCCTCAATCTTCAATCCTCAATACTCAATCATCAATCCTCAATCCTCAATTCTCAATCCTCAATCCTTAATCCTCAATCTTCAGTCCTCAATCCCCAGTCCTCAATCTTCAATCCTCAATGCCCAATCCTCAAGCCTCAATCCTCAGTCCTCAATTCTCAACCCTCAGACCTCGTCCTCAATCCTCAACCCTCAATAATCAATCCGCAATATTCAATCATCAATACTCAATCAATCCTCAATCCTCAATTCTGAATCCTCAATCCTCAATACTCAATCCCCAGTCCTCAGTCATCAATCTTCAATACTCGATCCGCCAGTCCTCAATATACAGCACACAACCCTCAACCATCAATCCTCAATACTCAACCATCAATCCTCAATACTCAACCATCAATCCTCAATACTCAACCATCAATCCTCAATTCTCAATACTCAGTAGAATATCCTGAATCCTCGGTGTTCAATACTCAATCCTCAATCATCAATCTTCAAATCTCCATCCACAAACATCAATTCTCATCTCTCAACCCTCAACACACAGTCCTCAATCTTCAATCCTCAATCCTCAATCCTCAATCTTCAATCCTCAATACTCAACCTTCAATCCTCAATCCTCAATTCTCGATCCTCAATCCTCAATACTCAATCGTCAATCCCCAATCCCCAATCCTCAACCTTCAATCCTCAATCCTCAATCCTCAATCCTCAATCCTCAATTCTCAATCTTCAAACCCCAATACTCAATCTTCAACCCTCAATCCTCAATCCTCAATCCTCAATCCTCAATCCTCATTCTTCTATCCTCAATACCCAATACTCAATCTTCAATCCTCAATGCTCAATCCTCAATTCTCAATCAGCAATCCCCAATCCTCAGACCTCAAACATCAGTACTCAACCCTGAGTCCTCGTCGTCAGTCCACAACCCTCAATCCTCAATCCTCAATCTTCAATCCTCAATACTCAATTTTCAATCCTCAATCCTCAATCCTCAATCCTCAATCCTCAATCTTCAATCCTCAATACTCAATCATCAATCCTCAATCCTCAATCCTCAATCCTCAATCCTCAATCCTCAATCCTCAATCGTCTGTCTTCAAACCTCAATACTCAATCTTCAATCCTCAATCCTCAATCCTCAATCCTCAAGCCTCATCCTTCAATCCTCAATACCCAACCCTCAATCTTCAATACTCAATCCTCAATCCTCAATAATCAATCTTCAATCCTCAATCCTCAATCCTCAATCCTCAATCCTCATTCGTCAACCCTAAATACCCAATCCTCAATCTTCAGTCATCAATACTCAATCTTCAACCCTCAATCCTCAATACTCAAACCTCAATCCTCAATCCTCAATCCTCAATCCTCAATCCTCAATCTTCAATCCTCAATACTCAATCATCAATCCTCAATCCTCAATCCTCAATCCTCAATCCTCAACCCTCAATCGTCAGTCTTCAAACCTCAATACTCAATCTTCAATCCACAATCCTCAATCCTCAATCCTCAAGCCTCATCCTTCAATCCTCAATACCCAATCCTCAATCTTCAATACTCAATCCTCAATCCTCAATCCTCAATAATCAATATTGAGTCCTCAATCCTCAGTCCTCAAACCTCAATTCTGAATCCTCAATCCTGAATCCTTAACCTTCAGCACTTAGTCCTCAACAATCAGTTGACAATCCTCAATCCTCAATAGAATATCCTCAATTCACAGCTTTCAATACTCAATACTCAATCTGCAATCTTCAAACCTCTATCCACAAACATCAATTCTCATCACACAACCCTCGACACTCAGTCCTCAATGTTCAATCCTCAATCTTCAATGCACAATCCTCAATCGTCAATCTTCAATCCTCAATACTCAATCTTCAATCCTCAATCCTCAATCCTCATTCCTCAATCCTCATTCGTCAATCCTAAATACCCAATCCTCAATCTTCAATCCTCAATCCTCAATCCCCAATCCTCAATCCTTAATCCTCAATCTTCAATCCTCAATACCCAGTCCTCAATCTTCAATCCTCAATGCTCCATCCTCAATCCTCTATCCTCAGTCCTCAGTCCTCAAACCTCAATCCTCAAACCTCAATCCTCAACCGTCAGTCCTCGTCCTCAACCCTCAAGCCTCAATACTCAATCCTCAATCTTCAGTCATCAATACTCAAGCTTCAATCCCCAATACTCAATCTTCAATCCCCAATCATCAATCCTCAATCCTCCATCCTCATTCTTCAATCCTCAATACCCAATCCTCTATCTTCAATCCATAATCCTCAATCCTCAATTCTCAATCCTCAGTCCTCAGTCCTCAGTCCTAAAACCTCAACCCTCAACCTTCAGCCCTCATCCTCAATCCTCAATCCTCAATCCTCAATCCTCAATCATCAATCCTCAATCTTCAATCCTCAATCCTCAATCCTCTGTCATCAATCCTCAACCTTCAATACTCAATCCTCAATCCTCAATCCTCAATCCTCAATCCTCAATCCTCAATCCTCATTCCTCAAACCTCAATCCTCAAACCTCAGTCCTCATCCTCAATTCTCAGTACTCAACCCTCAATCCTCAAACCACAATCCTCAACTGTCAGTCCTCGTTCTCAATCCTCAACCCTCAATACTCAATCCTCAATCTTCAATCATCAATACTCAATCTTCAATCCTCAATCCTCAATCCTCAATCCTCATTCCTCAAACCTCAATCCTCAACCCTCAGTCCTTATCCTCAATTCTCAATTCTCAATCCTCAGTCCTCAATCCTCAATCTTCAATCCTCAATAATCAATTTCCAATCCTAGATCCTCAATCCCCAATCCTCAATCCTCAATCCTCAATTTTTCAATCCTCAATACTCAATCTTCAATCCTCAATACTCAATCTTCAATCCTGAATCCTCAGTCCTCAAACCTCAATTCTGAGTCCTCAATCCTGAATCCTCAATCCTCAATCCTCATTCTTCAATCCCCAATACCCAATCCTCAATCTTCAATCCTCAATCCTCAATCCTCAATTCTCAATCCTCAATCCTCAGTCCTCAGACCTCAAACCTCAATCCTCAACCCTCAGCCCTCATCGTCAATTATCAAACCTCAATCCTCAATCCTCAATCGTCAATCCTCAGTCCTCAATCTTCAATCCTCAATACTCAATCTTCAAACCTCAATCCTCAATCCACAATCCTCAATATTCAATCCTGAATACTCAATTTTCAATACTCAATTCGCAATCATCAATAATCAATCCTCAATCCTCAGTCATCAATCCTCAATCTTCAATACTCAATCGTCAATCCTCAGTCCTCAATCCTCAATCCTCAATCCTCAATCCTCGTACCTCAAACCTCAATCCTCAACCCTCAGTCCTCATCCTGAATTCTCAATTCTCAATCCTCAACCCTCATCCCTCAATCTTCAATCCTCAATAATCAATCTCCAATCCTAGATCCCCTATCCCCAATCCTCAATCCTTAATCCTCAATCTTCAATCCTCAATCCCCAGTCCCCAATCTTCAATCCTCAATGCTCAATCCTCAATCCTCAATCCTCAGGCCTCAATCCTCAATCCTCAATAGAACATCCCGAATTCTCAGGATTCAATACTCAAACATCAAACCTCAAACTTCAGCCATCATCCTCAATCCTCAGTCCTCAATCCTAAATCCTCAACCCTCAATCCTCAATCTTCAATCCTCAATACTCAATCTTCAATCCTCAATTCTCGATCGTCAATACTCAATCCTCAATCGTCAATCCTCAATCCCCAATCCTCAATCTTCAATCCTCAATACTCAATCCACAACCCTCAATCCTCAACCTTCAATCCTCAATACTCAATCTTCAATCCTCAATCCTCAATCCTCAATCCTCAATCCTCAATCCTCAATACTCAATCCTCAATCGTAAATCCTCAATCCCCAATCCTCAATCTTCAATCCTCAATCCCCAATCCTCAATCCTCAAACCTCAATCTTCAATCCACAGTACTCAATCTTCAATCCTTAATCATCAATCCTCAATCCTCAATCCTCAATAGAACATCCCGAATTCTCAGGATTCAATACTCAAACATCAAACCTCAAACCTCAGCCATCATCCTCAATCCTCAGTCCTTAATCCTCAATCCTCAACACTCAATCCTCAATCTTCAATCCTCAATACTCAATCTTCAATCCTCAATCCTCAATTCTCGATCGTCAATACTCAATCCTCAATCGTCAATCCTCAATCCCCAATCCTCAATCTTCAATCCTCAATCCTCAATCCACAACCCTCAATCCTCAACCTTCAATCCTCAATACTCAATCTTCATTCCTCAATCCTCAATCCTCAATCCTCAATCCTCAATCCTCAATCCTCAATATTCAACTCAAAACCCTCAACCATCAATCCTCAATACTCAACAATCAATCCTCAATTCTCAATACTCAATAGAATACCCTGAATTCTCATCGTTCAATACTCAATCCACAAAAATCAATAATCAAACATCAACCCTCAAACATCAATTCTCAACACTCAATCCTCAACACTCAGTCCTCTCTCCTCAATCCTCCATCCTCAATCCTCAATCCTCAACCTTCAATCCTCAATACTCAATCTTCAATGGTGAATCCTCAGTCCTCAAACCTCAATTCTGAATCCTCAATCCTGAATCCTCAATCTTCAGCCCTCAGTCCTCGACAATCAATTGTCAATCCTCAATCCTCAATAGAATATCCTCAATTCACAGTTTTCAATACTCGATACTCAACCTGCAATCTTCAAATCTCTATCCACAAACATTAATTCTCATCACTCAACCCTCAACACTCAGTCCCCAATCCTCAATCTTCAATCCTCAATCCTCAATCCTCAATCCTCAATCCTCAACCCTCAATCCTCAACCTTCAATCCTCAATACTCAATCTTCAATCCTCAATACTCATTCCTCAATCCTCAATATTCAATCCTCAATACTCAATCTTCAATCCTCAATCCGCAATCATCAATCCTCAATCCTCAATCCTCAGTCATCAATCCTCAAACCTCCGTCCTCATCCTCAATTCTCAATCCTCAACCCTCAATCCGCAAACCACAATCCTCTACTGTCGGTCCTCGTCCTCAATCCTCAACCCTCAATCCTCAATCCTCAAACTTCAATCATCAATCCTCAAACCTCAATCTTCAATCCACAGTACTCAATCTTCAATCCTTAATCATCAATCCTCAATCCGCAATCCTCAATACTCCATCGTCAATCCCCAATCCCCAATCCTCAACCTTCGAAACTCAATCCTCAATCCTCAATCCTCAATCCTCAATCCTCAATCTTCAATCCTCAATACTCAATCATCAATCCTCAATCCTCAATTCTCAATCCTCAATCCTTAATCCTCAATCTTCAGTCCTCAATCCCCAGTCCTCAATCTTCAATCCTCAATGCCCAATCCTCAAGCCTCAATCCTCAGTCCTCAATTCTCAACCCTCAGACCTCGTCCTCAATCCTCAACCCTCAATAATCAATCCGCAATATTCAATCATCAATACTCAATCAATCCTCAATCCTCAATTCTGAATCCTCAATCCTCAATACTCAATCCCCAGTCCTCAGTCATCAATCTTCAATACTCGATCCGCCAGTCCTCAATATACAGCACACAACCCTCAACCATCAATCCTCAATACTCAACCATCAATCCTCAATACTCAACCATCAATCCTCAATTCTCAATACTCAGTAGAATATCCTGAATCCTCGGTGTTCAATACTCAATCCTCAATCATCAATCTTCAAATCTCCATCCACAAACATCAATTCTCATCTCTCAACCCTCAACACACAGTCCTCAATCTTCAATCCTCAATCCTCAATCCTCAGTCCTCAGACCTCAAACCTCAATCCTCAACCCTCAGCCCTCATCGTCAATTATCAAACCTCAATCCTCAATCCTCAATCGTCAATCCTCAGTCCTCAATCTTCAATCCTCAATACTCAATCTTCAAACCTCAATCCTCAATCCACAATCCTCAATATTCAATCCTGAATACTCAATTTTCAATACTCAATGCGCAATCATCAATAATCAATCCTCAATCCTCAGTCATCAATCCTCAATCTTCAATACTCAATCGTCAATCCTCAGTCCTCAATCCTCAATCCTCAATCCTCAATCCTCGTACCTCAAACCTCAATCCTCAACCCTCAGTCCTCATCCTGAATTCTCAATTCTCAATCCTCAACCCTCATCCCTCAATCTTCAATCCTCAATAATCAATCTCCAATCCTAGATCCCCTATCCCCAATCCTCAATCCTTAATCCTCAATCTTCAATCCGCAATCCCCAGTCCCCAATCTTCAATCCTCAATGCTCAATCCTCAATCCTCAATCCTCAGGCCTCAATCCTCAATCCTCAATAGAACATCCCGAATTCTCAGGATTCAATACTCAAACATCAAACCTCAAACTTCAGCCATCATCCTAAATCCTCAGTCCTCAATCCTAAATCCTCAACCCTCAATCCTCAATCTTCAATCCTCAATACTCAATCTTCAATCCTCAATTCTCGATCGTCAATACTCAATCCTCAATCGTCAATCCTCAATCCCCAATCCTCAATCTTCAATCCTCAATACTCAATCCACAACCCTCAATCCTCAACCTTCAATCCTCAATACTCAATCTTCAATCCTCAATCCTCAATCCTCAATCCTCAATCCTCAATCCTCAATACTCAATCCTCAATCGTAAATCCTCAATCCCCAATCCTCAATCTTCAATCCTCAATCCCCAATCCTCAATCCTCAAACCTCAATCTTCAATCCACAGTACTCAATCTTCAATCCTTAATCATCAATCCTCAATCCTCAATCCTCAATAGAACATCCCGAATTCTCAGGATTCAATACTCAAACATCAAACCTCAAACCTCAGCCATCATCCTCAATCCTCAGTCCTTAATCCTCAATCCTCAACACTCAATCCTCAATCTTCAATCCTCAATACTCAATCTTCAATCCTCAATACTCATTCCTCAATCCTCAATATTCAATCCTCAATACTCAATCTTCAATCCTCAATCCGCAATCATCAATCCTCAATCCTCAATCCTCAGTCATCAATCCTCAAACCTCAGTCCTCATCCTCAATTCTCAATCCTCAACCCTCAATCCGCAAACCACAATCCTCTACTGTCGGTCCTCGTCCTCAATCCTCAACCCTCAATCCTCAATCCTCAAACTTCAATCATCAATACTCAATCTTCAATCCTCAATCCTCAATCCTCAATCCTCATTCCTCAAACCTCAATCCTCAACCCTCAGTCCTTATCCTCAATTCTCAATTCTCAATCTTCACTCCTCAATAATCAATTTTCAATCCTAGATCCTCAATCCCCAATCCTCAATCTTTAATCCCCAGTCTTCCATCCTCAATACTCAATCTTCAATCCTCAGTCCTCAATCCTCAATTCTGAATTCTCAATCCTGAATCCTCAATCTTCAGCCATCAGTCCTCAACAATCAGTTGTCAATTCTCAATCCTCAATAGAATATCATCAATTCACAGTTTTCAATACTCCATGCTCAATCTGCAATCTTCAAATATCTATCCACAAACATCAATTCTCATCACTCAACCCTCAACACTCAGTCCTCAATGTTCAATCCTCAATCCTCAGTCATCAATCCTCAATCTTCAATACTGAATCGTCAATCCTCAGTCCTCAATTCTCAATCCTCAATCCTCAGACCTCAAACCTCAATCCTCAACCCTCAGCCCTCATCGTCAATCCTCAAACCTCAATCCTCAAGCCTCAATCGTCAATCCTCAACATTCAATCCTCAATACTCAATCTTCAATCCTCAATCCTCAATCCTGAATCTTCAATCCTCAGTCCCCAATCCTCAATCCTCAATCCTCTATCCTCATTCTTCAATCCCCAATAACCAATCCTCAATCTTCAATCCTCAATCCTCAATACTCAATTCTCAATCCTCAATCCTCAGTCCTCAGACCTCAAACCTCAATCCTCAACCCTCAGCCCTCATCGTCAATCCTCAAACCTCTATCCTCAATCCTCAATCGTCAATTCTCAATCCTCAATCTTCAATCCTCAATACTCAATCTTCAGTACTCAATCCTCAATCCTCAATTATGAATCCTCAATACTCAACCATCAACCCTCAATTCTCAATACTCAATAGAATATCCTGAATTCTCAGGGTTCAATACACAAACCTCAAACCTCAAACCTCAGACCTCATCCTCAATCCTCAATACTCAATCCTCAATCCTCAACCCTCAATCCTCAACACTCAATCTTCAATCCTCAATAATCAATCCTCAATCCTCAATCCTCAATTCTCAGTCCTCAGTCAGCAATCCTCAACCTTCAATACTCAATCCTCAATCCTCAATACTCAAACCTCAATCCTCAATCCTCAATCTTCAATCCTCAATACTCAACTTTCAATCCTCAATCCTCAATCCTCAATCCTCAATCCTCATTCTTCAATCCTCAATACCCAATCCTCAATCTTCAATCCTCAATCCTCAATCCTCAATCCTCAATCCTCAATCCTCAATCTTCAATCCTCAATACTCAACTTTCAATCCTCAATCCTCAATCCTCAATCCTCAATCCTCATTCTTCAGTCCTCAATACGCAATCCTCAATCTTCAATCCTCAATCCTCAATCCTCAATCCTCAATCCTCAATCCTCAATCCTCAAGCCTCATCCTTCAATCCTCAATACCCAATCCTCAATCTTGAGTACTCAATCCTCAATCCTCAATTCTCAATCCTCAATCCTCAGTCCTCAGTCCTCAAACCTCAATCCTCGACGGACAGCTCTCATCCTCAATCCTCAATCCTCAATCCTCAATCCTCAATCCTCAATCTTCAATTCTCAATAATCAATCTTCAATCCTCAAACCTCAGTCCTCAAACCTCAATTCTGAATCCTCAATCCTAAATCCTCAATCATCAATCCTCAATCCTCAATACTCAATCTTCAATACTCAATCCTCAATCCTCAATCCTGTATCCTCAATACTAAATCATCAATCCTCAATTCTCAGTACTCAATAGAACATCCTGAATTCTCAGGATTCAATACTCAAACATCAAACCTCAAACCTCAGCCATCATCCTCAATCCTCAGTCGTTAATCCTCAATCCTCAACCCTCAATCCTCAATCTTCAATCCTCAATACTCAATCTTCAATCCTCAATCCTCAATTCTCGATCGTCAATACTCAATCCTCAATCGTCAATCCTCAATCCCCAATCCTCAATCTTCAATCCTCAATCCTCAATCCACAACCCTCAATCCTCAACCTTCAATCCTCAATACTCAATCTTCATTCCTCAATCCTCAATCCTCAATCCTCAATCCTCAATCCTCAATCCTCAATATTCAACACAAAACCCTCAACCATCAATCCTCAATACTCAACAATCAATCCTCAATTCTCAATACTCAATAGAATACCCTGAATTCTCATCGTTCAATACTCAATCCACAAAAATCAATAATCAAACATCAACCCTCAAACATCAATTCTCAACACTCAATCCTCAACACTCAGTCCTCTCTCCTCAATCCTCCATCCTCAATCCTCAATCCTCAACCTTCAATCCTCAATACTCAATCTTCAATCGTGAATCCTCAGTCCTCAAAACTCAATTCTGAATCCTCAATCCTGAGTTCTCAATCTTCAGCCCTCAGTCCTCAACAATCAGCTGTCAATCCTCAATCCTCAGTATAATATTCCCAATTCACAGTTTTCAATACTCAATACTCAATCTGCAATCTTCAAATCTCTACCCACAATCATCAATACCCATCACTCAACCCTCAACACTCAGTCCTCAATGTTCAATACTCAATCCTCAATTCTGAATCCTCGATCCTCAATACTGAATCTTCAATCCTCAATCCTCAATCCTCTATCCTCAATCCTCAATCCTGAATATTCAATCCTCAGTCCCCAATCCTCAATCCTCAATCCTCAATCCTCAATCCTCAATCCTCAATTCTCAATCCTCAATCCTCAGTCCTCAGACCTCAAACCTCAATCCTCAACCCTCAGCCCTCATCGTCAATCCTCAAACCTCAATCCTCAATCCTCAATCGTCAATCCTCAATCCTCAATCTTCAATCCACAATACTCAACCTTCAAACCTCAATCCTCAATCCTCAATACTCAATATTAAATCCTCAATACTCATCTTTCAATACTCAATCGGCAATCATCAATCATCAATCCTGAATCCTCACACATCAAGCCTCAATCTTCAATACTCAATCGTCAATCCTCAGTCCTCAATCCTCAAACTTCAATCCTCGTACCTCAAACCTCAATCCTCAACCCTCAGCCCTCAACCTCAATCCTCAATCCTTATTCCTCAGTCCTCCACATTCAATCCTCAATACTCAATTATCAATCCTCAATCCTCAATCCTCATTCTTCAATCCTAAATCCTCAATCATCAATCCTCAATCTTCAATACTCAATCCTCAATCCTCAATCCTGAATCCTCAATACTAAACCATCAATCCTCAATTCTCAATACTCAATAGAACATCCTGAATTCTCAGGATTCAATACTCAAACCTCAAACCTCAAACCTCAGCCATCATCCTCAATCCTCAATCCTCAATTGTCAATCCTCAACCTTCAATCCTCAACCTTCAACCCTCAATCCTCAATCCTCAATCGTCAATCCGCAATCCTCAATCCTCAGTCATCAATCCTCAACCTTCAATACTCAACCCTCAATCATCAATCATCAATCCTCAATCCTCAATCCTCATTCCTCAAGCCACAATCCTCAACCGTCAGTCCTCGTCCTCAATCCTCAACCCTTAATCCTCAGTCCTCAATCTTCAATCATCAATACTCAATCTTCAATCCTCAAACCTCAATCCTCAACCCTCAGCCCTCATCCTCAATCCTCAATCCTCAACCTCAATCCTCAATCTTCAATCCTCAAAACCCAATCCTAAATCTTCAATCCTCAATCCTCAATTATCAATTCTCAATCCTCAGTCCTCAACCCTCTGTCCTCAAACCTCAATCCTCAAGCCTCAGTCCTCGTCCTCAAACCTCAACCCTCAATAATCATACCGCAATCTTCACTCATCAATACTCAATCTTCAATCCTCAATCCTCAATACACAATCCTCAATCCTCAATACTCAATCCTCTGTCCTCAGTCCTCATTCTTCAAAACTCAATCCGTCAATCCTCAATATTCAACACACAACCCTCAGCCATCAATCCAAAATTCTCAATACTCAATAGAAGATCCTGAATTCTCAGTTTTCAATACTCAATCCTCAATCTTCAATCTTCAAATCTCCATTCACAAACATCAATTCTCATCTCTCAACCCTCAACACTCATTTCCCAATCGTCAATCTTCAATACTCAATCCTCAATCCTCAATCTTCAATCCTCAATCTTCAATCCTCTATACCGAATCCTCAATCCTCAATCCCCATTCTTCAATCCTCAATACCCAATCCTCAATCTTCGATCCTCAATCCTCAATCCTCAATTCTCAATCCTAAGTCCTCAACCCTCAATCCTCAACACTCAATCGTCAGTCTTCAATCCTCAATACTCAATCTTCTATCCTCAATCCTCAATACTCAATCCTCAATCCTCATTCTTCAATCCTCAACACCCAATCCTCAATCTTCAATCCTCAATCCTCAATCCTTAATTCTCAACCCTCAATCCTCAGTCCTCAGTCCTCAAACCTCAATCCTCAACCTTCAGCCCTCATCCTGGATCCTCAAACCTAAATCTTCAATCCTCAATCCACAATCCTCATGCCTCAATCCTCAATCCTCAATCATCAGTCCTCAAACCTCAATCCTGAATCCTCAACCCTCAGTCCTCAACCTTCAGACTTCAGACCTCAACAATCAGTTGTCAATCCTCAATCCTCAATAGAATATCATCAATTCACAGTTTTCAATACTAAATTCTCGGTCTGCAATCTTCGAATCTCTATCCACAAACATCAATCCTCATCACTCAACCCTCAACACTCAGTCCCCAATCCTCAATCTTCAATCCTCTATCCTCTATCCTCAATCCTCAATCCTCAATCCTCAATCCTCAATCCTCAACCCTCAATCCTCAATCCTCAATCCTCAATCTTCAATCCTCAATACTCAATCTTCAATCCTCAATACTCAATCCTCAATCCTCAATATTCAATCCTCAATACTCAATCTTCAGTCCTCAATCCGCAATCATCAAACCTCAACCCTCAATCCTCAGTCATCAATCCTCAAACTTCAGTCCTCATCCTCAATTCTCAATCCTCAACCCTCAATCCTCAAACCACAATCCTCAACTGTCAGTCCTCGTCCTCAATCCTCAACCCTCAGTCCTCAATCCTCAATCTTCAATCATCAATACTCAATCTTCAATCCTCAACACTCAATCCCCAATCCTCATTCCTCAAACCTCAATCCTCAACCCTCAGTCCTTATCCTCAATTCTCAATTCTCAATCCTCAATCCTCAATCCTCAATCTTCGATCCTCTATAATCAATTTTCAATCCTAGATCCTCGATCCCCAATCCTCAATCCTTAATCCTCAATTTTCAATCCTCAATACTCAATCTTCAATCCTCAGTCCTCAGTCCTCAATCCTCAATTCTGAATTCTCAATCCTGAATCCTCAATCTTAAGCCCTCAGTCCTCAACAATCAGCTGTCAATTCTCAATCCTCAATAGAATATCATCAATTCACAGTTTTCAATACTCAATGCTCAATCTGCAGTCTTCAAATATCTATACACAAACATCAATCCTCATCACACAACCCTCAACACTCAGTCCACAATCCTCAGTCTTCAATCCTCAATCCTCAATCCTCAATCCTCAATCCTCAATCTTCAACCATCAATACTCATTCATCAGTCCTCAATTCTCAATCCTCAATCCTCAATCCTCAATACTCAATCGTCAGTCTTCAATCCTCGATACTCAATATTCAATCCACAATCCTGGATCCTCAATCCTCAATCCTCATTCTTCAATCCTCAATACCCAATCCTCAACCTTCAATACTCAATCCTCAATCCTCAATTCTCAATACTCAATCCTCAGACCTCAGTCCTCAAACCTCAATCCTCAACCCTCAGCCCTCATCCTCAATCCTCAATCCTCAACCTCAATCCTCAATCTTCAATCCTCAATACTCAATCTTCAATCCTCAATCCTCAGTCCTCAAACCTCAATTCTGAACCCTCAATCCTGAATCCTCAATCTTCAGCCCTCAGTCCTCAACAATCAGTTGTCAATCCTCAATCCTCAGTACTCAATCCTCAGCCCTCAGTCCTCGTCATCAATCCTCAACCCTCAATAATCAACCTGCAATCTTCAATCACCAATACTCAATCTTCAATCCTCAATCCTCAAACTCAATCCTCAATACTCAATCCCCAGTCCTCAGTCATCAATCTTCAATACTCAATCCGCCAATCCTCAATATTCAAC
Source organism: Calliopsis andreniformis (assembly GCF_051401765.1). Taxonomy (NCBI): domain Eukaryota; kingdom Metazoa; phylum Arthropoda; class Insecta; order Hymenoptera; family Andrenidae; genus Calliopsis; species Calliopsis andreniformis. The sequence goes on along the minus strand of NW_027480515.1, from coordinate 40,276 downwards.
ACACAACCCTCAACCATCAATCCTCAATACTCAACCATCAATCCTCAATTCTCAATACTCAGTTGAATATCCTGAATTCTCAGCTTTCAATACTCAATCCTCAATCTTCAATCTTCAAATCTCCATCCACAAACATCAATTCTTATCTCTCAACCCTCAACACTCAGTCCTCAATATTCAATGCTCAATCCTCAATCCTCAATCTTCAATCCTCAATCCTCAATCCTCAGTCGTCAGTCTTCAATCCTCAATACTCAATATTCAATCCACAATCCTGAATCCTCAATCCTCAATCCTCATTCTTCAATCCTCAATACCCAATCCTCAATCTTCAATCCTCAATCTTCAATCCTCAATTCTCAATACTCAATCCTCAGACCTCAGTCCTCAAACCTCAATCCTCAACCCTCAGCCCTCATCCTCAATCCTCAATCGTCAACCTCAATCCTCAATCTTCAATCCTCAATACTCAATCTTCAATCTTCAATCCTCAGTCCTCAAACCTCAATTCTGAATCCTCAATACTGAATCCTCAACCTACAGCCCTCAGTCTTCAACAATCAGTTGTCAATCCTCAATCCTCAGTATAATATCCTCAACTCACAGTTTTCAATACTCAATACTCAATCTGCAATCTTCAAATCTCTATCCACAAATATCAGTTCTCATCAGTCAACCCTCAACACTCAGTACTCAATGTTCAATCCTCAATCCTCAATTCTCAACCTTCGATCCTCAATACTGAATCTTCAATCCTCAATACTCAATCCTCAATCCTCAATCCTTAATCCTGAATATTCAATCCTCAGTCCCCAATCCTCAATCCTCAATCCTCAATCCTCATTCTTCAATCCTCAATACACAATCCTCAATCTTCAATCCGCAATCATCAATCCTCAATCCAGAATCCTCACTCATCAAGCCTCAATCTTCAATACTCAATCGTCAATCCTCAGTCCTCAATCCTCAGCCCACAGTCCTCGTCATCAATCCTCCATCCTCAATAATCAACCCCCAACCTTCAATCATCAATACTCAATCTTCAATCCTCAATCCTCAATACTCAATCCTCAATACTCAATCCCCAGTCCTCAGGCCTCAATCTTCAATACTCAATCCGCCAATCCTCAATATTCAACACACAACCCTCAACCATCAATCCTCAATACTCAACCATCAACCCTCAATTCTCAATACTCAGTTGAATATCCTGAATTCTCAGTTTTCAATACTCAATCCTCAATCTTCAATCTTCAAATCTCCATCCACAAACATCAATTCTCATCTCTCAACCCTCAACACTCAGTCCTCAGTATTCAATCCTCAATCCTCAATCCTCAATCTTCAATCCTCAATACTCAATCTTCAATCCTCAATCGTCAATTCTCAATCTTCAATCCTCAACACTCAATCCTCAATCCTCAATATTCAATCCTCAATACTCAATCTTCAATCCTCAATCCGCAATCATCAATCCTCAATCCTCAATCCTCAGTCATCAATCCTCAATCTTCAATACTCAATCGTCAATCCTCAGTCCTCAATCCTCAATCCTCAATCCTCGTATCACAAACCTCAATCCTCAACCCTAAGTCCCCATCCTCAACTCTCAATTCTCAACCCTCAATCCTCAACCCTCAATCTTGAATCCTCAATAATCAATCTCCAATCCTAGATCCCCAATCCCTAATCCTCAATCCTTAATCCTCAATCTTCAATCCTCAATCCCCAGTCCTCAATCTTCAATCCTCAATGCTCAATCCTCAATCCCCAATCCTCAGTCCTCAATCCTCAATCCTCAATCCTCAATCCTCAATCCTCAGTTCTCAATCCTCAATCCTCAATCCCCAATCCTCAATATTCAATCCTCAATCCTCAATCCTCAATCCTCAATACTCAATCCTCAATCTTCAATCCTCAATAGTCAATCTTCAATCCTCAATCCTCAATCCTCAATCCCCAATCCTCAATATTCAATCCTCAATCCTCAATCCTCAATCCTCAATACTCAATCCTCAATCTTCAATCCTCAATAGTCAATCTTCAATCCTCAATCCTCAATCCTCAATCCTCAATACTCAATCCTCAATCCTCAACCCTCAATCCTCATTCCTCAATCTTCAATCCTCAATACTCAATCTTCAATCCTCAATCCTCAATCCTCAATCCTCAATCCTCAATCCTCATTCTTCAATGCTCAATACCCAATCCTCAATCTTCAATCCTCAAACCTCAATAACCAATTCTCAATCCTCAATCCTCAGTCGTCAGTCCTCAAACCACAATCCTCAACCCTCAGCCCTCATCCTCAATCCTCAATCCTTACTCCTCAGTCCTCAACCATCAATCCTCAATACTCAATTTTCAATCCTCAATCCTCAATCCTCAATCCTCAATCCTCAATGCTAAATCCTCAATCATCAATACTCAATCTTCAATACTCAATCCTCAATCCTCAATCCTGAATCCTCAATACTAAAGCATCAATACTCAATTCTCAATACTCAAAAGAACATCCTGAATTCTCAGGATCCAATACTCAAACCTCAAACCTCAAACCTCAGCCATCATCCTCAATCCTCAATCCTCAATCGTCAATCCTCAACCTTCAATCCTCAACACTCAGCCTTCGACCCTCAATCCTCAATCCTCAATCCTCAATCCTCAATCCTCAATCTTCAATCCTCAATACTCAATCTTCAATCCTCAATACTCAATCCTCAATCCTCAATATTCAATCCTCAATACTCAATCTTCAGTCCTCAATCCGCAATCATCAATCCTCAATCCTCAATCCTCAGTCATCAATCCTCAAACTTCAGTCCTCATCCTCAATTCTCAATCCTCAACCCTCAATCCTCAAACCACAATCCTCAACTGTCAGTCCTCGTCCTCAATCCTCAACCCTCAGTCCTCAATCCTCAATCTTCAAACATCAATACTCAATCTTCAATCCTCAACACTCAATCCTCAATCCTCATTCCTCAAACCTCAATCCTCAACCCTCAGTCCTTATCCTCAATTCTCAATTCTCAATCCTCAATCCTCAATCCTCAATCTTCGATCCTCTATAATCAATTTTCAATCCTAGATCCTCGATCCCCAATCCTCAATCCTTAATCCTCAATTTTCAATCCTCAATACTCAATCTTCAATCCTCAGTCCTCAGTCCTCAATCCTCAATTCTGAATTCTCAATCCTGAATCCTCAATCTTAAGCCCTCAGTCCTCAACAATCAGCTGTCAATTCTCAATCCTCAATAGAATATCATCAATTCACAGTTTTCAATACTCAATGCTCAATCTGCAATCTTCAAATATCTATACACAAACATCAATCCTCATCACACAACCCTCAACACTCAGTCCACAATCCTCAATCTTCAATCCTCAATCCTCAACCCTCAGCCCTCATCCTCAATCCTCAATCCTCAACCTCAATCCTCAATCTTCAATCCTCAATACTCAATCTTCAATCCTCAATCCTCAGTCCTCAAACCTCAATTCTGAACCCTCAATCCTGAATCCTCAATCTTCAGCCCTCAGTCCTCAACAATCAGTTGTCAATCCTCAATCCTCAGTATAATATTCTCAATTCACAGTTTTCAATACTCAATACTCAATCTGCAATCTTCAAATCTCTATCCACAGTCATCAATTCTCATCATTCAACCCTCAACACTCAGTCCTCAATGTTCAATCCTCAATCCCCAATTCTCAATCCTCGATCCTCAATGCTGAATCTTCAATCCTCAATCCTCAATCCTCAATCCTCAATCCTCAATCCTCAATCCTGAATATTCAATCCTCAGTCCCCAATCCTCAATCCTCAATCCTCAATCCTCATTCTTCAATCCTCAATACCCAATCCTCAATCTTCAATCCTCAATCCTCAATCCACAATCCTCAACTCTCAATCCTCAATCCTCAGACCTCAGACATCAAACCTCAATCCTCAACCCTCAGCCCTCATCGTCAATCCTCAAACCTCAATCCTCAAACCTCAATCGTCAATCCTCAATCCTCAATCATCAATCCACAATACTCAACCTTCAATCCTGAATCCTCAATCCTCAATCCTCAATATTCAATCCTGAATACTCAACTTTAAATACTCAATCCGCAATCATCAATCCTCAATCCTGAATCCTCAGTCATCAAGCCTCAATCTTCAATACTCAATCGTCAATCCTCAGACCTCAATCCTCGAACCTCAATCCTCGTACCTCAAACCTCAATCCTCAACCCTCAGTCCTCATCCTCAATTCTCAATTCTCAATCCTCAATCCTCAACCCTCAATCTTCTATCATCAATAATCAATCTCCAACCCTAGATCCCCAATCCCCAGTCCTCAATCCTTAATCCTCAATCTTCAATCCACAATCCCCAGTCCTCAATCTTCAATCCTGAATGCCCAGTCCTCAATCCTCAATCCTCAGTACTCAATCCTCAGCCCTCAGTCCTCGTCATCAATCCTCAACCCTCAATAATCAACCCGCAATCTTCAATCACCAATACTCAATCTTCAATCCTCAATCCTCAAACTCAATCCTCAATACTCAATCCCCAGTCCTCAGTCATCAATCTTCAATACTCAATCCGCCAATCCTCAATATTCAACACACAACCCTCAACCATCAATCCTCAATACTCAACCATCAATCCTCAATTCTCAATACTCAGTTGAATAACCTGAATTCTCAGCTTTCAATACTCAATCCTCAATCTTCAATCTTCAAATCTCCATCCACAAACATCAATTCTTATCTCTCAACCCTCAACACTCAGTCCTCAATATTCAATGCTCAATCCTCAATCCTCAATCTTCAATCCTCAATCCTCAATCCTCAGTCGTCAGTCTTCAATCCTCAATACTCAATATTCAATCCACAATCCTGAATCCTCAATCCTCAATCCTCATTCTTCAATCCTCAATACCCAATCCTCAATCTTCAATCCTCAATCTTCAATCCTCAATTCTCAATACTCAATCCTCAGACCTCAGTCCTCAAACCTCAATCCTCAACCCTCAGCCCTCATCCTCAATCCTCAATCCTCAACCTCAATCCTCAATCTTCAATCCTCAATACTCAATCTTCAATCTTCAATCCTCAGTCCTCAAACCTCAATTCTGAATCCTCAATACTGAATCCTCAACCTACAGCCCTCAGTCTTCAACAGTCAGTTGTCAATCCTCAATCCTCAGTATAATATCCTCAACTCACAGTTTTCAATACTCAATACTCAATCTGCAATCTTCAAATCTCTATCCACAAATATCAGTTCTCATCAGTCAACCCTCAACACTCAGTACTCAATGTTCAATCCTCAATCCTCAATTCTCAACCTTCGATCCTCAATACTGAATCTTCAATCCTCAATACTCAATCCTCAATCCTCAGTCCTTAATCCTGAATATTCAATCCTCAGTCCCCAATCCTCAATCCTCAATCCTCAATCCTCATTCTTCAATCCTCAATACACAATCCTCAATCTTCAATCCGCAATCATCAATCCTCAATCCTGAATCCTCACTCATCAAGCCTCAATCTTCAATACTCAATCGTCAATCCTCAGTCCTCAATCCTCAGCCCACAGTCCTCGTCATCAATCCTCCATCCTCAATAATCAACCCGCAACCTTCAATCATCAATCCTCAATCCCCATTCTTCAATCCTCAATACCCAATCCTCAATCTTCGATCCTCAATCCTCAATCCTCAATTCTCAATCCTAAGTCCTCAACCCTCAATCCTCAACACTCAATCGTCAGTCTTCAATCCTCAATACTCAATCTTCTATCCTCAATCCTCAATACTCAATCCTCAATCCTCATTCTTCAATCCTCAACACCCAATCCTAAATCTTCAATCCTCAATCCTCAATCCTTAATTCTCAACCCTCAATCCTCAGTCCTCAGTCCTCAAACCTCAATCCTCAACCTTCAGCCCTCATCCTGGATCCTCAAACCTAAATCTTCAATCCTCAATCCACAATCCTCATGCCTCAATCCTCAATCCTCAATCATCAGTCCTCAAACCTCAATCCTGAATCCTCAACCCTCAGTCCTCAACCTTCAGACTTCAGACCTCAACAATCAGTTGTCAATCCTCAATCCTCAATAGAATATCATCAATTCACAGTTTTCAATACTAAATTCTCGGTCTGCAATCTTCGAATCTCTATCCACAAACATCAATCCTCATCACTCAACCCTCAACACTCAGTCCCCAATCCTCAATCTTCAATCCTCTATCCTCTATCCTCAATCCTCAATCCTCAATCCTCAATCCTCAATCCTCAACCCTCAATCCTCAATCCTCAATCCTCAATCTTCAATCCTCAATACTCAATCTTCAATCCTCAATACTCAATCCTCAATCCTCAATATTCAATCCTCAATACTCAATCTTCAGTCCTCAATCCGCATTCATCAATCCTCAATCCTCAATCCTCAGTCATCAATCCTCAAACTTCAGTCCTCATCCTCAATTCTCAATCCTCAACCCTCAATCCTCAAACCACAATCCTCAACTGTCAGTCCTCGTCCTCAATCCTCAACCCTCAGTCCTCAATCCTCAATCTTCAAACATCAATACTCAATCTTCAATCCTCAACACTCAATCCTCAATCCTCATTCCTCAAACCTCAATCCTCAACCCTCAGTCCTTATCCTCAATTCTCAATTCTCAATCCTCAATCCTCAATCCTCAATCTTCGATCCTCTATAATCAATTTTCAATCCTAGATCCTCAATCCCCAATCCTCAATCTTTAATCCTCAATTTTCAATCCTCAATACTCAATCTTCAATCCTCAGTCCTCAGTCCTCAATCCTCAATTCTGAATTCTCAATCCTGAATCCTCAATCTTCAGCCATCAGTCCTCAACAATCAGCTGTCAATTCTCAATCCTCAATAGAATATCATCAATTCACAGTTTTCAATACTCAATGCTCAATCTGCAATCTTCAAATATCTATACACAAACATCAATCCTCATCACACAACACTCAACACTCAGTCCACAATCCTCAATCTTCAATCCTCAATCCTCAATCCTCAATCCTCAATCCTCAATCTTCAACCATCAATACTCATTCATCAGTCCTCAATTCTCAATCCTCAATCCTCAATCCTCAATACTCAATCGTCAGTCTTCAATCCTCAATACTCAATATTCAATCCACAATCCTGGATCCTCAATCCTCAATCCTCATTCCTCAATCCTCAATACCCAATCCTCAACCTTCAATACTCAATCCTCAATCCTCAATTCTCAATACTCAATCCTCAGACCTCAGTCCTCAAACCTCAATCCTCAACCCTCAGCCCTCATCCTCAATCCTCAATCCTCAACCTCAGTCCTCAATCTTCAATCCTCAATACCCAATCCTAAATCTTCAATCCTCAATCCTCAATTATCAATTCTCAATCCTCAGTCCTCAATCCTCTGTCCTCAAACCTCAATCCTCAACCCTCAGTCCTCGTCCTCAAACCTCAACCCTCAATAATCATTCCGCAATCTTCACTCATCAATACTCAATCTTCAATCCTCAATCCTCAATACTCAATCCTCAATCCTCAATACTCAATCCTCAGTCCTCGGTCCTCATTCTTCAAAACTCATTCCGTCAATCCTCAATATTCAACACACAACCCTCAGCCATCAATCCAAAATTCTCAATACTCAATAGAAGATCCTGAATTCTCAGTTTTCAATACTCAATCCTCAATCTTCAATCTTCAAATCTCCATTCACAAACATCAATTCTCATCACTCAACCCTCAACACTCATTTCCCAATCGTCAATCTTCAATACTCAATCCTCAATCCTCAATCTTCAATCCTCAATACTCAATCTTCAATCCTCAATCCTCAATTCTCAATCCTCAATCTTCAATCTTCTATACCGAATCCTCAATCCTCAATCCCCATTCTTCAATCCTCAATACCCGATTCTCAATCTTCGATCCTCAATCCTCAATCCTCGATTCTCAATCCTAAATCCTCAACCCTCAATCCTCAACACTCAATCGTCAGTCTTCAATCCTCAATACTCAATCTTCTATCCTCAATCCTCAATACTCAATCCTCAATCCTCATTCTTCAATCCTCAACACCCAATCCTCAATCTTCAATCCTCAATAGTCAATCTTCAATCCTCAACCCTCAATCCTCAATCCTCAATACTCAATCCTCAATGCTCAACCCTCAATCGTCAATCCTCAATCTTCAATCCTCAATACTCAATCTTCAATCCTCAATCCTCAATCCTCAATCCTCAATCCTCATTCTTCAATCCTCAATACCCAATCCTCAATCTTCAATCCTAAATCCTCAATCCTCAATTCTCAATCCTCAATCCTCAGTCGTCAGTCCTCAAACCACAATCCTCAACCCTTAGCCCTCATCCTCAATCCTCAATCCTTATTCCTCAGTCCTCAACCATCAATCCTCAGTACTCAATTTTCAATCCTCAATCCTCAATCCTCAATCGTCAATCCGCAATCCTCAATCCTCAGTCATCAATCCTCAACCTTCAATACTCAATCCTCTATCCTCAATCCTCAATCTTCAATCCTCAATACTCAATCTTCAATCCTCAGTCCTCAGTCCTCAAATCTCAATTCTGAATCCTCAATCCTGAATCCTCAATCTTCAGCCCTCAGTCTTCGACAATCAATTGTCAATCCTCAATCCTCAATAGAATATCCACAATTCACAGTTTTCAATACTCGATACTCAATCTGCAATCTTCAAATCTCTATCCACAAACATTAATTCTCATCACTCAACCCTCAACACTCAGTCCCTAATCCTCAATCTTCAAACCTCAATCCTCAACCCTCAGCCCTCATCCTCAATCCTCAATCCTTATTCCTCAGTCCTCCACCTTCAATCCTCAATACTCAATTTTCAATCCTCAACCCTCAATCTTCAATCCTCAATAATCAATCTCCAGTCCTAGATCCCCAATCCCCAATTCTCAATCCTTAATCCTCAATCTTCAATCCTCAATACCCAGTCCTCAATCTTCAATCCTCAATGCCCAGTCCTCAATCCTCAATCCTCAGTTCTCAATCCTCAGACCTCAGTCCTCGACATCAATCCTCAACCCTCAATAATCAGTCCGCAATCTTCAATCATCAATCCTCAATCTTCAATCTTCAATCCTCAATACTCAATCCTCAATCATCAATACTCAATCCCCAGTCCTCAGTCCTCAATCTTCAATACTCAACCCGCCAATCATCAATATTCAACACACAACCCTCAACCATCAATCCTCAATACTCAACCGTCAATCCTCAATTCTCAATACTCAGTTGAATATCCTGAATTCTCAGTTTTCAATACTCAATCCTCAATCTTCAATCTTCAAATCTCCATCCACAAACATCAATTCTCATCTCTCAGCCCTCAATACTCAGTCCTCAATTTTCAATCCTCAATTCTCAATCCTCAATACTCGATCTTCAATCCTCAATCGACAATACTCAATCCTCAATCCTCAACCCTCAATCCTCAATCCTCAATATTCAATCCTCAATACTCAATCTTCAATCCTCAATCCGCAATCATCAATCCTCAATCCTCAATCCTCAGTCATCAATCCTCAATCTTCAATACTCAATCGTCAATCCTCAGTCCTCAATCCTCAATCCTCGATCCTCGTATCTCAAACCTCAATCCTCAACCCTCAGTCCCCATCCTCAATTCTCAATTCTCAACCCTTAATACTCAACCCTCAATCTTCAATCCTCAGTAATCAATCTCCAATCCTAGATCCCCAATCCCTAATCCTCAATCCTGAATACTCAATCTTCAATCCTCAATCCCCGGTCCTCAATCTTCAATCCTCAACGCTCAATCCTCAATCCTCAATCCTCAGTCCTCAATCCTCAATTCTCAATCCCCAATCCTCAATATTCAATCCTCAATCCTCTATCCTCAATACTCAATCCTCAATCTTCAATCCTCAATAATCAATCTTCAATCCTCAATCCTCAATCCTCAATCCTCTATCCTCAATCCTCAATCCTCAACCCTCAATCCTCAATCCTCAATCTTCAGTACTCAATACTCAATCATGAATCCTCAATCCTCAATCCTCAATCCTCAATCCTCATTCTTCAATCCTCAATACCCAATCCTCAATCTTCAATCCTCAATCCTCAATCCTCAATTCTCAATCCTCAATCCTCAGTCATCAGTCCTCAAACCTCAATCCTCAACCCTCAGCCCTCATCCTCAATCCTCAATCCTTATTCCTCAGTCCGCAACCTTCAATCCTCAATACTCAATTTTCAATCCTCAATCCTCAATCCTCAATCCTCAATCCTAAATCCTCAATCATCAATCCTCAATCTTCAATACTCAATCCTCAATCCTCAATCCTGAATCCTCAATACTAAAGCATCAATCCTCAATTCTGAATACTCACTCATCAAGCCTCAATCTTCAATACTCAATCGTCAATCCTCAGTCCTCAATCCTCAGCCCACAGTCCTCGTCATCAATCCTCCATCCTCAATAATCAACCCGCAACCTTCAATCATCAATCCTCAATCCCCATTCTTCAATCCTCAATACCCAATCCTCAATCTTCGATCCTCAATCCTCAATCCTCAATTCTCAATCCTAAGTCCTCAACCCTCAATCCTCAACACTCAATCGTCAGTCTTCAATCCTCAATACTCAATCTTCTATCCTCAATCCTCAATACTCAATCCTCAATCCTCATTCTTCAATCCTCAACACCCAATCCTAAATCTTCAATCCTCAATCCTCAATCCTTAATTCTCAACCCTCAATCCTCAGTCCTCAGTCCTCAAACCTCAATCCTCAACCTTCAGCCCTCATCCTGGATCCTCAAACCTAAATCTTCAATCCTCAATCCACAATCCTCATGCCTCAATCCTCAATCCTCAATCATCAGTCCTCAAACCTCAATCCTGAATCCTCAACCCTCAGTCCTCAACCTTCAGACTTCAGACCTCAACAATCAGTTGTCAATCCTCAATCCTCAATAGAATATCATCAATTCACAGTTTTCAATACTAAATTCTCGGTCTGCAATCTTCGAATCTCTATCCACAAACATCAATCCTCATCACTCAACCCTCAACACTCAGTCCCCAATCCTCAATCTTCAATCCTCTATCCTCTATCCTCAATCCTCAATCCTCAATCCTCAATCCTCAATCCTCAACCCTCAATCCTCAATCCTGAATCCTCAATCTTCAATCCTCAATACTCAATCTTCAATCCTCAATACTCAATCCTCAATCCTCAATATTCAATCCTCAATACTCAATCTTCAGTCCTCAATCCGCAATCATCAATCCTCAATCCTCAATCCTCAGTCATCAATCCTCAAACTTCAGTCCTCATCCTCAATTCTCAATCCTCAACCCTCAATCCTCAAACCACAATCCTCAACTGTCAGTCCTCGTCCTCAATCCTCAACCCTCAGTCCTCAATCCTCAATCTTCAAACATCAATACTCAATCTTCAATCCTCAACACTCAATCCTCAATCCTCATTCCTCAATCCTCAATCCTCTATCCTCAATCCTCAATCCTCAACCCTCAATCCTCAATCCTCAATCTTCAGTACTCAATACTCAATCATGAATCCTCAATCCTCAATCCTCAATCCTCAATCCTCATTCTTCAATCCTCAATACCCAATCCTCAATCTTCAATCCTCAATCCTCAATCCTCAATTCTCAATCCTCAATCCTCAGTCATCAGTCCTCAAACCTCAATCCTCAACCCTCAGCCCTCATCCTCAATCCTCAATCCTTATTCCTCAGTCCGCAACCTTCAATCCTCAATACTCAATTTTCAATCCTCAATCCTCAATCCTCAATCCTCAATCCTAAATCCTCAATCATCAATCCTCAATCTTCAATACTCAATCCTCAATCCTCAATCCTGAATCCTCAATACTAAAGCATCAATCCTCAATTCTGAATACTCAATAGAACATCCTGAATTCTCAGGATTCAATACTAAAACCTCAAACCTCAAACCTCAGCCATCATCCTCAAACATCAAACCTCAATCCTCAATCTTCAATCATCAATACTCAATCTTCAATCCTCAATCCTCAATCCTCAATCCTTATTCCTCAAACCTCAATCCTCAATTCTGAATCCTCAATCCTGAATCCTCAATCTTCAGCCCTCAGTCCTCAACAATCAGGTGACAATCCTCAATCCTCAATAGAATATCATCAATTCACAGTTTTCAATACTCAATACTCAATCAGCAATCTTTAAACCTCTATCCACAAACATCAATTCTCATAACTCAACCCTCAACACTCAGTCCCCAATCCTCAATCTTCAATCCTCAATCCTCAATCCTCAATCGTCAATCCTCTATCCTCAATCTTCAATCCTCAATACTCAATCATCAATCCTCAATCCTCTATCCTCAATCCTCAATCCTCACGCCTCAATCGTCAGTCTTCAATCCTCAATACTCAATAATCAATTTTCAATCCTAGCTCCTCAATCCCCAATCCTCAATCCTTAATCCTCAATCACCAATCCGCAATACTCAATCTTCAATCCTCGGTCCTCAGTCCTCAATCCTCAATTCTGAATTCTCAATCCTGAATCCTCAATCTTCAGCCCTCAGTCCTCAACAATCAGTTGTAAATTCTCAATCCTCAATAGAATATCATCAATTCACAGTTTTCAGTACTCAATATTCAATCTGCAATCCTCAAAAATCTATCCACAAACATCAATTCTCATCACACAACCCTCAACACTCAGTCCCCAATCCTCAATCTTCAATCCTCAATCCTCAATCCTCAATCCTCAATGCGCAATCTTCAATCATCAATACTCAATCATCAATCCTCAATTCTCAATCCTCAATCCTCAATCCTCAATCCTCAATCGTCAGTCTTCAATCCTCAATACTCAATATTCAATCCACAATCCTGAATCCTCAATCCTCAATCCTCAATCCTCATTCGTCAATCCTCAATACCCAATCATCAATCTTCAATCCTCAATCCTCAATCCTCAATTCTCAATACTCAATCCTCAACCCTCAATCTTCAATCCTCAGTCCTCAATACTCAATCCTCAATCCTCAATCCTCAATCCTCAATCATCAATCCTCAATCTTCAATACTCAATCCGCAATCCTCAATCCTCAATCCTCAATCCTCAATCCTCAATCCTCAATCCTCAATCATCAATCCTCAATCTTCAATCCTCAATACTCAATCTTTAATCATCAATCCTCAATCCACAATCTTCATTCTTCAATCCTCAATTCTGAATCCTCAGTACTCAATCCTCAATCCTCAATCCTCAATCCTCAATGTTCAATCCTCAATACCCAATCCTCAATCTTCAATCCTCAATCCTCAATCCTCAATCCTCAATTCTCAATTCTCAATCCTCGATCCTCAGTCCTCAGTCCTCAGTCCTAAAGCCTCAACCATCAACCATTAGCCTTCATCCTCAATCCTCAATCCTCATTCCTCAATCCTGAGCCTTCAATCCTCAATTCTCAATCTTCAATCCTCAATCCTCAATCCTCAATCCTCAATCCTCAATCCTCAATCATCAATCCTCAATCTTCAATACTCAATCCTCAATCCTGAATCCTCAATCCTCAATACTCAACCATCAAAACTCAATTCTCAATACTCAATAGAATATCCTGAATTCTCAGGATTCAATGCTCAAACCTCAAACCTCAAACCTCAGCCCACATCCTCACTCCTCAATACTCGATCCTCTATCCTCAACCCTCAATCCTGAACACTCAATCTTCAATCCTCAATCCTCAATCCTCAATCCTCAAACCTCAATCCTCAATCCTCAATCATCAATCCTCAATACTCAACTTTCAATCCTCAATCCTCAATCCTCAATCCTCAATCCTCATTCTTCAATCCTCAACACCCAATCCCCAATCTTCAATCCTCAATCCTCAGTCCTCAATTCTCGATCCTCAATCCTCATTCCTCAGACCTCAAACATCAATACTCAACCCTCAGTCATCGTGCTCAAACCACAGCCCTCAATCCTCAATCCTCAATATTCAATCTTTAATATTCAATCTTCAGTCCTCAATTCTCAGTCCTCAATCCTCAATCCTCAATCCTCAACGTTCAATCCGCAATACCCAATCCTCAATATTCAATCCTCAATTGTCAATCCTCAATCCTCAATCCTCAATCCTCAATCCTCAATCCTCAATCCTCAGTCCTCAAACCTCAATCCTGAATCCTCAATCCTGAATCCTCAATCTTCAGACCTAAGTCCTCAACAATCAGTTGTCAATTCACAATCCACAATAGAATACCATCAATTCACGGTTTTCAATACTCAATACTCAATCAGCAATCTTTAAACCTCTATCCACAAACATCAATTCTCATAACTCAACCCTCAAGACTCAGTCCCCAATCCTCAATCTTCAATCCTCAATCCTCAATCCTCAGTCCTCAATCCTCAATCCTCAATCTTCAATCCTCAATACTCAATCATCAATCCTCAATCCTCTATCCTCAATCCTCAATCCTCAATCCTCAAGCCTCAATCGTCAGTCTTCAATCATCAATACTCAATCTTCAATCCACAATCCTCAATCCTCAATCCACATTCCTCAAACCTCAATCCTCAACCCTCAGTCCTTATCCTCAATTCTCAATTCTCAATCCTCAATCCCCAACCCTCAATCTTCAATCCTCAATAGTCAATTTTCAATCCTAGATCCTCAATCCCCAATCCTCAATCCTTAATCCTCAATCTCCAATCCGCAATACTCAATCTTCAATCCTCAGTCCTCAGTCCGCAATCCTCAATTCTGAATTCTCAATCCTGAATCCTCAATCTTCAGCCCTAAGTCCTCAACAATCAGTTGCCAATTCTCAACCCTCTATAGAATATCATCAATTCACAGTTTTCAATACTCAATGCTCAATCTGCAATCTTCAAATACCTATCCACAAACATCAATTCTCATCACACAACCTTCAACACTCAGTCCCCAATCCTCAATCTTCAGTCCTCAATCCTCAATCCTCAATCCTCAAACCTCAATCTTCAATCATCAATACTCAATCATCAATCCTCAATTCTCAATCCTCAATCCTCAATCCTCAATCCTCAATCGTCAGTCTTCAATCCTCAATCATCAATCCTCAATCTTAAATACTCAACCCTCAATCCTCAATCCTCAATCCTCAATACTCAACCATCAATCCTCAATTCCCAATACTCAATAGAATATCCTGAGTTCTCAGGATTCAATACTCAAACCTCAAACCTCAAACCTCAGCCCTCATCCTCAATCCTCAATCCTCAATCCTCAATCCTCAATCCTCAATCTTCAATCCTCAATACTCAATCTTCAAACCTCAGTCCTCAGTCCTCAATCATCAATTCTCAACCCTAGATCCTCAATCCCCAATCCTCAATCCTTAATCCTCGTCGTCAATCCTCAACCCTCAATAATCAATCCGCAACCGTCAATCATCAATACTCAATCTGCAATCCTCAATCCTCAATACTGAATCCTCAATCCTCAACCCTCAGCCCTCATCCTCAATCCACAATCCTTATTCCTCAGTCCTCAATCTTCAATCCTCAATACTCAATTCTCAAACCTCAATCCTCAAACCTCAAACCTCAGCCATAATCCTCAATCCTCAACCCCCAATCGTCAATCCTCAACCTTCAATCCTCAACACTCAACCTTCAACCCTCAACCCTCAATCCTCAATCCTCAATCGTCAATCCGCAATCCTCAATCCTCAGTCATCAATCCTCAACCTTCAATACTCAATCCTCAATCCTGAATCCTCAATCCTCAATCCTCAATCCTCATTCCTCAAACCTCAATCCTCAAACCCCAGTCCTCATCCTCAATACTCAATCCTCAATCCTCAATCCTCAATCCTCAATCCCCAGTCATCAATCTTCAACCTTCAATACTCAATCCTCAACCTTCAATCCTCAATCCTAAATTCTCAATCGTCTGTACTCAATCCTCAATCGTCAGTCCTCAATCCCCAATCCTCAATCTTCAATCCTCAATGCTCAATCCTCAATCCTCAAACCTCAGTCCTCAATCCTCAATCTTCAATCCTCAGTCCTCAATACTCAATCCTCGATCCTCATTCTTCAATCCACAATCGTCAATTCTCAATCCTCAATCCTCAACCCTCAATCCTCAGTCCTCAATATTCAATCCTCAATACTCAATCTTCAATCCTCAATCCGCAATCATCAATCCTCAATCCTCAATCCTCAGTCATCAATCCTCAATCTTCAATACTCAATCGTCAATCCTCAGTCCTCAATCCTCAATCCTCGATCCTCGATCCTCGTATCTCAAACCTCAATCCTCAACCCTCAGTCCCCATCCTCAATTCTCAATTCTCAACCCTCAATACTCAACCCTCAATCTTCAATCCTCAATAATCAATCTCCAATCCTAGATCCCCAATCCCTAATCCTCAATCCTGAATACTCAATCTTCAATCCTCAATCCCCGGTCCTCAATCTTCAATCCACAACGCTCAATCCTCAACCCTCAATCCTCAGTCCTCAATCCTCAATCCTCAATCCCCAATCCTCAATATTCAATCCTCAATCCTCTATCCTCAATCCTCAATCCTCAATCGTCAATCCGCAATCCTCAATCCTCAGTCATCAATCCTCAACCTTCAATACTCAATCCTCTATCCTCAATCCTCAATCTTCAATCCTCAATACTCAATCTTCAATCCTCAGTCCTCAGTCCTCAAATCTCAATTCTGAATCCTCAATCCTGAATCCTCAATCTTCAGCCCTCAGTCTTCGACAATCAATTGTCAATCCTCAATCCTCAATAGAATATCCACAATTCACAGTTTTCAATACTCGATACTCAATCTGCAATCTTCAAATCTCTATCCACAAACATTAATTCTCATCACTCAACCCTCAACACTCAGTCCCTAATCCTCAATCTTCAAACCTCAATCCTCAACCCTCAGCCCTCATCCTCAATCCTCAATCCTTATTCCTCAGTCCTCCACCTTCAATCCTCAATACTCAATTTTCAATCCTCAACCCTCAATCTTCAATCCTCAATAATCAATCTCCAGTCCTAGATCCCCAATCCCCAATTCTCAATCCTTAATCCTCAATCTTCAATCCTCAATACCCAGTCCTCAATCTTCAATCCTCAATGCCCAGTCCTCAATCCTCAATCCTCAGTTCTCAATCCTCAGACCTCAGTCCTCGACATCAATCCTCAACCCTCAATAATCAGTCCGCAATCTTCAATCATCAATCCTCAATCTTCAATCTTCAATCCTCAATACTCAATACTCAATCCTCAATCATCAATACTCAATCCCCAGTCCTCAGTCCTCAATCTTCAATACTCAACCCGCCAATCATCAATATTCAACACACAACCCTCAACCATCAATCCTCAATACTCAACCGTCAATCCTCAATTCTCAATACTCAGTTGAATATCCTGAATTCTCAGTTTTCAATACTCAATCCTCAATCTTCAATCTTCAAATCTCCATCCACAAACATCAATTCTCATCTCTCAGCCCTCAATACTCAGTCCTCAATTTTCAATCCTCAATTCTCAATCCTCAATACTCGATCTTCAATCCTCAATCGACAATACTCAATCCTCAATCCTCAACCCTCAATCCTCAATCCTCAATATTCAATCCTCAATACTCAATCTTCAATCCTCAATCCGCAATCATCAATCCTCAATCCTCAATCCTCAGTCATCAATCCTCAATCTTCAATACTCAATCGTCAATCCTCAGTCCTCAATCCTCAATCCTCGATCCTCGTATCTCAAACCTCAATCCTCAACCCTCAGTCCCCATCCTCAATTCTCAATTCTCAACCCTTAATACTCAACCCTCAATCTTCAATCCTCAGTAATCAATCTCCAATCCTAGATCCCCAATCCCTAATCCTCAATCCTGAATACTCAATCTTCAATCCTCAATCCCCGGTCCTCAATCTTCAATCCTCAACGCTCAATCCTCAATCCTCAATCCTCAGTCCTCAATCCTCAATTCTCAATCCCCAATCCTCAATATTCAATCCTCAATCCTCTATCCTCAATACTCAATCCTCAATCTTCAATCCTCAATAATCAATCTTCAATCCTCAATCCTCAATCCTCAATCCTCTATCCTCAATCCTCAATCCTCAACCCTCAATCCTCAATCCTCAATCTTCAGTACTCAATACTCAATCATGAATCCTCAATCCTCAATCCTCAATCCTCAATCCTCATTCTTCAATCCTCAATACCCAATCCTCAATCTTCAATCCTCAATCCTCAATCCTCAATTCTCAATCCTCAATCCTCAGTCATCAGTCCTCAAACCTCAATCCTCAACCCTCAGCCCTCATCCTCAATCCTCAATCCTTATTCCTCAGTCCGCAACCTTCAATCCTCAATACTCAATTTTCAATCCTCAATCCTCAATCCTCAATCCTCAATCCTAAATCCTCAATCATCAATCCTCAATCTTCAATACTCAATCCTCAATCCTCAATCCTGAATCCTCAATACTAAAGCATCAATCCTCAATTCTGAATACTCACTCATCAAGCCTCAATCTTCAATACTCAATCGTCAATCCTCAGTCCTCAATCCTCAGCCCACAGTCCTCGTCATCAATCCTCCATCCTCAATAATCAACCCGCAACCTTCAATCATCAATCCTCAATCCCCATTCTTCAATCCTCAATACCCAATCCTCAATCTTCGATCCTCAATCCTCAATCCTCAATTCTCAATCCTAAGTCCTCAACCCTCAATCCTCAACACTCAATCGTCAGTCTTCAATCCTCAATACTCAATCTTCTATCCTCAATCCTCAATACTCAATCCTCAATCCTCATTCTTCAATCCTCAACACCCAATCCTAAATCTTCAATCCTCAATCCTCAATCCTTAATTCTCAACCCTCAATCCTCAGTCCTCAGTCCTCAAACCTCAATCCTCAACCTTCAGCCCTCATCCTGGATCCTCAAACCTAAATCTTCAATCCTCAATCCACAATCCTCATGCCTCAATCCTCAATCCTCAATCATCAGTCCTCAAACCTCAATCCTGAATCCTCAACCCTCAGTCCTCAACCTTCAGACTTCAGACCTCAACAATCAGTTGTCAATCCTCAATCCTCAATAGAATATCATCAATTCACAGTTTTCAATACTAAATTCTCGGTCTGCAATCTTCGAATCTCTATCCACAAACATCAATCCTCATCACTCAACCCTCAACACTCAGTCCCCAATCCTCAATCTTCAATCCTCTATCCTCTATCCTCAATCCTCAATCCTCAATCCTCAATCCTCAATCCTCAACCCTCAATCCTCAATCCTGAATCCTCAATCTTCAATCCTCAATACTCAATCTTCAATCCTCAATACTCAATCCTCAATCCTCAATATTCAATCCTCAATACTCAATCTTCAGTCCTCAATCCGCAATCATCAATCCTCAATCCTCAATCCTCAGTCATCAATCCTCAAACTTCAGTCCTCATCCTCAATTCTCAATCCTCAACCCTCAATCCTCAAACCACAATCCTCAACTGTCAGTCCTCGTCCTCAATCCTCAACCCTCAGTCCTCAATCCTCAATCTTCAAACATCAATACTCAATCTTCAATCCTCAACACTCAATCCTCAATCCTCATTCCTCAATCCTCAATCCTCTATCCTCAATCCTCAATCCTCAACCCTCAATCCTCAATCCTCAATCTTCAGTACTCAATACTCAATCATGAATCCTCAATCCTCAATCCTCAATCCTCAATCCTCATTCTTCAATCCTCAATACCCAATCCTCAATCTTCAATCCTCAATCCTCAATCCTCAATTCTCAATCCTCAATCCTCAGTCATCAGTCCTCAAACCTCAATCCTCAACCCTCAGCCCTCATCCTCAATCCTCAATCCTTATTCCTCAGTCCGCAACCTTCAATCCTCAATACTCAATTTTCAATCCTCAATCCTCAATCCTCAATCCTCAATCCTAAATCCTCAATCATCAATCCTCAATCTTCAATACTCAATCCTCAATCCTCAATCCTGAATCCTCAATACTAAAGCATCAATCCTCAATTCTGAATACTCAATAGAACATCCTGAATTCTCAGGATTCAATACTAAAACCTCAAACCTCAAACCTCAGCCATCATCCTCAAACATCAAACCTCAATCCTCAATCTTCAATCATCAATACTCAATCTTCAATCCTCAATCCTCAATCCTCAATCCTTATTCCTCAAACCTCAATCCTCAATTCTGAATCCTCAATCCTGAATCCTCAATCTTCAGCCCTCAGTCCTCAACAATCAGGTGACAATCCTCAATCCTCAATAGAATATCATCAATTCACAGTTTTCAATACTCAATACTCAATCAGCAATCTTTAAACCTCTATCCACAAACATCAATTCTCATAACTCAACCCTCAACACTCAGTCCCCAATCCTCAATCTTCAATCCTCAATCCTCAATCCTCAATCGTCAATCCTCTATCCTCAATCTTCAATCCTCAATACTCAATCATCAATCCTCAATCCTCTATCCTCAATCCTCAATCCTCACGCCTCAATCGTCAGTCTTCAATCCTCAATACTCAATAATCAATTTTCAATCCTAGCTCCTCAATCCCCAATCCTCAATCCTTAATCCTCAATCACCAATCCGCAATACTCAATCTTCAATCCTCGGTCCTCAGTCCTCAATCCTCAATTCTGAATTCTCAATCCTGAATCCTCAATCTTCAGCCCTCAGTCCTCAACAATCAGTTGTAAATTCTCAATCCTCAATAGAATATCATCAATTCACAGTTTTCAGTACTCAATATTCAATCTGCAATCCTCAAAAATCTATCCACAAACATCAATTCTCATCACACAACCCTCAACACTCAGTCCCCAATCCTCAATCTTCAATCCTCAATCCTCAATCCTCAATCCTCAATGCGCAATCTTCAATCATCAATACTCAATCATCAATCCTCAATTCTCAATCCTCAATCCTCAATCCTCAATCCTCAATCGTCAGTCTTCAATCCTCAATACTCAATATTCAATCCACAATCCTGAATCCTCAATCCTCAATCCTCAATCCTCATTCGTCAATCCTCAATACCCAATCATCAATCTTCAATCCTCAATCCTCAATCCTCAATTCTCAATACTCAATCCTCAACCCTCAATCTTCAATCCTCAGTCCTCAATACTCAATCCTCAATCCTCAATCCTCAATCCTCAATCATCAATCCTCAATCTTCAATACTCAATCCGCAATCCTCAATCCTCAATCCTCAATCCTCAATCCTCAATCCTCAATCCTCAATCATCAATCCTCAATCTTCAATCCTCAATACTCAATCTTTAATCATCAATCCTCAATCCACAATCTTCATTCTTCAATCCTCAATTCTGAATCCTCAGTACTCAATCCTCAATCCTCAATCCTCAATCCTCAATGTTCAATCCTCAATACCCAATCCTCAATCTTCAATCCTCAATCCTCAATCCTCAATCCTCAATTCTCAATTCTCAATCCTCGATCCTCAGTCCTCAGTCCTCAGTCCTAAAGCCTCAACCATCAACCATTAGCCTTCATCCTCAATCCTCAATCCTCATTCCTCAATCCTGAGCCTTCAATCCTCAATTCTCAATCTTCAATCCTCAATCCTCAATCCTCAATCCTCAATCCTCAATCCTCAATCATCAATCCTCAATCTTCAATACTCAATCCTCAATCCTGAATCCTCAATCCTCAATACTCAACCATCAAAACTCAATTCTCAATACTCAATAGAATATCCTGAATTCTCAGGATTCAATGCTCAAACCTCAAACCTCAAACCTCAGCCCACATCCTCACTCCTCAATACTCGATCCTCTATCCTCAACCCTCAATCCTGAACACTCAATCTTCAATCCTCAATCCTCAATCCTCAATCCTCAAACCTCAATCCTCAATCCTCAATCATCAATCCTCAATACTCAACTTTCAATCCTCAATCCTCAATCCTCAATCCTCAATCCTCATTCTTCAATCCTCAACACCCAATCCCCAATCTTCAATCCTCAATCCTCAGTCCTCAATTCTCGATCCTCAATCCTCATTCCTCAGACCTCAAACATCAATACTCAACCCTCAGTCATCGTGCTCAAACCACAGCCCTCAATCCTCAATCCTCAATATTCAATCTTTAATATTCAATCTTCAGTCCTCAATTCTCAGTCCTCAATCCTCAATCCTCAATCCTCAACGTTCAATCCGCAATACCCAATCCTCAATATTCAATCCTCAATTGTCAATCCTCAATCCTCAATCCTCAATCCTCAATCCTCAATCCTCAATCCTCAGTCCTCAAACCTCAATCCTGAATCCTCAATCCTGAATCCTCAATCTTCAGACCTAAGTCCTCAACAATCAGTTGTCAATTCACAATCCACAATAGAATACCATCAATTCACGGTTTTCAATACTCAATACTCAATCAGCAATCTTTAAACCTCTATCCACAAACATCAATTCTCATAACTCAACCCTCAAGACTCAGTCCCCAATCCTCAATCTTCAATCCTCAATCCTCAATCCTCAGTCCTCAATCCTCAATCCTCAATCTTCAATCCTCAATACTCAATCATCAATCCTCAATCCTCTATCCTCAATCCTCAATCCTCAATCCTCAAGCCTCAATCGTCAGTCTTCAATCATCAATACTCAATCTTCAATCCACAATCCTCAATCCTCAATCCACATTCCTCAAACCTCAATCCTCAACCCTCAGTCCTTATCCTCAATTCTCAATTCTCAATCCTCAATCCCCAACCCTCAATCTTCAATCCTCAATAGTCAATTTTCAATCCTAGATCCTCAATCCCCAATCCTCAATCCTTAATCCTCAATCTCCAATCCGCAATACTCAATCTTCAATCCTCAGTCCTCAGTCCGCAATCCTCAATTCTGAATTCTCAATCCTGAATCCTCAATCTTCAGCCCTAAGTCCTCAACAATCAGTTGCCAATTCTCAACCCTCTATAGAATATCATCAATTCACAGTTTTCAATACTCAATGCTCAATCTGCAATCTTCAAATACCTATCCACAAACATCAATTCTCATCACACAACCTTCAACACTCAGTCCCCAATCCTCAATCTTCAGTCCTCAATCCTCAATCCTCAATCCTCAAACCTCAATCTTCAATCATCAATACTCAATCATCAATCCTCAATTCTCAATCCTCAATCCTCAATCCTCAATCCTCAATCGTCAGTCTTCAATCCTCAATCATCAATCCTCAATCTTAAATACTCAACCCTCAATCCTCAATCCTCAATCCTCAATACTCAACCATCAATCCTCAATTCCCAATACTCAATAGAATATCCTGAGTTCTCAGGATTCAATACTCAAACCTCAAACCTCAAACCTCAGCCCTCATCCTCAATCCTCAATCCTCAATCCTCAATCCTCAATCCTCAATCTTCAATCCTCAATACTCAATCTTCAAACCTCAGTCCTCAGTCCTCAATCATCAATTCTCAACCCTAGATCCTCAATCCCCAATCCTCAATCCTTAATCCTCGTCGTCAATCCTCAACCCTCAATAATCAATCCGCAACCGTCAATCATCAATACTCAATCTGCAATCCTCAATCCTCAATACTGAATCCTCAATCCTCAACCCTCAGCCCTCATCCTCAATCCACAATCCTTATTCCTCAGTCCTCAATCTTCAATCCTCAATACTCAATTCTCAAACCTCAATCCTCAAACCTCAAACCTCAGCCATAATCCTCAATCCTCAACCCCCAATCGTCAATCCTCAACCTTCAATCCTCAACACTCAACCTTCAACCCTCAACCCTCAATCCTCAATCCTCAATCGTCAATCCGCAATCCTCAATCCTCAGTCATCAATCCTCAACCTTCAATACTCAATCCTCAATCCTGAATCCTCAATCCTCAATCCTCAATCCTCATTCCTCAAACCTCAATCCTCAAACCCCAGTCCTCATCCTCAATACTCAATCCTCAATCCTCAATCCTCAATCCTCAATCCCCAGTCATCAATCTTCAACCTTCAATACTCAATCCTCAACCTTCAATCCTCAATCCTAAATTCTCAATCGTCTGTACTCAATCCTCAATCGTCAGTCCTCAATCCCCAATCCTCAATCTTCAATCCTCAATGCTCAATCCTCAATCCTCAAACCTCAGTCCTCAATCCTCAATCTTCAATCCTCAGTCCTCAATACTCAATCCTCGATCCTCATTCTTCAATCCACAATCGTCAATTCTCAATCCTCAATCCTCAACCCTCAATCCTCAGTCCTCAATATTCAATCCTCAATACTCAATCTTCAATCCTCAATCCGCAATCATCAATCCTCAATCCTCAATCCTCAGTCATCAATCCTCAATCTTCAATACTCAATCGTCAATCCTCAGTCCTCAATCCTCAATCCTCGATCCTCGATCCTCGTATCTCAAACCTCAATCCTCAACCCTCAGTCCCCATCCTCAATTCTCAATTCTCAACCCTCAATACTCAACCCTCAATCTTCAATCCTCAATAATCAATCTCCAATCCTAGATCCCCAATCCCTAATCCTCAATCCTGAATACTCAATCTTCAATCCTCAATCCCCGGTCCTCAATCTTCAATCCACAACGCTCAATCCTCAACCCTCAATCCTCAGTCCTCAATCCTCAATCCTCAATCCCCAATCCTCAATATTCAATCCTCAATCCTCTATCCTCAATACTCAATCCTCAGTCTTCAATCCTCAATAATCAATCTTCAATCCTCAATCCTCAATCCTCAATCCTCAATCCTCAATCCTCAATCCTCAACCCTCAATCCTCAATCCTCAATCTTCAGTACTCAATACTCAATCATGAATCCTCAATCCTCAATCCTCAATCCTCAATCCTCATTCTTCAATCCTCAATACCCAATCCTCAATCTTCAATCCTCAATCCTCAATCCTCAATTCTCAATCCTCAATCCTCAGTCCTCAGTCCTCAAACCTCAATCCTCAACCCTCAGCCCTCATCCTCAATCGTCAATCCTTATTCCTCAGTCCGCAACCTTCAATCCTCAATACTCAATTTTCAATCCTCAATCCTCAATCCTCAATCCTCAATCCTAAATCCTCAATCATCAATCCTCAATCTTCAATACTCAATCCTCAATCCTCAATCCTGAATCCTCAATACTAAAGCATCAATCCTCAATTCTGAATACTCAATAGAACATCCTGAATTCTCAGGATTCAATACTCAAACCTCAAACCTCAAACCTCAGCCATCATCCTCAAACATCAAACCTCAATCCTCAATCTTCAATCATCAATACTCAATCTTCAATCCTCAATCCTCAATCCTCAATCCTTATTCCTCAATCCTCAATCCTCAATTCTGAATCCTCAATACTGAATCCTCAATCTTCAGCCCTCAGTGCTCAACAATCAGGTGACAATCCTCAATCCTCAATAGAATATCATCAATTCACAGTCTTCAATACTCAATACTCAATCAGCAATCTTTAAACCTCTATCCACAAACATCAATTCTCATCACTCAACCCTCAACACTCAGTCCCCAATCCTCAATCTTCAATCCTCAATCCTCAATCCTCAATCGTCAATCCTCTATCCTCAATCTTCAATCCTCAATACTCAATCATCAATCCTCAATCCTCTATCCTCAATCCTCAATCCTCACGCCTCAATCGTCAGTCTTCAATCCTCAATACTCAATAATCAATTTTCAATCCTAGATCCTCAATCCCCAATCCTCAATCCTTAATCCTCAATCTCCAATCCGCAATACTCAATCTTCAATCCTCGGTCCTCAGTCCTCAATCCTCAATTCTGAATTCTCAATCCTGAATCCTCAATCTTCAGCCCTCAGTCCTCAACAATCAGTTGTAAATTCTCAATCCTCAATAGAATATCATCAATTCACAGTTTTCAATACTCAATATTCAATCTGCAATCCTCAAAAATCTATCCACAAACATCAATTCTCATCACACAACCCTCAACACTCAGTCCCCAATCCTCAATCTTCAATCCTCAATCCTCAATCCTCAATCCTCAATCTTCAATCATCAATACTCAATCATCAATCCTCAATTCTCAATCCTCAATTCTCAATACTCAATCCTCAACCCTCAATCTTCAATCCTCAGTCCTCAATACTCAATCCTCAATCCTCAATCCTCAATCCTCAATCATCAATCCTCAATCTTCAATACTCAATCCGCAATCCTCAATCCACCAATCCTCAATCCTCAATCCTCAATCATCAATCCTCAATCTTCAATCCTCAATACTCAATCTGTAATCATCAATCCTCAATCCACAATCTTCATTCTTCAATCCTCAATTCTGAATCCTCAGTCCTCAATCCTCAATCCTCAATCCTCAATCCTCAATGTTCAATCCTCAATACCCAATCCTCAATCTTCAATCCTCAATCCTCAATCCTCAATCCTCAATTCTCAATTCTCAATCCTCAATCCTCAGTCCTCAGTCCTCAGTCCTAAAGCCTCAACCATCAACCATTAGCCTTCATCCTCAATCCTCAATCCTCATTCCTCAATCCTGAGCCTTCAATCCTCAATTCTCAATCTTCAATCCTCAATCCTCAATCCTCAATCCTCAATCCTCAATCCTCAATCATCAATCCTCAATCTTCAATACTCAATCCTCAATCCTGAATCCTCAATCCTCAATACTCAACCATCAAAACTCAATTCTCAATACTCAGCAGAATGTCCTGAATTCTCAGGATTCAATGCTCAAACCTCAAACCTCAAACCTCAGCCCACATCCTCACTCCTCAATACTCAATCCTCTATCCTCAACCCTCAATCCTGAACACTCAATCTTCAATCCTCAATCCTCAATCCTCAATCCTCAAACCTCAATCCTCAATCCTCAATCATCAATCCTCAATACTCAACTTTCAATCCTCAATCCTCAATCCTCAATCCTCAATCCTCATTCTTCAATCCTCAATACCCAATCCCCAATCTTCAATCCTCAATCCTCTGTCCTCAATTCTCAATCCTCAATCCTCATTCCTCAGACCTCAAACATCAATACTCAACCCTCAGTCCTCGTGCTCAAACCACAGCCCTCAATCATCAATCCTCAATATTCAATCTTTAATATTCAATCTTCAGTCCTCAATTCTCAGTCCTCAATCCTCAATCCTCAATCCTCAACGTTCAATCCGCAATACCCAATCCTCAATATTCAATCCTCAATTGTCAATCCTCAATCCTCAATCCTCAATCCTCAATCCTCAATCCTCAATCCTCAGTCCTCAAACCTCAATCCTGAATCCTCAATCCTGAATCCTCAATCTTCAGACCTAAGTCCTCAACAATCAGTTGTCAATTCACAATCCACAATAGAATACCATCAATTCACGGTTTTCAATACTCAATACTCAATCAGCAATCTTTAAACCTCTATCCACAAACATCAATTCTCATAACTCAACCCTCAAGACTCAGTCCCCAATCCTCAATCTTCAATCCTCAATCCTCAATCCTCAGTCCTCAATCCTCAATCCTCAATCTTCAATCCTCAATACTCAATCATCAATCCTCAATCCTCTATCCTCAATCCTCAATCCTCAATCCTCAAGCCTCAATCGTCAGTCTTCAATCCTCAATACTCAATCTTCAATCCTCAGTCCTCAATACTCAATCCTCGATCCTCATTCTTCAATCCTCAATACCCAATCCTCAATCTTCAATACTCAATCATCAATCCTTAATTCTCAGCCCTCCATCCTCAGTCCTCAGTCCTCAAACCTCAATCCTCAACCTTCAGCCCTCATCCTGGATCCTCAATCCTCAATCTTCAATCCTCAATACTCAATCTTCAACCCTCAATACTCAATCCTCAATCCTCAATCTTCAATCATCAATACTCAATCTTCAATCCACAATCCTCAATCCTCAATCCACATTCCTCAAACCTCAATCCTCAATACTCAATTCTAAATCCTCAACCATCAATCCTCAATCTTCAATACTCAATCCTTAATCCTCAATCCTGAATCCTCAATACTAAACCATCAATCCTCAATTCTCAATACTCAATAGAACATCCTGAATTCTCAGGATTCAATTCTCAAACCTCAAACCTCAAACCTCAAACCTCAGCCATAATCCTCAATCCTCAACCCTCAATCGTCAATCCTCAACCTTCAATCCTCAACACTCAACCTTCAACCCTCAACCCTCAATCCTCAATCCTCAATCGTCAATCCGCAATCCTCAATCCTCAGTCATCAATCCTCAACCTTCAATACTCAATCCTCAATCCTGAATCCTCAATCCTCAATCCTCAATCCTCATTCCTCAAACCTCAATCCTCAAACCCCAGTCCTCATCCTCAATACTCAATCCTCAATCCACAATCATCAATCCTCAATCTTCAATACTCAATCCTCAATCCTCAATCCTCAATCCTCAATACTCAACCATCAATCCTCAATTCTCAATACTCAATAGAATATCCTGAATTCTCAGGATTCAATACTCAAACCTCAAACCTCAAACCTCAGTCCTCATCCTCAAACCTCAACACTCAATCCACACTCCTCAACCCTCAATCCTCAACACTCAACCTTCAATCCTCAATCCTCAATTCTCAATCCTCAATCCTCAATCCCCAGTCATCAATCTTCAACCTTCAATACTCAATCCTCAACCTTCAATCCTCAGTCCTCAATACTCAATCCTCGATCCTCATTCTTCAATCCTCAATACCCAATCCTCAATCTTCAATCCTCAATCCTCAATCCTCAATCCACATTCCTCAAACCTCAATCCTCAACCCTCAGTCCTTATCCTCAATTCTCAATTCTCAATCCTCAATCCCCAATCCTCAATCTTCAATCCTAAATAATCAATTTTCAATCCTAGATCCTCAATCCCCTATCCTCAATCCTTAATCCTCAATCTCCAATCCGCAATACTCAATCTTCAATCCTCAATCCTCAGTCCGCAATCCTCAATTCTGAATTCTCAATCCTGAATCCTCAATCTTCAGCCCTGAGTCCTCAACAATCAGTTGTCAATTCTCAACGCTCTATAGAATATCATCAATTCACAGTTTTCAATACTCAATGCTCAATCTGCAATCTTCAAATATCTATCCACAAACATCAATTCTCATCACACAACCCTCAACACTCAGTCCCCAATCCTCAATCTTCAATCCCCAATCCTCAATCCTCAATCCTCAAACCTCAATCTTCAATCATCAATACTCAATCATCAATCCTCAACCTTCAGCCCTCATCCTCAATCCTCAATCCTCAACCTCAACCCTCAATCTTCAATCCTCAATACTCAATCTTCAATCCTCAATCCTCAGTCCTCAAACCTCAATCCTCAATCTTCAATCCTCAATACTCAACCTTCAATCCTCAACCCTCAGTCCTTATCCTCAATTCTCAATTCTCAATCCTCAATCCTCAATCCTCAATCTTTAATCCTCAATAATCAATATTCAGTCCTAGATCCTCAATCCCCAATCCTCAATCCTTAATCCTCAATCTTCAATCCTCAATCCCCAGTCCTCAATCTTCAAACCTCAATGCTCCATCCTCAATCCTCTATCCTCAGTCCTCAACCGTCAGTCCTCGTCCTCAACCCTCAAACCTCAAACCTCAATCCTCAACCGTCAGTCCTCGTCCTCAACCCTCAAACCTCAATCCTCAATCCTCAATCTTCAATCATCAATACTCAATCTTCAATCCTCAATACTCAGTCTTCAATCCCCAATCATCAATCCTCAATCCTGAATCCTCATTCTTCAATCTCCAATACCCAATCCCCAATCTTCAATCCTCAATCCTCAATCCTCAATTCTCAATCCTCAATCCTCAATCCTCAATTCTCAATCCTCAATCCTCAGTCGTCAGTCCTAAAACCTCAACCCTCAACCATCAGCCCGCGTCCTCAATCCTCAATCCTCATTCCTCAATAATCAACGTTCAATCCTCAATTCTCAATCTTCAATCCTCAATCCTCAATCCTCAATCCTCAATCCTCAATCCTCAATCATCAATCCTCAATCTTCAATACTCAACCCTCAATCCTCAATCCTCAATCCTCAATACTCAACCATCAATCCTCAATTCTCAATACTCAATAGAGTATCCTGAGTTCTCAGGATTCAATACTCAAACCTCAAACCTCAAACCTCAGCCCTCATCCCCAATCCTCAATACTCAATCCTCACTTCTCAACGCTCAATCCTCAACACTCAATCTTCAATCCTCAATCCTCAATCCTCAATCCTCAAACCTCTATTTTCAATCCTAAATAATCAATATCGAATACTAGATCCTCAATCCCCAATCCTCAATCCTCAATACCCAATCCTAAATCTTCAATCCTCAATCCTCAATTATCAATTCTCAGTCCTCAATCCTCAATCCTCTGTCCTCAAACCTCAATCCTCAACCCTCAGTCCTCGTCCTCAAACCTCAACCCTCAATAATCAATCCGCAATCTTCACTCATCAATACTCAATCTTAAATCCTCAATCCTCAGTACTCAATCGTAAATCCTCAATACTCAATCCTCAGTCCACAGTCATCATTCTTCAATACTCAATCCGCCAATCCTCAATATTCAACACACAACCCTCAATCATCAATCCTCAATACTCAACCATCAATCCAAAATTCTCAATACTCGATAGAATATCCTGAATTCTCAGCTTTCAATACTCAATCCTCAATCTTCAATCTTCAAATCTCCATCCACAAACATCAATTCTCATCACTGAACCCTCAACACTCAGTCCCCAATCCTCAATCCTCAATTCTCAATCCTCAACCTTCAATCCTCAATCCTCAATCCTCAATCCTCAATCCTGATTCTTCAATCCTCAATACCCAATCCTCAATCTTCAATCCTCAGTCCTCAATCCTCAATTCTCAATCCTAAATCCTCAACCCTCAATCCTCAATCCTCAATCGTCAGCCTTCAATCCTCAATACTCAATCTTCAATCCTCAATCCTCAATACTCAATCCTCAATCCTCATTCTTCAATCCTCGATACCCAATTCTCAATCTTCCATCCTCAATCCTCAACCCTTAGTTCTCAACCCTCAATCCTCTGTCCTCAGTCCTCAAACCTCAATCCTCAGCCTTCAGCCCTCATCCTCGATCCTCAATCCTCAGTCTTCAATCCTCAATCCTCAATCCTCATCCTCAAGCATCAATCCTCAATCCTCAATCCTCAATCCTCAATCCTCAATCCTCAATCCTCAATCCTCAATCCTCAATCCTCAATCTTCAATCCTCAATACTCAATCTTCAAACCTCAGTCCTCAGTCCTCAATCATCAATTCTCAATCCTAGATCCTCAATCCCCAATCCTCAATCCTTAATCCTCGTCATCAATCCTCAACCCTCAATAATCAATCCGCAATCTTCAATCATCAATAGTCTATCTTCAATCCTCAATCCTCAATACTGAATCCTCAATCCTCAACCCTCAGCCCTCATCCTCAACCCTCAATCCTTATTCCTCAGTCCTCAACCTTCAATCCTCAATACTCAATTTTCAATCCTCAATCCTCAATCCTCAATCCTCAATCCTCAATTCTAAATCCTCAACCATCAATCCTCAATCTTCAATACTCAATCCTCAATCCTCAATCCTGAATCCTCAATACTAAACCATCAATCCTCAATTCTCAATACTCAATAGAACATCCTGAATTCTCAGGATTCAATTCACAAACCTCAAACCTCAAACCTCAAACCTCAGCCATAATCCTCAATCCTCAACCCTCAATCGTCAATCCTCAACCTTCAATCCTCAACACTCAACCTTCAACCCTCAATCCTCAATCCTCAATCGTCAATCCGCAATCCTCAATCCTCAGTCATCAATCCTCAACCTTCAATACTCAATCCTCAATCCTGAATCCTCAATCCTCAATCCTCAATCCTCATTCCTCAAACCTCAATCCTCAAACCCCAGTCCTCATCCTCAATACTCAATCCTCAATCCTCAATCATCAATCCTCAATCTTCAATACTCAATCCTCAATCCTCAATCCTCAATCCTCAATACTCAACCATCAATCCTCAATTCTCAATACTCAATAGAATATCCTGAATGCTCAGGATTCAATACTCAAACCTCACACCTTAAACCTCAGCCCTCATCCTCAATCCTCAACACTCAATCCACACTCCTCAACCCTCAATCCTCAACACTCAACCTTCAATCCTCAATCCTCAATTCTCAATCGTCTATCCTCAATCCCCAGTCATCAATCCTCAACCTTCAGTACTCAATCCTCAACCTTCAATCCTCAATCCTCAATTCTCAATCGTCTGTACTCAATCCTCAATCGTCAGTCCTCAATCCCCAATCCTTAATCTTCAATCCTCAATGCTCAATCCTCAATCCTCAATCGTCAACCCGCAATCATCAATCCTCAGTCATCAATCCTCAATCTTCAATACTCAATCCTCAATCCTGAATCCTCAATCCTCAATCCTCAATCCTCATTCCTCAAACCTCAATCCTCAAACCCCAGTCCTCATCCTCAATACTCAATCCTCAATCCTCAATCATCAATCCTCAATCCTCAAACCTCAGACCTCAAACATCAATACTCAACCGTCAGTCCTCGTGCTCAATCCACAGCACTCAATCCTCAATCCTCAATCTTCAATCATCAACATTCAATCTTCAGTAATCAATCCTCAGTCCTCAATCCTCAATCCTCAATCCTCAACGTTCAATCCGCAATACCCAATCCTCAATCTTCAATCCTCAATCCTTAATCCTCAATCCTCAATCCTCAATCCTCAATCTTCAATCCTCAGTCCTCAGTCCTCAATCATCAATTCTGAATTGTCAATCCTGAATCCTCAATCTTCAGCCCTCAGTCCTCAACAATCAGTTGTCAATTCTCAATCCTCAATAGAATATCATCAATTCACAGTTTTCAATACTCAATGCTCAATCTGCAATCTTCAAATATCTATCCACAAACATCAATTCTCATCACACAACACTCAACACTCAGTCCCCAATCCTCAATATTCAATCCTCAATCCTCAATCTTCAATCCTCAATCCTCAATCCTCAATCCTCAATCCTCAGTCCTCAAACCTGAATCCTGAATCCTCAATTCTGAATCCTCAATCTTCAGACCTAAGTCCTCAACAATCAGTTGTCAATTCAAAATCCACAATAGAATACCATCAATTCACAGTTTTCAATACTCAATACTCAATCAGCAATCTTTAGACCTCTATCCACAAACATCAATTCTCATAACTCAACCCTCAACACTCAGTCCCCAATCCTCAATCTTCAATCCTCAATCCTCAATCCTCAGTCCTCAATCCTCAATCCTCAATCGTCAATCCTCAATACTCAATCATCAATCCTCAATCCTCTATCCTCAATCCTCAATCCTCAAGCCTCAATCGTCAGTCTTCAATCCTCAATACTCAATCTTCAATCCTCAGTCCTCAATACTCAATCCTCGATCCTCATTATTCAATCCTCAATACCCAATCCTCAATCTTCAATCCTCAATCCTCAATCCTCAATCCTCATTGTTCAATCCTCAATACCCAATTCACAATCTTCAATCCTCAATCCTCAATCCTCAATCCTCAATCCTCAGTCCTCAATCCTCAATCTTCAATCCTCAGTCCTCAATACTCAATCCTCGATCCTCATTCTTCAATCCACAATCGTCAATTCTCAATCCTCAATCCTCAACCCTCAATCCTCAGTCCTCAATATTCAATCCTCAATACTCAATCTTCAATCCTCAATCCGCAATCATCAATCCTCAATCCTCAATCCTCAGTCATCAATCCTCAATCTTCAATACTCAATCGTCAATCCTCAGTCCTCAATCCTCAATCCTCGATCCTCGATCCTCGTATCTCAAACCTCAATCCTCAACCCTCAGTCCCCATCCTCAATTCTCAATTCTCAACCCTCAATACTCAACCCTCAATCTTCAATCCTCAATAATCAATCTCCAATCCTAGATCCCCAATCCCTAATCCTCAATCCTGAATACTCAATCTTCAATCCTCAATCCCCGGTCCTCAATCTTCAATCCACAACGCTCAATCCTCAACCCTCAATCCTCAGTCCTCAATCCTCAATCCTCAATCCCCAATCCTCAATATTCAATCCTCAATCCTCTATCCTCAATACTCAATCCTCAGTCTTCAATCCTCAATAATCAATCTTCAATCCTCAATCCTCAATCCTCAATCCTCAATCCTCAATCCTCAATCCTCAACCCTCAATCCTCAATCCTCAATCTTCAGTACTCAATACTCAATCATGAATCCTCAATCCTCAATCCTCAATCCTCAATCCTCATTCTTCAATCCTCAATACCCAATCCTCAATCTTCAATCCTCAATCCTCAATCCTCAATTCTCAATCCTCAATCCTCAGTCCTCAGTCCTCAAACCTCAATCCTCAACCCTCAGCCCTCATCCTCAATCGTCAATCCTTATTCCTCAGTCCGCAACCTTCAATCCTCAATACTCAATTTTCAATCCTCAATCCTCAATCCTCAATCCTCAATCCTAAATCCTCAATCATCAATCCTCAATCTTCAATACTCAATCCTCAATCCTCAATCCTGAATCCTCAATACTAAAGCATCAATCCTCAATTCTGAATACTCAATAGAACATCCTGAATTCTCAGGATTCAATACTCAAACCTCAAACCTCAAACCTCAGCCATCATCCTCAAACATCAAACCTCAATCCTCAATCTTCAATCATCAATACTCAATCTTCAATCCTCAATCCTCAATCCTCAATCCTTATTCCTCAATCCTCAATCCTCAATTCTGAATCCTCAATACTGAATCCTCAATCTTCAGCCCTCAGTGCTCAACAATCAGGTGACAATCCTCAATCCTCAATAGAATATCATCAATTCACAGTCTTCAATACTCAATACTCAATCAGCAATCTTTAAACCTCTATCCACAAACATCAATTCTCATCACTCAACCCTCAACACTCAGTCCCCAATCCTCAATCTTCAATCCTCAATCCTCAATCCTCAATCGTCAATCCTCTATCCTCAATCTTCAATCCTCAATACTCAATCATCAATCCTCAATCCTCTATCCTCAATCCTCAATCCTCACGCCTCAATCGTCAGTCTTCAATCCTCAATACTCAATACTCAATCTTCAATCCTCGGTCCTCAGTCCTCAATCCTCAATTCTGAATTCTCAATCCTGAATCCTCAATCTTCAGCCCTCAGTCCTCAACAATCAGTTGTAAATTCTCAATCCTCAATAGAATATCATCAATTCACAGTTTTCAATACTCAATATTCAATCTGCAATCCTCAAAAATCTATCCACAAACATCAATTCTCATCACACAACCCTCAACACTCAGTCCCCAATCCTCAATCTTCAATCCTCAATCCTCAATCCTCAATCCTCAATCCTCAATCTTCAATCATCAATACTCAATCATCAATCCTCAATTCTCAATCCTCAATCCTCAATCCTCAATCCTCAATCGTCAGTCTTCAATCCTCAATACTCAATATTCAATCCACAATCCTGAATACTCAATCCTCAAACCTCATTCGTCAATCCTCAATACCCAATCATCAATCTTCAATCCTCAACCCTCAATCCTCAATTCTCAATACTCAATCCTCAACCCTCAATCTTCAATCCTCAGTCCTCAATACTCAATCCTCAATCCTCAATCCTCAATCCTCAATCATCAATCCTCAATCTTCAATACTCAATCCGCAATCCTCAATCCACCAATC
This sequence comes from Calliopsis andreniformis, assembly GCF_051401765.1. NCBI lineage: Eukaryota > Metazoa > Arthropoda > Insecta > Hymenoptera > Andrenidae > Calliopsis > Calliopsis andreniformis. Next base: position 4,348 of record NW_027480515.1, on the reverse strand, counting down.
CTCAATCCTCAATCCTCAATCATCAATCCTCAATCTTCAATCCTCAATACTCAATCTGTAATCATCAATCCTCAATCCACAATCTTCATTCTTCAATCCTCAATTCTGAATCCTCAGTCCTCAATCCTCAATCCTCAATCCTCAATCCTCAATGTTCAATCCTCAATACCCAATCCTCAATCTTCAATCCTCAATCCTCAATCCTCAATCCTCAATTCTCAATTCTCAATCCTCAATCCTCAGTCCTCAGTCCTCAGTCCTAAAGCCTCAACCATCAACCATTAGCCTTCATCCTCAATCCTCAATCCTCATTCCTCAATCCTGAGCCTTCAATCCTCAATTCTCAATCTTCAATCCTCAATCCTCAATCCTCAATCCTCAATCCTCAATCCTCAATCATCAATCCTCAATCTTCAATACTCAATCCTCAATCCTGAATCCTCAATCCTCAATACTCAACCATCAAAACTCAATTCTCAATACTCAGCAGAATGTCCTGAATTCTCAGGATTCAATGCTCAAACCTCAAACCTCAAACCTCAGCCCACATCCTCACTCCTCAATACTCAATCCTCTATCCTCAACCCTCAATCCTGAACACTCAATCTTCAATCCTCAATCCTCAATCCTCAATCCTCAAACCTCAATCCTCAATCCTCAATCATCAATCCTCAATACTCAACTTTCAATCCTCAATCCTCAATCCTCAATCCTCAATCCTCATTCTTCAATCCTCAATACCCAATCCCCAATCTTCAATCCTCAATCCTCTGTCCTCAATTCTCAATCCTCAATCCTCATTCCTCAGACCTCAAACATCAATACTCAACCCTCAGTCCTCGTGCTCAAACCACAGCCCTCAATCATCAATCCTCAATATTCAATCATTAATATTCAATCTTCAGTCCTCAATTCTCAGTCCTCAATCCTCAATCCTCAATCCTCAACGTTCAATCCGCAATACCCAATCCTCAATATTCAATCCTCAATTGTCAATCCTCAATCCTCAATCCTCAATCCTCAATCCTCAATCCTCAATCCTCAGTCCTCAAACCTCAATCCTGAATCCTCAATCCTGAATCCTCAATCTTCAGACCTAAGTCCTCAACAATCAGTTGTCAATTCACAATCCACAATAGAATACCATCAATTCACGGTTTTCAATACTCAATACTCAATCAGCAATCTTTAAACCTCTATCCACAAACATCAATTCTCATAACTCAACCCTCAAGACTCAGTCCCCAATCCTCAATCTTCAATCCTCAATCCTCAATCCTCAGTCCTCAATCCTCAATCCTCAATCTTCAATCCTCAATACTCAATCATCAATCCTCAATCCTCTATCCTCAATCCTCAATCCTCAATCCTCAAGCCTCAATCGTCAGTCTTCAATCCTCAATACTCAATCTTCAATCCTCAGTCCTCAATACTCAATCCTCGATCCTCATTCTTCAATCCTCAATACCCAATCCTCAATCTTCAATACTCAATCCTCAATCCTTAATTCTCAGCCCTCCATCCTCAGTCCTCAGTCCTCAAACCTCAATCCTCAACCTTCAGCCCTCATCCTGGATCCTCAATCCTCAATCTTCAATCCTCAATACTCAATCTTCAACCCTCAATACTCAATCCTCAATCCTCAATCTTCAATCATCAATACTCAATCTTCAATCCACAATCCTCAATCCTCAATCCACATCCTCAAACCTCAATCCTCAACCCTCAGTCCTTATCCTCAATTCTCAATTCTCAATCCTCAATCCCCAATCCTCAATCTTCAATCCTCAATAATCAATTTTCAATCCTAGATCCTCAATCCCCAATCCTCAATCCTTAATCCTCAATCTCCAATCCGCAATACTCAATCTTCAATCCTCAGTCCTCAGTCCGCAATCCTCAATTCTGAATTCTCAATCCTGAATCCTCAATCTTCAGCCCTAAGTCCTCAACAATCAGTTGTCAATTTCTCAACCCTCTATAGAATATCATCAATTCACAGTTTTCAATACTCAATGCTCAATCTGCAATCTTCAAATACCTATCCACAAACATCAATTCTCATCACACAACCTCAACACTCAGTCCCCAATCCTCAATCTTCAATCCTCAATCCTCAATCCTCAATCCTCAAACCTCAATCTTCAATCATCAATACTCAATCATCAATCCTCAATTCTCAATCCTCAATCCTCAATCCTCAATCCTCAATCGTCAGTCTTCAATCCTCAATCATCAATCCTCAATCTTAAATACTCAACCCTCAATCCTCATTCCTCAATCCTCAATACTCAACCATCAATCCTCAATTCCCAATACTCAATAGAATATCCTGAGTTCTCAGGATTCAATACTCAAACCTCAAACCTCAAACCTCAGCCCTCATCCTCAATCCTCAATCCTCAATCCTCAATCCTCAATCCTCAATCTTCAATCCTCAATACTCAATCTTCAAACCTCAGTCCTCAGTCCTCAATCATCAATTCTCAACCCTAGATCCTCAATCCCCATTCCTCAATCCTTAATCCTCGTCATCAATCCTCAACCCTCAATAATCAATCCGCAACCTTCAATCATCAATACTCAATCTTCAATCCTCAATCCTCAATACTGAATCCTCAATCCTCAACCCTCAGCCCTCATCCTCAATCCTCAATCCTTATTCCTCAGTCCTCAATCTTCAATCCTCAATACTCAATTCTCAATCCTCAATCCTCAATCCTCAATACTCAATTCTAAATCCTCAACCATCAATCCTCAATCTTCAATACTCAATCCTTAATCCTCAATCCTGAATCCCTCAATACTAAACCATCAATCCTCAATTCTCAATACTCAATAGAACATCCTGAATTCTCAGGATTCAATTCTCAAACCTCAAACCTCAAACCTCAAACCTCAGCCATAATCCTCAATCCTCAACCCTCAATCGTCAATCCTCAACCTTCAATCCTCAACACTCAACCTTCAACCCTCAACCCTCAATCCTCAATCCTCAATCGTCAATCCGCAATCCTCAATCCTCAGTCATCAATCCTCAACCTTCAATACTCAATCCTCAATCCTGAATCCTCAATCCTCAATCCTCAATCCTCATTCCTCAAACCTCAATCCTCAAACCCCAGTCCTCATCCTCAATACTCAATCCTCAATCCACAATCATCAATCCTCAATCTTCAATACTCAATCCTCAATCCTCAATCCTCAATCCTCAATACTCAACCATCAATCCTCAATTCTCAATACTCAATAGAATATCCTGAATTCTCAGGATTCAATACTCAAACCTCAAACCTCAAACCTCAGTCCTCATCCTCAAACCTCAACACTCAATCCACACTCCTCAACCCTCAATCCTCAACACTCAACCTTCAATCCTCAATCCTCAATTCTCAATCCTCAATCCTCAATCCCCAGTCATCAATCTTCAACCTTCAATACTCAATCCTCAACCTTCAATCCTCAGTCCTCAATACTCAATCCTCGATCCTCATTCTTCAATCCTCAATACCCAATCCTCAATCTTCAATCCTCAATCCTCGATCCTTAATTCTCAACCCTCCATCCTCAGTCCTCAGTCCTCAAACCTCAATCCTCAACCTTCAGCCCTCATCCTGGATCCTCAATCCTCAATCTTCAATCCTCAATACTCAATCTTCAATCCTCAATACTCAATCCTCAATCCTCAATCTTCAATCATCAATACTCAATCTTCAATCCTCAATCCTCAATCCTCAATCCACATTCCTCAAACCTCAATCCTCAACCCTCAGTCCTTATCCTCAATTCTCAATTCTCAATCCTCAATCCCCAATCCTCAATCTTCAATCCTAAATAATCAATTTTCAATCCTAGATCCTCAATCCCCTATCCTCAATCCTTAATCCTCAATCTCCAATCCGCAATACTCAATCTTCAATCCTCAATCCTCAGTCCGCAATCCTCAATTCTGAATTCTCAATCCTGAATCCTCAATCTTCAGCCCTGAGTCCTCAACAATCAGTTGTCAATTCTCAACGCTCTATAGAATATCATCAATTCACAGTTTTCAATACTCAATGCTCAATCTGCAATCTTCAAATATCTATCCACAAACATCAATTCTCATCACACAACCCTCAACACTCAGTCCCCAATCCTCAATCTTCAATCCCCAATCCTCAATCCTCAATCCTCAAACCTCAATCTTCAATCATCAATACTCAATCATCAATCCTCAACCTTCAGCCCTCATCCTCAATCCTCAATCCTCAACCTCAACCCTCAAACCTCAATCCTCAATCCTCAATCATCAATCCTCAATACTCAACTTTCAATCCTCAATCCTCAATCCTCAATCCTCAATCCT